>NW_027507718.1:458236268-459436268 GCF_037356315.1 Lithobates pipiens | reverse complement strand
CATGATCAGTGAGTAGATTGTAATACTTATTACCATGCATTCAGCTTTTTCAGGGTCAGATGTCTTGCTCTGCAACTATAAATAGACAGACATAAACTTTTCTCAATAAAGCTCATTTAGGAAAACCACCTACCTGCTCACTGGGTCTAAACTTAAATTTATATAAAGCTGAGCTCTGGGAATTAAACTAACCTCTCCCCACCGCCACATCTAAATGTTTGTTTAGTCTAGGGGTGCCGGGTATCTTGTACTACTCCTGGCTCTGTCACGTCCCCTTCATCCATGTGACCAGTCTAGTGCTGCTACCTCTCTAAGGCACTTTGGGACCTTTTTATATGTTTGCCTCCTCCATGTACAGTGAAGGGTTAATAGCCCTGCACTGTATGTGATGAGGCTGAAGGATTGCCCACAGCCTGGCGCTTTGTTTAGAAGAAAACAGCGCTGGAGCCTGCCAAACCAAGGAATAGCAAAAAAAACATCCATAGATCAATGGAATCTCTGCCAGTTCAGCTGGAAAAGAGCAAGATGCGATTCATCTATGGGCAGGCTGACTGTACTGAAGTTGATCCATCCATTGACTTCTGGACAACCATCTCCTTGGATTTTCTGCATGTGATTACTTCTGGCAGCTATAACTACCGGTAGTAACCAGTGCGTTCAAGAAGTGCAAAGGCCTACCTAATTTGATACAAATTGAAAGTGTTGTTTAGGTTTGACTTCATATTATATGAATTTTGGTAAATCTAAAGGAAAATTGTACAATACAATTGCATGGCCAGCTTAAAGTAGAACTACATATATTGGCAAAAAAAAAATTCATTTTGGATAGAGGGTTATAACTCCTGTCAGATATTATTTTTTTGCTATCTGTTTCCCATTGTGGAGATTTCCCTTCACTTCCTGTCCCATAGCCAAACAGGATGTAACAGGAAATCCCTGCAAATTAAGGGAATCCCTTGGACACTCCCAGCTCACCAGAATTAGTGTCCCCATTGAAAGAGTTCCCCTCTATTGCATTTCTGGGGAGAACCCAAAATTTTGGATTTTCTTTTACTTTCACTTTCAATGAAAATGGTAAACAAGACAAATAGAGAGGGGGCACAGACAGTAAAAAAAATCTGACAGGTCTTCTAATCCATCTCCACTCTATCCAAAACGAAAACAAAGTTTTGTCTTTCGTTATATTTTAAGGGTTCGTTTTACAGCTTCTCGTGGGTTTTTTTTGCCACCTGTGTCCTTTTTGGGGATTTTTCCCACACTTCCTGTCCAGGTGACACTAGGTCAAAAATGATGGGAAATGGAATAAACCAAACAAAGATTCTAACTTTTGTTTTTGTTGCTGGTTCTGTCCCCATTGGAGAAATTTCCTATTACATCTTGTCCCAGGATAATAACTATGGGGAAATCTCAACAATAATAGCTAATTACAAAAAAAATAAGTTTTTGCTCTTCAATTTTCAGTCTTAACTGGAAAGTATCCTTACATATGTGTCATTAACACCGATCATACAAACTATTAGTTGCCTAATAGGCAAGTAGCTAATTTTATGTGTATTCCTTCCCAGTTGACCATGTTGTTCCTGATCCTGGATCAAACATATTGACATCGTTTGAAAAGTGGCACGAGGTGGCCGATACAAAGTCTTGCTGTGACTATTCCCTCCATGTAGACATTACCTCTTGGTACGATGGCATCCGGGAGGAACTAGACATTCTTATGCAAGATAAAGGTAATACCAATATATTGTTCAGATTCTTGAGCTACCATTGTGATCCCTCGTCTAATCTTCTGTTGTTTACTATTCACAAAACAATGGTTGCCTAAAACCAAATAAAGAGCTGAGAGAAGGGTCAGAAAATGAAGAAGTGGATGCCTCTAATGTCTGTATTCATAAAGCAGTGCACAGGGAAAGACAAGTTAGCCATTGACATCAGATGACAGCTATAAGATAAAGGTTGGATTGGATAGGATTGGTTGGACCTATTGTTCATTCTCTATTTTCCCCTTAAGATGAACAGCAATGGGGAGGAACCATCACTCTGCTGCCTCCTCTTCCCCTCTATTGACTAAACATGTATGGTGGGGCAAACTGAGAATTCATGATTAGGCAGCATGTTTTGCAGAGATTTTACCCTGAAAGTGGTTGGATCATGCCTACTCATCTGGGGTCAGCTACATCTTCTAGGTCTGTGGCTGGCCAAAACCTAGAAAAAAAAATTCCCAACAAGTCATTGTGCTGGAACTTCAATCAGGGAATGACTGGATACTTTAGTCCTGTGAGCTAAAAGTGGAACTGAGTGACCCAACAGTATGTTTAAAATTAGGGATTGTAGGAAGTAACTCCAGTAATACATACCAGCTTAGCTTCATTAGGCTTCTTCAAATTTCACAATGCACTGCAGATGTATGAACTTGTCATCTATTGCACCCGGGGATAGATAATACCCTCTTCCCTGTGTAATACAGTATGTACAGTAAAGTGGTCTTTCCTGATGCCTTCATGGCAGCTTACACATGGTTGGTCACCCCTCCCCCAACCAACCCACAGGACCAATTTAACTCTATAAAAAAAGAGACAGACTCCCCCATGCACCATTCTTTCTTCTGTCCTCAAACCTACAGGATCGTGGATCACGGGTACAGCCCTTACCATACCACTATGTTGGTACACCATTGCAGGTTCTTGCTTCCCTGTATATAGAGTCCCAATACTTAGGTTGCTAAAAGCACCAAAATGTTTGGAAACCCGTTTTTCTGTGGATCTTTTTGGGGTTTAGGAACCCAGGCATTCCTTCTGGGATTTTGCATGTATTCTTCTCCTGGTTTGAGACAGCCCCTTCTTGTTTGGACTTTTCCTCAGTTTCCTGCTTCCTCATATTGCTCTAGCTAGCAGTGGCTAGCGGTAGCTACGGCTAAATAATTCACTGGACCCTCAGCGAGTTATTAACCATGTGTATGCTGCCATGAAGGCACCAGGAAAATGGAAAATGTAATATTTACTGTGACGGTCCCCCGTACTCAAGATGAGTCTGTCCACCGTATCGCTCCTCTGTCCGGTACCACACAATCCAAGACCCCTTAGCTTTCCCATTCACTAGCCGCAGCTCAGTGGAGGGTAAAAAATCAGTTTATTAGAACAAGAATACAAGTCTTATATACAGTTAAAGATGAGGTTCCTACCTCCTGCTCATATTACTCTAACAATACACCTGTAACCAGAAACATAAATTAACATGAGCTAATTAACTATTCCCTTAAAGCAGCCGATGTGACTCCCTAACTACGATACACATTATCATACATCTCAACACAGAACTCCCTCATACAATTGCAGGGTTAATTAGCACAAACAACAATGGGTAAAAGACTCTTAGAAGCTGTGACAAGTCACACTAGACTAATTTACATTATAGCATACAACAGACAGACGGGTGGATGAGTGTTGACATCAGCATCTCCTAACAGTATTTGTCCCAACATTATGAATCAGCCACTATTTCTAATATGGCATATACAGGGTTCCCAGAGTCTGTGCGTCTTGGGGGGCATGGACCTGAATCCAAAGTAACACCACCTCAGGGGTCCCCAGGCATACAGCTCACAAAGAGCACCGTTCCCCCAAATGCCAGGGCCCATAATCGCAATGCAAGAGGCTAGCATTCAGTCCTCTCCAAAAGTCTCTGTCCCGGCTAGGTCTGTCTCATTTACCTTTCTGTAATTTTCCTGGTGCCTATCCATGGCAACCTACACCCTCCCTTTTTTCTATAATCCTTAAATGTTTGAGTCTAGTTAGAAGAATGGCGCATGGAGGTCCTTTGGGTTGGTTGGGGGTGGGGTAACCAACCACGTGTATGCTGCCATGGATAGGCACCAGGAAAGGAAAATTACAGAAAGGTAAGTATTCAGTTTTCCGTTTTCAGCTGTTTGTGCCACCCACATCACATATAATTGACAATTAAAGCTGAATAGTTAATTCAAATATAAAATGACAAATTTATGCAACATCCACCTTCAATTTAGAGACCACCTTCAATTTTAAACAGACTTCCTTTGAGCTCAGGTCATCTTGGACAAGCTGCAGCCTGTGATTAGTCAGTGAAAGGAGAAGCAGAATAATAATGAACTCCTCTCTCTGTTACTCTACTGTTTCTTCCTATCAGCATGTCAACTGATCGTCTCCTTGTTCTTTTACATGCACTTTACGACTTTACATTTATAACATTACCTCTCATGCAGGTACCATGCGACATTACAGTTATTTGTTGAAAAAAAATGCCTTTCTGTCTGAAAGCTTGTGAGATCTCAAGAGTCTTTTTTCCCCCCAGCAGTATAACTTGGTATGCCACACATACAAGATGAGGTTTATCATTGGTGGCTCAGCAGAGGAAGAGGAAGAAGCTGGCTGCCAATTACATTTATTTTGTGCAGGTTTCTGATTGTCAGGGGACATAAAGTGCTCAGACTGGAAAAACTGTGCAAGGAGGAAGCAGCTAAGTACTGCTGAGTTTATTAGAATTAGTAATTAAATGTCTTTAGGTATTCAGCTTTATCAAGGTGGAGGGGGGGGGTCTGCTGTAAGCAATTGCATAGCTAGCATCTGCGGCTGGTAATTTTTTGCACACCCCCCCCCCCCCACCAAAAAAATGGTATGTGGAAATATAGCAGCGCTGCTCCAAAACTGTGGGTGTGGTCAGATTGCCTCAACAGTGGGAGGGACCTTAAAGGGCCATATGGTTCAATGACTGTGCCACAAGCGGGTATGCAGCAGACAGTCAGTACAAACCTCAGCACACTCATATAATAAAACTGTTCTATTGCATATTCTTTACCACACATAGCTAACCTTGAAGTGATATTAAAGTCTTGTTTTAAAAAAATAAACATGTTATACTTACCTGCTTTGTGTAATGGTTTTGCAACCCAGATCCTCCTCTTCCCAGGTCCCTCACCGATGCCCCTGGCCGCTCCCTCCTGCTGGGTGCCCCCAGAGCAGCAGCTTGCTATGGGGGTACCCAAGTAGGCGTGCTCCTGACCAGTGGCTCTGTGTGTCCATTAAAACACAAATCTGTGGCTCGACCCCGCCCATTCCATCTCCTGTTTTGCTCACTGGCTGTGATTGACAGCAGCGGGAGCCAAAGGTCAATCAGGAGACGTCCTTGAGCTAAAAGCTGGTGGCTGCTAGTCTCCTGCTCTCTGCTCTGCCCACCCGTGCTCACTGAAGCACTGGGCTGGGCTGTGGAGGAGCCGGGACCTCTCTAGCTGAGAGGCAGAGCCGGGTGCCAATCCAGGCATATGGGTGGATCCCGACCATGTGATTACAATCTTTCCCCAGCCTGGACTGGCTTTGTGACGTCAGCTGACAGCAGGCTTCAGCCCACACTCAGCTGAAAATGGGTCACAGGAGTGCAAAAACAACCCTCCAGGGCCCAGGCAGGCTCTTCCTCAGTTCAGGATTTAGATCCAGGCTCTTTCTCCCTGAAGCTGGCAGGTCCTTCAGGCACCCTCTTTCCTAGTCCAGAAGGCCTCCACAACCCCTCTCACATAGTCCAGGGCCTTCAGACACCTGTTGCCCTACTCCAGGACCTGGAGACACCCCCTCTCCTGATCCAGATAGGGGGTAGAAGGGAGATAGAAGGGAGATACTCTGGACCACCTCCTCACCTAGTCTAGTATCTCCCTTGTACCAACCTATCCGGAGGCCTCCTCCCCCTATCCAGTGTCCAAGGTCTCCTCTACAGCCCCACACCCCCCAAGTTCACAGCCTTCCCTGCACCCTGCCCTGTGAATCTAGGTTCTTTGCCACATCAACCCCACTTTTCAAGTCCAGGGCCTCCTGTGTACTCCCCCCCTAGTCCAGGTCCACCTCTGCATCCTCCAGTCCAGGGCCTCCTCTGCACCCCCCAGTCCAGGGCATCCTGTGTACTCCCCTCCAAGTCCAAGGCCTCCTCTGCATCCCATAGTCCAAGGCCTCCTCTGCACTCCCCTGCTAGTCCAGGGCCTCCTCTGCACCCCCCAGTCCAGGGCCTCCTGTGTACTCCCCTCCTAGTCCAGGGCCTCCTCTACAACACCCAGTCCAGGGCCTCCTCTGCACCCCTCCCCCAGTCCAGGGTCTTCCCTGCACCCACCCAGTAGGTATGGGGGTTCCGCCCCCCCTAGATGTGTCACTCGGGGGGTGCACCCCCCTTTCCCCCTCTAGTTTTGGCCCTGGCTATGAGAGCAGATCTCACAAGATTTCCGCTATTGTCATTGTTAACCAGAAAATGTTCAACCTTCCTTACTTTGTTACTAGTGCCTGACTTTTTCCGCTAAGTTCTGCCCAACTGTCAGCCTACTGTCCAAGGAGACTGACTCAGTAGCCAGTGATGGCACTGTCATTTGACAGTGGAATGGCAGCTGATGGATATTTGCTAATCAAGCATAAAAAGTCAGGCCTGGGTTGTCCGTTCTTGTGTCTGTATGTACAGCAGAAATGTACAGCTTGGGTGGAAAGACCAGACACTTTCATACATGAGACAGATGGAAGCCACTCTGGTACTGTCTAAGCATGTGCTCTGTTCAACAGGGAAAAAGGAAAACCTTTTTAATCTCTGGGCTGGCTTGATATGTTATGAAGTTGTCAGGTGGAAATTTACCATCTAGGCCTCACTTCCAGCCTCTACCAACTACAGAAGGAGCAGTCCATCACATCATCTAGGCCTGGGCACTATTGAGGTACAATTCCAGTCTTTGCAGGTGATTGGGAGCCACAGGTTACAATATTTTTTTCTTTTGTCATAAATGTACTAAATAATGTATTTAGGATAGGATTCGTGTTTATCCTAACAACGTTTTCTATTCTCATTGGAATAGGTGTGAACTCTTTCCAGGTGTACATGGCCTACAAAGATATATACCAAATGTCAGACAGCCAGGTAATTCAGTCAACGATTTGTGTTTATTTGTGAGAATTTATTTTATTTTATTAGATTACTGTAGCAGCTTGTAAACCCCTAGCTCTCTGCCTATAATAAAATCTGTAGACTGGACTGCAACCCACTGTGTTTATTCCTAGAATTCAGCTGTACAGTGGGCTTCGTTCATGGAAAGTCCTAAAAATAAGAACTTGCAAAAGTTCATCTCAATTTTTGAACATTTAATGGTTAGGAAAAAATCTCCACCTTCTTCGAGGCTTGAGTAATCAATGTTTATAATACACACAAGAGAATGCACAAAGGGGCCTGTGTTAAGGCTTTATGAATATGATGTTTTGCATTTTATGATGGCAGCCAGCATATGTCCTTCCAATGAGATAAACTTAAACTGTACCAGGCATTCTTCTATACACATTCAAGAATCTACAATCCGGTGAAAACTTCCTTGTGTTGCTATAAGTGACAGCCTAGGACCAGAACACGGTCCACCGATACTAGACTTCAATCATGGATTTGCTTGTTTGAAGGAAAAATCACTTTTTGGTAAATCCATCCAAATCAGTTTTTACTCTTTTTGGTACAGCAATATCACACACACATTAGGCTTAAAAATAAGAACTGTCTGTGTTTCACACCAGCGGACCAATCGGGTCCGCCTATATGTTTTTCAGGCAGACATGATCGGGCCACCCATTGTCCTCTATGGGGCGGTGGAAGTCAGTGCACATGTGTCCACTGACATCCGTTGGGCATCTGATCCGACAAAGTCCGCTGAAAACAGACGTATGGTGAGTCATTCGCCATATCCGTCTAGCGGGTTGGATCAGATGACAATCAGATGGAAATGGACATGCAGTCTGTTTCCATCTGACTGCCCCATAGAGAAGAGCAGTCTCGGTCCCTGTCCGCTCTGCATAGCGGAGCAGAAACAGACCTGTCATCTGCCTGCTCCGCTTGAACAGAGTTGTCCTGTGTAAAAGGCGCCTTACTAAAGGTACATTTGGCTGCAGGTAGATTTCCTGGAAGAAGGATTTTTCTTCAGAAAAGGTAACTTGTTTTTTTTTGGCAATTTTCAAAGCCGCAGGGATAAAACAAAAATGTATAATTTAAAATGTGTAAAAATAAATATAGCGCTCGCAAACACAATGAGTGAATATATCACAATGTATACTAAACCAAACAATGTCCAAACAAAAAGTGGCGAAAGGTGCTCCAATCCGAAGAAAAAACAGTGCAAAGGGCTTCAGAAATATTCAGGTGTACAACATCCCCCCATGTGTCCCCACTCACCGGATTGAGACGACCCCCAGCTTTTCAGTCTGGTGGGTCACTTAAAGTTTTGTAATGTTGTCCAGGGAAGATGGATGTGGTGTCAGATCCTCAAATCCGAAATGTCTTTGAGAAGTTTCTCAGCAGAACAGACAGGATTACATCAAACACATATTTCCAGGAAATCATTTGAGGTCAATTCCGGCTAAACCGCGGTGCTCAATGACAAATGAATCCAAACATATTATAAAAAATATATATATGAAACATTTAATTAAAAAAAAAAATATGTAGAAGAAATAAGAATAAAAATTAAAATTAAAACAAAAATAAATAATTTTATTTTTATTCTTATTTCTTCTACATTTTTTTTTTATTAAATGTTTCATATATATATATATTTTTATAATATGTTTGGATTAATATGTCATTGAGCTCCACGGTTTAGCCGGAATTGACGTTAAATGATTTCCTGGAAATATGTGTTTGATTTAATCAAACCATAAAAATGGCGTTTTGTCTCTCCTGTGGATATTTTTCTATCCTTAGGAGCAACGTCTTTTATCCCACCAACAAAATGGCCACTATGCCATACTTGATTGGTTCTATCTAGGGGTGTTTCTCCTCTGCCCTCTATTTAAAGTTGGCCCAGTTCACAGGAAATTAGGTCCTTGATGACGCCCCGTGGGAGGGCGAAACGTTGATGCAATTTCCGGTATTACTGACGTCACTTCCTGTCCCGTGGAACGCATGCCACAAACGATGTTTTTATACATACGGATCTATATTTGAAGCCTGTTCGATCGTATTTTTTGTAAGTACCCACTCCCCTGTACAATAAAATCGTTTTAATAGTACTTCACTATCAGTTCCATTTTTTCTTCACTTTTGGGTACCTCTCTGTTCTGCTGAGAAACTTCTCAAAGAAATTTCGGATTTGAGGATCTGACACCACATCCATCTTCCCTGGACACCATTACCAAGCCTTAAGTGACCCACCAGACTGAAAAGCTGGGGGTCGTCTCAATCCGGTAAGTGGGGACACATGAGAGGGTGTTGTACACCTGAATATTTCTGACGCCTTTTTTTTTTCTTCGGATTGGAGCACCTTTCGTCACTTTTTGTTTGGACATTGTTTGGTTTAGTATACATTGTGATATATTCACTCATTGTGTTTGCGAGCGCTATATTTATTTTTCCATGTTTTTCAAGTGATCAGCACTTTATGTGAAGCAGCTGCATTTTTATTTTATTTATTTTTATATTTCTTAATTTGTTTTGTATACACCATTAGCGCAAGTTTATATATTTCGTTTATATATTTTTATTTTAAAAATGTATCATTGTTAGTTAAAGTGTAGTTTTACTTTGTTACTTTGTCTTCTGATGACACCTGCCAAAGTACAGCTCTGTAGTTAGGATATCTGTATTGTAAGCTCTCTGCTTGAATCTCAACAAGGGCAATACCTGCGTGGAGTTGGAACATGGGACAGTACAGAGTAGCTAATAATAAATAAACAAAACTGACACAAAGTATATTTAATTGGTCATAAATGGCCACGGTGTTTATTCAAGGGGTAACCCAAATTAGCTACATTCAAATTAACTAAAAAATCAGCTTTCAGCATAGAATTGAATTTAAAATTAACAAAATGATCCAATACCAGATCTCAATCACCATGTCCTTCCAGACTTATACTGGAAGACGAACCCACACTGAATAGCACCGTGACTAAACAATAATGAAAATAGGGAGGGAGGGTGGGAGGGCTGACTGGTCCTCTTCAGGTGGTTGTAAAGCTGAGGTAGCATCCGGATTTTTATAAGCAGTTACAGGCGCAAAGAAACAGCCCGCCAAATTCCTCCAATGGCGGCTTGTTGCTAAGGGATATTGCACCAATAGCCCTGCTGAGAGAAAGGAAAGAACAGGCACAGGCAAAGAGCCCTCTGCCCTGTCCCATGCGAGCCCCCGGATAATGCCAGGGACCGAACATTCTACATGTTCTTGTAGGGTTTGCTGTGGGTACTCTGGTTTCTTCACATGATTTAAAGACATGCTGGTAGGTATGACGGTTGGCCCTAGTATATGTGTGATCGAGGCCTTAGATTGTAAGTTCCTTGAGAACAGGGATTGATGTGAGCGAATTGTGTGTAAATTGATGGCGTAAATATTAAAATTTAAAAAAAAAATAAACGTAAAAATAAAACTGCAAATATTCTTCTTATATTCCTAATGAAAATCTATTGAGAAGGGATGGAAAAAATCAGAATCGCGCTAAACCTATAAATGTGAATGGGAGTAAACCATGTTAAAACGTGTAAAAATGTAAACCATTCAAAGTACAATGTGAGTGACAGCAAATGGCTGATATGACCTAAATTATACACTATAAAGTGTGTAAATCCACCACAGTTCACTGTGGATAACCAATATATGTGTATCAATTAAAAATCAAAAATCATAAACATTTATGTAAAACGAGATTGTCCAAAGTTTAGTCCATAATGAAATAAAGCAAACAATCCGTGCAAAAGTAAGCATAGAGTGTCACATCCACCCATGCAAAAATCAAGAAAAAAGTCCATCCACTGATGAGATGTATCTTCAACCAAAAAGTGCAATCAACCACCATGTAGGGAGAATTACTTCTTACCAAGTGGTCGTGATCCCCCACTACAGAGGATCAGGACAGACATAGTGTATACTGTAAACGTAACTTCAAAATGCACAGAACGTATCTGCTTGCCCACCAGCTACTCTCCAAATGGCCTCAATGGTAAGTACATGTGACATGTGAAGAAAACATAGATGCTCCGATAGTGGAAAACATGGCTGAGCTGTTCACTACCCAGGACAGAGGGGGGCGGCAGTGTGGAAGATGCCTGTACAGGTGTTGGCTTGCGGTGCGAAACGGAGGATGTGTGGCTGAGATGGTAAGCCAAGGTGAGGAAAGGCAAGGACAGACCCACAATGGTTGCAAGAACTCCCACTGATAGGAGTAACTATTCCAATCAGTATATGGTCGGCTAGCAAAAACAAAGTAAGACTTGTAACTTCATGTCACATCTGAGAGTATGTGTAGGTCAGTGGGTCCCAGCAGCAAGCACCAGCAGTGTTTATGTCTTGCACCCTCTAGTGGATTATCAGGGGCAGCTGCCAGGAAGAATTAATAGATTCTTGCTGTCATTTCTGCACTCAGTGGGGTTGATTTATTAATACTGGAGAGTGCGAAATCTGGTGCAGCTCTGCATAGAAACCAATCAGCTTCTAGATTTTTTTTTTTTGTCAAAGCTTAAAGTATAACCCAAGGCAAAACCTATTATTTAATTTTGGACAGAGTGGAGATGGATTATAACCCCTGTCAGTTTTTATTGCTGTCTGTGCCCCCATTAGGGAGATTCACCCTCTCCATTTGTTCTGTTTACCACTATTATTGAAAGTGAAAAAAAAAAAGAAAAACCCACATTTGGGTTGTCCCCAGAAAAGTAATTGAAGGGGAAACTTTCAATGGGAATGCTAGTTCTGGTGACCTGGGGTTCCCCAAGAGATTCTCTTAATATACCGGGCTTTCATCTTACTTCATGTTTGTCTATGGGACAGAAAGTGAAGGGAAATCTCTGCAATGTAGCATGGGAAAGACACATGACAAGAGTGATATTGGTGCTGCCACCCCAAATGAGTTACAATATGGGAAAGTCTCCCCCAGTGGGGTTTTTTCGTAGCAAAAATACAATCATTGGAAAATTAGTTAAGAAAATGTATTTATTGAAAAAATAGCATCGTAATATGGACACATAGGCATTTAAAATATGAGCTCTGGTCAGGGGATGTAACACCATTCAAAATTCTACAAAAATGTACAAACATACAATAAATGAATAAAAACTGATGGTGGAGTGGGCTAAAAAGAAACCCAGAAAGCAATGCAAAGTGCAATCAGCTATTTTTAAAACAGAAGGTTTCTACATATATGCCTTTTATCACTAATCTTAAAATAAAAGTTGTATTCCCCCTTTTTTTTTTTTATGGAGGAACAATGTAAACCTTTACTTTATGCCATTGGGCCAGTTACTTGTCTAGAGATATAAAGTTGAATAAAGCAGCGCTATAAAATAATAAAAAATAAAAAATAAAATAAATGAAAATATAAAAGATAAAATAAAAATAATATGAATATAGTCCAAAAAAACACAATGAATGTGTATAAACTTCCAACACAACAGTAACCTATGTGTTGCACAAATTCAGTCCATATAGTGTGCACCAGTTTGTAATCTTGTAATGAACACCACAAAGAGACGAAGGCAAGCTCTTATGAGCCTGCGACTATAAACCCAGCCAGGGCCTCTGTCCGGAGGAGTATAGATAATTCACAGATATTGAGTGGGAAGAATAGGCACCAGGCGACCAGGGAGACTCGATCATCAACCAGCCGGGGGAGTAAGTCAAGTGTTGCCCAAAAATGTAAACAGACTCACCATAGTGTAAATGTACCATATAAGGTTTATTAGCCACTTGATCACTGGGCACTTAAACACCCTTAACCACTTGCCGACCGCCGCACGACGATGTACGTCGACAGAATGGCACGGGCAGGCATAAGGGCTTACATGTACGTCCTTGCCTGCCCGACGGTCGGGGGCCCGATCGGGCCCCCGCCCGGTGCCTGCGGCGGTCGGTATTCGTTCGGGAGCGATCCCGGACGAGGGGACGGCCATTCATTCATTGCCACCCCCTCGCGATCGCTCCTGACGAATGAAAATGTCCCGTGACATCACTTCCTCTCCTGTAATGTAAACACAGGAGAGGAAGTGATGTATTCTCTCCTCCGTGTCAGTATTTTTCGTTCCGGCACCGAGGAGAGAGCATCGGTGAGTTGCACAAGCACTACACTACACAGTAGAACATGCCAGGCACACTCACACCCCCCCTTTACCCCCGATCACCCCCCAATTACCCCTGCCCCCCAGTCACAGTGACACCAATTGCTTTTTTTTTTTTTTTTTGCATTGGTGTCATTTGTGACTGTAATAACTGTTAGGGCAGTTAGGGTTAGCCCCCTTTAGTTCTAATGTGCCCCCCTAACCCCTCCAATAAAGGTTTAACCCCGTGATCACCCCCCGTCGCCAGTGTCACTAAGGCTGGGTTCACATTGCAGCGGTTTATGAGAACGAATGTGATTCGCACCGCACTGCAGTGCAAATCACATCCGATCTCTGTGCGATTCGAGTTCAGCCATACAGATAGTATGGCTGAATTTGTGTCGCACCCGCCGCAAATTCGCACGGGACCCTTTTTTTGGCCCGCAGCAGAATCGGATCGCATGGGTGTTCACACCATGCGATCCGAGTTTGCAGATCGCACTGCGATATGCGAACTGATCTGGGGGTGTCATTAACATTTCACTGACACTCCCAGCAGTTCGCATAGGGCAGTGTGAACTGCCGCCGGGAGGCATGCGATGCGGGAACCCGCCGCGGATTCATGGCGTTCCCGCATCGCTCCAGTGTGAACCCAGCCTAATAAGCGATAGTTTTTCTGATCGCTGTATTAGTGTCACAGGTGACGCTAGTTAGGCAGGTAGGTATTTAGGTTCGCCGCAGCTTTTTATAGCGCCAGGGACCCCCATATACTACCGCATAAAGCCCCCTGATTGCCCCCTAGTTAACCCTTTCACCAGTGATCACCATACAACTGTTACAGGTGACGCTGGTTGGTTAGTTATTTTTTTTATAGTTTCAGGGCACCCGCCATTTATTACCTAGTCTCACTAGTGTACCCCTAAATTTAGGGGTGTCTACTTTCCAAAATGGGGTCATTTGGGGGGGGTTTGTGCCATCTTGGCATTTTATGGCCTTCAAAACTGTAACGTCCTTAGAAAGCCTGAAGGCGGTGCTTGGTTTTCGGGGCCCCGTACGCGGCTAGGCTCCCAAAAAGTCCCACATATGTGGTATCCCCGTACTCAGGAGAAGCAGCAGAATTTATTTTGGGGTGTCATTTCACATATGCCCATGGCATGCGTGAGCAATATATCATTTAGTGACAACTTTGTGAAAAAAAAAAAAAAAAGTTTGTAATTTTCCCGCAACTTGTGGCAAAATATAAAATATTCCATGGACTCAACATGCCTCTCAGCAAATAGCTTGGGGTGTCTACTTTCTAAAATGGGGTCATTTGTGGGGGTTTTGTGCCATCTTGGCATTTTATGGCCTTCAAAACTGTAATAGGTAGTGAGGAGTGAAGTCAAATATTTACGCCCTTAGAAAACCTGAAGGCGGTTCTTGGTTTTCGGGGCCCCGTACGTGGCTAGGCTCCCAAAAAGTCCCACATATGTGGTATCCCCGTACTCAGAAGAAGCAGCAGAATTTATTTTGGGGTGTCATTTCACATATGCCCATAGCATGTGTGAGCAATATATCATTTAGTGACAACTTTGTGAAAAAAAAAATAAAAAAATTAAAGTTTGTAATTTTCCCGCAACTTGTGGCAAAATATAAAATATTCCATGGACTCAAAATGCCTCTCAGCAAATAGCTTTGGGTGTCTACTTTCTAAAATGGGGTCATTTGTGGGGGTTTTGTGCCATCTTGGCATTTTATGGCCTTCAAAACTGTAATAGGTAGTGAGAAGTGAAATCAAAAATTTACGCCCTTAGAAAGCCTGAAGGCGGTGCTTGGTTTTCGGGGCCCCATACGCGGCTAGGCTCCCAAAAAGTCCCACATATGTGGTATCCCCGTACTCAGGAGAAGCAGCAGAATTTATTTTGGGGTGTCATTTCACATATGCCCATAGCATGTGTGAGCAATATATCATTTAGTGACAACTTTGTGTAAAAAAAAAAAAAAAATTATTTTTTGTCATTATTCAATCGCTTGAGGCAAAAAAATAAAATATTCAATGGGCTCAACATGCCACTTATCAATTTCCTTAGGGTGTCTACTTTCCAAAATGGGGTCATTTGGGGGGGGGGTTGTACTGCCCTGCCATTTTAGCACCTCAAGAAATGAGATAGGCAGTCGTAAACTAAAAGCTGCGTAAATTCCAGAAAACGTACCTTAGTTTGTAGATGTGACAACTTTTGCGCAAACCAATAAATATACAATTATTGACTTTTTTTTTACCAAAGATATGTGGCTGAATACATTTTGGCCTAAATGTATGACTAAAATTGAGTTTATTGGATTTTTCTAATAACAAAAATTAGAAAATATCATTTTTTTTCTAAATTTGCGGTCTTTTTACGTTTATATCGCAAAAAATAAAAATCGCAGAGGCAATCAAATACCATCAAAAGAAAGCTCTATTTGTGGGAAGAAAAGGACGCAAATTTTGTTTGGGTACAACATTGCATGACCGCGCAATTACCAGTTAAAGCAGCGCAGTGCCAAATTGTAAAAAGACCTCTGGTCATTTACCAGCAAAATGGTCCAGTCTGAAGGTGGTTAATAACCAGACCAATTTTCAGCTTTCGGTGCTCTCACATTTTGAATGACAATTACTCAGTCATGCAACACTGGACCTATATGACATTTTTGTCCTTTTTTTCACACAAACTGAGCTTTCTTTTGGTGGTATTTAATCACCGCTGGGTTTTTTATTTTTTGTGCTATAAAAGAAAAAATACAGAAAATTCTGTAAAAAAATGAATTTTTCTTCATTTCTGTTATAAAATTTAGCAGATTAGTAATTTTTTCTTCATAAATTTTAGCCAAAATTTATACCACTACATATCTTTGGTAAAAATAAGTACAAATTGGTGGATATTATTTGGTCTTTGTGAAAGTTATAGAGTCCACAAGCAATGGTGCCAATATCTGAAAATTGATCACACCTGAAGTACTGACGCCCTATTTCAATTCTTGAGACCCTAACATGCCAGAAAAGTACAAATACCCCCCAAATGACCCCTTTTTGGAAAGAAGACATTCCAAGGTATTTAGTAAGAGGCATGATGAGTTTTTTGAAGTTGTCATTTTTTCCCACAATTCTTTGCAAATCAAGATTTTTTTTACTTTTTTTTTTTTTTTCACAAAATTGTCATATTATCAGTTTATTTCTCACACAGCATATGCATACCACAAATTACACCCCAAAACACATTCTGCTATTACTCCCGAGTACGGCGATACCACATGTGTGAGACTTTTACACAGTGCGGCCACATACAGAGGCCCAACATGCAGGGAGCGCCATCAGGCGTTCTGGAGCACCCAGGACAATTCTGACATTTCTCTCCTACATGTAAAAATCATCATTTATTTGCTAGAAAATTACATCGAATCCCAAAACATTATATATGTTTTTTTAGCAAACACCCTGGAGAATACAATGGTGGTCGTTGCAACTTTTTATCTCGCACGGTATTTGCGCAGCAATTTTTCGAATGCTTTTTTTTGGAAAAAAAACAGTTTTGTGTTAAAAAAAAAAAAAAAACACAGTAAAGTTAGCCCAATTTTTGCATAATGTGAAAGATGAAGTTACACCGAGTAAATCGATACCTAACATGTCACTCTTCAAAATTGCACAGGCTCGTGGAATGGCACCAAACGTCGCTACTTAAAAATCCCCATAGGCGACGATTTAATTATTTTTTTACTGGTTATATGTTTTGAGTTACAGAGGAGGTCTAGGGCTAGAATTATTGCTCTCGCTCTAACGTTCGCAGTGATACCTCACATGTGTGGTTTGAACACCGTTTTCATATGTGGGCGGGACTTACGTATGCGTTCGCTTCTGCATGCGAGCACATGGGGACAGGGGCGCTTTAAAAAAAAAAAAAAATTTTATTGTTCATTTTACTTTATTTATTTTAGTTTGACGTTTTTTTCCCCAAAAATACATTTTTTGATCACTTTTATTCCTATTACAAGGAATGTAAACATCCCTTGTAATAGGAATATGGCATGACAGGTCCTCTTTACAGTGAGATATGGGGTCAATAAGACCCCGCATCTCACCTCTAAGCTGGGAAGCCTGAAAAAAAAAAAAAAGATTCTGGATTTGATAGTATTGGCGAGTCGGTAGAAGCACCGGAGGGCGGCGGGAGGGGGGGGGGGTGTCTATGGCTGGGTATTGCAGGGTATCACCGACTATGGCTGGGTATCTCAGAGTATGGCGTTGCAGAGTATTGCGTTGCAGAGCATTGCAGGATATTGGAGGGTGTTGCAGAGCATTGCAGAGTGTTGCACGGTATTGGCGGGTGTTGCAGAGCATTGCAGAGTGTTGCAGGGTATTGGTGGGTGTTGCAGAGCATTGCAGAGTGTTGCAGGGTATTGGCGGGTGTTGCAGAGCGTTGCAGGGTATTGCAGAGTGTTGCAGAGTATTGCAGGGTAATGCAGAGTATTGCAGAGTATTGCAGGGTATTGCAGGGTATTGCAGTGTAATGCAGAGTATTGCAGGGTATTGCAGGGTATTGCAGAGTATTGCAGGGTATTGCAGGGTATTGCAGAGTATTGCAGGGTATTGCAGAGTATTGCAGGGTATTGCAGAGCATTGCAGGGTATTGCAGGGTATTACAGGGTATTGCAGAGTAATGCAGAGTAATGCAGAGTAATGGCAGGGTATTGCAGAGTAATGGCAGGGTAATGCAGAGTATTGCAGTGTAATGCAGAGTATTGCAGTGTAATGCAGAGTATTGCAGGGTAATGCAGAGTAATGCAGAGTAATGCAGGGTATTGCAGAGTAATGCAGGGTATTGCAGAGTAATGCAGGGTATTGCAGGGTATTGCAGGGTATTGCAGAGTAATGCAGAGTAATGGCAGGGTATTGCAGAGTATTTGCAGGGAATTGAGGGGTTAATTTTCGGTGAGCAGCGATGTGGGCACTGCAGATGCAGCCCACATCGCTGCTGACACCGATCTCTTCCCCCTCCGCTGTTCCGATCGGTACAGAGAGGGGGAGGGAGGAACCGGCATCATAACATGACGCCGGTTTGTTTACAAGTGATCACTCCGTCATTTGACGGAGCGATCACGTGGTAAACGGCCGCGACGAGCGGCCGTTTACCGTGATCCGTGATGAGCCGGGTCCTGTGGACCCGGCGGTCACGGATGCTCTCGAGTGCGTGCCCCAGGGGGCGCGTGAGAGCGGAATTCTGGGAGGACGTCATATGACGGCCTCCCAGAGTTAAGAAACCGCCCTGAAGCCGTCATTCGGCTATAGGGCGGTTATTAAGTGGTTAAAGCTAGAAATTGCACTTACAGAAATGCTGATTAAAATCATCAATAAACAGCCAGCCGGCTTGCGAACACCCATCCACTGTGTTACAGCGAGATGATGTCAGCACGTCAAACCTCCCGGCGCGCATTTCGTCACAATCTGACGTTGTCTTGTTCCCTGAGATGATGTCAGATTATGACGAAACAATCTGCATTCCTCTGGACAGAGGCTCTGGCTGGGTTTATAGCTGCAGACTCATAAGAGCTTGCGTTCTGCTAAGCACACCCTCTATGTGGTGGAGGGGCACTGTCTCTTAGTGGTGGTTATTACAAGATTACACACTGGTGCACACTATAAGCCGTGACCTTAATATAGTAGGGCTTGGGGAGCAACGAAGAATTATTAACCAGACAGGTTATAATGAGATGTTCTAACAGGAGCCAAATTGCCTTCTATTTACCCAATAGAGTACAGTAGAACCTTCTTAATACAGAAGTTTGGTTACAGCTCCAGAAGTTTCCTGCATAGAGTTAGAGGCATAATTAGTCTGAGTAACCGGTCTGTAAAATGTTTATTGTTACTGTATATTTTCTCCTCAGCTATACGAAATCTTCACCTTTCTCACGGGACATGGTGCTATAGTCATGGTGCATGCAGAAAACGGGGATTTAATAGCTCAGGTAAGTCTGTAAACTGATATTATGAGATGCAGAGTTTCTAGGCAAATAATAAATACCGTATTTGATCTTGTACTCAATAGGTGTATATTGTATAAATGATGAACTGGGAGGCCATTAAATATGATATATGATTCTGTAAACAGCAGCTATCATAGAGTTGCTATTTGCATGTTTAATTCGGGAGAAATCCATGTAATAGAATTATAAGGTAATGATAAGCTAAGACTGGCCATGACATACTTGATGTGGATGGAGTAATTGAATCCTACTGCGCTATTGTTTTTTGACAGCGGGGAGACTTTCCCATTGTCAGAATACACCGATCAGTCCTGCCAGCTATAGCCAGCGGTGCTAATCATTCAGAAATTTTCCAAACAGGCTGGTTGTACAGAAGTCAATCAGTAGATCGACTTCTATAGAACCAGCCTGCTCATACAGTGCAAAGATCACATTTTTTCCCTCAGTGATATTAACTGATAGGTAATGTTGTCTGCTCACAAATCCAAGTGCATTTTAAGGTAAAAACAGGAGGAAGGAAACAAAGCTGCTGTTGCTGATTTTCTTTTAAAATGCTAGCTGTTTGGCTTTTTTCAATAATTTATGAGAAACTGATCCAGAACAAACAGGCAGACTAGGAAAGTCAGAATTCCTAATCTGCATACCTCTTCTTCCAGGTACATTCAAAAGTACCAAAGTTGCTATAGTTCAGTGACCCTATACACACTATTAGATTTTCTGCAGATTTTGTCTTCCGATTTACCAAAGCCATGTAGTGCAAGGGCCTGTCTGATGCATGCAAATTGAAACTCTTGTGCCATGTACACACGACCGGACTTTCCTGTAGAAAAGGTCAGACGGCATAATTTCATCGGATATTCCGATCGTGAGTGGGCTTCATCTGACTCTTTTCTTCAAAAATTCTGACGGACCTAGAAATAGAACATGTTTTAAATATTTCCCACGGAATCAATTACTTTCGGGAAAACCATTTGTCTGTATGCTATTCCGACGGACCAAATACAACGCAAGGGCAGCTATTGGCTACTGACTATTGAACTTCCTTTTCTAGTCCCGTCGTACATCATCGCATTTGAAACGAACGGACTTTGGTGTGATCATGTGTAGGCAAGTCCGTTTAGTAGGAACTCCGTCAAAAAGACCGTCAGAGTTTATTCTGACGGAAAGTCCGGTCATGTGTACAATTGTTGGCAGGGGATTGTCTGTTGACAGACTGTTCTCCTAAAATCTTACCATTAGTACGCTCTTTTTGACAATTGTTGTCCAACTTTTGGCCAACAAATGTTGGATGGCAGACTAGTAAATTTTTGGCAGACAATGGTTTGACGTCAGAGTTTTGTATGGTCAGTACACAAATCCGTCACACCAAATTCGAAAGTACAAACACGCATGCTCGGAATCAATTCTCACCAAACATGAAACTAGCAGAAGGGGCCCAAAGGGTGGTGCTCAAGAGCTGAAATTCCTCATAGTACAATTCTACGTTCGTGTTTGTTGCACGACAATTGTTTACCATTATTATGCAAGACAAGATCCTGGCACACGCCCTTTTGACAAAAATCAGACCCTCATTTGGCCGATAATCGTACCGTGTGTACGAGGCTTAAGAGTTTCAATTTGTATGCAATCAGGCAGGCCTTTGCACTACATGGTTTTAGTAAATCTGAAGACAAAAATCTGCAGAAAATCTAATAGTATGTATGGGGCATAAGAAGCAAGACAGCAATAGTCACAAAATGTGCTGGCCTTATGAAGGCTTTTTTTTTAGCAGAATCCAGTCAGTTTCAGACGTCATATTGGGCACATGTATATCGGCACTCTGCTTTTAGTATTCAGGACAGCCAAAGGTATTTGTAATTATATCCTCCATGAGCCCTATTTCTTGATTTATTGGATGTCAGATAATCCCTTACCCTGCAGGTGAGTCACATCTATTTATTATTTTAGCTGAATCTAATTCTCATTCTGCATCAGTTCTTATGCTTCTAACTGTTTTATGGTGGATTGATGATTGAGGTGGCAGCAAATAGATTTATAGTGTTTTAAGAACGTCACTATCAATGAGTTATTTCATGTTTATCCAGCACAGAACTAGTAGTATGTAGGCCACATAGCAAAACTTTCATTAACTACAATCTTACCAAGAGCAGAGAGTTTGAAGTTCTGCCTGATTCAGATATGCACCGGGGTCCTCAATGTCCTCTGAATAGTCCGCACACCACAAGTCCACCTGCCCATAAATGTAAAACAGCAATAGATCCCATAGCAAATCAAACCTGCTCCTTAGTTATGTAGTCACTTTGTGAGCTTTTATGGTGGTAATTCTGTCAATAATGAAGGTTATTATTAGACATGTGAAGCCTGTAGAATTGCACAGGTCTTAAAACCAGATTATGGCATTGTCTTCAAAACACCCCTAACCAAATGCCAGAATTACAGACATTGCAGCCAATGGAACTCCTATGGGCCCTTGGAGTGGGGGGGGGGGGGGCTCCAGAGCACATGTGTAAAGAAGGGTTATAAAAAAATATTGCTCCATGACAATAAAACTCTTCCCCTCTTGGGGATAGGTTGTTGCAAATACTGGCTTAGGTGTTAGGAAGTTATGGCTACTTTTTGAGCAGTAATCACATGTTCCACCCAACCAAACCAGATTAGTACCAGTCTACCATGAGAGAGAAGCTCCTATCCTTTGGTCCATAGCAGCATTGACTAATGAAGACAAGTTAAGTTTTAGAGTAGGCCATATTTCCTGCCTACAAGCTGGAAGTGTTCACTTCAAGGTTCTGTTACTGTAGGTGTACGTTATTGGACACCCACCCTTACCTCAAGAGTTAGGGGTATGTAAATGGGTGCATTTTCAGCTGTGAATAATCAATCTTCTAGGGGTATGAATAGGTCTATATTATAGCTCAAATACCACTGATGGGGACCCCATTAAACTTTTGCAGTGGGATTCCTACTAAACCCTTGGCTGGACACCCACTTCTCTAGTCTGTTGCTGAACATCCAAACCTTCTGTAATAGCCCAAGAATTAAAAATGGGACAGTCCTTAGACATTCCCCCCATGATGACATGTCACAATACATTTAAAATGTGTAAAGGACCCAGGGTGCTAACATCAGGAGCACACTTCAACTGTGCAGATGAATGTGTTACAATCTCATTGTACAATCTCCTTTAGATTTACCAAACCTATATAATGCTATGAATTCAGGAGGGATAGAGACAGAGTTCAGTGGTGTGGCAACACCTCCTTTGATGCCCCATTGGTATTTTATTGCTTCTTTCCTTTTTTGTGATATTTTCATTTATTTGAATTGCATGTTGTGACAGTACTTTCATATGCATTTTCACATGCAAAAAATAACATTACAATTTCTAATATCTAGGAACAAAAGCGGATCCTGGAAATGGGAATCACTGGACCTGAAGGACACGCGCTGAGCCGGCCAGAAGAGGTATCCTGAACCTGAAAGTGAACCTGTGGCCAGGCTATGGACATTTAAGTATTTGCATATTCCTAACAAGTAGTAAATTAATTTTAAAACAAGCCACTACTGACCTCTGTACTGCAAATAAATCCAAAAGCACTGCAATCATTCAAGTCCTTAGCAGCTCAGCTCCCCTCTCAGAACTCCTTTATGTTCCCAAGTTACTACTGGGAGTTACAGTGCAACATTCTGACTGATAAAAATTGGTATAATTTGTATCTGAGGGTGGTTCCTACACAGACATGGATTTGTGTACATGTGTTACTACTTCTTGTGTTGCACATTAAAAGGTGTGTTGTATTAAGGCAGCACATTGATTTTGAATGGGCTGCCAATATACCACAACAAACACAGTCTAAGCCCCTGTACACACAGTCAGACATTCTGACAACAGATTGTGTCTGACGGATTTTGTCCGAAACTTGTGTTGCATACACACGGTCGGACAAAGTTGTCGGAAAATCCGATCATTCAGAACATGATGATGTAATTAAGTTACGACAGGACTACGTTCAGGCTAGTAGACAATAGCTTTGGTCTAGGAATTTGATCTGAGCATGCGTGGCACTTTGTCCGATCAGAATTCTCTACAAACGATCGGACTTTGTCCGATCGGATCA
Organism: Lithobates pipiens; assembly: GCF_037356315.1. NCBI lineage: Eukaryota > Metazoa > Chordata > Amphibia > Anura > Ranidae > Lithobates > Lithobates pipiens. The sequence goes on along the minus strand of NW_027507718.1, from coordinate 459,413,115 downwards.
TGTTGTCGTAAAATTTTATAGCCCAGCTCTAAAACTTTGTCGGTCTGAAATTCCAACGGAAACAGTCCGATGGAGCCCACACACGGTCGGATTATCCTACAGCGTTGTCAGATCGGAAATTTTCAGTCGGAATGTCTGACCGTGTGTACAAGGGCTAAGGCAGACATGACCCATTTTTTTCAATGCGGTGTGAGTGCTTTGGACAATAACGTGTTATGCCGTGTACACGCGGTCAACCTTTCTGACGTAGAATGTGCGATTGAAGCTTGTTGTCGGAAATTCCAACAGTGTGTAGGCTCCATCAGACAGTTTCCATTGGAATTTCCATCGCACAAAATTTGAGATCTGGTTCTCAAATTTTCCGACAACAAAATCCGTTCACGTAAATTCCGATTGCGTGTACACAATCAAGCAGAAGAGTCGAACTGGCTATTGAACTTCATTTTTCTCGTCTCGTTGTAAGTGTTGTACGTCAATGCGTTCTTGACAAGATTTGTGTGACCTTGTGTATGCCAGACAAGTTTGAGCCAACATCCATCGGAAAAAATCCTTGAATTTTGTTTACGGAATGTCTGATTAATGTCCGATCGTGTGTACGCGGCATTACTGTATTGGGGCAGCAAAATGAATAGCACTGCATTGTACCACAGTATTGCTGTGCGTTATGGTATCACAACACATAGCTCCAAACAGAACCTGTGTGTACATTCAAATGTGAATCTTTAGTAGTATCAGTATAAAAATGCAACCATTTCCCATCAGTGGTTTACTTCCAAAGATAAAATTATGCTAATTGTGTATACAATGCATCAAGGATATTGGGTGTCAGTGAAGTCTCACATTTGTTACATACTATAAGATAAGGAAGCATTACGTTTTGCCAAAATAGAGCATCCAGAAATCTATTCAAAACATATTTAATGTTTCGTTTTTTTTGTTTTTTTTGTGGAACTGACTTTGAAGAATTAATATTGTAAAAATATTTTTCTGGACTGCCGTTATTAAGAGTCAGTGATGCAGGGTTGTTTTTTTTTTAACACAGTTTAAAAATGTGAAAATGCGATTATCCGCATTTGACAGATCCTGGCTTGCCTGCATTTTAACATGAATCAGCTACATTTTGGAGCAGTGAATTATTTAGGCTCTCACGAACTTAACAGATGAACAGATTGTCCTTGAAAGATCAAGAGGGTGTGTAATTTGACCATGCCGCGTAGATGATAAAATTTTCATCGGAGCAGAAATGCTACTTTCAGATCTCCTTGGTGGTTATTTTTTTTCATCAGTTTATACTTATTTTTCACCCCACAGGAAATTGAGTCGGCTGAGAGATTATTTTGCAAAAGAAATTTGAATTTGAAGGAAAAAAATAACAGCATACATGGCATTTATTGGATATGCAAGCGGCAGTTGGATCATTTTAGATAATATGGATTTATAAAATTTATTGACTTAGGGTTCCATGTCAGTTATTGATAGATCAGTTTTGGATAGCAGCACTGGGCAAAGAGGAAATGTATATACCAAAGCTCTGGCCATACTAAATTTCAGTAAATGTAGAAATTTAAAAATATTGTAGCAAATAACCACCAGAAACTAAGTAGTATACTAATAACTGACCACCAGTCAACTGTAAAGTCAAGATTGGGCAATCTTAGCCCTTGTATACATTCGGACCATTTTGTCGGATATTCCGACTGTGTGGTCTGCATCGGACTGTTTCTGTCGGAATATCCGACGGACCAACTTTTCCAACTTGCCGGTAAAATTTTCCGACAAAATGCTCCGATCGGACATACTCCGATCATGTGTAGCCTACTCCGACGGACAAAGTGCCACGCATGCTCAGATCAAATTCCTAGACCAAAGCTATTGGCTACTAGCCTGAACGTAGTCCTGTCCTAACGAAATAACTGCATCACGTTATGTACAATTGGATTTTCCGACAACTTAGTCCGACTGTGTGTATGCAACATCACTTCCGGACCTCTTCCGGAATTAATCCGTCGGAATTACTCGGATTTGGTTGTCGGAATCTCCGACCGTGTGTACAAGGGCTAACACATCTTCAATACAGTTTTATTAGAAAATTGAACAGGAAAAAGTGTGAATTTCAAACCCATCACTTTATAAAAAAAAAAAAATTACCATTTTTTATCCTTAACCTCCCTGGTGGTATGATTATGTCAGATTTTTGATGCTCAAAGCGGTACAATGTTTTGCATGGAAATTTGGCGTTTTATATTGTAGGCCTGTAATTCTTAGGAATAACTCACTTAAATCTGTCCAAACAAGAGTCTAGTAGACAGCCCAGGTATGAAGTTTGAAACACAATTTACTCAGGTGCAGAATTGTCGCTGTCATTACTTTCAATGTTTGATGACAAATTTCCCCACAAATCACTATCGCTCAATTCTGCAAGTTATTCTAATTTTGTTATCACTGTTTTCTAGCTGGTCTAAAACCACTTTTGATGTAAAGCGACGATTTTTGATTGCTATGGACAATGTCCAGTTTCCAGACAGAAAGAAAAGTGTATATAATATAAAACTGCATGCAGGGCACTGGACAAACCACTAGGGACAAAAGGGATGTGAAATAACATGATACAGTAAGATTACAGTATACTGTATGTGTAATGTGTTTTTAATTTTTTAATTTGGCTCCGTCCCCGTGTGTCGCAGCGCTCACAGGGAACGGAGCTCGGCACTCTGATAGATCGAGCGGAGGACAGCTTGCACACACAGTGGGGAGATATAGCAGGATCCAGGGGACAAGGTAAGTAACTTTGCCTGGATCCTGCGATGCGATCCCAAGTTTGGCTCGGGGTTACCGCTTTTGGTACTGAAAATTCAACCTGAACCACACTCGGGAATACCGCCAGGGAGGTTAATTGAAGTCTGTTTCTGAAACCAGCACTTGCAGAAGTGTTGATGTCCTGGTCCACCACTACTCTCAATGGTCCCCTCTGACTCCCAGTAGACAGTAAATGTTTTCAAGAAAATATTGCTACAGAAGCTCATTTAGAAAAATTGACAGTTGTCTTCCCTAATTTTCAGTAAATTTGCAACAAAATCAAATTGACCAAAATCACTCTGCTCATCCCTAGTCAATTTTTAGGTGTGTCTAGAGGAAGTATGTATTTACCATAATGGCACTCATTGGCCTGTACCTAGGGCAGCAGGCATGGATTGCACAGCACCAAGTCTTAAGTGGAGTACACACTATAGGAAAATTGGACAAATAATTCCATATTCGGACAGATTGTTCGAATTTCATATAATGTGTACACTCCTTTCGACATCTGATTTGACCCACCAAACGAAAGTTTCCGAAGGGACAAACTCCATAATGTTTCTTGTATGTGAACAGAATTAACGACTTTTGTTTTAATGTGTACTGTTTTCGGACAAGAAAAATCAGACATTAAAGGTTTCACATGATTAGAAATATTAAACAAAAAAAAAGCCTTTATTGTTCGAGAATGTTCATACAATTAGTACCATCCTCAGTTTCGACCTGCTGTGAAACATTGAGGAAAACCGGATGATCATTCGTCCGATTTTTTTATAACGCGTAATAGGCTTGAATTGTGTAACTTTTTTTTTTCTGTTTTGATTCTCTCTTCTGGATCTCTGAGCATTTGTGGCTAAATTCAGCAAGGAAACTTTTGGGGGTAAAAGATGCAGGGGCTATTGAAATGAGTGAGAACACTCACTGCAGTTTCGGAAACATGAAGACATCTCTCATTTCTCTTATGTGGTGGTTTGTAAAGTTAAAAGGTGGCAGTGCATATTAGTCAGACCCCATACTGCTTTCATAAGTGCATTCTAGTAGTCTTTTTGCCAAAATAATCACATGAAACAAGGAGCAGAGCTTGTGCAATAAGGTATTATATTCAAGTGTGCCTAGGGCAGCATGATGTCTGTGTACAGCCCTTGAACCTACACATCCAACTATCTTTCACTGATCTTATTTCAGTAACATTAAATTTGCCTGACTCTGATGGCCTATTACTCATTATATATCATTGTACTATTAACTACTTTACTCCTGACCTGGACTCCCATCCATACGATGTGTTAAATTTGGTGAAATGCTCAACTTTCCACATAGACTGCATTCTTGCATATTGCGTTGTATAGTATATATATAGTTGTATAGTATATATATTGCATTGTATAGTATAAACAGTTTAGTGCATCCTTTGTAATGACAAATGTTTTTGTGCTCTTCTCTGACAGCTTGAGGCGGAGGCCGTGTTCCGAGCCATAGCTATAGCAGGTCAAATCAACTGCCCATTGTACGTTACCAAAGTGATGAGCAAGAGTGCCTCTGATGCTATTGCACAAGCCAGGAAGAAAGGTTAGGCGTTTGACATACTGTTCACCTAAAGAACAAATACAACTGAACGCAAAGCTTTACTTTTTTTATTTATTTTTTGGTTTGTTTGTTTGCTTGTTTTAGACAGAATGGATTGGGATTAGAATGCCTTTCAGGTTTTTATTGCTGTCTATGCTCCACTTTGGGAGATTCAGCCTCTCGATTTATCCTGGTGACCGGTATCACCAAATGTGAAAATAAAAGGAAATCTTCTGAAGGGGACACTCGTTTTGGTGACTACCAAGGATTTCCCTTAATTTAGAGGAATTTCCTTCTCACTTCCTGTTGTCACTATGGTTTAGGAAGTGAAGGAAAATCTCCCTATTGGGACACAGATGGCAACAGGGTGGATTTGATTTAAATCAAGTCAATTTAAATCATGATTGAAATCCTTAGTAAAAAGGCTTGATTTAAATCAACTAAATTTAAATCATAATTTTTAAAGAGCAACTCTCATCTCTGTCTCGTAGCGGCTCCTCCTCTGACCTGCTGTTGACTGCACCGACAGTCCCATTCACTTTAATGGGACAGCTGGTGATGCGGCAGTGACACAACAAGGTGAGGGACGTGGCGGCAGCAGGTGAGTCTATGTCCTCTAACAGGCGCTGCCATGATGGATCTGAAATGACAGGTGCTCTTTAAATGTAAGGACTTTTTCTTGCTGGTAGTTAGAATCCTTAAAATTTGTAAACAAAATTAAAGTTTCCTATTTAGAATAATAAGCTGTCAGGTTAGTAAAACAGAGATATCCAAACTGATTTTAAGTTAATAGGTTAATCACACATAGTTGCAGAACTACTCAAATTATTTTATTTAATTAAAACAATAACATTGCCAGTGCATGTTTTTTTCAGCTTACAGAGCTTGGATTCATTGAATGAGTTTATAAAAAATGTAAATATTGCAAAATATACAGCCTCCTGCTCCATAACGAAGCTCCATTTCATGCTGAATAAAATAAATTAATAATGTATCTTAATATCGTAAATAGAAAACTGTCTTTAGATATTTTTGGATTGCATTTTATTCAAATAAATTTGATTAAAAAAAACAAAAAAAAAAAAAAAACAGATTTAAATAAGAAAAAATCTGTTTTTTTTTTAAAGATTTTTAAAAATCATAAATTTTTATCCACCATGGATGGCAAAAAAAAAAATACCTGACAGGGTTAAACCCTCTCTTACTGCACAAATTCACAAATAAGGTGGTGTTAGTGAGCTCTTCTCCAGAACATCTCATAGATGTTATTAGTAAGGTTTGACTTTAGTTATTTATCAGCAGGGCGAACACGAGGATTATTTTGGCTTTCTGGTTTAGATTGTCAGTTAATTTGCATAATAGCATCCCAGTCAGCTTTAGTATATTTGTTAAAATTGCTAATTGAAAACAAATTAAGAACATCTCTTGCCTCATGCACACTGGACGTTTTTTATACTTGCTGTTTTTGGCTTCTGGCATTTTTTTTTCCTACAGCCAGTAAACTCCCCAGCATGTTATCCTATGTGTCCATGCATAGATAGGCTTTTATCAGCGTTTTTTGGCTGGGGTGTTTTCTGGTCGGAACAAATCCCCACGACTAGTGGGTTTTGAGAGGAGTTTTTAAGCTGTAAAAATGTTCCAACGCCAGTAAACGTGGTAAAACGTGGCATTTTTTTCTGTTTTCGATCCCGTAGCTTGTATTTTGGTAAAAATGCTAATGCTAAAAAATGCTAATGCAAAAAAAGTGGAAAAACTTTTTTAATACGGCAACTACTGGCGTTTTTTCTTTTTTTATAAAATCCAGTGTGCATGAGGCCTAATAAGCTCTCTATGGCCAGCCTAAGTGGCAGGGCTGGATTGCCATTAGGCATAGTGGGCACATGCCTAAAGACGGCACAGCATGATTATTATTGGTAATGTATCTCTTTTCATTATTGCATTATTAGGAATAGATATCCCATGTAAGGTTGTTTAAAAATAATTACAAATGTCTAAACCAGTGATCTCCAAACTGCGGCCTCGAGGCCTGGATGTGGACCTTAGCATGCCTTTATCTAGCCTCTGAGCACTATTACGTCAACTGATATGAAACACTGTTATGCCAACTGACACCAACAATGAGGCACTATTTCTGCCACTGACACCAATAATGGGTCACTTCCTCCCAGTGATACCAGCGATGGGGCATGATTCCTCTCCCCAGTACCAAATGTTGTGCAGTTTACTTCCGCTGATGCCAGGAAAATTACCCCCCCCCCTAAAGTCTGAAGGGCAATAAATTATCCCTGTGCTTAGAAAGTTTGGAGACTCCTGTCTCCTGTTCTAAGCCAAGCTAGGACCAGTAAAACAAGGAAGTATCCAATTTTAAAGAAGTAAACCTAAAGTTGGTCATAGATGGATCAAAAATCAGCTGATTTAACAGGGACCAGATGAATTTCGATCCTTCCATGGATGTTCCTGTTCGAGAGGAGTCAATCTAGTGTTGTGGTAAATAGTGGTTATATAGAAGGGGCTGGGAGCAGGGAAGGGGACATGTATCCTTTATTTATATTGCAAGCTGCACACAATGGGGGTATTTTTTTTACGGGAGACCTACCATTCTTGTGAAAACTCAATAGTGTTTGGCAAGATTATATAACTAGTGGTTTTCTTGGTTTCAGGAGCGATAGTGTTTGGAGAGCCCATTACCGCCAGTTTAGGGACAGACGGGACACATTACTGGAGCAAAAACTGGGCAAAGGCTGCTGCATTCGTCACGTCTCCTCCTCTCAGCCCAGACCCAACCACACCAGATTATTTGACCACTATGTTGGCATGGTAAGACCTACACTTACCGTGAATATCCTCCCCTGCAGTTGATTTTCTTACTTATGTCATTATATATATTTAAAAAAAACTTCATGGCCATCTTGTCAGCCAAAGAAACCCCCATCAAATCATTCTCTGCAGCTATTACCTTTTGTACCACCACCCCCTCCCTTTAGAATGTAAGCTCTACGAGCAGGGCCCTCCTGTACCTTTTGTATTGTACTGTAATTGTGTTTTCCCGCCTATACATTGTAAAGCGCTGCGTAAACTGTTGGCGCTATATAAATCGATAATAATAATAATGATTTACTCCCTGGCATCCTGAGCAGTCAGTCTTGCCCGGGCTGACATCTGCAACACTAAGCTGTGCAACAAAGTGGCAGCCTTGGAAGATATCCTTGGATTCAGAAACACTAATAGAGCCATAAATATAAGGAGCACAGTGCAGGGTGGGGTTTTCCACCCTTATGTTATAATTAGTAATTTTTTTTAGAACTCCAACCAAAACTTTTTGTGTAGTTTTGGCATGTGCAAGGCATAGAACCTCTGTTAGGCTTTTATTGCTGTCTTTGTCCCCATTGGGATCATTCTCCTTCACTTCCTGTGTTGTCACAGGCACAGAATCTAAGGTGAAATCTCTCCAGTGGGGACACAGGCATCATAAAAAAATCTCATAATACAAGACTGAGTTGGCCAACTCATTAAAAACAATGCACTGCTTGTGTGGCCGATGTCTTAACAGTTATTCAGGGCAATGTGATAGTGTCTGTGTAAAGCCACCCCCACCCACATATACTCACCTCTTCATAGCTCCTAAGCAATTTGTTTTTCTGTCATAACCACCAGTAAAATAACCAGCGTTGGCTGTTGTTGGTGCCTAGAGGGAGTGATAACTTTACCCTTTGATCATGTGACAGTGCATGATGGGAGGAGGTCACATACGATCAGGGATTGCGGAAGGTGTAGTAGGGGATTGCTGGAGAGGTGACTATCAGTGTGTTGGAAGGGTGGCTGTGCACAGACGGGGTCACTTTGCCCTCAATGTCTATTGTCTATCTACGTTGAGGCGGAGAGATTCCACTGAGTCACTGAGAGCTCTAACTAATGGCTAAAGTCCAAATCCTTGTACTTAAAGCAGACCTTCAGTCATTTTTTCAATTTCTTGCAGTGGTGATCTCCAGGTGACGGGAAGCGGACATTGTTCTTACAGCACGGCACAGAAAGCCATAGGAAAAGATAACTTCACTTTAATTCCAGAAGGAGTGAATGGTATAGAGGAGAGACTGACTATCATATGGGATAAAGCCGTGGTAAGTAATAGTGCCGTCTTACATTAGCTGTTTATTAGCAGTAGCTACATGGCTTCCAGTGATAGAGACCAAACAGTGGACTAGTCATATTTTTAACTTCACCCCTGGAAGGATTTACCCCCTTCCTGACCAGAGCACTTTTTGTCATTCGGCACTGCGTCGCTTTAACTGACAATTGCGCGGTCGTGCGATGTTGTACCCAAACAAAATTGACGTCCTTTTTTCCCACAAATAGAGCTTTCTTTTGGTGGTATTTGATCACCTTTGCGGTTTTTCTTTTTTGCGCTATCAACAAAAAAGAGCGACAATTTTGAAAAAAAAATTTTTTTTTTACTTTTTGCTATAATAAATATCCCCAAAAAATATATAAAAACATTTTTCTTTTCCTCAGTTTAGGCCGATACGTATTCTTCGACATATTTTAGGAAAAAAAAAAACTCCGTAAGCGTTTATTGATTGGTTTGAACAAAAGTTATAGCGTGGTATTTTTATTAATATTTTTTTTTACTAGTAATGGCAGTGATCAGTGATTTTTATCATGACTGCGACATTATGGCGGACACATTTTTGGGACCATTGGCATTAATAAAGCGATCAATGCTATAAAATTGCATTGATTACGGTAAAAATGTCACTGGCAGTGAAGGGGTTAACCACTAGGGGGCAGGGAGGGGTTAAGTGTGTCCTGGGGAGTGTTTCTAACTGTCTGGGGGATGGGCTAGCAGTGCATGACACTGATCGCTGTGCCCGATGACAGGGAAGCAGACGATCCATGTCCTGTCACTAGGCAGAACGGGGAGATGCTGTGTTTATATCGGCATCTCCCCGTTCTTCAGCTCTGTGACACGATCGCCGGTATCCCAGCGGACATCGAGTCCGCGGGTCCTGCGCGCACAACGGGAAATTCAAAGTAACGCATGGGTACGTTACTTTGCCCAGCTGTGCCATTCTGCCGACGTAAAAGTACAGGAGCCGGTCGGGAAGTAGTTAAAGATGATTTCCAGGCATTGTATATTTTTACATAGTTACATTGGTACATCTTGGACCAACATGACTATGTATATATCATACCTGGCTGATGCCTCTGGGAGCTGGAAATCACTGAAGGAGGCACCACTACTCCAGTGATCACCACTTCTGGATCCTGTGCTGAGTGGCTGGCCTGATGCATTCTGACTATAGGGGGTCGGCCGCTTAGCCTTGGCACCAATCAGAGATTGCTTTTCATCTTCTTAGCCACTTCATCCCCCTCTTCATGACCTGGCCATTTTTTTGTGATACCTCACTGCGTTACTTTAACTGACAATTACACAGAGGTGCCACGCTGTCCCCACAAATAGAGCTTTCTTTTTGTGTGCATTTTTTATTTTCTGCGCAATTTAGGCCAATATGTATTATGTTACATATTTTTGGTAAAACAAAATCCCAATAAGCGTATATTGATTGGTTTGCGCAAAAGTTATAGGGTCTACAAACTATGGGATATATTTGTGGAATTTTTATTCAATCATATTTATTTACTAGTAATGGCGGTGATCAGCGACTTATAATGGGGACTGCGACATTGTGGCAGACAAATTAGACTCCTAACTGACACTTTTGACACTTTTTTTGTGAACCAGTGACACTAATACAGTGATCAGTGCTAAAAATATGCATTGTCACTGTACTAACGACACTGGCTAGGAAGGGTTTAACATCAGGGGCGATCAACGGGTTATCTGTTCCTAGCTTGTGCTTACTCACTGTGGGGAGAGGTGCTTTTACTAGGGGAAGGCATGGATCCATGTCCCTGCTTTGCTGAACACAGGACCCATGCCTTCCCTACTGACAGAATGGCAATCTGCCTTGTTTACATAGGCAGACTGTCGTTCTGCCTCTATAATGAACGATCAACAGGTGCTGGCGGTCATCGTGTTTGCGGTACCGCTGATTGGCTCTCGCTGTGCATAATCACAGCGGGAGCGAGCCTCTGGCTGTGTGCATTTGCGCCCGCTACACGGAGATGCAGAATCACGTATTTATATGTGATCCTGCGCACACCGGCCGCCCTGTAGCAGTAAAACTAGCTGTGGGGTTTGAAGACCTTTTTAAGGCACTGTAAATTCTGCACTTCAAAATAGCCGAAGCCAAGAGATAAACAGGTACAATTTGTATAGGAGGATTTGTTTCATCTCTGTGTATGATTTGGGGTTAATACCTTCACTGCGTACATGTGAAGGTTTGCAACAATTTTAGGTCAGTTTTGTTGCTTTGCCTTGCAAGAAAAGTGCAGATTCACTTTAAAATTCACTTGCAAATGTGTGCTTGTTCTCAGACAGGCTAATTCAGCAGAATATTTTATAGGTCTTCATCATTAAGCTGCCTATTCAGACAATATTTCAGCTAGACTGAGTTAACAGTTTGTGAACAAAGGACCTATTAGTGTCGAGTACAATATACTGGAAGGGTCAGATGTGTGGGATGAAGCATGAGCTTTCCAGCTACATTTAGACCCCTTTCACTCCGAGCCGCATAGGGCATCAGCGGTAAAGCGACTATATTTTTAGCGCTGCTTTACCGTCGTTTTAGCGGCACTATTCGCTATTAAAACCGCCCACTAGCGTCCGAAAAGGGGTTAAATCCACCCGCAAAACGCAGCCGAATCGGCATTTGCCGGAGGTATCGCATCGCTGCCCCATTGATTTCAATGGGGAACAGCAATGGAGGAGCGGTGAGTTCACCACTCCCTCACCGCTCCAAAGAAGCTGCTGGCAGGACTTTTTGTGACGTCCTGCCAGCGCACCACTCTAGTGTGAAAGTGTTCGGGCTTTCACACTGGAGTGAATGGAGCCGCTTTTTTCAGGCGCTATGTTTAGCGCTGTAGCGCATGAAAAACACCCGCAGTGTAAAAGGGATTTTGCTCCTGGTGGCAAAAAACCCCCAACAGAGAAACCTGAAGTTGTAGTTTCTTTATAGTACGCAGGAACCATTGAAACATACATGTGCCGTGGACAGCTGGTCAGGGTAGATCACTGAGATCCAGGCTGTGCTATGTGCCGAGCACCTACAGAAGAAAGGATGTAACTCTGCGTGGAGACAGATTCCTCCAATGAATACAGAAAGCTGCAATCTGGCTTAACCACTTAAGGACCAAGCCTCTTTTTTTTAGATGTGTTGTTTACGGTTAAAAACAGTTTTTTTTTTTTTGCTAGCAAATTACTTAGAACCCCCAAGCATTACACATTTTTTTTCTAACACCCTAGAGAATAAAATGGCGGTCGTGCAATACTTTCTGTCACACCGTATTTGTGCAGCGGTTTTACAAGTGCATTTTTTTTTTGGGAAAAAATTCACTTTTTTTTATTAAAAATTAAGACAACAGTAAAATTAGCCCATTTTTTTTATATTGTGAAAGATAATGTTACACCGAGTAAATTTCTACACAACATGTCACGTTTCAAAATTGCGCCCACTCGTGGAATGGTAAAAAAATGTTACCCTTAAAAATCTCCATACGGTAGGTAACATTTAAAAAATTCTACAGGTTGCATGTTTTGAATTACAGAGGAGGGCTAGAATTATTGCTCTTGCTCTACCGATTGCGGTGATACCTCACATGTGTGGTTTGAACACCGTTTTCATATGCGGGCGCTACTCCAAGCGAGCTCTGTGGGATGGGGTTTTACCTTTTATTTTTACACTGTTTTTTAAAAAAAAATTAAAAAATTGTGTCACTTTTATTCCTATTACAAGGAATGTAAACATCCCTTGTAATAGAAAAAAAAAACATAACAGGACCTCTTAAATATGAGATCTGGGGTCAAAAAGACCTCAGATCTCATATTTACACTAAAATGCAATAAAATAAAAAATTGTCATTTAAAAAAATTATTTAAAAAAAATGTCCCTTTAAGAGCTATGAGCGGAAGTGATGTTTTGACGTTGCTTCCACCCTGCAATGTCATGGAGACGGGTGGGCGCCATCTTCCCCTCACTCGTCTCCATGCACAGCCACAGAGAGGACCAGATCGCGGTTGCCAGTGGCTCCGGTAAGCAGCGGGAGGGGGCCCTCTCCCGCCACAAGATCACTTTTATCGGCTGCGGGAGAGAGCCCCCTCCCTCCGCGCTCTGGTGCCCTCCAATGCTTAGATGAACTAGAAGACCGCTAGCTAGCAAAAGAGCTGGAAGAAGATAGCGGAGGAGCCAGACAGAAGAACAGGAGAGTGGGAGAAGAGGCCGGAAAGTGCGGAGAAGTCAGAAGAAGCCCACCGAAGTCGGATGAAGACCCCCCCCCGGAGCTGCCTAATAAACTAATTTAAAAACCTGTCTAGTGTGTTTTTTTATTGACTTTCTTTCCCCCAGGTGAATGGGTAGGGGTACCATGTACCCCATACTTATTCACATAGGGTGGGGGGACGGGATCTGGGGACCCTCTTGTTAAAGGGGGCTGCCGGATTCCGATAAGCCCCCCGCCTGCAGACCCCGACAACCAACGGCCAGGGTTGTCGGGAAGAGGCCCTTGTCCTCATCAACATGGGGACAAGTTGCTTTGGGGTGGGGGGGCCGCAGGGTGCCCCCCCTTCCCCAAAGCACCCACCCCCCATGTTGAGGGCATGCGGCCTGGTACGGTTCAGGAGGGGGGGGGCGCTCGCTCATCCCCACCCCCTTTCCTGACCAGCCGGGCTGCATGCTCGGATAAGGGTCTGGTATGTTCTTTGGGGGGACCCCCATGCTGTTTTTTTGGCATTAGGGGTTACCCTTAAAATCCATACCAGGCGACGTTGCTCGCAAGGTGTCAATCTCACCAATGACTTCTTTCTCTAGTCCCGTCATACCTGGTGTCACGTTCAAAATGAATGGACTTTAGTCCATGTGTGGGCAAGTGTCTGTCGGGAAGTCCGTCGGACCTAGTTAGCCGGAAAGTCCATTCGTGTGTGTGCAAGTCTGCTCATTCGGAAAGTCCGGCGGAACTCCACTGCAAAGTCCCGCGGATTGTCCACCGGACCAAGTCTGCCAGAAAGTCCGATCGTGTGTATGCGGCATTACAATCACTTTAATACTGCACTGCAGAGGATGTTTTATTAGGTAGACTCTTCTGATATTAAAGTGGACCTTCAACATACCTCCCAACTTTTTGAGATGGGAATGTGGGACACTTATTAGTAAAAGTATGTCAGTATAGGACACGCCCCCTGCCATGCCTCCTTAAAGGAGAATTATACAAAAAACATGATTAGTTAAAGCCACAAGTTCTTTTTTTACCACTACTATTCCTTTATATTGGCTTCAGAAACTTACAAATGCAGCAATGTAGAAATTGAATGAGAAGTTAAGCACTGAGAAACACTTTTTGAAAGATAAAAAAGTGCATTTTATATACAACTATATAGATCAGACCAAAATGAGGGACACATGAGTAGGAAAGAGGGACAGAGGGACGTTGTTCCAAATCAGGGACAGTCCCTCCAAATCAGCAACAGTTGAGGGAGATTTCTGCAGCATATTTGGCAAGTACAGAATCACATTATATACAATAAAATGTGAAAGGTGAAAAAACAGCGCTGTCTATAAAGAAATATCCGTGAACAAATAAAAATAAAATTAAGAAAGACTTCTGCTGCAACTTAATGTGAGATACACACAATAGAACACCAATCAAAAAAGAAGCTGTGCTGAAAATCATAAAAGTGCGTGATATATACTCATATGCAACATAATGATAAAAATTATACTGAAATAATTCAAAGAAATTCAAATAATTCAAAAGAAAAAAATAATATGCAAAGTGGTTGGAGGGAAGCTTCAAAATGGCAAAGATGTTTTTATTACAAATTATGTGAGCAGACTGCAGTTCCTCTTTAACATATTGTGCATTTTACAGGCTACTGGGAAAATGGATGAGAATCAGTTTGTAGCAGTTACTAGCACAAATGCTGCCAAAATCTTCAACCTCTACCCGCGAAAAGGGCGAATCGCAGTTGGGTCAGATGCCGATGTTGTTATCTGGGATCCTGACAAGATGAAGACAATATCTGCAAAAAGTCATAAATCTGTAAGTCCCAATTCACTGCTGTATTCTAACAACGTGGTGGCCAATAATGTACAATACAATTGTGAAAAGGGACCCGTCTGTGATGGATGAACACAATCGATAATAAATTATGTACCGACAGATGTGGATGAGAAGGTAGATCTGAGTATAGTTTTGGCTAAAAATAAGCTCCACCCATCTCAAAAAGCTCTTCACAATTCTAGGCAAACACTTATTGAAGAATGCAATTAATTAGGGTGCAGTGTAGGTCTACGGTAGATGTTTTCACAGTGGTGGCTGGGAGAAACATGGGTTTAGTCTATAGTAAAAGACCATTTTTATGCCAGAACATGATTCTTATGTGTGTGTAACTAGAAGAAAGTGCTACAGGCAATAAACACATTGGTTGTATTATAAATGGTAATGTCAATAGCCATACTGTACATTTCCCATAGTATTTCTAAACGTGTAATGCCCCTTACACATGAGCAGAACTTCCGTCGGAAAAAACTTGGATGGTTTTTCCAACGAAATTCCGTTCAAGCTTGGCTTGCATACACACGGTCACACAAAAGTTCTCTGAACTTTCGACCATTAAGAACGGGGTGATGTACAACACTACGACAAGCCGAGAAAATTAAGTTCAATGGTTCTGAGCATGCGTTGAATTGTTTCCGAGCATGCGTGGTCTTTTGCGAGTCGGGATTGCATACAGACGAACGGAATTTCCGACAGGAACTTTTTCCAGCGGAAAAATACAGAACCTGCTCTCAATCTTTTGCTGGCAGAAATTCAGACAGAAAAAGTTGAATGGAGCCGACACACGGTCGGAATATCCGACCAAAAGCTCCCATCACACTTTTTCCAACGGAAATTCTGCTCATGTGTATGGGGCATAAGAGTGTGAGCAGACAGTTTTATGGAATAGAACATTCTCCTGCTTGCACAAACTTTTGATTGGCTCAGAGTGGTCACATGCAGATTAGTGTACTAGCTCTTACCATGCGACAGGGAAGAGGGGACATTTTCTAGCTGAGATATTTCATGAAAGGGGGCTGTAAATATAGTACACATTGTAGTTCATGGTTTATACATGTCAAAGAATGAAACTTTCATTATCAATGTACAGCTGTCGCCAAAAGTTTTGAGAATGACACAAATATAAATTTTCACAAAGTCTGCTGTTTCAGTGTTTTTAGATCCTTTTGTCAGATGTTACTATGGTATACTCAATTATAATTACAAGCATTTCATAAGTGTCAAAGGCTTTTATTGACAACGACATGAAGTTTATGCAGAGAGTCAATATTTTCAATGTTGACTCTTCTTTTTCAAGACCTCTGCAATTTGCCCTGGCAAGCTGTCAATCTACTTCTGGGCCACATCCTGACTGATGGCAGCCCATTCTTGCATAATCAATGCTTGGAGTTTGTGACAATTTGTGGGGTTTTTTTTTTGTTCATCCGCTTATTGAGGATTGACCACAAGTTCTCAATGGGATTAAGGTCTGGGGAGTTTCCTGGCCATGGATCCACAATTTCGATGTTTTGTTCCCCAAACCACTTATGCCGCGTACACACGATCAAACAAGCGGGTGGAAAAGTCCGGCAAACTCTAATCCGCCGGACAATCCCCCCGTGTGTAGCCTCCGGCATACTTTTTTGACCCGAAAGTACGGCGGACTTAGAATGTAGTTTTACACTCCAATCTTCCCACCGGACTCGCATTTCGGCAGACAATCCGGCCGTGTATGCCAGTCCGCCGTACTTTTGAAATGAACGGACTCGTCCACACACGCGGAGGAAAGTCCGCTCATTTCGAGCGCGTCTCCAGGTAGGCGGGGCCCGCGAAGGAAACGTAGCTGGCCCCGCCGCCTGGTATGGACTTAAAGGGGAACCCCAACGCCGAAAAAAATCGGCGTGGGGGTCCCCCAGGTCCACATCAGACCCTTGTCCGAGCACGCTACCCGGCCGGCCAGGAAAGGGGGGGACGAGCGAGCCCCCCCCCCTCCTGAGCCGTACCAGGCCGCGTGCCCTCAACATGGAGGGTGCCTTGGGGAAGGGGGGGCCGCGTGGCCCCCCCCACCCCAAAGCACCTTGTCCCCATGTTGATGAGGACAAGGGCCTCTTCCAGACAACCCTGGCCGTTGGTTGTCGGGGTCTGCGGGCGGGGGGCTTATCGGAATCCGGGAGCCCCCTTTAATAAGGGGGCCCCGGATACGGGCCCCCCACCCTATGTGAATGAGTATGGGGTACAATGTATCCCTACCCATTCACCTGTAAAATAAAAGTACAAAAAAAACACAACACACAAGATAAAATAATTTATTGCACAGCTCCGGGGGTCTTCCGTCTTCGGGGGGGGTCTTCTCGCCGGACTCCTCCGCTATCTTCTTGTAGCTCTTTTACTAGCTGAGGAGCCCGGCTTTCTTCCTCGCCGCCGGTCTCTTCTTCCGACTTCAGGGGGTCTTGTCCCCCTCTTCGGTTCTTCTGCCGGGCCACCGCGCCTTCTTCTAGCTCTTTTACAGGCGGTGACCCGGTCTTCTGTCGCCGCCGGGCTCCTCCGCTAGTAAAAGAGCTACAAGAAGATAGCGGAGGAGTCTGTTGAGAAGACCCCCCCCCCCGAAGACGGAAGACCCCCGGAGCTGTGCAATAAATTATTTTATCTTGTGTGTTGTGTTTTTTTTGTACTTTTATTTTACAGGTGAATGGGTAGGGGTACATTGTACCCCATACTCATTCACATAGGGTGGGGGGCCCGTCTCCGGGGCCCCCTTATTAAAGGGGGCTCCTGGATTCCGATAAGCCCCCCGCCCGCAGACCCCGACAACCAACGGCCAGGGTTGTCGGGAAGAGGCCCTTGTCCTCATCAACATGGGGACAAGGTGCTTTGGGGTGGGGCGGCCGCGCGGCCCCCCCTTCCCCAAGGCACCCCTCATGTTGAGGGCACGCGGCCTGGTACGGCTCAGGAGGGGGGGGGGCGCTCGCTCGCCCCCCCCTTTCCTGGCCGGCCGGGTAGCGTGCTCGGACAAGGGTCTGATGTGGACCTGGGGGGACCCAGACGCCGATTTTTTTCGGCGTTGGGGTTCCCCTTAAAGTCCATACCAGGCGGCGGGGCCAGCTACGTTTCCTTCGCGGGCCCCGCCTACCTGGAGACGCGCTCGAAATGAGCGGACTTTCCTCCGCGTGTGTGGGCGAGTCCGTTCATTTCAAAAGTAGGGCGGATAGTACGGCGGACTTAGTACGCCGTATTAGTCCGCTGAAAGAGTGCCGTGTGTGGGCAAGTAGCCCATTCGGAAAGTCCGACGGACAGTCTGGCGGGAAGTCCGCCAGATTAAGTACGTCGGACAGACGGCTACGTGTGTACGCGGCTTCAGTTATCACTTTTGCCTTATGGCAAGGTGCTCCATCATGCTGGAAAAGGCATTGTTCCTCACCAGACTGTTCTTGGATGGTTGGGAGAAGTTGCTCTTGGAGGATGTTTTTCTACCATTCTTTTATTTATGGCTGTGTTCTTAGGCAAAATTGTGTGTGAGTCCTCTTCCTTGGCCAAAAAGCAACCCCAAACATCAATGGCCTTAGGTTGCTTTACTGTTGGCATGACACAGGACTGATGGTAACTCTCACCTTTTCTTCTCCGGGCAAGGTTTTTTCCAGATGCCCCGAACAATCAGAAAGCGGTTTCTGTAGAGAAAATGAGTTTACCCCAGTCCTCAGCAGTCCAATCTCTGTACCTTTTGTATAATATCATTCTGTCCCTGATGTTTATCCTGGAGAGAAGTGGCTTCTTTGCTACCCTCATTGATACCAGATCATCCTCCAAAAGTATTTGCCTCACTTTGCGTGCAGATGTACTTCCACCTGCCTGCTGCCATTCCTGAGCAAGCTCTGCACTGGTGGTGCCCCGATCCAGCAGCTGAATCATCTGTAGGAGATGGTCCTGGCACTTTCTGGAATTTCTTGGGCGCCCTGAAAGTCTTCTTTACAAATGCAGTGGAAATGTTTTTTTTAAAATGGGATTAAGTTCATTTTCATGGCAAAGAGGGACTTTGCAATTAATTGCAATTCATCTGATCACGCTTCATAACATTCTGGGGTATATGCAAATTGTCATCATACAAAACTGAGGCAGCAGAATTTGTGAAAATTAATATTAGTGTCATTCTCAACAATTTTGGACACGGCTGTATATCTAAAGCCAAGACATTTATTCATTTTGGTTTGATTAGGAAAGAGATAAAACCCCTTAAAACCCACAATTGATTTGCCATCTTTGTCTCATTGGTGGGATTTAAATGAATATCCTTTACAACAGGAAGTGAGAAGAAATCTCTCCAAAGTTAGGAAAATCCTCTTAGGTGTCACCGAAACATGTGTCCCTATTGAAGGAATTCCTCTCTACTTCTGTTCTGGTGGCTCATAATTTTAGATTTTCCAAAGGCATTAGCTGTAAATAGATCTCTGAAGGAATAATGTTGATAATGAAACATTGCTATCATTGCTAGGCCGTGGAATATAACATCTTTGAAGGGATGGAGTGTCATGGTGCCCCACTGGTGGTCATAAGCCAAGGAAAAATCGTGTTTGAAGATGGCAACCTACATGCTACCCAAGGCATAGGCCGATTTATACCTCGCAAGACTTTCCCAGAATACATCTACCAGCGTATTAGGACAAGGAACAAGGTGAGCATATTATGTATGCTGTAAGGATCTGTTAACACCTTTTTTTTGTAAAGGGCAGTGCAATAGATGGTGATATTACTTCCTCTGTCATTACATTTGTGGTGCCAATATTCTCCTATTGTAAAAACCTTGCAGCTGGCATATTAGAAACGTGATCAGATTGTTGCACAATGAAATGGATTCCTCATTGACTGTATGCCCTAAACAGTGTTTACTGGGGATACTACCCGATCAGGAGCAGGGCAGGCATCATCACATCTTCCTACTGGAAACATTGTCTTCAGCCAGACTACTTATAGTGAGGTGGTGGCTCCAAGCCTCAACATCAATCCCTGCCCTTTAAAAAAAGTCATTTATATGCATATAAATTGCCTGGCTGGACCTGGCCTCTACCTCTATAGAGGATGTTTCAGCAACTGAATGAGCAATATTAACACATACTGTATGAGGTGACTTTGGCCTATGACTATATGCATTAATGGTAACTTGTGTGGGATGCCTCATTACATTCACCCAATGTACTCAGCAAATCAAAATAGAGCATACACATGCCTTTTCTTATAAGTACACGTATAACCTATTGTACACTACTGCTTATGTCAATTGTTGCTGTAATGCATTTTACAGGAGTACAATGTTTTTCTCCTATCCTCTGTTTACTTTCTTTATACCCAAAAGAGTTTGTTGGATTAAATGTTTGACAACCAGCCGCCATTATTATACTAAAGCAGGTTGGCTCGGCTGTGTGAATCGCAGTAGGTGTACATCAGGCGCTTTAAGAGTGATAGGGGGCGGGCGCCCGCATTGTGATCCCAGAGCCGATGTGCGTGGCTGGCAGCGGCGATGTCCGCCGGCCACCTGTGATCACTCTTCAAAGAGCCAGAACGGGGATCTGTCAGTGTAAACAGACAGATCCCCGTTCCTAGTGATCAGGAACAGCGCCCTCTCTCCTCCTCTCCTGGGTGTCATGCTTGTGGCTGTTAGAGTCTTGCTACGCCTCATGGGATTTGCAGTTCTGCAACAGCTGGAGGTCCGCTAATTGCATATCTCTGTTATATATTTATGTGGTACAAAGCAGTTGTCAACAAGTCATTGAAATGGAATACAGACAAAGATCAGGACTTTGCTCTGACTTCACTTAGTCATTTTAGGTCAATAAAAGTTTAGAAGCCAAATACCAACAAATAAGAAACTAGCATTTTCAAGAGGAGGCCAGCCATGGCAGCCTACATAGCAATGAAAAATAAATAAAATTCACAAAAGTAAAATACCAATTATTGTCACAAGATGGCAGTAAGGCATAGCAGAAATTACATACTGAATGAAAGCAAGATTTTCTGGGATCCCTTCAGTGGTGTATTGGGGTAAGTTCACAAAATCATAACACATGCTATTTTCATTTTTGTGTGTTATATGCTAATTATTACACTTTATTTTAATTAACCTAAGCCTTTACCACACAAAACAGATCAATTTACTACATGCTGTTTTCTTATGCAGTATTTTGTATGCAAAAGGTAATTCACAAAAATTGTCACCAAGATTTCTGCTGATTTAAATACCGCACAGGAGAACTGTGACATTTAATGAGATGTCTATGGAGGGGAGAAGAAAATTGAGCCATTTAATTTGATATGGAGATAAAACAAATAATCAAAAGTAAAGGCTTACAGTAGTGAAACCGCTATTTCAATAGTTGAACATTATTCTGAGAAAAGGGTCATGTAATTAAATACAGAATGAGTTAGAATAACCCCCATTGGCGTAGTGAATTCACTCAATAGTAAAGGAGCATATTAAAATATTACTTAAACATTTTTACATAATTAAAAAAAGCTGAATAATAAATTAATATTCCCATTCAAAGTGTCTTCCAGGCCTTATACTACATATCATATACTTTAAATGGAACATGCATATTAAAATATATATTTAATCTGCACAAGAGAAATGTGGAAGCTGCCTTTGCAGACCTAGGAATAGGAGTTGAATGGCTTTCTCTGGATTTAATGCTTTGGTACAATCATGAATAGTGATGGACGAACTTCCGATAGGACGTTTCGCCAACGCGAACCGCGGACGCGGCCAAAAGTTTGTGAATTGCAAAGTTCACGGCGGGCCCCATTGACTTTAATGGCAGGCGAACCTTAAAAACCTACAGGTCATATTTTCAGCCACAAAATACTTACTAGCTGTGCACACATAGTCCCACCACATGGACACTGACATAACAAAAGTATGAAGTGAATCTGGGAACAACGACAAGCATTCTTTTTTTATCTGTGAAATTTGACAATTCAGGAGCGCATGAAGGCCATGGAGGAGAGGAAAAGTCAGGGCAGGCTATGAAGAGGGTGCAGGAGATGATCACTATCACCGTGATAGAGAGCACTGACACCAGCACGGTGATAGAGAGCACTGACACCAGCACCGTGATAGAGAGCACTGACACCAGCACCATGATAGAGAGCACTGACACCACACCAGCACCGAAATAGAAAGAGAGCACTGACACCAGCACCAAGATAGAGAGAGAGCACTGACACCAGCACCTTGATAGAGAGCACTGACACCAGCACCGAGATAGAGAGCACTGACACCAGCACCGAGATAGAGAGCACTGACACCACACCAGCACCGTGATAGAGAGCACTGAGACCACACCAGCACTGAGATAGAGAGCACTGACACCACACCAGCACCGTGACAGAGAGCACTGACACCAGCACCGAGATAGAGAGCACTGACACCACACCAGCACCGTGATAGAGAACACTGACACCAGCACCAAGATAGAGAGCACTGACACCACACCAGCACCGTGATAGAGAGCACTGACACCAGCACCGAGTTAGAGAGCACTGACACCACACCAGCACCATGATAGAGAGCACTGAGACCACACCAACACCAAGATAGAGAGCACTGACACCACACCAGCACCGTGATAGAGAGCACTGACACCAGCACCATGATAGAGAGCACTGAGACCACACCAGCACCGAGATAGAGAGCACTGAGACCACACCAGCACCGAGATAGAGAGCACTGAGACCACACCAGCACCGAGATAGAGAGCACTGACACCACACCAGCACAGAGATCGAGAACACTGACACCACGCCAGCACCGAGATAGAGAGAGAGCACTGACACCAGCACCGAGATAGAGAGCACTGACAGCAGCACTGATACCGGCAACTCGCTGCGGGACCCAAAAATATGACACCGCTAAACCTATTCAAACAGGAGGGTACGGGCATATAGTACAGTGTGCTTTTTTTGTACAAAGACGTGAGCCAAAGGTTGAAAAAAGGTCCGTGTGCTCGATTAAATAAATAGTTTATAGAGTTATGCATATACATGGTCTACTGGTCACATGTGTTGAATTCCTCTGAGATCCATGCCTCATTCATTTTTATAAATGTCAGGTCGTCAACACTGTCGTGAGCTAGGCGAGTGCGCTTATTGGTCACGATCACCCCTGCTGCGCTGAACGTCCTTTTGGACAGGACAGTGGACGAGGGGCAAGCCAACAGTTCCATTGCAAATTGGGAAAGTTCTGGCCAGAGGTCAAGCCTGCCCACCCAGTAGTCCAGGGGTTCATCACTCCTCAGAGCGTCCACATCGGCCGTTAACCCGATGTAGTCGGACACCTGTCGGTCTAGGCGTTCCCTGATGCTGGATCCAGATGACACCTGCGATGGGTCGGCTGAAAGAATTACCTCATATCAGAAGTCACCAACACATCTTCAAACCGCCCTCTTCTTGCAGGTGCTGTTGGATTGGTACCTGCAACTCTTTCTCTGGGAGTGGCAATTCCTCCTCTGCCAGCGCACGCAAAAGCAGAATGCAGCAGTTGTCGAAGCAAGGTCTGTAAGTGCTCCATTCTGACAGCCTTCTGTGACAGTGGTAACATTTCCGCCATGTTGTGTTTGTACCGGGGGTCTAAGTACGTTGCCACCCAGTACTGGTCCTTGACCCTTATGCTTTTTATACGGGGTCCCTGTTAAAACACTGGAGCATGAAGGCTCCCATTTGCACTAAACTGGAAGCGGTGTGGTGGCCTGGCTCCTGCTCATCATCCAGGATAATGCCATCCTCCTCGTTCTCCTCTCCCCATCCACAAACAGGGATCCCAGAAAGGTTTAAAGCATGCTCTTCTTGCTCCTCCTCATCCGCCCCGGCACCATCCTCCTCTGACTCCTCTTCAGACTCCTGTTGTTGACTTGTCTCAGATAGAGTAGCCCCCCTGGGAATTCATCCAGCATTGCAACTTCCTCATCTTCCTGCTCCTCCATGGCTTGATCAATGACACGACGCAATGCACGCTCCATAAAGAAGGCATTAGGTACGATGTCACTGATGGCGCCATGGCTGCGACTGACCAGTTTGTTGATCTCATCAAATGGCCGCAGAAGTCTGCATGCATCGCGCATGAGCAGCCACTGGCGCGGTGAAAAAAAACCAAGCTCCACAGAACCTGTTCTGCCGCAGAGTTTGTACAGGTAGTCGTTAACTGCACGCTTCTGCTGGAGCAGCCTATCGAGCATATAGAAGGTTGAGTTCCATCGCGTCGGGAAATCGCAAATAAGACGTCTGACCGGCAGATTGTGTCGCCGGTGAATGTCAGCAAGGCGAGCCATGGCCATGTAAGATCTTCTGAAATGGGCCAAGATTTTCCTTGCCTGCCGCAAGATGTCCTGGACCCCAGGGTATTTAACAATGAATCGCTGCACGACCAAGTTTAAGACGTGTGCCATGCATGGCACGTGCGTAATTTTGCCCTGTTTCAATGCGCTAAGCAGATTGGCACCGTTGTCACACACCACTTTACCAACTGTCAAACTGAGCAGTGTTAGCCACTGATCTGCCTGTGAACGCAAAGCTGAAAGGAGTGCAGGTCCAATGTGGCTCTTGGCTTCCAGGCACAACAGATGCAGCACAGCATGGCAACGTCTCACCTGGCATGTCGAATAGGTTCTGGGGAGCTTGGGCGGCGCAGTGGAAGAGAGGCTAGCAGCGGAAAAGGAGGAGTCAGCCAGGGAGGAGGATGGAGTAGGAGGAGGAGAAGAAGAGCCAGGCCTGCATGCAATCCGTGGCGATAAAACCAAATCTACATGGGTGCCAGGGGTTACATGCTTGACGGCCGTCAGAAGGTTCACCCAGTGGGCAGAAAAAGTGATATACCTTCCCTGCCTGTGTTTGCTAGACCACGTGTCTGTGGTTAGATGTATCTTGGCACCGACACTGTGTGCCAGAGATACATTCACTTGCCGCTGAATATGACCATATAGCTCTGGGATGCCCTTCTGTGAGAAATACTTCCTTCCTGGGACCTTCCATTGTGGTGTTCCAATGGGCACAAATTTTCGAAAGGCCTCCGAGTCCACCAGTTTATATGGCAGTAGTTGGCAGGCTATCAGTTCTGACAAGCCAGCCATCAACCGTTGGGCAAGAGGGTTATCCGGCGTCATCATTTTTTTACGCTCGAACATTTGGCCTACGGAACCCTGCCTTTTTCCAGGAAAACGTGAGGATGGCATGATGGAAGGTGGAGTGGAGGACAATTGTGAGGAGAGAGGAGAAGTAAAAGACAAGGCTGGACGGTGAGAGCCTGGAGTATGGCTTTGTGGGTTCCGTTCCCACTGGGCTCGGTGATGGCAGCTCATGTGCCTTCTTAAGGCGGTCATCCCTAGGTGAGTGTTGGACTTACCGCGACTTATGCATTGAGTGCAAAGATTGCAGATGGCAACACTATTGTTAGCAGCGGACACTTTAAAAAAAGTCCACACTGCGGAGCCATGTGCCGGCGTCCTGGGAGCCCCATATGTGACCGTACATGGTTGATGCCTCGCTCCTGATACATTAGCAGTCTGCTTTGTCCCTCCTGTGCAATCTAAGTTCCGCCTGCTTCTCCTCCCTATCTGCTGGTCCATATCTCCCTCTGAACTCCCCTCCTCTTCCTCTCTTGTGGGCACCCACGTGACATCACTAGACACGTCATCATCGACGTCACCTTCCCCACCACTATAATTAGAGATCTCGGAGTAGGCAGCAACACCGGGGACCAACCTCCTCCTTGGGCTGATCTGGGTACTGTCATCAGACTTCTGAGTGACAGTTGTTGCTACCTCCTCTTCCTGATCCAATGCCAAGAGTGGCTGCGCATCGGAAATGTCTTGATATGGATCGGAAAATAATTCCTGTGACTCAAGCGGAAGGTATATGGTGGTGGTGATGTTGGTAGTAGTGTCTTTGGGGGTGCACACAGCAGAGAGTGAAGAGGGTGCAGATCGAGAGGATGAGGAGGGTGCAGAAGAGTAAGGCTGAGTGAGCCACTCAACCAAGTCTGGTGCATCCTTTGACGTAATCGCACGCACCTTCTGCAATTTGCCACTTTGGCTCAAGTCTGTTGCTCCTGCCCTACCCCTACCACCCCTGCGGAAGGGCCTGGCTCTTCCTCTGCCTGTCATTTTTTAAATGACCCTGTGACAAAAGTCTCTAGAGAAGTGCAGTATGGATATGGAAGAAGGTATATAACACCCCGCTTCAATCTGTCGTTTTTGGGGGCCTCTGGTCTATCACACCAGTTATAATACTTTTTTTTTATTGTGTTTGTCCCCCTTTTTTTAGTAACGCTGCAGAACCACTCAGCAGTCACAATGCTGCACAGTGGAAATTCACTATACTATGCTTTCTATATGTGCAAGTATTTTATACGTGTATTACACACCTATATACTGCACACCAAATAGTACACCTATACCAGTCCTTAAATGGACCTTTGTGGACCTAGTAGTTAGTGATTTGCAGACTGTCCCTCAGTCCCTACACTGATAAAAAGACAGCTGCAGAATCGGGCAGCAGTCAAGTATAATATTCTTTCTATATTTGGAAGAAAGTATATTATACATGTACAACCCTATATACTGTACACCTATACCAGTCCTTAAAAGGACTTTTGTGGACCTAATAGTAATAGCTAGTGATTAAACTGACTGTCCCTGCTCCACACAGCGTCCTGTGCCTACACTGACAAAATACAGCTGCAGAATCAGTCAGCAGTGCACTCAGCAATCACCAGCACAGCAGTGCACCGAACCCTATATATTGTACTACACCTATACCAGTCCTTAAAAGGACTTTTGTGGACCTAATAGCTAGTGATTTGTGTCACTACAGTCTCTCCCTGCTCCACACAGTGTCCTGTCCCTACACTGACATAAGACAGAATGTAAAATGGCCGCCAGATCAGGTCTATTTATAAGGTAGGGGGAATGTCCAATTGTCCATGTGCTGAAATGTCTCAATTGGCTGTCCTGTACCCCATGATGGATGTGTCATCATGGGTCAAAGTTCTTTCACAATGTATATGTCCGCCGGGCGAACATCGGCAGAAGTCCGCCGGTTTGGCGAATCGCAAACACGCAAAATTCCGCAAGGCCATCTCTAATCATGAATTAGAAAGGCAGACTGAAGCCAGAGCTCCTAATATGCACACATGTTTAGGGTCAGTATCTCAGAATATACTGAAACTTATGGATCAGCATGACAGCCAGACAATCAGCTCATATATAACAAGGACTTAAGTAAGTATTTCAGATAAAAAAATAAATACATTTGGAAAACAAGGAGTTCTTACATCCTTGAGAAAATGACATATCTTCTCCCTCAAAATATTGGGTCAGGATCCCCTCTCTTTATTCACCAGGGTGTTGGTATGCATTCTATGCTGATTATGCAAAATGCATTATGTAGCTGCAAAGAGAGTATGACTGAAGCTGGTTAGTACCTTTTTATAGCTACACTGTGTTACCAAAAGTATTGGGGTGCCGGCCTTTACATGCACATAACCTTTAATGGCATCCCAGTTTTAGTCTGTAGGCTTCCGTATTGAGTTGGCCCACCCTTTGCAGCTATAACAGCTTCAACTGTAGGAGTGTGTCTATGGGAATGTTTGACCATTCTTCCAGAAGCACATTTGTGAGGTCAGGCACCAGTTTTGGAGAAGGCCTGGCTCGCAGCCTCTGCTCTAATTCATCCCAAAGGTGTTCTATCAGGTTGAAGTCAGGACTCTGTGCAGGCCAGTCAAGTTCCTCCACCCCAAACTCACTCATCTGTGTCTTTATAAACCTTGCTTTGTGCACTGGTGTGCAGTCATGTTGGAACAGGAAGGGGCCATCCCCAAAGTGTTCCCACAAAGTTGGGAGCATGAAATTTTCCAAAATGTCCTGGTATTCTGCCATCTTAAGAGTTCCTTTCACTGGAACTAAGGGGCCAAGCCCAAACGGTTTTTGTTTTGTTGTTTTTCTTTTTTTTTTTGTCTGTTGGTTGAACTTGGACTTTTCTCTTTTTCAACCAGATTAACTATATAACTAATAACTCTATATGAGTTGAATCTTGTTATTTAATTCTGGCCATTTGTATAGCTAATGAGGAAGCAATTGAAGGGCCAAAGGCATGGGAAGCCAGGTACTGCCATGGGGAACTATGCCAAAATGAAAAAAAATATGGCTGCTGTGAGTCTGGAATGGTGGCAGGGTTATTTATGCCATCAAATTATTGCCCCTTGACACGCAGAAGACCTGGGCAAAGGCCGTGCACTGTATTATATGTTTTTCTTTAACCACTTGAGGACCGCCGTATTGCCATTGTACGTCAGCACAATGGCACAGGCAGGCATAATCACGTACATCTACGTGATTGCCTTCCAGCGGGTGGGGGGTCCGATCGGACCCCCTCCCGCTGGTTACGGCGGTCCGATTCGGTCCAGGAGCGCTCCGTGATGAGGGGATGGCCGTTGGTTTTCGGCCACCCCCTCTGGATCGCTCCTGGCCAATGAGAAGCTTCCTCCCCTGTGTATTGTTTACACAGGAAGGAGGAAGTGATGTCATTCTCCTCGGGGCGGTCTTTTTGACCGGACTACGAGGAGAACAGTAAAAGTAAGTGTGCACCAACACTACACTGACATGTAGGTACACACAGGCACACAAACCCCCCCCGATTCGCCCCCCGATCCCCCCCCCCGCCCCCCCTCCCCCCCCAGTCACAGTGTCACTGATTGCATTGATCATTTCTTTACTGATCAATGCATTCAGTGTCAGTTGTGACAGTAAAAACTGTCAGGACAGTTAGTGTTAGGTCCAGGGTAGCCCCCTATCACCCCCCCAATAAAGATTTAACCCCCTGATTGCCCCTAGAGTTAACCCTTTCACCCCCTTTTGCCAGTGTCACTAAGCGATCATTTTTCTGATCGCTGCATGTGTCGCTAGTGTCGCTAGGTAGCTAGTTATTTTTTTAGGTTCACCGCCAGGTTTTTATATCGCTAGGTACCCCGATATACTACCCAATAATGTTTTTAACCCCCTGATTGCCGCTAGTTAACCCTTTCACCCCCTTTTGCCAGTGTCACTAAGCGATCGTTTTTCTGATCGCTGCATTAGTGTCGCTACAGTCGCTAGGTAGCTAGTTATTTTTTTAGGTTCACCGCCAGGTTTTTATAGCGCTAGGTACCCCGATATACTACCCAATAATGTTTTTAACCCCCTGATTGCCGCTAGTTAACCCTTTCACCCCCTTTTGCCAGTGTCACTAAGCGATCATTTTTCTGATCGCTGCATGTGTCGCTAGGTAGCTAGTTATTTTTTTAGGTTCACCGCCAGGTTTTTATATCGCTAGGTACCCCGATATACTACCCAATAATGTTTTTAACCCCCTGATTGCCGCTAGTTAACCCTTTCACCCCCTTTTGCCAGTCTCACTAAGCGATCGTTTTTCTGATCGCTGCATTAGTGTCGCTACAGTCGCTAGGTAGCTAGTTATTTTTTTAGGTTCACCGCCAGGTTTTTATAGCGCTAGGTACCCCGATATACTACCCAATAATGGTTTTAACCCCCTGATTTCCGCTAGTTAACCCTTTCACCCCCTTTTGCCAGTGTCACTAAGCGATAATTTTTCTGAACGCTGCATCAGTGTCGCTAGGTAGCTAGTTATTTTTTTAGGTTCACCGCCAGGTTTTTATAGCGCTAGGTACCCCGATATACTACCCAATAATGGTTTTAACCCCCTGATTGCTGCTAGTTAACCCTTTCACCCCCTTTCACCAGCGATCACAGTATAAGTGTCACTGGTGACGCTGGTTAGCCAGTTAGTTATTTAG
The DNA here is from genome assembly GCF_037356315.1 of Lithobates pipiens. Lineage (NCBI taxonomy): Eukaryota > Metazoa > Chordata > Amphibia > Anura > Ranidae > Lithobates > Lithobates pipiens. The sequence continues at coordinate 459,383,777 of NW_027507718.1, read as the reverse complement.
GTTCCCCGTCAGGTTTTTATATAGCGCCAGGGACCCCCATATACTACCTAATAAAAATTTGAACCACCTGATTGCCCCTAGTTAACCCTTTCACCACTGATCACCGTATAAGTGTTACGGGTGACTCTGGTTAGTTTGTTTTTTATAGCATTTTATATTCAAATCCGGAAGGCAGTGCTTGGTTTTCGGGGTCCCGTACGTGGCTAGGCTCCCAAAAAGTCCCCCACATGTGGTATCCCCGTACTCGGGAGAAGCAGCAGAATTTATTTTGGGGTGTAATTTGACTTCTGCCCATAGCATGTGTGAGCAATATATCATTTAGTGACAACTTTGTGCAAAAAAAAAAAAGTTTGTAATATTCCCGCAACTTTTGGCAAAATATAAAATATTCCATGGACTCAACATGCCTCTCAGTAAATAGCTTGGGGTGTCTACTTTCCAAAATGGGGTCATTTGGGGGGGTTTTGTGCTATTTTGGCATTTTATGGCCTTCGAAACTGTGATAGGTAGTGAGGAGTTAAATCAAAAATTTGCACCCTTAGAAATCCTGAAGGTGGTGATTGGTTTTCGGGGTGCCGTGCGCGACTAGACTCCCAAAAAGTCCCACACATGTGGTATCCCCGTACTCGGGAGAAGCAGCAGAATGTATTTTGGGGTGCAATTCCACATATAACCATGGCATGTGTGAGCAATATATCATTTAGTGACAACTTTTTGTAAAAAAAATTTTTTTTTTTTTTTTTGTCATTATTCAATCCCTTAGGACAAAAAAAAGAAATATTCAATGGGCTCAACATACCCATCAGCAATTTCCTTGGGGTGTCTACTTTCCAAAATGGGGTCATTTGGGGGGGATTTGTACTGCCCTGCCATTTTAGCACCTCAAGAAATGAGATCGGCAGTCATAAATTAAAAGCTGTGTAAATTCCAGAAAATGTACTCTAGTTTGTAGACGCTATAACTTTTGCGCAAACCAAAAAATATTCGCTTATTGACATTTTTTTTACTAAAGACATGTGGCTGAATAAATTTTGCCCTCAATGTATGACTAAAATTTAGTTTATTCGATTTTTCTTATAACAAAAAGAAGAAAATATCTTTTTTTTTCAAAATTTTCGCTCTTTTTCCATTTATATCGCAAAAAAAAAAAAATCGCAGAGGCAATCAAATACCATCAAAAGAAAGCTCTATTTGTGGGAAGAAAAGGACGCAAATTTCGTTTGGGTGCAATATTGCATGACCGCGCAATTACCAGTTAAAGCAGCGCAGTGCGAAATTGCAAAAAGACCTCTGGTCCTTAAGGTATTTATTGGTCCGAGGCTGAAGTGGTTAATTATGGCAGAAAACCTGTAAACCTTTCAGCTAAATTCACCTGGATTTGGCGAAAACCGTAGTAGTGGCAAACTCAAACCTTATCCATAAAGAAGGTTAATTTAGTGGTTTTCCTTAGACTCACGAAGAGTCATCCTTTATCACACTCGGGAGAAGAAACCCCCCTTGTGGAGAAACCCATCCAGGCAATTATGACTTATGGGACTACCCTTCACTCTTGGCATTAGGAGGCAGTGAAGAGATGGTAAATAAACACAAAAATATTCAGTTAGCTTCAGCCGCTGCTATAGGGTGGATTTACTAAAAGCAAATAGACTGTGCACTCTGCAAGTGCAGTCCCTCCAGAGCTTAGCAAATGAGGTGAAGCTCTGCTGACTTCCATCATCCAATCATGTGCAAGCAAAAATGCTGTCTTTTTTATTTTCCTTGCATGTGATTGGGTATTCTTTGCAAAGTGAAGCGTCATCCTGATTACTAAGCTCTGGAACAACTACACTTGCAAAGTACACATCCTATTTGCCTTTAATTAATCCTCCCATATGTGTCATTCCTCTATAGATCAGAATCCCTTGAAAGGCTAGGCATACTAGATACGCATGATGGTCATCCCCACAGTGTTCATTTGCAAGAACATCAGATGATAAAATACAGACAAGATCAAAGTTCATTATTTTTTCAATGTATGTGTTGCTTTCAATAAAAAGTAAATCTTTATAAAAATTATATTGTTGTGTTAATTAAAATAATGTATAGTCACAATAGTGTTTACTATACGCATTGGGGGTTATTTACTAATACTAGAGAGTGCAAAATCTGGTGCAGCTCTGCATAGAAACCAATCAGCTTTCGGAGTTTATTGTCAAAACTTAATTGAACAAGCTGAAGCTAGAATCTGGTGCAGCTGTGCTTGGTAACCAAGCACAGCTGCACCAGTTTTAGTAAATCTACCACATTATATGGCTAAAGGTATTAGTGCCAAGGTGGTTTTATATTTGTAAAACCAAGTTATAAGTCAAGAGCACATCCTCTCAGTTTGTGTTAAGACACCCTGGCCTTTATTCTTATATTATGTTCTTATGATCAAGGTCAATGTTATTTAACATTGTCAAGTTTTTGTCTGAAGGCACCGCCAAATCATACAGTGTTGAACCTCAAGTGATAATTATAAAGAAGCCCAAGGCCATTTTTTAGGGTCGTCAAGTACCAACTCTGCTGGCATGACTTAGTTTGGTCACGCTGAAAATGAAATAGCTCCATTAATTATAAACAAGCTCCATATTTTTTAAAGCATAGTCAAGTTGAAATCCATAGCAACATCTAAGTTTGCTGGTAGGTGTGACACATCACATGTCATTATCACTGCTGTCTTAGTGTACTGGCTTTTCCACTGCCTTTTATCCTTACATTGGCCATATCTTCACTTACATGGTATAGGAAATGGACCTTAAAATCGTTTCCTCCTAGGAATAGGAGAACAAAACCCTATGTAGCACTAAATTCATCCCAGTCAGGGCATAAAGGCATAGGGGTTGATTTACTAAAGCCAAATAGACTGTGCATTTTGCAAAGTTGCTCCAGAGATAATAAATGAAGTAAGGCTTCACTTTGCAAAAAATGCAATCATGTGCAAGGGAATGAAAAAAAACAACACATTTTTGCTTGCACATTATTGGATGATGGAAGTTAGCAGAGCTTTTGCTCAGTTACTAAGCTCAGGAGCAACTGCTCTTGCAGAGTGCAACTGCACTTTGCAAAGTGCACAGACTATTTGTGTTTAGACCCCCTAGTCTACCTTCTGAAGAGGCCTTGTTGGCTCTGCAATTACAAGTGACAGTGGGGAAGTTTGGATTATTTTGGCACTGAACACCTGAAAGCAGGCACCTCCAGGACTGTGGAACTCATGTAAGAGTGGGGAGCTGCTGTCAAATCTGATGGTCCAGTTCATACAGAGGTCCGGATGGGATGACCTTGGATGCCTGAAAGCAGGCACCCCTTGCATGCATGTACTTATAGGCATTTGTTTAGTGTGCCTATTGCAAGTTAATTAAAGTTTGTCTATATCCAAACTTTTTTTCAGTTTGAAAAGATTGAAGAAAGGTTAGAACCTCTGTATGGTTTTACTGCTACCTGGGGCTCCATTAGAGAGATTGCCCCTGGTTTTCTACTCTGAGGACAACCTTTTACCAGACAGGAAGTGAGAGAAAATCTGCACAATGGAAACAGACAATAAAAACCTGACACAGATTCTAGAATTCCTCTACTTAACATTAAGCTGAACTCCATAATTACCTTTTGTTTAAACTTACATTGGTCCAGCTTGATTACATCCAATTCCTCATATCTCACATTCAGAGGGCTGCTGCGGATGCAGAAATTCACTGTAGTAGCCCATGCTATATACAGTGTATATACTATATACAGTGTGAGTTGGTGCCTTCCAGGTATACAAACAAATGGCAACCACCCCAACCTGTAACTGACCTTTACAGCAAGGAGCACATGGAAGGGCAACGCATGTTAAAAAACAAACAATTCCCAGCTCACTTACCAACCAGCCTTCAAAAAAACAAATTGACCTTGACTGACGGTTAACAATAAAAACAAGGTGTTTAGTTTGCACACATTTGCAAATGTATAAGCTGCAGCAGCCACGTCACAGCCCCCCAGTGTACTGCGGACGCCTGCCTTTACACACACATGAAATTTAATGGCATCCCAGTCTTAGTCTGTAGGGTTCAATATTGAGTTGGTCCACCCTTTGCAGCTTCAAGTCTTCTGGGAAGGGTGTCAACAAAGTTGGCTGAAAACGGCTCACAGGAGTGCAGAACAAACTGAACTCCACTGATCCATAGGAGAAGTATAGACAAAAAAGCTTTGGCTATACTTCTCTAAGTTGAAACAGAAATGGATATTTCATTACAATCATGACATGACGAATACTATAAACTCCAAGTAATGGCCGAAAAATGAAACAGAGGGCTATGGTAAATCACACTGAAATGCTGTGCGTAAATTTGAACTGGGCAGTTCATGCAAGGAAATCTGCAAACATCTTGCATCTAGGCAAATTTTGCATGGAGGAATGGTAAAAAATTACACAGAGTTGATGTCAGAGACTGGTAGGCAGCTTTCAGTACAAGAAGCCATTTCTGACAAAGTGGTCAATACCAGCTTTTGAGGCCAAGGAGTTCTTCATTTCCTGACAGACTCCATGGCAGCAACGTGTGGGTTAAGTCCCGCCTCCACTATCCTATAGGACACTACTCCCATAAATCTTTGCTCCCTGCCCCTGGCCGTGTTCTTTTTTTGTCCTCCTCAGAAGGACCCAGAGGTTGTCTTTCTACCTGAAGATCTATCATCCCCACGATCGAGGTCAGCCGGTCTGCGACTCTGGGTCTGGAAAGTCGACAGTACTCCGCTAAGCCCTAGCTATTAGCAGGGTATGGAGTGGGCAGTGGAAGAGGCGCTGTGAAGAAGCCCATGTCATGGCCACTGGCAGGCAGGCTGCGCATTGGTCGGATAGCCAGCTATTAGCAGGTGACATGTTTTGCCCCCTGGAAAGTCCGGTGTCCTCTTACCTTACCTTCGGCCAAGTGATCGATAGTGGTGGGAGTGGTGAGAGTTTCTATAGTTCATTATGGCAGCAGTTTGTGTATCTTTTATCTGTCCTCGGTTTTTTCTGTTGGTTTGTTTGTGCATGCATGGCGGCTGGTTCTTCCACGTTCCAGCCGCCGTTCTGCTTCCGGGTTTGCGCTCTCGGCCGTACTGCGCATGCGCGAGTGCGGTTTGAGATCGAGGCTTGGTTTCACGCATGCACGATAGCGGCAAATTGCCGCTATTTCGCGCATGCGCACAGGCACGGCGGTGACATCACAGGGGCGGGCTATTTAAACGGGGAATTAGTCTGCAAGGTGACTTCCCCCTGCCTCTGTGTTGCATCTATTGGTAAGTGGCATTCTGGGACAGGGTGGCTATCCCGTCCCTGTCCCTTGCACTGATCCCTTGTCATCTTTTCAGCGCGTATGGATATCGCTGAGGACATGGATTCTCTACCGCCTGTCTGTGGCCAGCCCTCTCATAAAAGGTATTTTTTAATGATCACCTGAAGGTCTGGTGGGGGAGGGGTGTATATCTGTTAGCTCTGTCCTGATATCTTGTCTCTTGTGGTTTCTTGTCTTGTTCCTTTTTCAGCCCTTCCAGGTCAGAACAGCATCGCAGCTCTCACAGAGGGAGCGACTCTTCCAAGTCGCATCACCGGCACTCCTCTTCCAAATCAAAACATTATGGTTCCTCCTCAAGATCAGGACACCGTAGTGAGGAACGGTCGCATTCCTCGAGGACTCAATCTAGTCACTCAGCTAGTGCCTGTTGGGGGTGCAGAGCTCTTGTACCGGCAGGAAAATCTTTGTGCGATCCTTGCTACACCAAGGCTTCCAATGAAAGGGGTGACGCGGATAAACAACTTAAAACCCTGGTGGAAAAAGTTGTTAAGGAGTCCCTCAGAAATATTGAGGGCCAGTCCTATGTTCCCCCGGCAGAGCCGCCACTTTCTCCAGGAAGGGAGACTCAGCTGCAGGATACTTGAGAATCCTCTGCACATAGCCATCCCTCAGCTGCCATATCTGACAGTGACTCTGATGAAAGTGACCCCTGTGTGGGTTTTGATTTCGCTCTACTTCCTCCTCTGGTCAGAGCTGTTAGAGAGACACTGAACTGGGAAGATTCTGTGGCTGCTCCTTCCAAACGTGGAAAATTCTTTAAGCAATTAAAGAAGTAACGGATTAAATTTTCCTTTTATCTCTGGGCTAGGTGAGATTATCACACATGAATGAGGCAAGGTGGAGAAGAAAAATTCCATGCCATCTAAGGTTTCGAAACTCTATCCTTTCAATGAAGAAGAGGTGAAGCATTTGGAGTCAGCGCCGTTGGTAGACGCAGCAGTCATGAGGCTGGTGAAACACGTCACACTTCCCTTAGAGGATACTGTTTCTTTTAAGGATGTTCTGGACAGACGGATTGACACTGATTTGAAGAGAGTGTATCTCACAGCAGGAATGGCCTGTAAGCCAGCATTAGCTCTGGCCACTATGTCCAAAGCAATGGAGATATGGACGGATAGTGTGGATGAGACGCTTAGAAATATCTCTGAAGATACGGCTAAGAGCTCGCCTATCCAAGAACTTAGGCTGGCCTCCGCCTTTCTTGGGGAGGCCTCTATCGACATCATACGCTTGGTGGCTCGGGTAATGCTTTCTTCTGTTACGGCCAAATGGGCTCTGTGGCTCCGCCCTTGGCTGGCGGACCCAGCCTCAAAACAAGTATGGTGCCGTATCCCCTTTGGGGGGTCCTCCCTTTTCGGCAATAAGTTGGATGAGGCTATTACCCGAGCCACTGGTGGGAAGTCAGAGTTCCTTCCCCAGGACCGGCGTTTGCAAGCCCAGAGAAGGTCTTTTCCAAAGAGACAATACCAGGAACGAGCCAGGGAAGCTCGCAGTTACAGACCGGGCCGTGAATTTTCCAGGTCCTGGAAATCAAGACAAACCTCTTTTAAAAAATCTACAAAAAGTGATTTAAAGGGAGAGAGGGAACCGACTAAATCCTTTTGAGATTGGGCCCGCTCAGACAGGGCAGGTGGGGGCTCGTCTTTTCCACTTTCGCCATGTCTGGGCGGCCTCGATCCAAGACTTCTGGACCGTCAAGACTGTCTCCTCAGGTCATGTTTGGACCTTCAAGGAATCTCCCAGGCTCAGATGGGTCCCCACCTCTCTTCCGGCTTCAGACGAAAAAAGGCTAATTCTTCTAGCCTACGTGGAATCTTAGTTGGCTCAAGGCGCCGTTATCCATGTTCCAGTCATTCAGTGAGGCATGGGAATCTACTCTCCTCTATTTATGGTCCAGAAAAAGAGCGGGGCATGGAGGCCAGTCATAGATCTAACTCACTTGAACAGTTTTATCAAAAAAGAAAAATTCAAGATGGAGACATTATCCACAATTCAACAATCTGTTCAAGCAGGGGACTGGATGGTCTCCATAGACCTCAAGGACGCTTATTTTCATGTCCCAGTTGCCGAAAATTACCAGAAGTATCTCCGCTTCTCCGTGGGCGAAAGCCATTTTCAATTCACATGCCTTCCCTTCGGGCTATCAACTTCTCCTCGTGTATTTTCGAAAGTACTGTTGGCAGTGGTGGCTCTTCTGAGAACCAAAGGGATTTGTCTACATCACTACCTAGACGACCTTCTGTTATTGGCTCAATACAAGGATCAACTTCTGGCACACAGAGAGCAGGTCATCTCCACCCTACAGGAGTTCGGGTGGATCTTGAACTTGGAGAAGAGCCAGCTGGACCCATCTCAGCGGCTGGTGTTCTTAGGGGCCCTATTCAACACTGTCAGAGGCACCATCTCATTACCAGAAGAGAAGTTGTCAGTGGTCAGGGACAGAATCTGTCCAGCCCTCTCTGTCTCTCATCTCCAGGCTCTCCTGAAAATTATAGGCACTATGGTAGCGACAATTCCGATGGTGAGGTGGGCACAGTGAAGGATGGGGCCCTTTCAGAAGGGTTTCCTTCATCAATGGTCAGGCAGCAAAACCCAGCTGATTCGGATCACCCTATCCATGAGGAATTCCCTTCCGTGGTGGCTCCAACGGGAAAATCTCTGCAACTGCCATTCCATTCTCCCCATCTCATGGGTCACCATAACAACGGATGCCAGCAACAGAGGCTGGGGCGCCCACTGTCTGGCGGAAGTGGCTCAGGGCACCTGGATTCTCCCCTCCAGAAGGACGGTGTCAAACATCCTGGAGTTAAGGGCAGCCTTTTAAGCTCTGCTAGCCTTTCGGCATCTGATTTCAGGAGCCTGGGTCTTACTCAGGCTAGACAATACCACAGCAGTAGCGTACATAAGAAGGCAAGGGGGTACCCGAAGTCTATCCCTTCTCCAGGAGATGGAACCGATCATGACCTGGGCTCAGAGGAACCTGAAGGATCTGACAGCAACCTATGTTTCGGGGATTCAGAATGTTCAGGCAGACTTTCTTTCCCAGATACTTCTGGACAACGAGTGGTCTCTTCACGAGGAAGTGTTCAACTGGATCCTGACGATGGGGCTCTCCCCAGAAGTCGACCTGTTTGCCTCTCCCTGCAACAAAAAACTGGAGAAGTATTACTCAAGGTACAGGGATCCTCAAGTCTACGGGGTGGATGCCTTGACGGAGAAATGGTGGTTCCACAGGGCCTATGCCTTTCCACCAACTCCTATCATTCATCAGTTCCTGAGGAGACTCAGGTCAGAGACAGCAGAAGTGATAGCCATAATCCCTTATTGGCCCAACAGACCCTGGTTTCCGCTTCTGATGCTCCTCAGTGTCAGGGATCCAATTCCTTTACCATCCAGACCAGACCTTCTGTCTCAAGGGTCGAGATTACATCCTTGCCCGGATCACCTGCGCCTAAAGGCTTGGTTTTTGAAAGGGGACGGTTGAAGGCTTTAGGCTGTCCTGAAGAAGTCATTCCCACTCTTCTTAGTGCACGAAGAAGTAGTACCAACCGGGTATATGAGAGAATTTGGTCGAAGTTTGCAGATCACTTGTCTTCAAGGTCCAGTTCCTGTAATACCCTGACAGTCCGGGACGTTTTAAGCTTTTTACAATCAGGATTGGATATCTCCCTTTCGGTTAGTTCTCTCCGGGTCCAGGTATCAGCAATTTCAGCTTTTTCTGGAGTCGCATGGGCCAATCATCCCTTGGTCCAACAATTTTTCAAAGAAGCAGTCAGGCTTAGGCCACAAAGGAAGCCTAGATTCCCCAAATGGGACCTTCCATTGGTTCTAGATTTCTTCTCTCAACTTGACAAAACACAGGGAAAATCAGGGAATTAACCCTTAAAACCTCTTTTCTGGTAGCCATAACTTCGGCGAATAGAATCTCCGAAATTCAGTCTCTAGGCACAAAGGAACCTTTTCTCACCTTCTTTCCAGATAGGGTAGTCCTAATTCCGATGTTGGGGACAAATCCCAAGGTTACCTCTGTTTTCCATGAAAACCAGGAAATCACTCTTCCTACCTTCAATTCTGATGGAAGTCCGGATCCACATCCACTCGATTTGGGAGTTACTCTAAAACAATATCTGGATGTTACAGCTTCTTTTCGTCAGTCTGACTTCCTCTTCGTGTTATTTAACGGGAAAAATAAAGGCTCTAAGGCCTCCGTTAGATCCATCACTGCTTGGGTGGTCCAGGCAATCCAATGGGCTTATAGAGAGAAGGGCTTGGCTCCTCCTGAGGCGGTTACAGCTCACTCTACCAGAAGTCTCTCAACCTCATGGGCGGCTTCGCGTCATGTTGCGCCTGATGTAATCTGCAGAGCGGCTTCCTGGTCTTCAATTCATACCTTCATGTCTCACTATTGTGTTGAGCCAGCATCTTTATCCTCTGTTGATTTTGGTTTGGTCGGCTGACAGTGTTAAATAAATCTTTTGTTCAGCATTTTGCCCACCCGGGTGTGTTTGGCGAGTTATTTCCCACACGTTGCTGCCATGGAGTCTGTCAGGAAAATGGAAAATTCCTATCAAAATACTTACCGTAATTTTCCTTACCTGATGGACTCCATGGCAGCAGGAGTTCCCTCCCAAATGGCTGGAGTAGGCTAGTTACCGAACACGGCCAGGGGCAGGGAGCAAAGATTTATGGGAGTAGTGTCCTATAGGGTAGTGGAGGCGGGACTTAACCCACAGGTTGCTGCCATGGAGTCCATCAGGAAAGGAAAATTACGGTAAGTATTTTGATAGGAATGTTCCATTTTTTCAACAGTATACCATTACATCTATTGATATTTTAGTTAGGTAACTGATTGAAAAGGCAAATTTCCCTGTGTTTTTATTTAAGTAGATCACATTTATTAGTAGTATATCTGAATAAGGATCCAATGTTTTCCTGGTCAAATATGTTGAAAAAGTCATACATTTTCATGGAGCGTACTTACTTTCACACGACTGTATGTACAGACATAATTCTCCAGTACGCCTGGAAGATTATTTCTCAAATTTTATCCTAGAACATCATGAATTATCTCTACGTAATTCACTTATAGTTCATTACTTACGTTTCATGCTTAGCCTGCTGCACCCAGTTTGATATGCAGATTGGATATAGTAGTTTTATATATTTACTTTCTTGTGTATCTTATAGGTGAGTGGGCTGCAGCCTGTGTCTCGTGGGATGTATGATGGACCAGTATATGAGATTCCAGCTACTCCAAAGTATCAAACCCCTGCCCCCTCGGCTAAATCTTCACCCTCCAAGCCACAACCCCCACCACCTATCAGGAACCTTCACCAGTCTAACTTCAGCTTATCAGGTAAAAAATAAAAAAAAAATCCACTCAATTTCATTTTGTTCACTGTTACTTCCAGTTCTCTACCTTATTTATTCTTTTAAAATGTTTGATGTATTTGTAAGAAACCAACACAAACAAGAAAAGTCCTTGTTGTCCCACCAGCTTCCAACTATCAATTTCCCTTAAAGGACCACTGTAATGTAAAATATTGTATCCTGGACACCTTATACCTTTAATACACCTATAGTTTTCAGTTTATTAATTTCTCATTAATCCTATTAATTTTTCATTTTATATGCTTTCATTTATATTTTTATTCACATTTACTTGCAAGCCAAGCTGTCCAGCAAAAATGACAGTTTAGGACAAACTCAGGGGCGGACTGACCATTGGGCCCCATGCCACTAGAGGGCCCCATCAGGGTTGCCAGCCTCAATAAAACCAGGGACAGTATGTAAAAATCTGTGTTTTTAAAAAAAATCCCAAGATTATAGCTGCCTCTCCAGTACCTTTTCAGTGTGTTTATGTGTATTCTGTGTGTATACTGTGTGTCTGTGTGTGTATACTGTATGTGTGTGTATACTGTGTGGCCCCATAATCTTATATTGCCTGGGGGCCCCATAATCTCCTATTGCCCGGGGGCCCCATGAGTTGTCAGTCCACCCCTGGACAAACTATAACACTGGCAGGAGAACTTGAGTGGTTGTAGCAGCAGGTTTTTCTTGTTAACCTTTTCCCAACTGTAATTTATAGAGTAACATTTCTCAGCACTAGAGTGCTCATTTACATTCCCTGTTTAACAGTTAGCGGGGTTTAAAAGAGCCTGCCTTTAGCTATCAGACTGCTCTGCTAATGATCAGGACCAGTTAATGGGCTTCCCAATCACGTGATTACTTTTAACACTATGACAAACAAATACAAGCAAATGGTACAATTTGCAGAGGCTACAAAGCATACAAATGTGAGCATGCCAGTGCCTAATACTGTAGGTGGTACTGCTAGGTTTGAGTGCTTCCCACTACACCACTGTGCTATCATACTATGGATATAGTTAATGTGCCTAGTGCATAACTGTGTATTACAAGCCAAAAAAATAAGACTTAAGAGTTCCTTTCACTTGAATGAAGAGGCCAAGCCCAACGCCTAAAAAACAACCCCACACCATAATACCCCCTCCACCAAATGATTTGGACCAGTGCACAAAGCAAGGTCCATAAAGACATGCATATTTTTAAGCCTAAGCCTTTACTTAAAAAATATGAACCTAAATAAAGTTCTAGTCAGGTTAACTGATGCATACTGATGCTGCTAAATTTGATCTGGTCATCAATTACCTCTGATCACAGAAAGGTTAAGGTCCGGTTCACACCGCTGCGGGTGAGAGATCCGGATGTGATTCGCAGCAAACTCGCACGGGACCCTTTTTTTGGTCCGCAGCAGAATCGGATCGCATGGGTGTTCACACCATGCGATCCGATTCCTGTGCGAGTGTGCAGATCGCACTGCGATATGCGGACGGATCTGGGGGTGTCATTAACATTTCATTGACACTCCCAGCAGTCCGCATAGGGCAGTGTGAACTGCCGGCGGGAGGCATGCGATGCGGGAAAACGCCGCGGATTCGCGGCGTTCCCGCATCGCTATGGTGTGAACCTAGCCTAAAGAAGATGATTTAAACCATGTGTATGAAAAGTCATCTTCACAAGCAGCTTTGGAAATGTTAGATTACATTCACACTGGCAGTTAAGGCCGGTGGGAATTGTAGCGGCAGTTCCTGCTGCAGCTCTTAGCCCCATTCGCTGTAATGACAGGTTTCCGGCGGCCACAGCTATTCGCAGCTCTCTGCACATCCAACCTGAAGCTAATTACTGGCTGTGCAGAGAGCTGTGAATAGCTGCTATTATAGTGAATGGGGTCGATGGCCGCACTTAGCCACTGAGAGCTGCAGGAGGAATCAGAAAATTGCTGCCGCTACATTTGCCATTTGGTCTTAATCACCGGTGTGAACATAGCCTTATAGTGTGTATCAAACAGTGCAACAGTTTTCCCAGGACAGAAGGTATAAAGTGACCATAGATGTTTATGCAGTATTAAAATTGAAACAGTTTATTGGACTCAAACATTAAAAATGTATCAACCCTCTACCTCTCACCAAATAACAACGTTCTTGTTAGCTAAAAGAAGAAATCACACACTTGGTCCCTGAGCTCCTCTATTTGATATGGGAGGTCCCCAATCCAGATTGTGATATAAACCATGTGTCCAGCTCACTGAGCTATACCTGTTGATCATCATGCAGATTTTGAGTTGAACACCAAAAGAGGAAGGCACCAATCATGACCCAGATACAACACCCCATCTATGGGCAGGACTCCCTCATCAGGTAGCGGAGAAGAAGAACCCATTAGTGACTTTTTTAGAGAAAGGAGGAGAAAGGGGGAACTATGGAGGAAGGGGCACTGAAGAAAAGGGCTCAAAAATGGGGAGACCAAGGAGGAAAAGATTAGGAAGAAGAAAGAAACCCTCAAAAAGGGTGATCATCCAGGAACATAAGGAAATAGGGATAAATATGGACAAAGAGGATAGGGAAGATAAAGGTGACCCTTTTCGTTTAGGTTTATTTATAATTTTTTTTTAAATACTTACATCATATTACCTGCATTTCAGGTGCACAGGTAGATGATAGCAACCCTCGTCGTACTGGACATCGCATTGTGGCTCCCCCTGGTGGACGTTCAAACATTACAAGTCTGGGTTGAAAGGACAGAATGAAGAGACCTTGAGAAAGAGAACGAACGGTCACCGGAACAGTGTTCCATTCTTTGTCAGTGTTATTGAGTTGAGCCCACAATTTTTTTGCTACTAATGAAAACAATGGTCTGTTTGTATAGGAAAGGTGGTCATAGTACTGTGAACTGCTCTGAATGAATTTTCACACTTTTATCCATAGTCACTCGAAAGCATGGATCACTCATTGCCGTTGTAGATTATAGACACCAGCTTTGTCTTGTAGCTGTTTCTTTGCACTGTTTGGTTTGTATGTTGGGTGGGTAGTGCATGTTTTTATTTTTTTATTTATTTATATGATGTAGAACGTGAGTTTCAAGACATGCCAACGATTATCTAGACACAATGCCAAGATCAATTTTGCCACCGATAACCAAGAAATGTGAACAATTTTATGTATGCAGTAGATTGCTAAATGTACCATGTTGAATTTTTTTTTGTACTTTTTTTTTTACTGTATTTAGCCACAGCCAGCAATATCACACAACTGGAAAACTGGTTAAATGCACAGTCCTGAAACCAGGAATTTTCATGCTTTCTGTAAACTAGAGTTGGGCAGACTCCAGTCCTTCAGTTGCTGATGAGCTGATGCCCACAATGCAGGAGCAGACTTGGAACCCTTTTCTCTTCTCATAGCCCTACCCCTCATTTATCTGTATAATACTATCCTCTGCCTTGTTACGTTAACTTTAACCTTTTTGGCCAAAAGACATTTCCATGACGCTGATACTTATTCTCCTTTTTTTGGTGCGCTTAACAAGAATCGGGTAGTTATCATTCTTTTAAGATGGTACTTCTGCTGTTGATAACCACAGATCTAAAACCCTTGAAGTCTTGCCGAGCAAAGACTTCCTTGTTTCTCTGGGCACCTCTGTGACTTGACTCCTGTGGCAGTGGAGGTTCATATAGGTTCCTATCATAGTAGGAAAGATTGTCAGGATCAATGGTTTGTAGAAGTAGGTGGATCCAATACTGGCTCCACGTTGTCAATGGGCTTGGTTGTGGTTCACATCGAGTTCCTCAACAGCTGAAGGTCAGCAGACTGCCTTATGCCTAATTTAAGCCATTCTACACAATAAAACCTCTGTGCTTAGAGTTTTGATACAGTCCATCCAAGTTAACCTAATTTTTACAGTTTTGTACAGTTTTTCAGTTTGTATTTCACATTGCATTTTTACTTAGGGTTGCATATGACGTCCTAGATGTGATTCTATTACAGAATTCAAAGCTTATGGAATAAATAAGAAAACATCCTTCTTGTGTCTTATTCTTTTTGGTTATTCTTGGGTAACTTTGGTTTAACATAAACATTGTATTTATGAATAGGTCTGTTAGGAGAAATGCAGAGGATACGGATATTTCTCTATAAAAATTTTCTTGTAATGTGGAATTGTTCATAAAATATACCCTTTGTTTGGTAACCTAACCACTAGTAGAACTGCTACGCTACCTTGCTTCCCTACATTGCTTCCCCGAAGCCCATAGCCCAGAGTCTCTTGCGTCCCTGCCTGAGGGGGTCGGGGCTGCAGCTGCGGCGGGCAGCATTAGAGGTGGAGGAGAGAGACGAGTGGGCGGACGAGCACAGATGACATTGTCTCTCACTGCCCACACGTCACCACTCTCTTCCACCCTGACAGCCGGGCCAATTCAATGTGGGAGCAATGTGCGGTGGGGAGCAGAGAGATTACATCATCTCTCACTGCCTGTCACACATCTCTACTCTCCTGCCCTCGCTAAATGGACCAGTGCTGCGCCTGCCACCAATGCAGCGGCAATTCACATTGGGTGGCACTGGCTGGCATGGCAAGTGACAACCCACATCTAGTGACAGGTGACGTGACAAGTGATGTGGAAAGTGACAATCTGCAAATGGTAGCAAGTGACATGGCAAGTGACAATCTGCAAATGGTGACAGGTAACATGGCAAGTGACAATCTTAAAATGGTGGTAGGTGACGTGGTGTCAATCTGCAAATGGTGGCAAGTGACGATCTGCAAATGGTGGCAGGTGACGTGGCAATCTGCAAATGGTGGCAGATGATGTGGCAAGTGACAATCCACATCTAGTGGCAGGTGTAACGGTGGCAAGTTAAAAAGCTGCATCTGGAGATAGGTAACGGTGGCAAGTGACACGCCCAGGGCTCCCACTGACTCTGCAATATGGTGAGTTGAACCACTTCATTATATATTAGAATGTAACAATAGAAACAATGAGCTTTGATCACCCTGACACCATATCAACCATGGTGCCATGATGATTGAAACACCAATACCAGCCTTTGCCCGAGAAAAATTGCTTACCACCAGCGTTCTTTTGCAGACCTAGCAACCCCCCTGCTTACAGGTGTTCTAATCCATCTCCACTCTTTCCAAATCTGAAAAAAATGACTTTAGTTCAAATTTAAGCTTTATGACAAAGCGTTGTAATGTTAAATATGTCAAGGGTTCCTTGCTGCTATAAGGTGCTTATTTGAATAAAGTCTCCTGGTACCCTGTTCCAACTTGAGGTCCTGCAATGAAGATAAGCATTTTGCAGAGGACTTCCAAACCTCCAACACAGAACTTACATATTTAAAAACAAGAGCTTAGTGGGTTAAAAACTTTTTACTTTTTACACCTTTTCATAAAAAAAACACTTTCTACAAGCTACAAAATATATACGGTATAGGTGCATCTTAGAACATTTGAATATCATCAAAAAGTTCATTTAATTCAGTAATTAATTTCAAAAAGTGAAGCTCGTAAAGTAAATAGATTCATTACACACACAGAGTGATATATTTCAAGCACTTCTTTCTTTTAAAATTCAGTATCTCAGAAAATGTGAATATTGTGAAAAAGTTCAATATTGTAGATTCATGGTGTCACACTCCAATCAGCTAATTAACTCAAAACACCTGTAAAGGTTTCCTGGGCCTTTAAATGTCTCTCAGTCTGGTTCAGTAGGTTATACAATCATGGGGAAGACTGATGATTTGACAGTTGTCCAGAAGACACCAGGAGGGAAAGTCACAAAAGGTTTTTGCTAAAGAAGCTGGCTGTTCACAGAGTGCTGTATCCAAGAATATTAATGGAAAGTTGAGTGAAAGGAAAAAGGGTGGTAGAAAAAGTTGCACAAGCAACAGGGATAACTGCGGACTTGAGAGGATTGTGAAGCATAAACTATTCAAGAATTTGGGGGAGAATCACAAGGAGTGTACTACGGCTTTTGTCAGTGCTTCAAGAGCCACCACACACAGACATATCCAGGACGTGGGCTACAACTGTGACATTCCTTGTGTTAAGCCACTCCTGAACCAGAGATGTCAGAGGCATCTTACCTGGGCTAAGGAGAAAAAGGACTGGACTGTTGCTCAGTGGCCCAAAGTCCTCTTTTCGGATAAAAGTAAATTTTGCATTTCATTTGGAAATCAAGGTCCCAGAGTCTGGAGGAACAGTGGAGAGGCACAGAATCCAAGTTGCATAAGGTCCAGTGTGAAGTTTTTACAGCCAGCGATTATTTGGGGAGCCATGTTATCTGTTGGTGTTGGTCCATTGTGTTTTATCAAGTCCAAAGTCAGTGCAGCCCTCTACCAGGAACTTCTAGAGTACTTCATGCTTCCCTCTGACCAGCTTTATGACAATACTGATAGGCACCTACCCACACTGCCAAAAGTACCAATACCTGGTTTAATGAGCATGGTACCACTGTGCTTGATTGGCCAGCAAACTCGTCTGACCTAAACACAATAGGGAATCTGTGGGGTATTGTCAAGAGTAAGATGAGACACCAGATCCAACAGTGCAGATGAGCTGAAGGCCACTATCAAAGCAACCTGGGCTTCCATAAAACCACAGCAGTGATCTCCTCCATGCCACGTCGCATTGATGCAGTAATTCATGCAGAAGGAGCCCCAACCAAGTATTGAGTGCATACTATACTGTACATGGACATACTTTTTAGTAAGCCAACATTTCTGTATTAACCACTTCCCATCTGGGCCAATTCTGGCACTTCGCTCCTTCATGTAAAAATCATAATTTTTTGGTAGAAAACTACTCATAACCCCCAAACATTATATATATATATATATATATATATATATATATATATATATATATATATATATATATATATATATATATATATATATATATATATATATATATATATATATATATATATATATTTATTTATATTTATTTTATTTATTTTATTAAGCAGAGACCATAGGGAATAAAATGGCGGTTGTTGCAACTTTATGTCACATGGTATTTGCGCAGCAATTTTCAAATGTGTTTTTTTGGGGAATAAAACCAGTTTCATGAATTAAAAAAACAAATTTTTTTGTATAATGTGAAAGATGAGAATCGTTGCTCTCGCTCTAATGTTCGCGGCGATACATCATGTGTGGATTAAACACCGTTTACATATGTGGGTGTGATGTACGTATGCGCTCGCTTCCACGTGCAAGCTCTCAGAGACTAGAGTGCTTTAACATTTATTCATTTTTATTGTTCATTTTATTTTAATTTTAAGACTTACCCTTTAAAAAAAAATTGATTACTTTTATTCCTATTACAAGGAGTGTAAACATCCCTTGTAATAGGAATAGTGCATGACAGGTCCTCTTTATGCAGAGATCTGGGATCAATAAGACCCTACATCTCTCCTACAAGCTGGAAAGCCTGAGATAAAAAAAAAAAAAAACAGGACAATCTCGGCTTTCCAGTCAAGTATATGGCAGTATTTGCTACTGCCAGGCTCGGCATGACGTCATAACGTTGCACCCGGGCCTCCGAGAGTAATAGGAGATGACCGGGTACCGTCTGTTCCCGGAAATCTCTATGGTCAACATGTGGCACCAGTGGATTCCTTCTCCGGCTCGCCGATCACACAGACAAGCTGGTAGATCCCCAGGAGGATGGTGGCAGGGGGGAAAATCCCCTCCCACTGCCTGTAAGAGCAATCAAGTGGCTGAACTGCTGCTATGATTGTTCTTATTGTGCAGGGAATCGCCGGCTGAAGAGAATGATACCGGGTTAATACTTGTAGTAGCAGGCATCAGCCCGGTATTGCCACTGAAACGGGAGGAACGTTCATCTACACGCTCCTGGCAGGAAGTGGTTAATAATCTTTTTTTATTTGTCTTATGTAATATTCTATTTTTTTGTGATACTGAATTTTGAGTTTTCACTAGCTGTAAGCTATAATCATCAACATTAAAATAAAGAAATGCTTGAAATATATCACTCTGTGTGTAATGCATCTACCGTATATACTCGAGTATAAGCCGAGATTTTCAGCCTCTTTTTTGAGGCTGAAAGTGCCCCCCTCGGCTTATACTCGAGTCATCGCTGTCTGCCCGCTCGATCAGCGTGTCGAGCAGACAGACAGCGGCCATTCTACTATTCAAAAGCCGCGCCTCCGGCTCCGCCTTCGCCTGTGATAGGCGGAACACTGAATTTCCCAGCAGCCTGTGTTCCGCCTATCACGGACATCGTATCATCCTCGTACTACGGACGAGGATGATACGACGTCAGTGATAGGCGGAACACAGGCTGCTGGGAAATTCAGTGTTCCGCCTATCACAGGCGAAGGAGGAGGCGCGGCTTTTGAATTTTACAATGGCCGCCGAAGAGGGCACGGGACGGAGGCAAGGCAAGGCAAGGCAAGGCACGGCACGGCACGGGACGGGACGGAGGCAAGGCAAGGCAAGGCACGACACGACGGCAAGGCACGGCACGGCACGGGACGGCACGGGACGGAACGGAGGCAAGGAGGCAAGGCACGGGACGGAGGCTCGGGACAAAGGTAGGCTGGACACACACACACACACACACACACACACACACACACACACACACACACACACACACACACACACACACACGGATGGATACACACACAGGGATGGGTGGATGGATGGAGACACACACAGGGATGGGTGGATGGATGGAGACACACACAGGGATGGGTGGATGGATGGAGACACACACAGGGATGGATGGATGGATGGAGACACACACACACACACAGGGATGGATGGATGGATGGATGGAGACACACACACACAGGGATGGATGGATGGATGGACACACACACACACAGGGATGGATGGATGGATGGACACACACACACACAGGGATGGATGGACGGACACACAGGGATGGACGGACACACAGGGATGGACGGACACACACACAGGGATGGACAGGCATGTCTCACCCTCGGCTTATACACGAGTCAATAAGTTTGCCAGTTTTTTTGGGGGTAAATTGGGGGCCTCGGCTTATATTCGGGTCGGCCTATACTCGAGTATATACGGTATATATGAGTTTCACTTTTTGAATTTAATTAATGAAATAAATTAACTTTTTGACAATTTTTTGAGATGCCCTTATTATAAATAATGCTCCAATCTTGAAGGTAAATCAATATGAAGACAACCAGGTGCTATATATATATATATATATATATATATATATATATATATATATAGTGAAGTTTGGGGATACTATATCCACGGGATTAAGTGCATAAACCGGTATGAGGTGAAACCAAAAATATATTAATTTATAATTAAATCAAAAATAAAGCTTTTCTTCAGCATATAAAAAACGTAAATTAAAGTCCGCTTATCTTCAGCACAAATAATACGAAAAGAAAAGCACCTACAGTTCTGTAGACAGGTCTTCACCAAAAAGTTTCTTTAGAGTCCTTGCAGAGATCTTTTTGCAGCCTCCAAAACAGCAAAACAGCAAATACAACAACACAGCCAGACAGCTCCTCAGACATGTGTTCATCTCCTTCTCCTCCTCACCACCACCTCTCTACTACTTCCTGTCTTATTGGCTGTCTGTCTTCCTGGAGGCCTTTAAACCCCTGTGGGCTGAATCCCTGTGGTCAGGGAGGGAGGCTCTTTCCCACCCAAATGTCACTTTAGAGCCTCCCAAATTCCGGGTCCCAACTATCTCTCTTAAAATATAGAGAGGACCGCGAGTCAGTCTTCTCCCGAAACTATCCCCGGAATTTGTCACCCATTTTTGGGTGACCCCCTAAGGCCTACCATGATTCCCTTAAAGGGACCACATCCCGAATATAGGCGCCACATAGCACCCGTCCAGGACCCAACCTTGGCGTCCTGTACATATCCCCCCCCTGCCTCAACGCGGAGGTGTTAAAGGCACCATTTGACACCATACAGTGGACCCGGGAGAGGGCATCGGCATTCTGATGTAGTCTCCCGGGTCTGTGCTCCACCACAAAATTGAACTCCTGGAGAGACAGGAACCACCTCGTTACTCTGGCATTCGTGTGTTTATTTTGCCTCATCCAGGTCAGCGGGGCGTGGTCAGATACCAGGCGAAACCTTCTGCCTAGGAGGAAATACCGCAAGGAGTCCAAGGCCCACTTAATGGCAAGACACTCCCGCTCCACCACCGCATAGTTTTTCTCCGCTGCCATCAGCTTTCTACTTAGGAAAAAGACGAGGTGCTCTTCCCCGTTGATTATCTGCGACAGGACTGCTCCTAACCCCTCATTTGAAGCGTCTGTCTGTACTACAAAATCCTTATTAAAGTCTGGAGCAACAAGCACCGGATCCTTCTGAAAAGCTTTTTCGACATCGTTATTCCATTTTATCATCCCCGACTTTGTGCCTTTGGTCAGGTCAGTCAAGGGTGCAGCAATGGTGGCAAAGTTGGGGATAAACCTCCGGTAGTAGGCGACTATGCCCAAAAACACTCTGACCTGCTTCTTGGTTAGGGGAAGGGGCCAGTCCTGTATGGCTTTCACCTTACTCATTTGGGGCTTTACCAGCCCTCTACCCACAATGTACCCTAGGTACTTGGCTTCCTCCACCCCAACTGCACATTTTTCTGGCTTTATGGCGAATCCTGCTCTTCTCAGGGAGTCTACGACTGCCTGAACTCGGGGAAGATGTGACTCCCAATCAGGGCTGAAGATGACGAGGTCATTCAAATAAACCGAAGCGTACCGATGATGTGGACGCAAAGTTTTGTCCATGGCCCTTTGGAATGTAGCGGGGGAAGAGTGTAAACCAAATGGCATTAGTTTGTACTGGAAGTGGCCTTCCGGGGTAGAGAAGGCAGTTTTCTCCCTAGCTTCCTTGTTCAGGGGAATCTGCCAGTACCCTTTCGTGAGGTCCAGCGTGGTAATATACCTGGCAGGCCCCATCCTCTCAATGAGCTCATCTATCCGTGGCATGGGATAAGCATAAAACTTGGAGATTTCATTCGGTTTTCTAAAATCATTGCAGAAGCGAAGAGTGCCGTTGGGTTTGGGTACCAACACGATTGGACTCGACCACTCGCTCTGCGATTCCTCGATGACATCAAGCTCGAGCATTCTTTTGACCTCTTCAGAAACTGCCACTCTATGAGCTTCTGGGATACGGTAAGGCTTTAACCGAACTTTTACCTTGGGGTCAGTTACAATGTCATGCTCGATGACATTAGTGAGTCCTGGCAACCCTGAAAACATGTCCCTATTTCTTTGAAGAAACTCCTTTGCTTGCTGAGTTTGGGGTCTAGTTAAGGTAGCAGCCACCTGCACCAGGTCGATCCCTGCATGGTCTCCTGACTGTACCGCTACCACCGCGGATACCTGGTCTCTGTCTCTCCAGGGTTTCAACAAATTCACGTGGTAGATCTGGTATGGTTTCCTTTTCCCTGGCTGGTGTACCTTGTAGTTTAACTCCCCCACTTTTTCCACTATCTCAAATGAACCTTGCCATTTGGCCAAGAACTTTCTCTCCACTGTGGGTATTAGGACAGCCACCCGGTCTCCTACTTGAAACTGTATGACTTTCGCAGACCGGTTATACACCCTTCTTTGGGCTTCTTGAGCCCTCTGCATGTGCTCCCTCACCAGCGGCATCACCTTAGCCACCCTCTCTCGCATTTGAGAGATATGCTCTACTATGGTTTTGTGTGGTGAGGACTCACTTTCCCACGTTTCCTTTACCAGATCCAGCAACCCCCGAGGCCGTCGCCCATACACTAGCTCAAATGGGGAGAAGCCCGTGGACTCCTGTGAAACCTCCCGGATGGCAAACAAAAGGGCTGGGAGTAACATATCCCAATCCTTCCCGTCCTTCTGGACGACTCTTTTTAGCATGGTCTTTAAAGTTTTATTAAACCTCGCCACTAGGCCATCGGTCTGCGGGTGATAGACGGACGTCCGCAACTGCTTAATTTGAAACAGTTTGCACAGGTCCGCCATCACCTTTGACATAAAAGGTGTGCCCTGGTCCGTTAATATCTTTTTGGGAACACCAGTTCGCGAAAACATTTGAAATAGTTCCTGGGCAATGGCTTTAGAGGAAGTTTTCCTCAAAGGAACTGCTTCTGGGTACCTGGTTGCATAGTCTAGGATGACTAATATATACTGGTGCCCCCTTGCCGATTTTACCAGGGGTCCCACGAGATCCATGGCGATCTGCTCGAATGGAACCTCAATAATTGGCAAGGGTACCAGAGGGCTTCTATAGTGGGGCACTGGGGCAGTTAACTGGCAAATGGGACAAGATGCACAATATCTTTTAACCTCAACCTTCACCCCTGGCCAGTAAAACTGGTCGGTTATCCTGGCCTCTGTTTTCTCTGCCCCCAAGTGTCCTCCCAGTGCGTCGTTGTGGGCTAGAACGAGTAGCATCCGCCCATACAGTTGGGGAACCAGCAACTGCTCTATAGTTTCCCCACGGCTTTCAGCCACTCGATAAACCAAGTCCTCCTTTAACGGAAAATTAGGAAACCTCTGATCTGCTCCTGGCATTTGTGGGACCCCATCCACAACAGAAACCTGCTCTCGGGCATTGACCAAGGTAGGATCCCGCAACTGGGCGGTGCCAAACGCACCCCTGGGTACATCTAGATCTGGGTGTACTGGCCTTGAGGATGTTTCCCCTTCACTTTCCTCAACCAGGGACTGCAATGGGGAGAGCTCCTCGTCATCCCCCCCCAGCATAACCTGTAACGGGAAGACTCCCTCAGAGTTTAACTCGGTTTTGCAATCTGAAACAGACACATCCTTCAACTTAATATTCTCTACAGTATCATTATCAATAACGGGCATCTCTGTATCAGTGGGGTGGGTTGTGGGGGTTTCAGGCCCAGGTCCTTCAGACTCTCCTGGCTGTCCTGGCATCCCCATCTGTACCTGGCTCAACAGTTCGAAAAATAGTGGACAGTCCCGCCCCACTATAATGTCATGTATTAGGCTTCTCACTACCCCGACCTCTTGGGTCACTGAGGTATGGCCATAGGACACAGTCACCAAAACCATGGGGTACTCCTTGGTGTCCCCATGGATGCACACTACCCGTAGGTTTTCCTTACAGGGCCAAGTCTCCCAATCACCCTGGCATGTACCAATGTTACCATGCTACCAGAGTCCAGTAGCTCCCTGGCAGGAAGGTAGTTCACCCACACTTCACACTCAAACTGTCCTGCAATTGGATCCAGGTGAGTGGTGCAGACTCTTTGCACGTAGAAGGAGCTTCTCCGACCAATCCCGCAGTCCATAGGCTCCTCCTGAAGTGGGCATTGCGCCCGGGTATGTCCCCAGGACCGACATCGCCAACACTGTAGGTCTCCTGTTCTTGGGACATGAACCACCCTTCGAGGTTCTGTAGCAGATGATGCGGTTTTGCGGATCCCAGCGTCTGGCAGGGCTTCTCTCCTAGGCGCTATGGCTGGTCTGTTTGCCCTTGGTGTGGGTTCCCTACGCCTGGCAGGCCCAAGCAGGTCCTCCACCACGGTGTACCTTTCAACCAACTCTACCAGCTGGTCAGCGGTTGCGGGGTCTCCATGGCTTACCCAGCGCTGTAGGTCACCTGGCAGGGACCGCAGGTACCAATCCATCACTATTCGTTCCACCATCTGTGGGCCTGACAGTTTTTCTGGCTGCAGCCATTTTTTAACCAGCTGAACCAGTTCATGCATTTGCGACCTGGGTGGTTGTTCAGGTTTGTACCGCCAGCGATGCACCCTCTGAGCCCGGAGAGTTGTGGTCACTCCTAGGCGGGCCAGGATCTCTGCCTTCAGACGCTCATAGTCGCTGATATGTTCCACTGGGAGGTCAAAATAGGCCTTTTGCGGGTCACGGGGAGATAATGCCGGCCCATTGGTCACGGGGTCACCCCTCTCTCTCTGCTATCTTCTGAAAGGTGGTGAGAAAGGCCTCTACATCATCGCTGGGCGTTAGTTTTTGTAAAAAATGGCTGGCCCTCACGGACACCTGGTTGCCAGCGGTGACAGCCGCTTGTTCACGTCCCTGAGCCAGCCGCTGTACTGCCTCCTGCAAGGCAGCCACCTGTAGTAGAAAAGATGTAGCTGGATAGCCGCACTCCGAATTATTCAACTTTATTTCAAAAATTTAATTAAAATCATAGCATCTAGGCTGGTAAACAGACTAACTGCACAGCCGCTGACATGTTTCACACTGGACACGGTGCTTAGTCATAGCTAATGAGCAGAATATACATACAGAGCTATATACACACACACAAGCAATTAGACAAATGAATAAAATATGTGTATGACAAGATAGCAATTAACCACTTCAGTTCCGGACCAATAAATACCTTAAGGACCAGAGGTCTTTTTGCAATTTCGCACTGCGCTGCTTTAACTGGTAATTGCGCGGTCATGCAATATTGCACCCAAACGAAATTTGCGTCCTTTTCTTCCCACAAATAGAGCTTTCTTTTGATGGTATTTGATTGCCTCTGCGATTTTTTTTTTTTGCGATATAAATGGAAAAAGAGCGAAAATTTTGAAAAAAAAAGATATTTTCTTCTTTTTGTTATAAGAAAAATCGAATAAACTAAATTTTAGTCATACATTGAGGGCAAAATTTATTCAGCCACATGTCTTTAGTAAAAAAAATGTCAATAAGCATATATTTTTTGGTTTGCGCAAAAGTTATAGCGTCTACAAACTAGAGTACATTTTCTGGAATTTACACAGCTTTTAATTTATGACTGCCGATCTCATTTCTTGAGGTGCTAAAATGGCAGGGCAGTACAAATCCCCCCCAAATGACCCCATTTTGGAAAGTAGACACCCCAAGGAAATTGCTGATGGGTATGTTGAGCCCATTGAATATTTATTTTTTTTGTCCTAAGGGATTGAATAATGACAAAAAAAAAATAAAAAAATTTTTTTTACAAAAAGTTGTCACTAAATGATATATTGCTCACACATGCCATGGTTATATGTGGAATTGCACCCCAAAATATATTCCGCTACTTCTCCCGAGTATGGGGATACCACATGTGTGGGACTTTTTGGGAGTCTAGTCGCGCACGGCACCCCGAAAACCAATCACCACCTTCAAGATTTCTAAGGGTGCAAATTTTTGATTTAACTCCTCACTACCTATCACAGTTTCGAAGGCCATAAAATGCCAAAATAGCACAAAACCCCCCAAAATGACCCCATTTTGGAAAGTAGACACCCCAAGCTATTTACTGAGAGGCATGTTGAGTCCATGGAATATTTTATATTTTGCCACAAGTTGCGGGAATATTACAAACTTTTTTTTTTTTGCACCAAGTTGTCACTAAATGATATATTGCTCACACATGCTATGGGCATATGTGAAATGACACCCCAAAATATATTCCGCTGCTTCTCCTGAGTACGGGGATACCACATGTGTGGGACTTTTTGGGAGTCTAGTCGCGCACGGCACCCCGAAAACCAATCACCACCTTCAGGATTTCTAAGGGTGCAAATTTTTGATTTAACTCCTCACTACCTATCACAGTTTCGAAGTCCATAAAATGCCAAAATAGCACAAAACCCCCCCAAATGACCCCATTTTGGAAAGTAGACACCCCAAGCTATTTACTGAGAGGCATGTTGAGTCCATGGAATATTTTATATTTTGCCAAAAGTTGCGGGAATATTACAAACTTTTTTTTTTTTTGCACAAAGTTGTCACTAAATGATATATTGCTCACACATGCTATGGGCAGAAGTCAAATTACACCCCAAAATAAATTCTGCTGCTTCTCCCGAGTACGGGGATACCACATGTGGGGGACTTTTTGGGAGCCTAGCCACGTACGGGACCCCGAAAACCAAGCACTGCCTTCCGGATTTGAATATAAAATGCTACCAAAAAACCTGTTAGCGATGGCAGGGATCAGGCCTGACTCTGCGATCGCTGCAGTTATGTGTTTAGTGTTTTGTAAGTGACAGTGATCGATCGATACTGCACTTGGGTGGGCTGGGCAGAGGGGCAAAACGCAGGTGCCAGCAGGTATTTGGGCTGATCCCGCTAACAATGCGTTTTTTTGGAACCCTAAACTGCTGGGGACGCTAGTATAGATCTGATCAGATCAGATATTGATCTGTTCAGATTCTATACCACTACGGGAGGTGTATGCTTTGCGTGTGGGTGTTAGCGGTACTGGCACTAACCTAGCGCTGCCTGGGGCGACGCAGACCCTGACCCTAAAACCTAATTGATATCACCCGCCGGGTGATCAGGGGGTTAAACCTTTATTGGGTAATAAATGGTGGGTGCCCTGATGCTATAAAAAACAAACTAACCAGAGTCACCCGTAACACTTATACGGTGATTAGTGGTGAAAGGGTTAACTAGGAGCAATCAGGGGGTTCAAATTTTTATTAGGTAGTATATGGGGGTCCCTGGCGCTATATAAAAACCTGACGGGGAACCTAAATAACTAACTGGCTAACCAGCGTCACCAGTGACACTTATACTGTGCTCGCTGGTGAAAGGGGGTGAAAGGGTTAACTAGCAGCAATCAGGGGGTTAAAACCATTATTGGGTAGTATATCGGGGTACCTAGCGCTATAAAAACCTGGCGGTGAACCTAAAAAAATAACTAGCTACCTAGCGACACTAGCGACACTGATGCAGCGTTCAGAAAAATTATCGCTTAGTGACACTGGCAAAAGGGGGTGAAAGGGTTAACTAGCGGAAATCAGGGGGTTAAAACCATTATTGGGTAGTATATCGGGGTACCTAGCGCTATAAAAACCTGGCGGTGAACCTAAAAAAATAACTAGCTACCTAGCGACTGTAGCGACACTAATGCAGCGATCAGAAAAACGATCGCTTAGTGACACTGGCAAAAGGGGGTGAAAGGGTTAACTAGCGGCAATCAGGGGGTTAAACCCATTATTGGGTAGTATATCGGGGTACCTAGCGATATAAAAACCTGGCGGTGAACCTAAAAAAATAGCTAGCTACCTAGCGACACATGCAGCGATCAGAAAAATGATCGCTTAGTGACACTGGCAAAAGGGGGTGAAAGGGTTAACTCTAGGGGCAATCAGGGGGTTAAATCTTTATTGGGGGGTGATAGGGGGCTACCCTGGACCTAACACTAACTGTCCTGACAGTTTTTACTGTCACAACTGACACTGAATGCATTGATCAGTAAAGAAATGATCAATGCAATCAGTGACACTGTGACTGGGGGGGGAGGGGGGGGCGGGGGGGGATCGGGGGGCGATCGGGGGGGGGATCGGGGGGGGGGTTTGTGTGCCTGTGTGTACCTACATGTCAGTGTAGTGTTGGTGCACACTTACTTTTACTCTTCTCCTCGTAGTCCGGTCAAAAAGACCGCCCCGAGGAGAATGACATCACTTCCTCCTTCCTGTGTAAACAATACACAGGGGAGGAAGCTTCTCATTGGCCAGGAGCGATCCAGAGGGGGTGGCCGAAAACCAACGGCCATCCCCTCATCACGGAGCGCTCCTGGACCGAATCGGACCGCCGTAACCAGCGGGAGGGGGTCCGATCGGACCCCCCACCCGCTGGAAGGCAATCACGTAGATGTACGTGATTGTGCCTGCCTGTGCCATTGTGCTGACGTACATTGGCAATACGGCGGTCCTCAAGTGGTTAAGGAAACACCTGTGAACATCCAAAGTCTGAAGATTAACATTTAAATGGATGAAAGGAAAAATACTTTTTGGCTAGGTTCACATTGCTGCGATGCGGGAACGCCGCGAATCCGCGGCGTTTTCCCGCATCGCATACCTCCCGCCGGCAGTTCACACTGCCCTATGCGGACGGCTGGGGGTGTCAATGTTATGTTAATGACACCCCCAGATCCGTCGGCATATCGCAGTGCGATCTGCCGACTCGCACAGGAATCGGATCGCATGGTGTGAACCCCCATGCGATCCCATTCCGTTGTGGACCCAAAAAAGGGTCCCGTGCGAGTTTGCTGCGGGACCGCTGCGAGTTCAGCCATACTATCTGTATGGCTGAACTCGCAGCGCTACGGAGATCGGATGTGATTTGCTGTGCGAATCACATCCGGTTCTCCCCCCGCAGCGGTGTGAACCCAGCCTTACCCCTAAAACACCAAAATCAAGCTGACACGTTGAAAGCATACATAATGGTAATAAATGAATGACATGATAAATCTTATCCTTAGGTGAAGAGGTATAGGTGTAACCTAAAGAAATAAAAAATGACATAAGTAAAAACATTTTTCATTTTGTATGTAAAAAAAAAATTGTTATATATTTTTTCACACGCATTGGCAGACACACCAAAAAAAGGAGAGAAAGAAACAAACTCTCAATGTGTGTGCATGCCAATACATGAGCTCATTGAATGTCAAACCCACCAGAGAAAAGCACACAGGCAGCCACCTGTGCTTGAGTGGACTCCTGCTGAGCAGTAAACTGGGCGGCTAGCAGCCGTGTGCTTTCCTGTTGTGCAGCTATGGCCTGTGCCAGGGCCTGCTGCTGCTGAGCCATCGCTTCCTCATGGCAACGGTTTGCATCTACTGAAGCTTGCTGCTGGGTCACGGTGGCTTGTGCCAAAGTCCTGATGACCTCCTCCATGTCTTTGCCTGCTGCTTGCAGTGTCTGGGCTGGCTTCACCCAAGACATGCAATTTGTACACAGTCTCTTTTAAATGTCAGTTTTTAAATGTTTTTTGTGGCTGCAAGTGCACTTTTGCCAGCATCCAAGACACCAGTTGTGAAGTTTGTGGATACTAGCTCCGCGGGATTAAGTGCATAAACCGGTATGAGGTGAAACCAAAAATATATTTATTTATAATTAAATCAAAAATAAAGCTTTTCTTCATCATATAAAAAACATAAATTAAAGTCCGCTTATCTTCAGCACAAATAATACGAAAAGAAAAGCACCTACAGTTCTGTAGACAGGTCTTCACCAAAAAGTTTCTTTAGAGTCCTTGCAGAGATCTTTTTGCAGCCTCCAAAACAACAAAACAGCAAAACAGCAAAACAGCAAATACAACAACACAGCCAGACAGCTCCTCAGACAGGTGTGCATCTCCTTCTCCTTCTCCTCCTCACCACCACCTCTCTACTACTTCCTGTCTTATAGGCTGTCTGTCTTCCTGGAGGCCTTTAACCCCCTGTGGGCCGAATCCCTGTGGATAGGGAGGGAGGCTCTTTCCCACCCAAATGTCACTTCAGAGCCTCCCAAATTCCAGGTCCCAACTATCTCTCTTAAAATATAGAGAGGACCGCGAGTCAGTCTTCTCCCGAAACTATCCCCGGAATTTGTCACCCATTTTTGGGTGACCCACTGAGGCCTACCATGATTCCCTTAAAGTGACCACATCCCGAATATAGGCGCCAAAACATAGCACCCGTACAGGACCCAACCTTGGCGTCCTGTACAACATATATATACACACACCAATATATATATATATATATATATATATATATATTTTGTTATTGTAAACTTTAAAAAAAAAAAGACATGACAAGCAGATAATGGTAGATATGCCGGTGAAAACATTAGATCTTTAAATGTAGTCATCAATGTTTAACCTATCATAAGACTTTATTCCATAAGACATCAGTACTCTACATGGAAGCTGAACAGCTCCTCACGAGGAAGGACTCATGCCTGGTACATCATAGATCATATTAATGACATTGATACTTACTATACCCCTAAGAGATTGTTTTCATTTGGTAAAAGATCTGATGCTAATTGCCCTAGATGCCAGGGGACCGGAGACCTTATACATATGGTGTGGAGATGTCCAAAGCTATTTCGATACTGGGCAGAGGTTCTCAACAACATAAATGAGATTTATGGGAACGACGTTGGGGATGAAACCTAAGCTCTGTGTATTGGGATATAGCGGGGTGCTTGGGGAAGGGAGAAGTAACACAGTAGCAGTGCTAAGGTGTTTATTCCAAGCAAGGAAAATGATCGCTCAGAGGTGGCAGTCGAGGAGACTCCCATTAGAAAGTGAATGGATCCATACTATAAGTGAGGTAATATGGAGGGAGAAAATAGTCTATACAAAAAGAGGAAACCATAGGGAACTTGAAAAGATGTGGAGGCCGCGGTTGGATAAAATGGGATACCCCCTTTAGTGGGAAGGAGATAGCAAAAGATTAGGATAATATCTAAGAAATGGAATAGGTATGGAAACACTTTAGATAAGCTGTCAAAGACGCGCTGTAATATATTTTTATAGGACAAGTTGTGCAGGAATAATAGAAGTGAAACCCAGTATAGAATAGTTAATATGTACTGGTATACATAAAAATAGCCGAGTCAAGAAATTAATAAGATAGAAGCATATTGGGGTGCTAGAGGGAAATGGGGGTTAAAGATTTGAGGCAAATAATATAATGTGAAAAAAAGTTAATTCATTGGAAAATACCCTGATTGTAATGTCTTCTAGTTTCTTTCTTACTATGAAGTTTTGTAATTGAGGAAAACTGTAATAAAAAATAAATAATAATAATATAAAAAAAAGATATTGATATGAAAATCATATAAACCAGTGATGTCCCTCACAACCTGCTTAGGAAAAATGGTGGCAAAACCTTATTCTTACAAAGTGTAGAAATTAAAGCTTTTTCAAAGCAATTCATACAGATGTACTTATACTGTAGTTTGAAGACATAGGTTAGTCCAGACTTATTTAAAGCTAAAATATTTACGGGTGCATTTTGCTTAGCAGCGGAGTTGACTAAAAGGAAGAGTGATGGGCAAACCTTATTCTTACAAGTGTGTAAATGAAGAATTTTCTGAAGCAATTGGGATGAATATACTTGAGAGTAAAAGAAAACCACAAATTTTGGTTGACATCAGAACCTCAATAGAGGGGAAATCTTCCAATGGGGACACTAGTTCTGGTGACACACCAGGACTCCCTAATTTTGAAATAAAATCCTCTTATTTCCTGTTTTGACCACTGGACAGGAATGAAGAGAAATCCAATGGGACACAGATGGCAACAAAAAAAAAATCTGCCAGGAGTTATAAACCTCTCTTACTTTATCAAAAATGAAAAAAAAAATTTTTTACCTTTAGATACATTTTAAATGATGTAGATGATCCACAATTATTCAAACTTGATCACACAAAGATTCACAGGTTTGAATAATTGTGGATCATCTACATCAGGGGTGTCCAAACTTTTTTCAAAGAGGGCCAGATTTGATGAAGTGAACATGCACGAGGGCCGACCATTTTTCTGACATTCTTTGAACCATTAAAATTCGGTCTAAGTGTGTTAGTTCGAACACTAATACACGGCCCAACAAGAATTCTCTTGCCTTTGTGGCTGTGTGTGTTAAAGAGATGAGCTCGGGCGTGTTATTTGGATATACCGTATTTATTGGCGAATAAGAGGGAAGTTTCAGGAAAAAACCTTAAAATTTTAAATAAAAAACTGTAAAGCAAAATAAGGGTCAGTGCCCATCTGCGCGCCCACCATTGCTGGGAATGCAGCCCCCACCATTGCCAGGAATGCAGCCACCATTACCAGGAATGCAGCCACCATTACCAGGAATGCAGCCACCATTAGCCAGGAATGCAGCCACCATTAGCCAGGAATGCAGCCACCATTGCCAGGATTTCACTCACTATTAGCCAGGAATGCAGCCACCATTGCCAGGATTTCACTCACCATTAGCCAGGAATGCAGCCACCATTAGCCAGGATTTCACATACTATTGCCAGGAATGCAGCCACCATTAGCCAGGAATGCAGCCACCATTAGCCAGGATTTCACTCACCATTAGCCAGGAATGCAGCCACCATTAGCCAGGATTTCACTCACCATTAGCCAGGAATGCAGCCACCATTAGCCAGGATTTCACTCACCATTAGCCAGGAATGCAGCCACCATTAGCCAGGAATGCAGCCACCATTGCCAGGATTTCACTCACTATTAGCCAGGAATGCAGCCACCATTGCCAGGATTTCACTCACCATTAGCCAGGAATGCAGCCACCATTAGCCAGGATTTCACATACTATTGCCAGGAATGCAGCCACCATTAGCCAGGAATGCAGCCACCATTAGCCAGGATTTCACTCACCATTAGCCAGGAATGCAGCCACCATTAGCCAGGATTTCACTCACCATTAGCCAGGAATGCAGCCACCATTAGCCAGGATTTCACTCACCATTAGCCAGGAATGCAGCCACCATTAGCCAGGAATGCAGCCACCATTGCCAGGATTTCACTCACTATTAGCCAGGAATGCAGCCACCATTGCCAGGATTTCACTCACCATTAGCCAGGAATGCAGCCACCATTAGCCAGGATTTCACATACTATTGCCAGGAATGCAGCCACCATTAGCCAGGAATGCAGCCACCATTAGCCAGGATTTCACTCACCATTAGCCAGGAATGCAGCCACCATTAGCCAGGATTTCACTCACCATTAGCCAGGAATGCAGCCACCATTAGCCAGGATTTCACTCACCATTAGCCAGGAATGCAGCCACCATTAGCCAGGAATGTACTCACCATTAGCCAGGATTTCACTCACCATTAGCCAGGAATGCAGCCACCATTGCCAGGATTTCACTCACCATTAGCCAGGAATGCAGCCACCATTAGCCAGGATTTCACTCACCATTAACCAGGAATGCAGCCACCATTAGCCAGAATTTCACATACTATTGCCAGGAATGCAGCCACCATTAGCCAGGAATGCAGCCATCATTAGCCAGGATTTCACTTACTATTGCCAGGAATGCACCCACCATTGCCAGGAATGCAGCCAATATTAGCCAGGAATGCAGCCACCATTAGCCAGGAATGCAGCCACCATTAGCCAGGAATGCAGCCACCATTAGCCATGATTTCACTCACTATTAGCCAGGAATGCAGCCACCATTAGCCAGGATTTCACATACTATTGCCAGGAATGCAGCCACCATTGCCAAGATTTCACTCACTATTAGCCAGGAATGCAGCCACCATTAGCCAGGAATGTACTTACCATTGCCATCAGTGCAGCCTTGGAGGGGACATGGAGGGGGCTGAACGAGCGCCAAAGAACAGGAGAATCTCCTGTTTACACAGCGGCTTCTTTAAGAGAAAGTCCCGCCTCCTTTGATGGACAGAACAGTCGTCCAATAGCGGAGATGGGACTTCCTATTACAGAGGCTGCCGTGTAAACAGGAAATACACCTGTGTGCACGGCGCTCGTACAGCCTCCTATCTCCAATGCAACCAGACTATATATCTTTTGTGGCCCCGGCGCTGGGAGATCGCCGGGGGCCACAAAAGATATATATGTTTAGATTACGAGGCGGGCCGTTCAAAACCGGGCCGCGGGCCGCGATTGGCCCGCGGGCCGGACTTTGGACATGCCTGATCTACATCATTTAAAATGTATCTAAAGGTAAAACTTTTTTTTTTTGATTCAGCTACCACCACCATTATTGTGGCCATGCAGTATATGATTAAGGTAGAGTGCTGTGTATAGTGCTGTGGATCCAACCTAGGTATTTCATTTCAGCTACTTATGCACATAACTTTAATGGAGTACAGCAGTGAATGGAGTATTTTGTATTCAGAGAGGATTAATCCAGGCATATTATTTCAGTTCCTTATGTATCTCAAAGGTGAGTTATCCTGTGATTTCACACTTAAGCGGTTGTAACCCTAAAAATAAAATAATAAATGCTCCTGTTTCTTTAAAGTATGATATATAGCACAGTGCTTTTGTAGTGTCATTTGTCCCTTTCCATGTTCTACAATACCTGGTTAATCCTGTGTTCCCCTATATGGACTGCCCACGTTAATCATGGCTGCTGATCCATGATAGCTTGGTCAGTTCACCTCCTTCCCTCATCCGGCTCTGTGCTCAGCATCTCTGTATCTCTATTGTTTGTGTTGTGAATCGATCTCCTCCCCTCTCCACTCCTCCTGCCTTGAATAAAACGATTCCCCTGTGGTTGTAAAGTAACATCTATTAAAGTGGTTGTTAACTCAAAAGTATAAATCACTGGCAGCCCCTCTATTAAAGGCAGGCATAGCACACTGTATAAGTCTTTTGTAAAAAATTAGGCATGCAAATAGCTTTTTAAGGGGAGAGAGGAGAGCTATGGATGACGGTGGGATGTATGCTCACGCTGACCACGGTGGTCGGGGCTCAGCAGCCCTGATTATCATGGTCAGCACAGAAAGGGGGACACAGAAAGGATCAGTTTAGAGAGGGGCAGGTTTCACAGCACAGGCACTTTAAGGGAATGGGATCTCTATTTTTTTTTTAGGTTAAACAATTTAAAGTGGCTGTAAAGTCACATATATTAATTACTTTTATCCTCTATGCTTTTGATCCAAGTTTAGTACAGTGTGTGTGTTTAAAAAAAAAAAATTATAATCCTAAATACCTTCTTTGCACAGTGCTGCTGTGCGTTGTGTGTTCTCTCTATGCTCTCCTTCCTTATCTAAGGGAGTACAGGGGGAGGGCTGACATTCCATTTTGACATATGCAAGCTAGCAGAGGGAGGACATGTGCCAATACAGCGGCGATGTACAAAGAAGGTATTATAGTTTTAAACAAACACACACTGTACTTAACATGGACCTAAAACTGAGAGGATAAAAGTAATTAACAGTAATGAGATGTATGCCAATAATGTATACTTCAGCAGGGACCACCAGGAAGCAATCTTAGAAAGTCATTTGCCACCAACGGCCAAATGAATCCAACAGATGACAAAAAAAAATCACTCGCCGGAACCTTCATTTAATAAAAAAAGGCCATAAACATCCAAGAGTTGTGGAAAATTTTTAAAAATACATCCTTATTCATCAGATAAGAACAGCAGGGGACACTACACCTACAGAAAAAGAGGTCACACATCCACCTAGCCAGTTTCATTGGACACAGCCAACTTCAACAGAGGCTTCAACTTGCATTGATGTTCAGCTGGGCAAGGCTGGTGGGTTGGAGATTAGGAGGGAGTGTGGATGCGAGCTGATCCCCTGACCGTATTAGTATTAATTTATACATATTAATTGGGGTTCTAACTGCTCATCACTTTATCCTAAAAAGGAAAAAAAAAAAAAAGGAAAGGGCTTTAGATACACTGTTGCTGCCATTTTGAAAAATCCAGCACATGCACAGATGCTCAGATCTCTTTCAAGTATTTGGGACCCGTGGAGTCCCGCTATGTAGCACAAAAGGTATTAAACAATGGATATTAGTATACAGTATATGTGAAATTCTAAATTATAAATGGAAGGTAAATAAGGATTTTAACGGTGCTGTCAAAACAATATACAGTACAATTATATAATTTTTATTCAAAACATGATTAAAAATTAAATTATTACATTTTTAATCATGTTTTGAATAAATCTATATAACATTTTGTATTGTATATTGTTAAAAAAAAAAAAATTGACAGTCAGCACCATTAAAATCCTTATTTACCTTCCATTTATCATATTGTTTATATTTGGGGATGTGGTGCCTATCTTTATGGGTGCTTTTGTCTCTATGGTTGAGCCAACTGTAATATTAGTATATGTGAAATGTGCTTAGATTCTGCTTTAAATGTAAAAAAAAAAGCTAACTTTTGAGAAAAAGTATTGTCAATAAATACAGTGAGGGGAAAAAAGTATTTGATCCCCTGCCGATTTTGTACATTTGCCCGCGAACAAAGAAATGACCAGTCTATAATTTTAATGGTAGGTTTATTTTAACAGTGGGAGACAGAATAACAACAAAAATATCCAGAAAAACACATTTATAAAAGTTATAAATTGATTTGCATTTTAATGAGTGAAATAAATATTAGATCCCCAATCAATCATCAAGATTTATGACTCCCAGGTGTCTTCTATAGAGGTAACAAGCTGAGATTAGGAGCACTCTCTTAAAGGGAGTGCTTCGAATCTCAGCTTGTTACCTGTATAAAAGACACCTGTTCACAGAAGCAATCAGATTCCAATCTCTCTACCATGGCCCAGACCAAAGAGCTGTCCAAGGATGTCAGGGACATGATTGTAGACTTACACAAGGCTGGAATGGGCTACAAGACCATCTCCAAGCAGCACAGTTGGTGTGATTATTCAAAAATGGAAGAAACACAAAATAACTGTCAATATCCCTCTGTCTGGAGCTCCATGCAAGATCTCACCTCATGGAGTTTCAATGATCATGAAAACGGTGAGGAATCAGCCCAGAACTATACGGAAGAACCTTGATCAATGATCTCAAGGCAACTGGGACCATAGTCACCAAGAAAACAATTGGTAACACGCTACGCTGTGAAGAAATGAAATCCTGCAGCTCCTGCAAGGTCCCCTTGCTCAAGAAAGCACATGTACAGGCCCACCTTAAGTTTACTAATGAACATCTGAATGATTCAGAGGAGAACTAGATGAAAGTGCTGTGGTTAGATGAGACCAAAACCAAGCTCTTTGGCATCAACTCAATTCACCGTGTTTGGAAGAGGAGGAATGCTGCCCATGACCCCAAGAACACCATCCCCACCGTCAGACATGGAGGTGGAAACATTATGATTTGGAGGTGTGTTTCTGCTAAGGGTACAGCAGGGGTGGACGGACAACTCATGGGGCCCCTGGGCAATAGGAGATTATGGGGCCTCCAGGCAATCAGAGATTATGAGGCCACACAGTAGACACAAACACACACACACACACACAGTATACAATCACACAGTAAACACAGACATGTTTCTATTGGCTGAGAAGGTACTGGAGAGGTGGGGCAGCTATAATCTCTGGATTTTTAGACTAAAAGGATGTCGGTAAGGGAAATTTCAGAGACAGAAGTAAAAAAAAACTAATTTTTACATACTGTCCCTGGTTTTACTGAGGCTGGCAACCCTGATGGGGCCCTCTAGTGGCATGAGGCCTTCGGGCAGTGCCCGATTGGCCTAATGGTCAGTCCGCCCCTTGGGGACAGTACAACTTCACTGCATCAAAGGGATGATGGACAGAGGCATGTACCGTGAAATCTTGGGTGAGAACCTCCTTCCCTCAACCAGGTCATTGAAAATGGGTCGTGGATGGGTATTTCAGAATGAAAATGAGCCAAATCACACGGCCAAGGCAACAGAGGAGTGGCTCAAGAAAAAGCAGTGGCCTAGCCAGTCTCCAGACCTTAATCTTATAGAAAATATGTGGAGAGAACTGAAGTTACCAAATGTCAGCCTCGAAAGGTTAATGAATTGGAGAGGACTCGGCAAAGAGAAGTGGGACAAAATCCCTCCTGAGATGTGTGCAATCCCAATGGCCAACTAGAAACATCTGACCTCTGTGATTGCCATCAAGGGTCATTTGTTGCGAAGGGGTCAAATACTTATTTCACTCATTAAAATGCAAATCAATTTTTAACTTTTTGAAATGTGTCTAAAATTTTAGACTGATCATCTCTTTGTCAGTGGGCAAACGTACAAAATCAGCAGGGGATCCAATAATTTTTTCCCTCACTGTAACCTCTGGCCTGCACAGATTTTCAATTAATATGGTATGTTAGACTACTACAAGCATTCAGGCCCCATTGTGACAAAAAAAGTATAGTAAAATTATCAATAACTGATAATAAATGTAGGGCTGCTGTTAGAAATCACGGGGCCCCCACACAGCCTCTGTGACAGAGCTCCCCTAAAAATATCAAACCGATATTTTCACAAAAAATACACTAAAATCATTATTATCAAACAAGAAAAGGGAATTATTGGGACTTTAAATGAGGCACGCAATACACATGCCTCCATCCCTAAATACGGACAATATATCAAAGGGTCTGGGACTTTAAATGAGGCCATGGCCAGCGTGAAAGCAACTAGGTTAAAATTCATGTTTAATAGATCAAACAAAGTAACATGTCCATGTCACAGACCACATGGAGAAAGACACTATAGTGAACATCATTCAAATATTATTATTTTTTTAGCTTATATTATATATTTTGGAGAATGAATTCATGGTAGTTTTTAGGTGCAGATATATTTATATATATTTTTTATTTAATTTATGTATATTTGTGTATATATATATATATATATATATATATATATATATATATATATATATATATATATTATATTGTATGTATATATAATATTTTTTTTTTATTGCACGTTGGCACTTTTATATTCAATATTAGTTGATCACAAGAGGATTGGGGTAATCCTGGGATACATATGTGTTTTTTTTCCCCTCTTGATACCCTTTATTTATAAGGTTATAATATGTAGCTCTTTTTTTAGCACTTGGCACTTTTTAGCACTTTGGTTTTAGCACGTGAGACCTTGTTGGTGTGTGTCATACTATAGAAAGTTTATCATTATCCTTGGTTTTTTGGGATAATTGAATATATGCAAATATTTGAATAATCTCATACACTCTTTTCTATTAAGCACTTGGCACTTTGTTTGAAGATAGCGCAAAACTATTTATTATATTTAAATAGGTGCAAACAAAAATAATAATAAATTTCCAAAAAACTAATTAATTAGTTGCACGTGGCGCTATAAACTGTGTACCTTTCAGTGCACAGAACCTCACCTCCTCAGTGATCTTATCTAAAATCATAAATTGTCAAAATCAATAACAAAATATATAACTATTAATCACTCAGTGAATACCCAAATATACATTTAGATTACACATATAGTGAAAACTACATATAAATGAATGTGAATATAGTCCATCCACCACACAATATTCAAAAAAGCATCCAGATTACAGAAAGTCTTTCTATAAATGCATAAGAAGAGTATCCGGTGTTCAGATTCCTTTCTACAAGTGACTCCTTCACCACACCAACCGTGATTTCTACTCCCCCCTTCGTGAAAACACTCACCGACTGCTAAGCCTTACACTCTCGTGTGAGGCTCAAGGGCTTTCAAATGATCTCTCAAGATGGAATTCAGACCCCAGCACATCCGATTGGAACTTCTCCACTTATACACTTCATTGTATAAATATATACCTCAAAGAGAAATCACAGAGGGAGACCCCAATAGTGTAATACTGCAAACACTCTTTAATGTGTAAAAAATCTCACTCCTTATGCACTCACATGAACTTAAAAATGCAAAATCACTTCAAGAGAGTAAAAAGACTCGCTTCACAACTTCACTCCACAATACTACTCTGAATACGTCGGGGCATTGGTGGTCACGGCGGACTCATAAGATACGATACTGTATCGTTTGATCTCACCCCTCCTCGTACGTCCCGCCTGGTCCCACACAGCGGGTTTATTCGAAAAAGGGCGCCTTCAAGTCAGATAAAACAGTCCTCTCAGTCCTGTGCCTCCTTCCCAGCTCCGTGTATGTCAGCTCAAAAGTCTCCAGATAGCCACGCCCCCGACATGTTTCGTCACATCAGACTTAATCATGGGATTAAGTCTGATGTGACGAAACATGTCGGGGGCGTGGCTATCTGGAGACTTTTGAGCTGACATACACGGAGCTGGGAAGGAGGCACAGGACTGAGAGGACTGTTTTATCTGACTTGAAGGCGCCCTTTTTCGAATAAACCCGCTGTGTGGGACCAGGCGGGACGTACGAGGAGGGGTGAGATCAAACGATACAGTATCGTATCTTATGAGTCCGCCGTGACCACCAATGCCCCGACGTATTCAGAGTAGTATTGTGGAGTGAAGTTGTGAAGCGAGTCTTTTTACTCTCTTGAAGTGATTTTGCATTTTTAAGTTCATGTGAGTGCATAAGGAGTGAGATTTTTTACACATTAAAGAGTGTTTGCAGTATTACACTATTGGGGTCTCCCTCTGTGATTTCTCTTTGAGGTATATATTTATACAATGAAGTGTATAAGTGGAGAAGTTCCAATCGGATGTGCTGGGGTCTGAATTCCATCTTGAGAGATCATTTGAAAGCCCTTGAGCCTCACACGAGAGTGTAAGGCTTAGCAGTCGGTGAGTGTTTTCACGAAGGGGGGAGTAGAAATCACGGTTGGTGTGGTGAAGGAGTCACTTGTAGAAAGGAATCTGAACACCGGATACTCTTCTTATGCATTTATAGAAAGACTTTCTGTAATCTGGATGCTTTTTTGAATATTGTGTGGTGGATGGACTATATTCACATTCATTTATATGTAGTTTTCACTATATGTGTAATCTAAATGTATATTTGGGTATTCACTGAGTGATTAATAGTTATATATTTTGTTATTGATTTTGACAATTTATGATTTTAGATAAGATCACTGAGGAGGTGAGGTTCTGTGCACTGAAAGGTACACAGTTTATAGCGCCACGTGCAACTAATTAATTAGTTTTTTGGAAATTTATTATTATTTTTGTTTGCACCTATTTATATATGACATTGTTTGGTAAGTGGCAGCTAAGAGATAAAATATTGAGCTATTCACAGCGCTGTGATGATACACTAGGGAAAGGGTTTGTGGAGTGTGTATCTTTAAATTAACATATTTATTATATTCATTTTATTTTGGTTGGCTGACCTATTGGGAGTATTTGCAGCTGTTTTCTTTGATTTCCAGTCTTACCGTTTATTATTTTTTATCCATTTTTGCGCTTGAGTATACTTGTTTTTTCTTAATAAGTACAAAACGCTTGGTTGACTCAAACTCTGGTAAACATATTCGCTATCTACTTGGTGGTGGATCACTGATTGCCCTGGAAATTTGTATTTAATATACACACGTGGACATTCACTTAACCATTACTTTCTGGATTCACTCCTTATGATGTTCTAATATGAAGATTAATTTAATCAATATATTGGACATTTTGAATAATCAATTTTTTATTCACTTTGGGAATTCTTTCTTTACATTCAGATAACATTCGTTGTGACTCTGATTATTTGCTTAATATGTACATCTATTTGTTCATTACCATTTTTAATGTTGCACCATTATTTAAAGGATTTCCAGCATTATCTGTCTCCTTCCTCCTGAGCCTGACTGTTCCTTGCCCACCCCTTTAATTAATTGG
The DNA here is from genome assembly GCF_037356315.1 of Lithobates pipiens. Lineage (NCBI taxonomy): Eukaryota > Metazoa > Chordata > Amphibia > Anura > Ranidae > Lithobates > Lithobates pipiens. The sequence continues at coordinate 459,342,098 of NW_027507718.1, read as the reverse complement.
ATTTCAATTTTTTTCAGTAATGGAGGCCTAAAATCACATGTAATTCATAGTCCATCTCAGGAGCGGGCAAGAGAGAGTGGCTATGTTCCAACATACAGCGGGGCGGTGGAGAATGAATGTAGCCACAGGAAATCAGATCACAGCAGCAAAAATAAGTTGAGAATACATACTTCAATATATTTTGAATACTTTGATTACAATTAGAGCCTTACTTTCATAGTTTGGTTATATGATAGAAAAAACGATCTTCCTAAAAGAGATTGGAGGGACCACTAGAGTGCAGCATAAGCCTAGGAATAAAATACAACACTGTACTGAATGCAATCCACACCATCCCCTCCGGGAAGGAATGTCTTCATGTCTACACTGAGCTGTAGAATAATGAAGTCATATTATAGCTTGGAGGAGCAATCTAATAATACTTAAACTGAAGAAAACTGCAAATTTACTACATTATTACCTTGTATAACAAATAAAAAACTGGTGTAATAAAGGGAAATTTACAATCCAAACTGAATTTGTATGTATAGAACAGCTGACTAGGGTCAAAGGAAAAATGTCTGATTATTTCTCTAGTTTATCATGTAAGGGCATACTGCAAATCACTGCACAGAGTATATAGAAGTGTATTGCCACGTACACATGACTGGACTTTTCGATGGACTAGGTCCGCTAGGAATGAATCCGTCAGATATTACGATTGTATATGGACTCCAGTGGACTTTTTTTTTCCCCAAAAGTCAGAAAGACCTAGAAATAAAACATGTTTCAAATCTTTCCGACGGACTCGAGTCCGGTCGAAAAATCAGTTTGTCTGTATGATAGTCCGACGGACGAAAACCGACGCTAGGGCAGCTATTGGCTATGAACTTCCTTATGCTAGTCCGGTCGTATGTCATCACGTTTAAATCCGTCTGATTTTTGGAGCGATCGTGTGTGAGCAAGTCCGTTCATTTGAAAGTCCGGCGGACCTCCGCTGCAAAGACCGTTGGAAAGACTGTCGGACCTAGTCCATCGAAAAGTCCGGTCGTGTTTACGCGGCATATCTGTGTCTCAGTATAGAATATTGTAAGTTCTGTGAGTAGGAATCAACGGGTTCAGAGAAAACCCAGGGTCACACAACTATGGGGAGTACCTATATATTTAATGCAGATATTAATCAGATGAAGGTTGAACCCGGAACTCCAGTGACAGTTTTAAATATTCCCTAACAATGCTGCAAAGCTTTGTAGTTTCTGAATTATACAAAGCTTCCTCTGATTGGCCAAGGCAGACAGATGAGGTCACAATCTTCGCCTCAACCATTCAACAAATGCAAAGCTCCCTGTGAATGGCTTAGTCCAACTTTATTTTGTTCCAGGTTTGGGATTGGAAGTTTATACTTAACCACTTCCCTACCACGCATAGTGATATGACGGCAGCAGGAACCCTTTGTCCCTTTGGGACGCCATCAATGCATGACGTTGGTCGGGGACCCGCCCCATACCTGGATTACTTAACCACTTCCCGACCAGCGCACGACGATGTACGTCGACAGAATGGCACGGGCAGGCATATTGGCGTACATGTACGTCCAATATTCGTTGCCGCCGTGCCATCGGAGCGCGCCGCCGGCGGCGCGCTCCCGCGCTGGTCGGGACCCCCGTGAGTCCGGTCGCGGGACCCGCGGACTCGATCGCCGCGGGCATCCCCGCGATCGTCTCACGGAGCGGCCGAATGGAGGAAATGCTGTATAAACAACATTTTTCCATTCTGCCTAGCAACTAGTGACGCTGATCTCTGCTCCATGTGATTGGAGCAGAGATCAGTGTACACTAAATGAAAGCCCAACCCCCCCACAGTTAGTAACACACCCCTAGGAACACTTAACCCCTACACTGCCACGCCCTGGTTAACCCTTTCACTGCCAGTGTCATTTACACAGGAATCACTGCATTTATATAGCAGTGATTACTGTATAAATGACAATGGTCCCAAAAATGTGTCAAAAATGTCCGATGGGTCCCCCACAATGTCGCAGTCACAATAAAAATCGCAGATCGCCGCCATTACTAGTAAAAAAAAAAAATAATAAAAAATTATTAATAAAAATGCTATAAAACTATCCCTATTTTGTAAACGCTATAACTTTTGCGCAAACCAATCAATAATCGCTTATTGCGATTTTTTTTTACCAAAAATATGTAGAACAATACGTATCGGCCTAAACTGAGGGAAAAAAATGTTTTTTTATATATTTTTGGGGGATATTTATTATTACAAAAAAATAATGCGTTTTTTTCAAAATTATCGCTCTATTTTTGTTTATAGCGCAAAAAATAAAAACCGCAGGGGTGATCAAATACCACCAAAAGAAAGCTCTATTTGTGGGAAAAAAAGGACGTTAATTTTGTTTGGGAGCCACGTCGCACGACCGCGCAATTGTCAGTTAAAGCGACGCAGTGCCGAATCGCAAAAAGTGGTCTGGTCTTTGACCAGCAAATTGGTCCGGTCTGAAAGTGGTTAAGCAGGTGAGCTTGATTGCCTTACAATTTCACTATGTGTTTGACTACCAGGGAGGCAACACACACAGCTCATTCACTGTATATACATACACGTAAGGTATGCACAATTTTTTCTTTTTTTCAGACTTTTTTTTTTTTTTTTTTTTTTTACACATTTAATACACCCATGTACCATTATGTATGTATATTTATACACACATAACATTCAATAGAATATACACATATCATACATAATTATTTATTTTTCACTTACACTTATGTTTTTTCACTTTTTTCAAATTTTTTCACCTTTTATATTTTTCTCACATTTTTTTACATATATTTTTTCCAGAACACCATACTTGCAATCCTCCCCACACATGTGGAATGTGTAGTGGCAGTGGAGCATTCCATGTGCTTTCCTGGCTGGGGTTGTTTCCCTCAGCTCTGGAACAGACAACCATTTGGGGTCCCATCTTCCTCGCTGCCAACCAAGTACAGTGTTGTAGCCGACCTGCGAGTATAGATTTCTTTCTCCCCATGAGGTCTTTCCTCCCCTTAAAGGGGTAGGACATATTAATTAATATTACATATACATTTGTATTTACAGTTTACTTCTGTACCCAACTCCTGATGAATGGAAACGCATCGAGTTTCCATGGGGCGCTCAGTCAAGCTTGGCTTACTACCTATTTACTGGCCCATATATATATATATATATATATATATATATATATATATATATATATTATACATTTAAAATTCATTGAGTAGTTTCTAACCACTCATGTGCATGTGCATGTGCATCCATCTTATAGCAGCCCTGTTGCATATGGGTTACCAATGCCTGTTAATAGGGAATAACTTGTATTATACTCTATCATTACCTACTATTTCTTATGTGCTGCCAAGTTGACATATATGTATCATCTATTACGTTTTTGGCATGTGTATGTGCAGATATATGAAAATACTTTTTTTTATATGTTTTATATTATTGTTACAAATAAATAATGTTTACCAATCACATTACCTGCACAAGTTAATTGCCTCATTTAAAGTCCCACATCCCCCCTTTTTTGGTTACATACTCGGAATGGAGGTACATATAATGTGCCTCATTTAAAGTCCCAAATCCCCCCCCCCTTTTTGACTAGTGTTAACCCCTTCCCTGCCAGTCAAATTGTTGCTCTTTTTTGTTTATAGCTCAAAAACCCCCCAAAAAATACAGAGGTGATCAAATACCATTAAAAGAAAACTATTCGTGGGGGAAAAAAAATTATCAAAATGTAATATGGGTACAGTGTTGCATGACTGCGCAATTGTCATTCAAAGTGTAACAGCGCAGAATACTGAAAATTGGTCTGGGCAGGAAGGGGGTGAAAATGCCGTGTATTGAAGTAGTTAAATATAGTAGAAAACACCTGTAGCAATTCCCTGAGGTGGTGAGCAGTTGGTGCACTGGCTTGTAGTGTCTTCCTAGCACCCAAGCAAACATGTAGATGAAAGGAAGCCAACAGCTCAATCTTCCGCAATGAATAAATGTATTAAGGTGTGGTACAAAATAATACAGACTTACGCATTTCGGCGTGTAGCCTTAATAATAGCCAGATGATGTCACAGTCTTCGCCTTAGCCATTCAAAAAAAATGCAAAGCTCCCTGTGAATGGCTGAGTAACGCTTAGTCCAACTTAATATTATTCTAGGTGTGAGATGGAAAGTTTATATGCCACTGCCGAACATAGCACTGAATACTGTATGTTGCTGAGGGCACGCTTCAGGGAGTGCTGAGAGCTGATGCATGTCTTAGTAAAGTAAATCACGTGTTTGGAGCAGCTTGGTCCAGAAAATTGAAAGTGGATGTAAACCCCATTCATGAAATCTGACCTGGGCACACATATCTGTAGTGTTTACTTATCTCTGAGTGCCGTGTCTTTCTGCTGCTCCGTTCCTCTGTTATCAGCATGATAACCTCTGACAAGTTCTCCAACGCACGAGATAAAAGCAGCTGAAAATTTTTGTTGGGGAGGGAACTTAGAGATCGATAAGCAGGGAGTTTTTCTATTCAGACTGCAGCTCTGCAAGTTTCTTTGTTCCCCTGCCTATGTGCCTACACACAGTGTAAGCCCAGACTCCCCACCCACTGCTGAATGAGGAAGAAAGATTTGTAACACGGTGTGCACGTTCTAAACAGTATAGAAAAGGAAAGACTGCAGCTATAAATGTAAAACTAATGTAGGAGGATTTGTTTCATCCCTGTGTATAATCGGAGGCAGTTCACTTCATTGAGTATATGTGAGGGTTTACATCCACTTTAAACTTCACTAAAAGCTGGAGATCAGCTAAAAGGTTTTGGAGCACAGAAAATAATGGACAGTGAAGTTGTTGACTACCTAGCCTATACCTCCATTAGCATCCCCCTGAAGTGATATTGGCTTCATTGGTATTATCTATCTAAAGGTCTTCAGCCATTCAACTTGTTTTAAAAAGCTTCATCATAGAAAACACACTTCGTTTAAATGTAGCCCACTGTGCATTGTTTTTCATGCAACCATGCAATCCAGGCATTTTAATTAATCTGTTTTCTGAAAAGTTCATTCAATTCAACACAAATGGTAAATTTGACTGTATAAATCCCCTTTCAGTACCAACGTTTATTTAAAAGACGAAACAAAACCAATCACTCGCTCTATATATCACTCAATCAGTTGCTAAAGTGATTGAATTTCCAACCCATCCCAACGCTCTTATCTTTGACCGGACAAGCATATAGCTAGCAATGCAACCAAAAATACAGCAATACAGCATGCCTTGATGCAGATATGTCTGCAATCTCCTGTATAACCTGAGCTTCCCATGACCCATCTAGGTACAGATTTCCAAATTCCCCCATTGTTCGACTGAAGATCTAATATATATTACCATAAGGCCTTGTAGAGGTTGATAGTTGTGGAGCTGCCGTGTGTGTGTGTGTGTGTGTGTGTGTGTGTGTGTGTGTGTGTATTATATATATACATAAATAATACAACACACAATATGGACTAATAAAGGTCATCACTTTTGATTAACAAATAAATACATAAATTCTTTACCATATGAAGTAGAAAACCCTTTTTAATGCACACAACACACACATATACTGTATATAAAAATAATATTTTATAAACATATAAATATAACACAAATATATAAATTGTAACATAGATAAAATATTGTGCATTATTGGAAATCACACAAATTGTGTACCTTTCAAATATATTTGTCTGTACTGTACATGTAACATACTATGTAAGCTTGTTGCTTGTCTCAATTTTGTAGTCTTATTTGCAATATATGTTTTTGAAAGGAGCAAGTCACTATTTCCCCTTAAGTGAAATGATTTCCTGAAAATTAAAAAGCAACCCCAACCAAAATATATATTTTAAGGGCAGGGTTCATACAGAGAATCTACTAGGTCATGGTCTTCTGGTTTCCACAGATGAGACCCTCCAATAAGAAAACCCTGCATGCACACAGAGTTGACATAGGAGCAGCATTTCTCCCACTGACCAATGGGCACTATTCCTCCTACTGACAAAGGGGCATTTATTACTCCCACTGATGCAGAGACATGTTTTACTCCTACTGACCACCAACGCAGGGCATGTATTACTGATCACTGACACTGGGGTATTTTTACCTTTTAATGACCTGGAGGAATATTGTACTTCTACAGGAGTTTTTTCTACATTTTACTCCATTGACGCAGGGGTAAGGTCATTTTTTTTTTTACTCCCAGTGAATACCGATTTAGGGGCATTTTGGAGGTCCACTGACTTCTGACCCTGTGGCTTTTTTTTGTTAACTTTTGCTGCAGCCCCAGTGTGACAATGATTTGGCCCTTTGTTTAAAATTTTTGGGGGCCTCTGTAGTAGATGATTCAAGGAACAGTTTTTCTCCAACCTACAATCTAGTGGATGCTCTGCAAGAATACATGGACAGGAAAATTCCGATTGCGTCCTGACTTTTGCTTCACATCCTGTCACTGCTGTGCCATGGGTAAGGCACTCTTGTACCTTTTCTTACACAGTAATCTGTCATACATAGGTGTTTAGAGTGTGTTGTTTGCAGTCAGTCTCTTAAAAAACACTGAATACTGAACCTTTGGAATGCACACAGAAATACGCCTTACTGCACATGTTCCTGGAAATGTACAAAAAACATGCCAAAATGTGCATCACACTTGCAGTTTTAGCCAAGAAATTGACAAAATATGCACTAAAAAACATGTGTGAGGCTCACTGCCAAAAAAAGGAGCTACTTTGGTGCATTTATTGTGCATAGGGGAGCCCATTCAATTGAATGTGAATGCCAAAAAAACAACGTGCAGGTGTGAATGGGGCCTGTGTTAGGAGCAATTATAATATGAAAAATGCAGCAACTCACACCAACCATATCTTCTATGGGTTAGTGCACTTTTCACTGCTCTTTTGACTGCTTTACTTCATTGTGAGATCACTTTTAGTCTTTCAATGAAAGTTCACATGTGAATCATATATGTTGTAGTTCGTTTTGTTCATATTTCCTGGAATAGTGTCACTTCCACTTCTTCACAGGGAGAGCTTTAGTGGCAACGTCTAGACAAAAAAAACGAGAAAAGAGAAGAAATGATTTAACATTTAAATAGCATTTCCAGACACCATACAGTGAAGGGTATTCAAGAAATAGAAATGTTATTATAAATTAAAGGAAAAGTGCGGAAAGATAACAATATTAGCTAATCAGTAAAGCAAAAGGAATACTGCAGATTATCTCGACAATGACTTTCATGTTTTAAAGACACTGTCAAAAAGCATTTACAGGATTCATTAGACTGGATCTCTAACATTGGAAGAGCTGTTAACTAGCAGAAAAAGATAATTTCTGCTGCTGGCTTGAAAGGGTCTTTTATGTCTTAGCCCCTGTACACACGGTCGGAGATTTCGACAACCAAATCTGTCGGATTTTGTCCGTCGGATTGTGTCCGAAACTGTTACATACACACAGTCGGACTAAGTTGTCGAAAAATCCGAATAATCAGAACGTGATGATGTAATTTCATAACGACGGGACTACGTTCAGGCTAGTAGCCAATAGCTTTGATGTAGGAATTTGATCTGAGCATGCGTGGCACTTTGTCCGATCAGAATTCTCTACAGATGATCGGAGTATGTCCGATCGGCCCAGTTGGTCGGAAATATTTCCAACAAGTTGGAAAATTGGGTCCGACGGAATCAGTCCGATGCATACCACACACAGTCGGATTATCCGACAACACGGGCCGATAGGACACATTCCGACCGATTCTCCGACCGTGTTTACAAAGGCTTATAGGATCTAATGGCGCCAGGCACAGGTCAGATGTGGTCATGGTCAGGGTCTACCAGGAACAATGCCAAGGCTCCAAAAAGGGGTATAATAAAACTAAACCATACTACTTAAAGTGGAACTTCACTCTCTCAATCAACATTGACTATTTTTAATCCTTATGCTGCTAGCATTAGTAAATAGGTAGGAAATTATTTACTTGTTTTAAACTTTTTTTTTACATTTCTTCAGTCATTTCCTTGTTTCTGGCCTAGGCATATGATGTCATACATCCTAGGAGTCTTCAGGAAGGGAGGAGGAACTTTCTCAGCCAAGCACACCCTCCTGGATGCATGCCTGAGCTAAGGGCAGATGGATTCCAGGAAGTAAATGCTACATGAGCTATCTGCCCTTATTTAAGATGCCCATGGTCAGAAATTCTAGGGGGGTGTTTTTGAAAGTGATTTCTCAGCAAAATAAAACACAAGCATCTGGATGGATGGGGGAGTTTGCTTTAAATTTTAAAAATGATTTAAATAGCATTGCTGGTTTCTGGTGCTCAGATGCAGTGTAGTTCTGCTTTAACTACCAACATATACAATGTTGTATTCCTGATGCGTGGATCAGTGGAAATTAATATCGTACAGAATTCTCTTTAATGTACCCAGAGCACTTGGTAGAACTAAAAGTACTTTCAGTTTTTAGAATAATTAAAATGCACCCTTTCATACTGTACAGTAAACATATTGTTCTATAATGGCTGCAGCACTTTTGCACCACTTGAAAAACAAATCCCATAATTCCCTTGCAATGTTGAAGAGCAATGGAGAGACTTGCAATGCTGCAGATTACATGTTAGGGCTAAGAAAAAAAAAATCATCTTTCTCCAGTATGGGAACACTTGTATATTGGATTATAACTCACCTGGATGTCCCACTCTGTTGGTTACAGGACTACTGTCTGAAAGACGGATTCTCGCCATTGTAGCCAGCTCAGCAATGAAATCTTGTTCTGCTTCCTAAAAACAACAGAAATCAAACTATTGCAAAAAGGCCAGCAAAATGATATTAGTATTTGCAGATAAATGATATAAAAGATGAACATACAGTGCCTTGAAAAAGTATTCATACCCCTTGACATTTTCCAAAATGTGTCATGTTACAACCAAAAACGTAAATGTATTTATTGGAATTTTATGTGATATATGTGATAGACCAACACAAAGTGGCACATAATTGTGAAGTGGAAGAAAAATGATAAATGGTTTTCAAAATGTTTTTGCAAATAAATATGTGAAAAATGTGGCATGCATTTGTATTCAGGCCCCTTAACTCTGATACACCTAACTAAAATCTAGTAGAACCCATTGCCTTCAGAAGTCACCCAATTAGTAAATATAGTCCACCTGTGTGTAATTTAATCTCAGTATAAGTACAGCTGTCCTATGAAGCCCTCAGGAGGTTTGTTAGAGAGCCTTAGTGAACAAACAGCATCATGAAGGCCAAGGAACACACCAGACAGGTCAGGGATAAAGTTGTGAAGACGTTTAAAGCAGGGTTAGGTTTTAAAAAAATATCCCAAGCTTTGAACATCTCACGGAGCACTGTTCAATCAATCATCCGAAAATAGAAAGAGTATGGCAGAAGTGCAAACCTACCAAGATATGGCCGTCCACCTTAACCGACAGGCTGGGCAAGGAGAGCATTAATCAGAGAATCAGCCAAGAGACCCATGGTAACTCTGGAGGAGCTGCAGAGATCCACAGCTCAGGTGGTAGAATCTGACCACGAGACAATGATTAGTCACGCACTCCACAAATCTGGCCTTTATGGAAGAGTGGCAAGAAGAAAGCTATTGTTGAAAGAAAGCCATAAGAAGTCATATTGCGGTTTGGGAGAAGCCATGTGGAGGACAAAGCAAACATGTTAAAGATGGTGCTCTGGTCAGATGAGACCAAAATTTAACTTTTTGGCCTAAAAGCAAAACGCTATGTGTGGCGGAAAACTAACACTGCACATCACCCTGAACACAACATCCGCACCGTGAAACATGGTGGTGACAGCATGTTGTGTATGTACAGTGCCTTGTGAAAGTATTCGGCCCCCTTGAACTTTTCAACCTTTTGCCACATTTCAGGCTTCAAACATAAAGCTATAAAATTTTCATTTTTTGTGAAGAATCACCAACAAGTGGGATACAATTGTGAAGTGGAACGAAATCTATTGGATATTTTAAATTTTTTTAGCAAATAAAAAATTGAAAAGTGATGCGTGCAAAATTATTCGGCCCCTTTACTTTCAGTGCAGCAAACTCACTCCAGAAGTTCAGCGAGGATCTCTGAATGATCCAATGTTGTCCTAAATGACTGATGGTGATAAATAGAATCCACCTGTGTGTAATCAAGTCTCTGTATAAATGCACCTGCTCTGTGATAGTCTCAGGGTTCTGTTGAAAGTGCAGAGAGCATCATGAAGACCAAGGAACACACCAGGCAGGTCCGTAATACTGTTGTGGAGAAGTTTAAAGCCGGATTTGGATACAAAAAGATTTCCCAAGACCTGGCCATCCCTCTAAACTTACAGCTCAGACAAGGAGAAGACTGATCAGAGATGCAGCCAAGAGGCCCATGATCACTCTGGATGAACTGCAGAGAACTACAGCTGAGGTGGGAGAGTCTGTCCATAGGACAACAATCAGTCGTACACTGCACAAATCTGGCCTTTATGGAAGAGTGGCAAGAAGAAAGCCATTTCTCAAAGATATCCATAAAAAGTCTCATCTAAAGTTTGCCACAAGCCACCTGGGAGACACACCAAACATGTGGAAGAAGGTGCTCTGGTCAGATGAAACCAAAATCAAACTTTTTGCCCACAATGCAAAACGATATGTTTGGCGTAAAAGCAACACAGCTCATCACCCTCAACACACCATCCCCACTGTCAAACATGGTGGTGGCAGCATCATGGTTTGGGCCTGCTTTTCTTCAGCAGGGACAGAGAAGATGGTTAAAATTGAGGGGAAGATGGATGCAGCCAAATACAGGACCATTCTGGATGAAAACCTCTTGGAGTCTGCAAAAGACCTGAAACTGGGACGGAGATTTATCTTCCAACAAGACAATGATCCCAAACATACAGCAAAATCTACAAAGGAATGGTTCACAAATAAACGTATCCAGGTGTTAGAATGGCCAAGTCAAAGTCCAGACCTGAATCCAATCGAGAATCTGTGGAAAGAGCTGAAAACTGCTGTTCACAAACGCTCTCCATCCAACCTCACTGAGCTCGAGCTGTTTTGCAAGGAAGAATGGGCAAGAATATCAGTCTCTCGATGTGCAAAACTGATAGAGACATACCCCAAGCGACTTGCAGCTGTAATCGCAGCAAAAGGTGGCTCTACAAAGTATTAACGCAAGGGGGCCGAATAATTTTGCACGCCCCACTTATTTTTTTATTAGTTAAAAAAGTTTTTCAAAAATCCAATAGATTTCGTTCCACTTCACAATTGTGTCCCACTTGTTGGTGATTCTTCACAAAAAATAAAAAATTTATATCTTTATGTTTGAAGCCTGAAAAGTGGCAAAAGGTTGAAAAGTTCAAGGGGGCCGAATACTTTCGCAAGGCACTGTACTTTTCTTCAGCGGGGACAGGGAAGCTGGTCAGAGTTGATGTGAAGATGGATGGAGCCAAATATATGGCAATCTTAGAAAAAAAAAAACTGTTAAGAGTCTGCAAAAGACTTGTAGACTGAGAGTGGGACTTTCCACTGTCAGAATACACTGATCAGCGATTGCGGCCACCGATCACCAAAAGTTTTCCAGCTTCTCTGACTTCTATTGAAAATAGATGCTGAGCCAACTGAATTTCAATCCGCCTACTGCCAGCTTTACAATACAAACTGAAGCAAGGCAAGAAGATAGGCACATCACGTAGGCAGAGTGCTGTAAACGGGGTTATAGTGCGCCTGTGATCAAATCAAAAGAGTAGAATTAAAGTGTGTGTCCAGCCGAAACATTTTTATTAATTTTAGGTAGCATAGGGAAAGGTTTCAAATTTAGATCTACCTGAAGTAAGGGGAAATCTTCATCAGCAACATAGACAAAACTAAAAGTGCTTTTATTTATATTTTCTCTTTTTTGATTCTTTTTTTTTATTTCTTTTGCGGTCTGAGTTCCTACTGTATTTTTTCCCCACTTCCATTAGGGCAGAAATCGAAGGTAAATCTCACTAATGAAGCCCAGTATAGCAGTAAACCCGACAGGGGTTCCAATCTTTTCCCACTTCATCCAAAAATAGAAAACCGGTTTTGTTTGGCTTAATATACACTTTGATGATGTAACATATTGCGGCATTTTAAGTGATAATCGTTTCCCTTTTCTTTATCTGATGCCTATTTAAGGTGCTCTGCAAATCCAATATAACTTGGAGATGTGAGAGAATCCACTTATCTCTTTGAACGTGAAAGCAGTTTTTTAATCAATTCAGAACAGACTACTAAGATTGCTGGTTGTATAAAATCAGAGTCCCCTATTTTAGCCTGACCTTGATAAGTATTTATGGAATCAGCAGAGGCAGTATAAGTCATCAATATACACCCACAATTGAAATATCACTTTGGGGGATTCTCCCATTAAAGGTAATCTATTTTCAAGAATGAGTGCACACAGAAAACCACTTTTTTTATGTGCACAAAAATTTATACAAAAAAATAAAATTCTGCTCTATGATCTTTTTATGAAATTGATCAGAAAATCAGCTACACGGAGCAGGGTTAAGAAATAAAAGATGACGAAAGAGATTGCAGATGATGAATGTAACATATGCAGTATTGCCGGTTTATCACTATGTGAAGCATTCCCAGCATGGGATATTTGCATGATGTGTTTATACACTACAGCAAAGGGTGATAGATAAGTTAAAAAAAAATATTAACCAATCATTATCTGCATCTAAACTGACCATATAACTTAAACACAAAGCAATTAAAAAATAGAAGTTGTGCTAACTACTTAATAGCCTACAATGTTTTAAACATCTTATAGGGAACAGGTTAGAAAACAAAATAATTAAAAAAAAAGTTTTAACTTTCAATAAAGTAATTTTCCATTGAGACACACAGGAATTCAGATATAGAGGGGTTATACTGCTAATCCAAGATGATAAGACACTGGCAAGCATAAAAACCTAAGCCATCCTCTGTACAATTTATCATCTACCCATCATGCCTCCATTTTATTAAAACATACAGTACCAAGGGCCAGAGCAAAAAGATGCAGAGGGGTGGACCTCCTCTAATAGGCTCTATGAAAAAGATTTTTGTATTTTTTATTAACGGAGACAGGATCAGATGTAAAATTAGAGACAAGTGGGTAATACTGCTGCCTTTAGGGGAAATACAATTGGGGCATTTAAAAGCAGTCCAAATGTGCAGTGGTCAACAGCCACTGACAGACCCAAGAATATATTGGAATTGTCTGTAACTCAGTATTTGTAAGACCAACATTCAAATCTGAGTCAGAAGAGAGGAAGCCCTATCAAGACAGACAAACTTCCACAGGAAATTGACCCGGTGCTCCAGCCCAGGAGAAAAAAAAAAAATCACTGCCAAGGGGGCTGACGCTATCCGAAAGAACACTGAGCCCGAGTCAGTGAGAAGCTGTGAAAACCAACCAACAATCCACCAAAACAAGTGGAACAAGGCGTTAACCTTAAGGGAACCTAGAACAACAGGTCAGGGATATCTTCTGAAAGCAGTGGGCCTGTGCGCAGGATCATAAGTTGGGCCTCCGCAGCTGAGAAAAAGTGCGGTGCTCTGCGCCGCAGCAAAAGTTGGGTGTGATTTTCATTGTGCTGAATACTTGCTGTGGCTTAAAGGGACAAAGAGTGCCGGGGTTCAGTAGTAAATGACGCAAAAGGTCAGGAATAAATTCAACAAAGTTCCCAGAAGCTCAACAGTAATTCCACAAACTGTCACCCGATTGTGGTTTTCTCAATCACAGTAAAATCCCTTCTTTCGGAGATTGGTAGTGGCAACCAAGCGAGTCATCTTCCTCCAGATGGTGTGCAGGGCTAGCAGGACTTTGGTTGCCTTTAGCAGTGGCCAATGACAGTCCTCCTCCTCCTGGAAACAGGGACCCCCTCCCCCAGAAGAACTGCACCCAATCTCTTCCCCATCACAAAAGCGGATGATCCCAGCTACAGCAAAGTTAGAAAACCAAACAATGTTTCCCATCTTTTACAATGTGTGGGGGCACAGTGCCTCCCCCTCAGTGCAGGTGAGGCGTGAAATTGGAATGCATTAGTGTCTCACTGACATCTCCCTGCGCTGCTGGGGAGGGAGTCAAGTGCTGGCAAAAGAGGCTTTGAGAGCCGCTTGTGGCACCAGTGTCGGGTGTTGCCTACCCCTGTTATAGACAAACGTGTTATAGACCAACCACCAAAGTGGCACATAATTATTAAGTGGAGGGAAAATTCCAAAATTTTTTACAAATAAATATGTGAAAAGTGTGGCATGCATTTATATCGAGCCCCCTGAGTCAATATTCTGTAGAACCACCTTTCGCTGCAATTACAGCTGCAATTCTTTTTAGGGTATGTCTCTACCAGCTTTTCACATCTAGACAATTACATTTTTTGCAATTCTTCTTTGCAAAATAGATCAAGCTCCCTCAGATTGGATGGAGAGCATCTGAACAGCAATTTTCAAGTCTTGCCACAGATTCTCAATTGGATTTAGGTCTGGACTTTGCCTGGGCTATTCTAACACATGAATATTCTTTTTATCTAAACCATTCCATTGTATCTCTGGCTGTATGTATAGGGTCGCTGTGCTGCTGGAAGGCGAACCTCCGCCCCAGTCTCAAGTCTTTTGCAGACATTAACAGGTTTTCTTCTAAGATTACACTGTATTTGGCTCCATCCATATTCCCATTAACTCTGACCAGCTTCCCTGTCCCTGCTGGAAAAAGGTGTGTTCAGGGTGATGTGCAGTGTTAGTTTTCCGCCACACATAGCATTTTGCTTTAAGCCCAAAAAGTTACATTTTGGTCTCATCTGACCAGAGCACCTTCCTCCACATGTTTGCTGTGTCCCCCACACGGCTTTTTGCAAACTGCAAATGGGACTTCTTATGGCTTTCAACAATGACTTTTTCTTGCCACTCTTCCATAATGGCCAAATTTGTGGAGTGTACCACTGATAGTAGTCCTGTGGACATATTCTTCCACCTGAGCTGTGGATCTCTGCAGCTCTTCCAGAGTTGCCATGGGCCTCTTGGCGGCTTCTCTGATTAATGCTCTCCATGTCCGACCTGTAAGTTTAGGTGGACAGCCATGTCTTGGTAGGTTTGCAGTTGTGCCATACTCTTTCCATTTTCGGATTATGGATTGAATAGTGCTCTGTGAGATGTTCAAAGCTTGGGATATTTTTTTATAACCTAACCCTGCTTTAAACTTCTTCAAAACTTTATCCCTGACCTGTCTGGTGCGTTCCTTGGCCTTCATGATGCTGTTTGTTCACCAAGGTTCTCTAACAAACCTCCCGAGGGCTTCATAGGACAGCTGTACTTATACTGAGATTAAATTACACACAGGTGGACTATATTTACTAATTGGGTGACTTCTGAATACAATTGGTTCTACTGATTTTAGTTAGGTGTATCAGAGTTAAGGGGGCTGAATACAAATGCACACCACACTTTTCACATATTTATTTGTAGAAATATTTTGAAAACAACTTATCATTTTCCTTCCACTTCA
This sequence comes from Lithobates pipiens, assembly GCF_037356315.1. Lineage (NCBI taxonomy): Eukaryota > Metazoa > Chordata > Amphibia > Anura > Ranidae > Lithobates > Lithobates pipiens. Next base: position 459,326,534 of record NW_027507718.1, on the reverse strand, counting down.
CAATTAGGTGCCACTTTGTGTTGGTCTATCACATAAAATGCCAATAAATACATTTACGTTTTTGGTTGTAACATGACAAATTTTGGAAAATGTGCTACATGAAATGTTCAAAGCTTGGGATATTTTTTTTTTATAACCTAACCCTGCTTTTAAACTTCTCCACAACTTTATCCCTGACCTGTCTGGTGTGTTCCTTGGCCTTCACGATGCTGTTTGTTGACTAAGGTTCTCTAACAAACCTCTGAGGGCTTCACGGAACATCTGTATTAATACTGAGATTAAATTACACACAGGTGGACTCTATTTACTAATTAGGGGACTTGAAAACAATTGGTTCCACTAGGTTTTAGTTTATCAAAGGGTATCAAAGTAAAGGGGTGCGGAATACAAATGCACAACACTTTTCACATAATTATTTGTAAAAAAAATTGAAAACCATTTATCATTGTCCTCCCACTTCACAATTATGTGCCACTTTGTGTTGGTCTATCACATAAAATCACAATAAAATACATTTACGTTTTGGCTGTAACATGACAAAATGTGGAAAATGTCAAGGGGTATGAATACTTTTTCAATGCACTGTATCTGCACTCCTTGGAATTACCTTCAGCTTGTTTTCCAGCTGCCCTTCCAGGAGATGTAGAAGAGATTTTTTCTGTCTCAGGGAGTCCAGGTGGCCTTGCTCATACAGTCTGAGCTTCTGCAGTAATTGCTTTTGTAGAGAGATCAGCCTGAAACATAATAGTAATGATGAGAAGACCCTGCTCAAGGAATTGCTAGTATATCTTTATATTGGAAGAAAATGAAGCCGCACACAACTCACTAGATTTATAAGACAAACAATTATTTTTCTTTTTTATTTACACTGTTGTTCCAGTATATGCAAGATGCTCAGTGAGAATAGCTTAAAAGTCAGCCTCTATAGAGGACAATGGCTAATAGAACAACCCTGAGCCCATCCAATGCAAAAGAAACTGAACAGAGCAGATGAAAGGATACAAGCTTTCCTATTCATGTGGCACTCTGGGCATTTAACCTACCACCCCTCAAAGTTCCATCCTGGTAATTTTATTAGAAGAAAACCTAAACATATATTTTCCCTGCAGTCTTCTAACTGACAATCATGGCTCTGGTGGCGGCAGGCATTCTTTCCTAACTGACGCGTACCCCAGCAGTCATCAAATCAGCAGCCATGAGGGAGGTATCTGTGACATGAGGAAGCAAATCCCTGCACTTCTACCAAGATGGTCCTCTCCACACTGAGACAAAGTGCAGAACAAGGCATGCACAGTCATTCATCAGGAAATGATCAGTTGCAGGAAGCCTACAAACAGCTCTTATCAAAGGAAAAAATACATTAGGATGAACTCTTTGCCACAAACCTTTTATGAAGAGAATGAGCCGATTCTTGTTGTGAAGCCTTTTCTTTGAGCGCACTGTTGGTCAGTTTCTGGTTCTTGTGTAATTTAGTATTATCTGAAAAGACAAAAAAAGTGCTAAACATTAACTTTAATCAATGAATTGCAGCTCCAATATACTGGTGCATTGGATACTGTAAAGCTGACCATAGGAGGGTAGATTTTCAAATGAAAATTCTTGGGAGAAGAAGGTTGTAAGAAAGCTCATTCATTTTCTAGTTATTAGTGGGGTCAAATCGAAGTTCGTTTTTGTCCACAGTTCCAAGAAAATTTGAAGGAGCAGGATGAACAAATTCATTTTTAAAACTTCTTTATTTTACATTTTTACACATACAAAGAAAAGAGAGAAACAATTGCAGCATATACAAAAATAGATCTCGTAAAACGTGACAGTAAAGTAACAGGAGTAAATACCATACAGACCCCAAAACGTTCCACAAAGCCATGACGGCATAACCCAAATTACATCAATCAAAAACCAACTCTCCTGGTTCCGGAAAGTTGGAAGGGGCCCATCATAAAAGTGAAGGGTATGTCTATCGCATTCTAGGTATCTGCAATAATGCCCAGGCAAAAGGGGAAAGAAAAAAAAAAAGAAAGGAAAGAGAGAGAGTAAGAGACAGTCAGATGGGTGACCTGTCCCTACATTATCCACTCTTGGAATACGTGCCAAGCCTGGGAGTCAAATTCTTAAATAGCCTCTGCCTGACCCAACTACTAGAGTCACATGGGGTTGCAGCATCCAATCAGGTAGCTTCCCCAGTGACCCAGGAAACCATAGAGGAACCATGTTCCTCTTGATTTCCTCTTTCAAACGATAATAAATGTTCTGAGAATTTTTCCTACGAATTTTAATATGATTTTTTTAAGTGGTTTTGTTTGATATGTTATCCATCTATGGCCAGCTTAAAAGAGAAGTATGGGGTTCACTGAGAGCCTGAGCTGGGTGTCAGTCCAGGTATCTGGCAGATCCCGACTCCGTGGTCATGATGACACAAAGCCTGGACTGACTCTGTGACATCAGCAGGGAGCGGACTTCAGCTGGGTCACAGGAGTGCAAAACGAACTGCACTCCTGTTATCCTGAGCTTTGGCTGTACTTCTCCTTTAAGGCTGGACAGTAAAATAACTAGCATTCATTAACTATAAAGTTTCGCATTCTGCGAGTGTTACCATGAATGTGTAGTGTGTAGAGATCCCAACATTTCTCATCTCTTAGGCCACACACAATGACAACAAAATTATACCAAAATATGTGGTCAACAGAAAGCTATACAAATCATGTTACAAACATTGATTTAAACAATTCAATAGAATTAAAGGGTCTCTGGTATGACAGAATAATAGAGCCATGTCTGAACTCATTTTGAGAATGCTAGTTTCCTGGCTGTCATGCGGATCCATGCCCGAGACTTTTCTAAAACTCATTTACAGCACACTTGTCTTGTGTATTAAACTTCAACTGAAGTAGGACACATTCGGCCAACTACCAATTCAAAGAGGCCAGCAATAGCAGCCCCCATACCTTTCTTAAAGAAATTCGATAAACTCTCCTTGGCTTTCGTGCTGCAGGTGTTCTGACTTAAGTAGATGAAACAGCAGCTTAACAGCTGGGCACTTGCTGCACACCAGCTCAGAAGTCACTTCAAGCAATATCGAGGGATATTGAGAGAGCAACACAGAGCCAACCATGCAAGGGAAGCTGTTTCATGCTACACATACAAATGCAACAAACAACCATTCACATACAATTCAACTGTCTCACAATATTTACAAGTAGTCACAGAACCAGTTGAGCCTTGGTCAAAACAAAAAATGACATATGATACGGTATGTCACTCGCATTATTAACCGGTTCCCATCTAGCGCACGCCGATGTACGTCGGCAGAATGGCACGGCAGGCAAATGGGCGTACCTGTACGTCCCTTTAAATTTGCCGCCCTGCCATCGCAAGCGCGCCGATCATCTCCCCGGGGTCCAGCGATGGCTGATCTGATCCAGCGATGGGTGATTTCTTAGTCCAGTGCAGTCCATGCATGCATCCGTCTTCTGTCTCCACTGAGGAGACACTGCAGGGATCCCAGCGCTGACGTTTCTTATATTAGGAGGGCGGGGCCACCCGTCACCTGACCCCGCCCCCTATGATGCTGGTGAGGGAAGCCAGGGGTTCCCCATGACGTATGGGTAACCACGCCCCTCTCTGATGTAACAGAAACCTGCTTTTTCCTAATATAAGAAACGTCAGCGCTGGGATCCCCGCAGTGTCTCCTCGGTGAAGACAGAAGACGGATGCATGCATGGACTGCGCTGGACTGAAAATCACCTGTTGCTGGACCCCGGAGAGATGATCATCCATCGCTGGATATCAAGAGTGGATTAGCACCACTGGAATCTTTTTTTTATTTTTTTTAATTTTTAATAAAGGAATTTTTCAAAAGTGTGTTTGTCTTATTTAACCATTTTTTACACTTTCTTTGTGAAATGGTAGGGGCACTTTTGTACCCCCTTACCATTTCAAACGGGGGGGGGCAGGATTTGGGGGTACCCTTGTTAAAGGGGGCTTCCAGATTCTGATAAACCCCCCGTCCGCAGAACCACACAACCACCGGCCAGGGTTGTGGGGATGAGGCCCTTGTCCCCATCAACATGGGGACATGGTGCTTTGAGGGGTCATAGACCCCCAAAGCATCCTCCCAATGTTGAGGGCATGTGGCCTGGTACGGTTCAGGAGGGGGGAGCGCTCTCTCGTCCCCCCCTCTTTTCCTGCAGCCTGCCAGGTTGTGTGCTCGGATAAAGGGTCTGGTATGGATTTTTAGGGGGACCCCACGTCAATTTTTTTTAAATTTGATGCGGGGTTCCCCTTAATATCCATACCAGACCTGAAGGGCCTGGTAATTGAATTTAGGGGAACCCCACGCTTTTTTTTTTAATCAATGAATGAATTGTCCGCTCAGTAATACAGAGAACACTCATTGAGTGTTCTCTGTATTACGGGAGCCGACAATTGAAAGTGATTTTAAAAGACTTTTTTTCCTTGCGAAATGACACTTTGTGCAGGGACAGTTCTAAGCACGGGAAACATGCGCCCCTTCACAGGCATACTATAGACACCCCCCAGGTACGAAATTTAAAGGAATATTACACTTTTATTGTTTCACTTTAATCATTATTAAAATCACTGCTCCTGAAAAAACGGCAGTTTTTAAAACTTTTTTTGCATTGATCCATGGGGCAGGAACCAGGTCCCCAAACACTTTTTAGGACAATAACTTTTATATTAGCCTTTAAAATTAGCACTTTAGATTTCTCCCATAGACTTGTACAGGGTGTTCCGGCTTTTCGAATTTGCCCAAATTGTTCACTGTTCGCTGAACAGGCAATGTTAGAGTCGAACATGAGTTCGACTCGAACTCAAAGCTCATCCCTAGTCGGGACCCCCGTGAGTCTGGTCGCGGGTCCCGCGGACTCGATCGCCGCGGGCATACCCGCGATCGTCTCATGGGGCGGCTGAACGGAGAGATGCCGTTGTAAACAGCATCTCCCCATTCTGCCTAGCAACTAGTGACGCTGATCTCTGCTCCATGTGATTGGAGCAGAGATCAGTGTTCACTAAATGAAAGCCCAGCCCCCAACAGTTAGTAACACACCCCTAGGAACACTTAACCCCTACACTGCCACCCCAAAAATGTGTCAAAAATGTCCGATGTGTCCGCCATGGTGTCCGTTCCATTAGCCACAAAAAATGTGCACCATTTATAAATAGAATTAATAGTTCATTAAATTAGCTTCAAACTGGTGACAAAAAAAACACTATGTTCCACATGGTGCTCTACTCTAAATGGAAAGCTCATTGGTGCTCCATCCACAGTGAACTGTGTAAACTGTATTACCTTTAATTAAAATGCATAAAAAACAAAACAACACACTCACATTTTTTGGTGCCTTAAACCTGTTGGCACAGACAATCAATGCTCAATAGTATGAGGGAATTGCAGCCGCTTCACCTATCACAGAAGCTGGCCTGCGTTCCACAGTAGTTAAGCCAAGTAATTGGCAAACCGTAAGTGAGTTAATGATAAAGAACAAATAAAAACATGTTTTGTTCCATGGTCAAAGGTAAAACTTAAAAAATAATTATTTAATGAGATACATTGCATGTAATCTATCTACTAAAATGGCCATGTCATTATCAGTATATTGGCGGAACTAGAAAACTATTGGGAAGACTTAGAGAACACATTAATAATATCAAAAAGGGCTACAAAAAACATAGCCAAATCAAATCATTTCAGAATTCACCATAATAGGGACACCCAGGAGACTTATTTTTTGTGGGATTGATAAGGTTGAGAACTACTAGAGAGGTGTTAATAAGATGAAAAAAGTATCGCAGGGTGAGACCAGCTGGATATATGACTTAAAAACCATGCAACCAATGCGTCTTAATATAGACATTGATATAAATGCATACACTATAAATATAAAAATTTGACTTACTTCATGGTAGACCTACTGTGCTGTGCTCATACAGCTCACCACCTCTTCCATGATTAACCCACAGTATGACAGACTATTGGTCACTGGACACAAACTAACGTACAAAGTTTCAGTAATAAAATAGCACGGATTAAGCTCGCAACCCTTGAATGGATATCACATTGTTTGTTAAGTCCAATTTCAATCACTCTACTCGACACTTTGCCGTTATAGCTTGATAGCCATTAGACCGCATTTTGTTCATTTCCATATTTGTAACTGTTTCATACAGGCACCACCATGGTGGTCTACCTTATGTTCAATGTATATTATGCTTTTTGTTAATTTTGTTCATCTTGTTTGTAACTGGCTTTCTTCGATTGTCTGTGTGTGTGTGGTTTTTGTCTATGACAGGAGGGATCAGAGAAGCCAGATCATATTGGCAGTTCTCTCCCACCCTGCAGCTTTCGCTAGTTAAGGGTTAATTATTTAGTGCTTATAGAGGGAAACATTGCCATCCAGATCCAGCCTCCTGAGGAAGCCAACTGAGGGAAATGCATTGGCGTCACTTCAGGTTTGCTGATTACTGGGCTGTACTACTGTGAAACGCAGGCCGGCTTCTGTGACAGGTGAAGCCCTGAACATGCTAAATTGATGTCACTGGGATTGCTTATATTTTATTTTTTCACATTGTTTCATGTGTTGAACTATTAATATTTTATATTTTCACCGTAATATTTATACTTGGCACTGCTTAAGTGCCCGTTCACACTACCGCGACTTGTCAGGCGACTTAGCCGCCTGACAAGTCGCGCTCCGTTCTGTACTATGGAACCGTTCTAATAGGAGCGACTCAAGTCGCTCCGACTTAGAAAAAGGTTCCTGTAGTATTTTCGGGGCGACTTCAGGCGACTTGCATTGACTTCTATACAGAAGTCATTTTGCAAGTCGCCGCTGAAGTCGTGTGCAGGTCGCGTCTGAGTCGCGCTGCAAGTCGCGTCGCCCCTGTGTGAACGGGCACTTATTTTCTATATATATTTACATATCTACGGGGTTTATTTACTAAATAGAGAGTGCAAAATCAGGCTCACTTCTTCAAAGAAACCAATCAACTTCCATGTTTTATTGCCAAAGCTTAATTGAGCAAGCTGAGGTTAAAAAGCTGATTGGCTACCATACACAGCTGCTCCAGATTCTGAGTGCTCCAGTTTTAGTAAATCAACCCCTATGTGTTAAAAGTAGCTGCTGTGATAGGGATTTTGTCACACATTGGGCGTAGTGCTGCCTGATCCAAATTAGCATTAATACCTTGGACAGGGTGTTCTCAGATAAACTTTTTGATGGACTTCAAGTAAGAAGCAAACAAATTAAAATATAGTATGGCTTACCTATTAGATACAGTAAATATACTGTTTAGGAGATATTTACTTTTGATGCAGCCGGTGATGTCCCTGCGGCATGAGCTCTGAAGGAACAGCATACCAGCGTCGTTCTATCAGAATCCTGTGCCATGAACAGCGGCTCTCACGCACATACGTGGGAGTGATGTCATTGCGGCTCCAGCCACTCCCACAGCCAGAGTTTGTGAACCCAGAAGCACCTTCAGCAGTGACAGTGCGTTGCTAGAGGGCTTCGTTTTACGGTGTCCCATAATGTGCTTGTATGTGAATGCATACTAGCACATTATGGTATTGCCTTGCAGGATTAAAAATAAAAACAGTGGTTTACTACCGCTTTAATGCAAAACTCCAGTTAAAGTGTTACTAAACCCACAACAGTCAAATCTGTGTGTATATACAGTAAAGCATGCTTGCTATTCTCACCTAAACCTAAAGGAACCTATTGGAACCTAAGGGGTTAATCTGCATTGTATAAAAAGGCTGTTTGATTCTGGCATCTCTGATCTTCCCCTTCTTCCACAGTCCCCAATTTATCTCCTGATAGAAGAGAGTCATTGGAGACACTCTGCAAATGCTCATTTTGGTATGTTTTGCTAGAGAGGTTTTTTTCTTGGGAAAGTGCATGTGATCAGCACAGGGCCAATCAGCACTGTCCATACAGAGGACCAGGGATCTGGAAGGCTCATAGGACAGTCAGAAAACTCCCCCTACAAGTTTTAACCAGTGCTTGGCTGGACACCAATACAAGTCACAAGGCTATATAATGCTGATGAGAAAAGGTATTTAACAGTTTATATTTACTAAAATAATGTAATTTCAGTCTCCTGGGTTTAGTAACACTTTAACACTGCAGTTACAGAAATAGTATTTTTTTTTCTCTTTTAAATAAAAAGTTTAAACTATATAAACAAAAGGCAATTGTTGTGGGCACCCTCTGCAGAGTTTTGTTTGGTAAAGGAAGTGGAACAATAATGTATGAATTGGCAGAAGCAACAGGTAGTTAAACTATTTTACAGAGAAAAGTCAAACTTCTGTGTTAATGCTATTGAAAGACTGCTTCATTTTTTTATTGTTCCCATATATCCACTTTATAGTTGAACTAAAGGAAAACCTTTTTTTTTTTGGATAGAGGAAAGGAGGGTTATAGCCGCTGTCGGTTTTATTTTTGCCATTGGTGTCCCATAAGGAAGAGTTCACTTCCTGTCCTAAAAACAAAACAGGAAGTCAGAGGAAATCCCTCTAAAGTGAGGGAATCAATGATTGTTACTAGGGATAGGCGAACGGTTCTGCCCCAGCATAAATTTGGGCCAAACTTTCGTTGTTCGGTGAACATCCGAACAAACGGGTCTTTCGACTGTTTGTTCGCCCTCCCAAACCGGCCACAATGCATTGCGGCGCTCAACAGTGAATTGCAAGCCCCAATTGGCTGAAGCAGTGAAAGCTTCAGCCAATCAGGGCACAGAGTGCTGTCAGAGTCATGATTGGACACTGTCATCATGACTTTATCCAATCATGGCTCATTCCCACCCCACAGTATAAAAGTATTCTTTCAATGGCAGCCATTTTCAGTGTGATTTCAGCGTGGAGAGAGAGATAGAACAGGGCTCTGTTCAGTACTATTAGTTAGTGTTCTATACTGTGCTATTTTGCTTCAATTTTCAGTGTAGAATATTAATTTAGTGTCAGTCTAGGGATAGTATGATTGTAGTGAGGAGGACCATCATCCCCCGCTTTGCATAGTGTACAGCTAGAGTAGGGACAGCTCAGAAAGTTTCAGTGTAGTGCCGGTTGAACACCGTCTGATTGCATTAATGCCAGTTTAACACCATCTACCTCTGTGCTGCGTTACTGCCAGTTTAATACCATTTGCGTTACGGCCAGTTTAACGCCATATAGTTTTGTGTGCATTACTGCCAGTTTAACGCCATATAGTTCTGTGTGCGTTACTACCAGTTTAACGTAATTTACTTCTGTGTGTGCGTTACTGCTAGTTTAATGCCATTTACCTCTGTGTGCGTCACTGCAGTTTAATGCCATATCGTTTTTTGTGCTTTACTGCCAGGTTTAACGCCATATAGTTCTGTGTGTCACTGAACATTAACGCATTATATTGCAGTATATTATAGTGTATCTCTGGAGTGTGTCTGTGTAGTGTGAGTACTCAAATTAAAGTGCACCAAACACCACTTTACATTAAAGTGAATCAACGTACAGATTTCCACTTCTTCTTTACATTTGCTTATAAACACGCCCCCTCCCTCCCAATAATGTCTGGGAGGGTGCCAGGAACAAATGTGTCCAGAGGCAAAGGTGTACATGATGGGAGGGCATAATTTCCTCTGTTTAGTGAGTTTGCCTGTGCTATCCAGCCACAGCATGCAGAGGAGGTGGTGGACTGGCTTACTAAACCTTCCTCATCCTCTGTCACACAAGCAGAGACAAGAGTGCCAGAGTGGATAAACCTGCCTCCTTGTCCACATCTATTCCTGCCATAGCCCCAACATCAGCCATGGAGGAGTCAGCTGAGTTTTTTGACCACAGCATCAGCCACTTGTGCCTTGATGATGCCCAGCCATTACTGGATTCAGATGTTGGTTCTGAGGTTGAGGATGACAAGAACATGAGCCAAGAGAGAGGGGAGAACACTGGTAGACAAATTAGCATTCATGTTTCCTCCAGCCGCAGCATATTGCCAAGTTATTTCATGTGGTAATGATGATGATGGAGGTGATGATGATCACTGATGCGACTTGGGTGTCAGATAGAGCAGAGGAGGAAACTGAAGGTGAGGTGGCACAACCCCAAGGAGGCCAACATCAAGAAAGAGTAGAGAGCAGCCACCCTATTCCATCACATTCTGCAGCCGTTATTCTCCTGGCCCACTCCCCAAAGCTCTGCTGTCTTGGCCTTTTTCAGCACATCTGCAGCAGATTGCACTGTTGCTATCTGCAAACTGTGTCTCAGGCACATCAAACGTGGCAAAAACACCAGCCATTTGGGTATCACATGCTTAACAAGGCATTTAACGTCCAACCACTCAGCCTGTTGGCAAGAGCACCTAAAAGCCACACAAAAGGGGCACAAATCTATCCCTCCTCCTCCTCGTTACCCACTTCAGTCTGCCCTGCTATACCGAGTCATTATCTCTCAGCAGCCTCCACTGACAGGGATGATGGCATAACACAGGGTGTCCCAGGTCCTAGCATCTCACATCTGCCAGCAGCAGACCACCAGTTGTAGACTGTAGTCGGCACATTTCTCTGCCCCCATCTGCTGCAGTGGGGGGAAAAAAAAATACAGTCCCTGTCACCCACTTGCCCAGCATCTAAATGCAAGCTTGTTAAAGCTGTTGGCTCTCCAACTTCTGTCTTTCAGCCTGGTGGATTCTGCCCCCTTCCATGAATTCGCACAATGTGCTGTACCACAATGGCAGGTTCCCAGTCACTACTACTATTCACACAAGGCCGTTCCATCTCTCTACCATCATGTGGAAGGGAATGTTCTGGCATCGTTGGGCAAGGCAGTCAGCCATAAAATCCACCTTACTGCTGACATGTGGTCCAGCAAGCATGGGCAGGGACAATATAGTTTGTTCACAGCACACTGGGTAACGCTGCTTGCAACTCGAAAGGATTCAGGACAGGGCTCGGTGCTGCAGCTTGTTGTGCCTCAACATCTCCATACAGCAGGTGGTGATGATGACCAGACCTGTGAGCTCTCCCCCCTCCTCCTCCGCTACCACCATGCCCTCCTCTACAGAATTGTCCTATGAACATCAGGTACCCCTGAGGTGGTTCACACCACGGCAGCTGGAGCCAGGAATGGTAGTGTGCGATAATGGCTCAAACCTCCTGTCCGCCTTTAGATGGGGAAAGTTGACACATGTGCCATGCCTGGCACATGTCCTCAATTTGGTGGTAAAGCATTTCCTAAGCACGTACCCAGGGTTGCAAGATGTACTAAAGCTGGCCAGAAGAGCCTCTAGCCATTTCAGGCAGTCATACACAGCCAGTGCTTGGTTGGCTGAAATTCAGTGGGAAATCCACCTGCCCGTAAACTGCCTGATGCCCACCAGGCGGAACTCAACTTTGTCAATGCTGCAGCGGCTATACATGCACCAGAGGGCCGTCAACGAGTACCTGTGCAAATATGGCACAACGACAGGCTCAGGCTGCCTCAGCTTTTTATCCCCATGCCAATGGCTGATCATTAAGGTTGCATGCACTGCATTGTCACCATTTGCAGAGGCCACAAGGATGGTGAGCCGCCAAAGTGCATGCATCAGTGCCACAATCCTTGTTGTGTTCCTGCTGGAGCAGACTCTGCATGGCATTATGGCCAGGGCACTGGAGGCAGAGCAACAGGAGGAGGAGAAGGACGTCCTTTCCTCTCAAGGCCCACTTTATTCAGACACCGTTGTTCCTATGTCACAGAACACACAGGAGGAGAGAGGGGAGGAGGATTCTGGCACTTTCATAGGCTTCGAAGAAGAGGAGGACATGCATCAATCTGTAAGTGATGGCTTTCTAACTCAGGACCCTAGGGAGTAGTAAGTGGCTGGGAGGAGGAAGTCCTAGATACTGTCATCCTGAGTGACCCCAAGGAGTCTGCTTCTCAAGCCTCGGCAAATTTGAGGCGCATGGGCAACCTCATGCTTCAAAGCCTGCGAAAGGACCCAAGAATACATGGCATAAAGGAGAAGGATGATTACTGGTTGGCAACCCTCCCTGACCACCATTATAAGGGGGAAGGTCTCAGAACTCATCCCGTCGCCACAGAGAGCGCAGAAGATAAAATCTCTTGAAGACACATTAAAGAGGATTTTATTGAACATTTTTCCTGACTGCAGTAGGTTACAGTGTTCTGGAACACTTTGTTTTGAGTCTTCTGTTGGTCAAGAGAGGAGCGCTGGAGAAGGCGTCCGACTAAGTGAGGCATTTTGGAATTTTTTTAATCCTCGCCACCCAGGGCTGTCAGCTTCCACTTCCCATCGGCAGCGTCTGCATCACATGGTGGATGATTACCTCGGGGCCAAAACAGATGGAGAAATTTCCAGCTGATGATCCACTGACTTACTGGGTCATGAGAATAGACCACTGGACAGAACTTGACCAGTATGCTATTGAGTTGTTGGGCTGCCCTGCATCCAGCATGCTTTCAGAACGGACATTCAGTGCTGCAGGAGGTTTTGTTACTGATCATAGAATGCGTCTGTCCATAGACTCTGTGGAACGTTTGACTTTTATAAAAATGAATCAGTCCTGGATTACCAGCTATGAAGCCCCTGATGTCTAGGTCACTGAAAAAAATAGAGGGTGACTCTCCCTAATGGGGGCACAGACAGCAATAAAAACTGACAGTGGTTCTAATCCCTCTCCACTCTATCCATAACTAAAAAAGTAATGCCCCTAGTTATACTTTAACCCCTTCATGCCTAAGGGTAAAACAAATTTAAATGCCTTGCAATTTTGACATGTGTTAGTAAAACCGTACATATCATCACAACTACTTTGTGCATCTAGGTGAATTATACCTTGTTTTTTCAGGACAAAGCGGCCTTTCATTTAGTGGTAAATGGTAATGGATATCTTCCCGATTAATTTTTATTATCAAAGGAAAAGTGGCCCAAATTAGTAACTGTACGTAGATTTCTTGCTTCTCCCATAAAAATACTCTTGACCTTTGACCCAAAACTAACCCTGGCACTGACCTAGAGCAAACCCTAAATCAAGGTATTTTTTTAATTATTAGTATTATTATTATTATTATTTTTTTTTTTTTTTTTTACACACTTTTTTTACTATCTCTCAAAAGGACAGAGAGTGATACCATGCATCTCTCTCATTCATTCACACAGACAGAAAACATGGGGGGAGGCTTCACAGTGACTAATCCCTGTCAAAGCCATTTAGAGGCTATCACAGTGATCAGGTGACCCAAAATCGAACTTTCCGAGTCCCAATCATTAGAACGGCTCTTGGTGGGACTCCAGTCTCTGTGCTGGGAGTGGGCTGTGCGCCGTGCTCCCAGCACAAAAGGGATACCCAAATATGCGACCCCATGGAAAAAAAGACCAATCCAGTGGGGACCCATATTTGCATATGGTCGGCGTGAAGGGGTTAATGATGATTAGACAAGAATAAATCTAAATAGATCTTAGAGAATAGTTGTACACAATCTTCCACCAATACATTACCTTTTATGGCCTTTAACTGTTTACTCTTTTCCTTTTCGTAATCCTTTAAGATTTGCTCTGTGTTTTGATAGTAGCTTTGAACCAGATTGTTCACATTACTGCTTGAGATGTACACACTCTCCACTGCAGCCTCCAGCAGACGCTCCTGTTATCCAAAGTTGGAAACATTAAATACAGAAAACAAGCTGCATTCAGCACGAGAAAGGAGAAGTTAGGGCAGAAAAGTCCCTTCAAAATCCTGTCCGAAACCTCGATTTCAATTAAACCAAATACAAAAACACCATCTGGACTGCGTTCAATTATTTATTTCCACCATCCAGAGTGAGTTCAGTGCCTAAAATAGAACACCATGGGCCTTTTGACATCTGGAGCGATGTGTTAGATGTTTACATGCATGTCAAGGTGATTCATGTTCACTTTCATCATTGCAGTATTAATCAAAAAGAGGCAGTGCCTATTGAAATCACAGGGAAATGAGGAACATAATCCCTTTAACTGATCTCTTTATATGTGTAAACAATAGGATTTTTTTAAATTATCAAATGCAGTTGAAGCATATCACCACCAGTCTGATGTCTATTGATGTCTTTTAGGACAATGGAAAGATAACCTTTGTAAATCGATTTAAAGTGGAACTGAAGACATTTTACAAAGACTGTGAGGAGGCATGCTATTATCACAGAAGAGACACACATAGGGGTTGATTTACTAAAGGCAAATACACTTTACACTACAAGTACACTTGGAAGTGCAGTCGCTGTAGATCTGAGGGGAAGATCATCCGATCATGTACAAGCTAAAATGCTGTTTTTTATTTTCCTTGCAGGTCCCCCTCAGATCTACAGCGATTGCACTTCCAAGTGCACTTGTGGTGCAAAGTGGATTTGCCTTTATTAAATCAACCCTAATGTCTCTTCTGAAATAAAATGCACCTACCTGCCTGCTCACAGTCTTCCGAGGAATGTAAACTGGGATACACATACAGCTTACATTGCAGGCACAGTCCCTGTGTGCCAGATGACTGACTCCTGCGCAAGAGTTACATCATCCCGCATCAGCCAATGAAGATGCTCAATGACCAGCACATGCTGGAGATGTACCCAGACCACTAGAGAGGAGGTAAATAATGTGACTTTAGCTCGGACTTAAATTCAGGAGCAGTGGGAGAAGCACTGCACTTGCATCAGCACCCCCTTGCAATATACATCTTCTAGTACAGAATATAATCCAATGTCAGTTTTAATCTGTAAAGGATTCTAAGGTATTGAACCAAGCAGACTCACTGGATATATAATTTGCTTTATATCTTATTGTGTCTTGTTTTTGTATTTATTATGTAATAATGATGCATTAAAGGACAATCATATTGTACACATTAAAAATCTACTGTATATTTGGATCAGAGGGCATTATTGTGTATTAAAGTGGTTTTAAAGGCAGAAGGTTTTTTACCTTAATGCATTCTATGCAAAAGGTAAAAAACCTTCTTTGTGGAGCAGTCCCCTCAGCCCCTCTAATACTTACCTGCGCCCAGTCGTGATCCATCGATATGCACGAGAGCCTCAGCTCTTCAGGGACTCTCCCTCCTCATTCACTGAGACAGCAGCGGGTGCTATTGGCTCCCACTGCTGTCAATTACAGCCAGTGAGCCAATGAGGAGAGAGAGGTGGTGGGGCTGAGCCATGGCTCTGTGTGTGAATAGACATACAGAGTAGCGGTTCGAGAACAAGCCTGCTCGGGTGCCCCCCCCCATTAGCAAGCTACTTGCCGTGGGGGCACTCGGCAGTAGGGAGGGGCCAGGAGCGACAGCGAGGGGCCTAAAAAGAGGAGGATTGGGGCTGCTCTGTGCAAAACCACTGCATTGAGCAGGTAAGTATAACATAACATTTTTGTTACTTAAAGAAATAGACAAATCTTTAATATTGCTTTAAGGAATGCAATTGTTTTGTATTATTTTAATCGCTTGCCGACCGTATTAGTTACAAGGTGGCTTTGCTGTGCAGGATCACATACCTATCATGGGGTGTGCATGCGCACCGCCAGCAGCCCACTCCTGCTGTGATTATACCCAGCGGAAGCCGATCTGTGGGTACCGAGGACTCAATGTCCGCCTGCACCCACGATCATTAGGTAGAGTGGCAGAAAGCCGATCTGCCTACGTAAACAAGTCAGATCGCAGTTCTGTCAGTAGGGGAGGCATTTATCCTGTGTTCTTGCAAAGCAGGGACACAGATCTATGTCTTCCCTTAGTAAAAGCACCTCCCCACAGTACACAAGCACTGGCTAGGAACACATTTAATCCCTTGATTACCTTTGATGTTAACCCCTTCCCAGCCAGTGTCGTACAGTGACAGTAAATATTTTTTTTACCACTGATCACTGTATTAGTGGCACTGGTTCCCAAAAAGTGTCAGTTAGTGTCCGATTTGCCCGCGGCAATATCGCAGTCCTGCTATAAGTCGCTGATCGCCGCCATTACTAGTTAAAAAAAATGAAAAAATTAAAATAAAAATTACATAAATATATCCCATAGTTTGTAGACACTATAATGTTTGCACAAACTAATATACGCTTATGCCGCGTACACACGAGCGGACTTTTCAACATCCAAAGTCCGACGGAATGATTCCGTCAGACTATTCGATCGTGTGTGGGCTACAACGGACTTTTGATTTGCAAAAGTCTGACGGACTTTAGAAAATGGAACATGCTTCAAATTTTTCCGACGGAACTCCGCCGGACCCAGTTCCTCCGAAAAATTCGCTTGTGTGTATGCTATTCCGACGGACTAAAACCGACGCTAGGGCAGCTATTGGCTACTGGCTATGAACTTCCTTATTCGAGTCCAGTCGTACGTCATCACGTTCGAATCCGTCTGAGTTTGGTGTGATTGTGTGTGGCCAAGTCCGCTCAGTCGAAAAGTCCATCAGAACTCTGTCGGAACTCCGGCAGAACTCCTTCGGATGTCTGTCGGACATAAGTCCTCTCGTGTGTACGGGGCTTTACTGGGATTTCTTTTACCAAAAATATGTAGCAGAATACATATTGTCCTAAATTGATAAAGAAATTCGATATTTTTACATTTTTTTATTGTTTTATAGCAAAAAGTTAAAGAAATATTTATTTTTTTCAAAATTGTTGGTCTTTTTTTGTTTATATCAGGGATATGCAATTAGCGAACCTCCAGCTGTTGCAGAACTACAAGTCCCATGAGGCATAGCAAGACTCTGACAGCCACAAGCAGAGGCAGAGGCATGATGGGACTTTTAGTTTTGCAACAGCTGGAGGTCCGCTAATTGCAGATCCCTGGTTTATAGTGTAAAAAATATAAAATGCAGAGGTGATCAAAAGCTTTATTTGTAGGGAAAAAAAGGACACAAATAGTATTGTAATGTCGCACGACCTCGCAAGTAACACAGTGACTTATCACAAAAAACGGCCTGGTCATGAAGGGGGGTAAATCTTCCGGAGGTCAAGTGGTTAATATATTTTGTCGTTTTAAATAAAAAAATTGTTAAAAAATAATTCAGGAGCAGTGCAAAAGCACCGTCATCCCATCACAGGGATCTCCATTAGTTGGACTCACTGGCATATATCTAGATGTTGCAAAGCTCACCAGTTCTTGGACAGCTTTGCCAACATTCTGAAAACGTAGCTTCTGCAAAAACGTTTTTCCAGCTCCCTGAAGAAGTGAGCAATTCTATCACGATACTGCTGACTTTGTACAAACCTTCATTTTTGTTTTTTACAAAAAATACAAAGTTATCACTAGTGTGGATTCTTCACAATTAGGAATAAATCTCCTAATGAGTGATTCCCAAACCAAAGTATTCACTACTATACAAATTTAACACTGAGCTAAACTACCAGCAGAATTGTCAGTGGCATGGAAGTACTGCAGCTCCCTCATGTTTCAGCACACAGCTCTTCGTTTTATCCCCAAACTACCCCAACTCTGCAGTGTGCTGGCAGGTTGCTCCACTTAAGCTGGCCACACAGTCAGCCAGCGGGTTGTATGAAAAAACTGTCCCGATTCTCCAAACCACATGGATGCAGGAATCCTCCCTGCTGTTTCACTGTATTCTGACAGCAGGGAGATTTCCCCATCATCAGAATACACAGATAAGTGCTGCAGATTATTACCTGCTGCACTGAAAAAATAAATAAATAAATACCGACAGGGAGGTTGAACAGAAGCATCACCTTAAATTCACTGTTCTCTTCTATCATACTCTTGGCAGCCTCCTGCTGTGCATGGTGTATCAGGCTCTGTCCTATGGCATGCTCCATGTGCTGGCGAATCCCGTGATTGGCTTCTGTCAGGTCTAAAAGAAGCTGTTGCTGGAAGTCACTGCGTGCCTGCCAGGTTTCCTCCTCCAGCTTGCTTTCCTCCTCTGAGATATGAGCTTCCTGTTCAAGAGAAAAAGGGATACGTATTATAACAGAGCTGCCATTTATAGAGCAGTTCTGACCAGTCCTCCCATTACATTCTTTTCTACATCATCCACAGTGTCCAATAAAACCCGATACACGGTTTTAAGTCATTTTGTCTTTTCTTAGGCCACTTTCCCACTGAAGCGGCACTCGCGTTAGCGGTAAAGTGACGCTAGTTTTAGCAGCGCTTTACAGTTTTTAGCGGCGCTTTTCGTCCACTAGCGGGGAGCTTTTAACCCCTGCTAGTGGACGAAAAAGGGTTAAAAGCGCCCTCAAAGCACTTTGCAGATGCTTTGGCGACACTGGCCATTAATTTCAATGGCAAGGGTGTTTTGGAAGGGGTGTATTCACTGCTCCTAAACCGCCCCAAAGATCCTGCCTGCAGAACTTTTTTTTAACGTTCCACAAGTGCACCGCTCCAGTGTGAAAGCACTCAGCTTTCACACTGGAGTGACAGGAGAGGTGCTTTACAGGTAATTTGCAGATGCTGTTTTTAGCATTAAAATGCCTGTAAATCACCTAAATGGCCTTAGTGTCTTATGCCATATTCTGCTTTGCCCTAGCTTTGGAATCTACGACCTACTGTTCTCTTTACCATCTTACAGTGGGAATAGAAAAGAATCACTTTATCCTGGAGATCGTTTGACAGTGCCTTGCCAACCATAACTGATTGTGCGCTTCAGTTGCACTACCAGGGACAGAAATGCTCCAGGAAAGCTCTTTTCATACTGAGCGAAACAAAATGACCAAAGCTGATCACAGTTGGAAGTCAAATGGCTTTTTTGTGCCATTGAGAAAATGATTAGCTACACCTGATTGAGTTCACAAGTGATTTTTTTTGGAGGGGGGTGATCCTTTTTCCAACTCAGTGATTCTGTTTTTGATTTTTATTTTTTTTTATCTGACATATTGGTGTTATATTGGAGATATAGATATAGATAGATAGATATATCTATATATATCTATTACACACACGCTTGGATACTATAAGTTGTACTGAGTAAATACATTTGGATAAAACAAAATATGTGCATGTCTTCATTTCAGGCTGCAAAGCAATAGAATGTGATTATTTTAAAAGGGGGTGATTCTTTTCTATACCTACTACCTGTATATTCTTTTTGTGTAGGATATCATTCAACATTATGTTATCCCTGAAACACATCCCCAGCAATCTGCCCCAAAAGAAAGAGGAGCAGACCCTGAAGATAGCTGTCGGGACGATGCAGGAGTGTAAATGAAGATAGGATGCTGAGGAGCTGTCTCTCCTGTATCTACTTACTCCAAGCTTAGGACATATCGCTTAGCATTGGCTATATTTTGCAATCCTACCTAAATATGTCCATATGTCCAATGAGCTGATACTGTATATCATTTTTTTAAAAATACAGAACCTGACCGCGAGATTGTGTTTCCAGCGCGATCCCATCGCACTTGTTCTCGGTGACAGGGTACTGTACATCTTGCGCTGGCTGCAATAGGAAAATGTCACATTTTCCTATTGCAGCCAGTGTGAGAAAGAAGCGACAATAGAGCCGGCATTGGTTCCCCATCCATGGGCATACCAGGCCCTTAGGTCTGGTAAGGATTTTAAGTGGAGCCCCTACATGAAAAAACGGTGTGGGCGCCCCCTCAAAATCCATACCAGACCCCTATCCGAGCACGCAGCCCGGACGGTCAGGAAAGGGGGTGGGGACGAGCGAGCGCTGCCCCCCCCCAAACCGTACCAGGCCGCATGCCCTCAACATGGGGGGGATGGGTGCTTTGGGCAAGGGGGGTGCCCCCCCCCACCCCAAAGCACCTTGTCCCCATGTTGAAGACGACAAGGGCCTTTTCCGGACAACCCTGGCTGTTGGTTATCGAGGTCTGTGGGTGGGGGGGGGGGCTTATCGGAATCCAGGAGCCCCCTTTAATAAGGGAGCCCCCAGATCCAGGCCCCCCACCCTATGTGAATGAGTATGGGGTACATCATACCCCTACTCATTCACCTGGGGAAAAAAGTGTAAAAAAAAAAAACAGGATTCCCATGGATCCTGTTATTTGCTTTGTAGTGCTACTGCTGCTCCTTACAATGCAATTCTATGACTTTGGGTAACTGATGTAAGTGATGCCTTATCCCACCGCCCATTACAAGAAATGTAAGCTTTTAACCTCAGAGGAACCCCTTAAATCAATGTTAGCAAGGAACCCTTGCTAAAAACAACTATTATATCTACAGGCCACAATACATTATAGTGATTTAGTAGGTTGTAGATATAACCATAAAAACGACTCTTCGTATAATCATGAAATTAAGAACAAGAATAAGTGAACAAAAAAATGTAAAAAGAATTAGTGAAAATTGCCTCTTAAACCCAGTAGACAAAGTTTTTTTTTTTCCTTTTGCTCAACTCAGTGGGCTAAACACACACAAAATACAAAAACAAAAAACCTCAGAGATCGCCATACTAACACAAGCAATGCAAGTACAGCGATCTCCCCCACTGCGCCTTTGTGTTCTGACAGGGGGACTCCCCTCCAACAGAACACACTGATCAGTGCTCACAGCCATTGGCTACAAGCACTGATCAGATTCTAGCATGTCCTTTCGACAGAAGGTGGTCGTTAGATTGGCTTCCGTCAGAAAGGCAACTATATACACTGACCGAATTTTGTCTGGTTCCTGTTAAACCGACTGATATTCGGCCCATGCGTACCCAGCCTTATTGAGGGTGGTGATTGGAGAAATATCTGCTTACATTGGTGATCAGTAGAAAAGTTCTCACACGTTGATGGTCAGTGGCTAGTCAAGGAATCCCTAACAAAGTCTGGAGGAATCTTATGGTTACACAGAACCCTGGTTGAGAAGGGATGCTCCTGAGGTTAAGCTACAATGTAATGGTTAAATCAAAAATTACTTTAGGATTTTCCTTTCTCCTTCACCTTTCCATTTTCTTTTCCCTCCCATTATGCTCTTTTGAGTTGCTATTGACTCCCTGTTTGACAACAGTTACATAAGGTTAGTTACATGTGCCTCCTTACCTGCACATCCAGGATACTTCCTTGGTGCTGAATGGAGCACCAGGGGAGCAAAGGAAAAGTATGTACATGCTGTTGGAGAGGGCTGGGGAATTACAGAAAACCTATTGCTTTGGCCCAAATGGTCTAAACACATGTTTGGGTTTAAATGGTTAGTTTCTGTTTTCCAAAAATGGCCTATACCAGTAAGGGGCACCTGAAAACAAACTGTGCAACCTTTACCAAAGGTAAACAATGCCCTTCCTAATGGTGTAGGCCATTTTTGTACCTCCCAAAGCCTGGCCAAAAAGCTGTCAGAAATGGGATCATCCATCCTGCCCTGTTGCTGGGACAGTGCTAAGACACTCCCAGCCAATTCAAACTCCCTTGCATGTGCTTCCTCTCCTCTCCCCTGTCGCAGTATCTCTAAACCCAGCGATGCTCCTATGCAGGATATAAGGTACAACTTTTTTAGAGGTCTGAGAGCTTGCAGCAGTGATGGCTGGGAGTGTCTTAGCAATGTCCTAGCAACAAGGCCGGTGCCCTCTCTGGGAATCTAGTACGCAAATGGCCTACACCAAGACATTATAGAACTTTAGTGAGAGTTGCACAGTTTTTATCTGCAGGTGCCCCTTACCTGCATAGGCAGTTTCTTTAGCTAAAGGTGAACGAATCCTTAAAGGAAAACACTTCAATAGTAACTCAAACTATAGAATACATTTTGTTTAAAACAGCTCACTCTGCAGCCTTAGCAGTCACATACGTGAGTTTTCTGATAGATAAATTAGGGTATTAATTAGGGACAAATCCAAAAAGGTTAAATTGAGTGAGGTGCACCTTTCCTCATCTAGCACTGTCTCAAGTGGCACAGCTAATCACAGTGCTGCAATTAAGGGATGCAGAAGGTCTGCTTACCATCTCATTCTGGGTTTGCCATTGCTCTTCATTCTGTAAGTGCCACTTGCCCTTTTCTAAGGCATGTTGTTCCTTCAGCTCTTGAACAATGACAATCTTTCTGGACATTCTCATCTGTGTGAGAGTTGCCATAGTTATAGTTCGAAGGGAAAGCGTACGCATGACAGATCTTAGCAAAAACTTGTGTCTCTGTATTGCGAGTCTGTGGGACCTGGAAAAAGGCAAGATGGAGTTACAATACAGTTTACTACAGATTCAGGTAACAGAAAACAAAAAAATAAAGAAATATTGTTCACACTTAATGGCTACATAGATATTTCTATTTACTGGAAGGTTTAAAATGAAAGTCTTTTCATTTCTTTAGATACACATAATTGTACTAATATAAATGATCTTATCAGGTCACGATAAATGGTTTAAAAATAGGATTTTTGTACGCACCGTAAAATCCTTTTCTCTGAAGTTCATTGACGGACACAGCTCCTTTAGCCCCTTGCCGCCTAGCGTACGCAGATGTGCGTACTCAGCTTTCGGGGGTTATACCGGGATGATGCCCGCAGCTGCAGACATCATCCCGTTACTCTTTTTTAGAGCCGGCGATCGGCTTTCGAGCGATACCAACCAATGTGGCTAAAAGCCGCTCGGCTGTTATACCAGAGGAGTGGGAGGGGACTTCCCTCCCCTTCCGCCGATCCTGCCGCTCTTACCGGGCCTCCCATTACACCAGGAGTCCCGATCAACAATCCGATGCCACCGGCGGCTAGGGACAGACTGGAATGAACCCGTAAGCGGCTTCATTCCAGTCTCCCAATTGTAAACACGGAAGCAACGTCATGACGTCACTTCCCGTTTACTCGGCTGCCAATGGTACCAGTTTAAAAAAAAAAATACAGTATTCAGAATCGCCAAAAATGGCAATCTGACTACTTTTAAGTGCAAAGGAGGGATTGTAGGTCTTTTAGAGTACCTGTCACCACCTATTACTGTCACAAGGGATGTTTACATTCCTTGTGACAGCAAAAAAAGTGATACTTTTTTTTTTTAAAACAATTTATTAATATTAAAATAAATAAGAAACAAAAATGTTTAAAGCGCCCCCATTGCCGCGACCTCGTGCAGCAAAGAAAACGCATATGGAATCTGTGTTCAAATCACACATGTGAGGTATTGCCGTGATCGTCAGAGCGAGTGCAACCTTCTCTGTAACTCTAACCTGGTAACTGTAAAACATTTTTTAAAGTGTCGCCTATGGAGATTTTTAGGTACCGTAGTTTGTCATTCCACGAGTGCGTGCAATTATAAAGCGTGACATGTTTGGTATCTATTTACTCGGCGTAACATCATCTTTCACAATAAACAAAAAAATTGCGCTAACTTTACTGTTTTGTTTTTTTTTTATTCATGAAAGTGTCCCTTTTCCCAAAAAAGTTGTGTTTAAAACACCATTGCATAAATACCGTGTGACATAAAATATTGCAACAATCGCTATTTTATCTCTAGATTCCCGCTAAAAAAATAATAATAATATATATATATATATAATATGTTTTGGGGTTCTAAGTAATTAAGCAAAAAATACGGATTTTAACTTTTAAACATCAAATGTCAAAAATAGGCTTAGTCATGAAAGGGTTAAATCTTGACCGTAGGGTTATCATGTCACCTTCAGGAGAGGACTAGGTAGAACATGTAACACATGTAAAAACAGCAAGACTACATAGCTCCGCCCAGGGGGCGGTTCCTCTGGCTATAACCCCTCAGCCTGCTTCCTGCAGCTCAGTACGTCAACAAGCAGTACAACGTAAAATAGGAGCGGTGGGTGCTGTGTCAATCCAGGGCTGGTGCAAGGATTTTTGACACTCTAGGCAGAACCTCATTTTGCCGCCCCATCAGCTCCACCCCCGACTCCACCCCCTTTACCCTGCCCATGTGACAGAAGGCGCCGCTATACAGGAAGCATCAGCTCTGCTTCCTCTAGTGCTGGCTCCAATGCCACGCTGCACCTATAATTACACTACCGGTCAGACTGAGTTTGTTACATGCTGCAGCCTGCAGAGCATGCAAACCTGGAGGGAAACCAGCGGCCGGGCGCCCCTAGGCAGCATTGCGCCCTAGGCGGCTGCCTAGTTTGCCTAGTGGTAGCACCGGCCCTGTGTCAATCAATGAACTTCAGAGAAACAGATTTTAGTAGAAAAATCCTATTTTCTCTTTCGTTCAATGACGGACACAGTTCCTTTAAATCTTGACCGTAGGGACATCCCCAAGCAGTGTCAAAACAAGGGGTGTAAACAGCAACAAATAACTTCACCCACAACCAGAGGAACGCCTCAACGGAGGAGTTGCCATCTGAAACAGTCGCACCAGAACTTGCCACCAACGTATGCATCAAAAATGCATTTAGAACAAACATGCAACTTTCTTTAAAAAAGAAAAAGGTTTAAATTGCAACTTTACACAGCCGCCTGCAAAACTTTGCGGCCAAAGCAAGCATCCGAAGATGCGCTTACATCGACTTTTTAGATTTTGTGAAAGTGTGAACGGACGACCAAGTCGCCGACTTACACACCTGAAAGAGAGACGCTTGATGTCGGAAAGCCCAGGAGGTCCCAATTCCCCTGGTGGAATGGACCGTGACAGGAAAGTGGGGCACCTGCCCCTTCAAGGCGCAAGCCTAGACCACGATCTGTCTGATCCACTGGGAAATGGTGGTAGACGAGACCGCTAGACCTTTTTTCGGACCAGTCACAGAAACAAACAGAGAGTCTGACTTCTGGAAGGGAGCCGTAGCTGACAGATATACCTTCAGAGCCCAAACCACGTCCAGGGAATGTAGGGAAACTTCTTTTGGATGTGTCAACTTAGGACAAAGGGATAGTAATACAATGTCCTCATTGAGATGGAATGCCGAAATCACTTTTGGAAGAAAAGAGGGTTTGCGGACGTAGCACCGCCTTATCCCTGTGGATAACCAGATAGGGCGACTTGCAAGACAAGGCCGCCAACTCAGAAACTCTCCTGGCAGATGTAATAGCCACTAAAAAGACAACTTTCTGGGAAAGCGTCAACAAGGGAATCTCCCTGATGTTCTCAAACGGCCGTTTCTGAAGCGCCGATAGCACCACGTTCAGATCCCACGGAGGTAGGGGTGGTAGAACCGGAGGGACTACACGCCGAACCCCTTGTACAAAGGTGCTTACCAATGAGGGAGATGCCAGGGGGTGTTGGAAAAAGAAAGCCAAGGTTGATATCTGTCCCTCGATGGTGCTTAAGGTAAGTTTCTGATCCATTCTTCCATTCCTCGCTGTAAAAACAGCAGGATTCTAGAAATCGAATAAGTGCACGGACACCACCCCATCTCCTCACACATGGAGATGTAGGCCTTCCATGTACGATGGTAAATCTTCCGCGAATAAGATTTCTGTGCCATCAGCATAGTGGAAATTACCGAGTCCAACAGACCTTGGTATTTTAGTACCTGGTTTTCAACTGCCATTAAAACAAGATACGGTAAAACAGGATGGAGTATCAGACCTTGCGATAGGAGGTCTTCTCGCATCGGCAACTGCCAAGGAGCGTCCGCCACCAGGTGTACTAGGTCGGCATACTAGGGATGCAGCGGCCAATCTGGGGCAATCAATATTACTGGAATCCCCTCGGCCTCCACTCTGTGTAGCAGACGTGGTAACAGTTTGAGCGGGGGAAAGGCATAAATCAGCCGATACTGCCCCCATGGAGCCACCAACGCATATGACGTGTCCGCCGAGGGGTCTCTTGTCCTGGACACAAACCTCTGCACCTTTTGATTGAGCCGAGAGGCCAAGAGATCCACATCTGGTGTGCCCCACCGCAGGCAAAGAAGCCTGAATACCTCTGGATGTAATGACCATTCTCCTGGGTCCAGCATCTGGCGACTTAGGTAGTCCGCCTGCCAGTTTTCCACACCGGGATGTAAATGGCCGACACATGTCGCTCTGCACGCTGGAGGATGTGAGCGACCTGCCATGCCGCAGCTGAGCTCCTTGTTCCTCCTTGATTGTTGACATATGCCACCGCTGTGGCGTTGTCCGACTGGGGCTTAATAATAAGAGCTTAATAGATAGGGGAGCTAGGGCTTAAAATGCTATAGAACTGATACAGGTAAATATGTCCCTATTCTCATTATCAGCTCAGGAGTTATTAATATGCAAGATGTCCTTTCAATGGATTGATAATAATGTACTGGAATGCAGATAAGTCTGTTAATTGTCACTGCTGCTCTGTTTCTTAATTTAAAAATAAAAATGTCATGGGTGACCTGGTTCCTGTACAACATGGCTGCCTGGCCCTCAGTCCACATTATCATCACAAAATCATGGAGAGTAGAGCATCCCAAAAGCTGATAGTATGGGGGCAAGTCCAGAATACATTATATGCTAGCAGGAGAGTCATCACATCTGTAGCACTGAGTGTGGGGCACAATACCCAATACAAGGTATTGTCCATATTCCCACCGCACATGTTCTTGAACACAGGCTCTTCAGTAGTGAGTGCTTTAGCAACCGCCAGCTGGAAACTGGGCTGGTCATGAAACAACGCATATATTCGCCAGCGTGCTGTGGACCATCAGATAGCAACTAAAAATTTTATTGCAAAAAGATTACATCACAAAGGACCAAGCGCAACATTTTGGAGCTGTGCAGATACTCTTCGTCAAGCATGTGATTAGATTATCACATGCCTGACAAAGGGGTCCAACGTGGCACCGGAAACATTGCACTTGGTCTTTGTGATGTGATCTTTCTGTAATAAAAGTTTCGGATGATGTCTGATGATCCACGGTATGCTGGCAAATATGTGCGTTGTTTCACGATACCCAATACAGTGCAGCATGTGAAGAGTAGGGTGCTAACTCTTTAATGACCTAGACCAAGCAATCAGAATCCATCATTTACATGTATCAGGTCTGACTTGAACAGAATGAATTCTGACTGGCTGCAAATAAGAATTAGTGCTTTATTAACTGAATATGTCCAACCGTAATTATATATGTACATGAGGCTGACATATTAGCTCATTGTGTATGCAGGTTATGCTTTAGGCTTAGTAGTGCTGCACTAATTTATGTTATAATTTATTGGTGGGTAACCTTGGTACCAAATCCAAAAATGAACATGAATCTAAAAACTATGAGGTTGAACTTTAACAGGATCATGCAACATATAAAATACTATAGTTAAAACATTAATTTTATTAGTCATCGCAATTAAAAGGATACATATCCAACTGGGAATGTGGTGATGACTGCATTTAATAAGACATTTAAGGATGTGTTAAAGAACACAGAACTGCATTCATTAGTGCCTTTAACAACTTCCTAAAGTTCAGTTTAAAGCTGGTTTAATATTGGAAAGCCATTGGACAAATGTTTCTTTACTTACTCCTCGTTGAGGCCAGATAACCGATCTAACACATCTCTGGTGATCTGCTGTTGTGTCTCACATACATACTTATCAAGCATGGCTGACAGGGCTTGCTCTCGTGACCATAACTGCAACAAGAACAAAAGTAAAATGAAACAAAATATTTCATATAGTGTACAGTGCCTTGAAAAACTATTCGTACCCCATGAAATTTTCCACATTTTGTCATGTTACAACCAAAACCATAAATGTATTTTATTGTGATAGACCAACATAAAGTGGCACATAATTGTGAAGTGGAAGGAAAATGATAAATGGTTTTCAATTTTTTTTTTCAAATAAATGTCTGAAAAGTGTGGCATGCATTTATATTCAACCCCCGTGAGTCAATACTTTGTAGACCCACCTTTTGCTGCAATTACAGCTGCAAGTATTTTTGGGGATGTCTCTACCAGCTTTACACATTTAGAGAGTGACATTTCTGCCCATTGTTCTTTGCAAAATAGCTTAAGCTCTGTCAGATTAGATGGAGAGCGTCTGTGAATAGCAATTTTCAAGTCTTGCCACAGATTCTAAATTGGATTCAGGTCTGGACTGTGACTGGGACATTCTAACACATGAATATGCATTGATCTAAGCCATTCCATTGTAGCTCTGGCTATATGTTTATGGTCATTGTCCTGCTGAAAGGTGAGCCTCCACCCCAGTCTCAAGTCTTTTGCAAATTCTAACAGGTTTTCTTCTAGGATTGCCCTGTATTTGGCTTCATCCATATTCCCATCAACTCTGACCAGCTGCCCTTTCTCTGCTGAAGAAAAGCATTCCCACAACATGATGCTGCCACCACCACCATGTTTCACGATGGGGATGGTGTGTTCAGGGTGATGTGCAGTGTTAGTTTTCCACCATACATAGTTTTGCTTTAAAGCCAAAAAGTGAAATTGGTCTCATCTGACCAGAGCACCTTCTTGTGTTTGCTGTGCCCACCACATGGCTTCTCGCAAACTTCAAATTGGACTTCTTATTGCTTTCTTTCAACAATGGCTTTCTTCTTGCCATTCTTCCATAAAGGCCAAATTTGTGGAGTGTAGTTGTCCTGTGGACAGATTCTCCCACCTGGGCTGTGGATCTCTGCAGCTCCTCCAGAGTTCCCATGGGCCTCTTGACTGCTTCTCTGATTAATGCTCTCCTTGCCTGGCCTGTCAATTTAGCTGGTCGCCATGTCTTGGTAGGTTTGCAGTTGCGCCATACTCTTTCCATTTTCGGTTGATGGATTTAACAGTGCTCTGTGAGATGTTCAAACCTTGGGATATTTTTTTTATAACCTAACCCTGCTTTAAACTTCTCCACAACTTTATCCCTGACCTGTCTGGTGTGTTCCTTGGCCTTTGTTATGCTGTTTGTTCACTGAGCTCCTCTAACAAACCTCTGACGGCTTCACAGAACAGCTGTATTTATATTGAGATTAAATTACACACAGGTGGACTCTATTTACTAATTAGGTGACTTCTGAGGGCAATTAGTTGCACTAGATTTTAGTTAGGGATATCAAAGTAAAGAGGGCTGAATACAAAATGCACATCACACTTTTCAGATATTTATTTGTAAAACATTGTGAAAACCATTTATAATTTTCCTTCCACTTCACAATTGTGTGCCGCTTTGTGTTGGTCTATCACATAAAATCCCAATAAAAAATACATTTAAATTTTTGGTTGTAATATGACAAAAATATGAAGAATTCCAAGGGGTATGAAGACTTTTCAAGGCACTTTAAGTAAAATAAATGAAAACCATTTTTGTGAGCCAGTTATGACAATGATGCAACTAATCAACTCACTTTTACATGTGTCACTATCTTCTATGAGACAGTAATGCCCCGTACACACGTTCCGATTATCGGACCACAAAAGTCGCTGTCGGACAGATCGTTCGATAATCTGATCGTTAGTACGCAGCTTTCGACAGCCGATCACGACAGTCCGTCCAACTAAATCCGAAGGAACAAACAGGAAAACTTTGGTCGGATGACAGCCCATCGTATGACAGTCGTGTAGTCAGTACAGTATGCGTCCGATAAAAGTCATTAGACAAACACCACGCATGATCGGAAACATGAAAATAAACCAGAAGGACACACAGGTCACACGTTTTTGACATCATTTAAAATACGTAGCTACGCACGACGGAAGATTTTTCCAGAATCGTACGACAAAAGTCTTACACACATTTTGCACTGTTGTATTCAATCTTAGTTGTATACAACAAAATGTGAACGATCGGTCTTACGATAATCGGAACGTGTGTACGGGGCATAAGAATTAAAGGCAATTAAGATCGGTTTTATACACATATGCATTTAGATATGTATTACGTTCACAAATTCAAAATACTTTAAAGCTTATTTGAAGTATTTTAGTAAATTCACACCCATCAACACAGTGTAAAAAAAATATCAGGTTTTCAATGCTTTAAATACCTGTCATATTAGTACAAGCATGCCCTACTGCCATTAATAAAGCCTGTCCTTGCAGCTAAGGACCAATGCTTTCTATAAAAACAATGGTTTTGCAGCCGCAGTCCAACTTGTTTCCTGCCAAGTCAGACCAATAGACCTGAGATCACAAAAGAATGTGTCAATTGCAGGGCTAGTATGTTAAGCAGCTGTACAAAGGGTACTTTTGGTAAATATTCAGTCCCACTTTAGGTCCCAAGTCATTTATATATCTGCAACTCGGTCACTAAGGTCTAATGAATAGTTTTTCAGCTGTGTCTGAAGCATAATTGCAGCCAAAACTTTTTTTTTTATAGTATTGCAAAGGGTTTTATTCTGCGGAATTCCCCCCTCACTTCCTGTCCAACTGACAACGAGTCAGGAAGTGGTAGAAAATATTTCCAGTGGGAAGAGAAACGGCAACAAAAACACATATTCTTTAGTGTGGTAACAGGACCTCTGATAGATAGTTGATGATATCTGTGCTTTTCTGTCCTAGTAAGCGTCTTTCTCCTTGTTTCTTGCCCCGGTGTCACAGGGATAAAAAGTGAGGGGAAACATTGTCCGTGCTAATATATCATCCCCTTCTGCAGCAATATAGTTTGCTGCAAAGTGACAGGTGCACTTTGAAGACAAGGATATTTTCTTCAGTTTTCAGTTCCTACCTCTGTAAGGCATCAGGGACAGAGTCAATATGACAAGATGGTGCACCATCTGTTCTAAAGTTCATTGAGTGATTAAGGCCTTGTCGCTGGGAATATTACCTCCATATGTAGTGGTATGACTGTGAAGCCACAGAGCACATTAGCTTGCTAGAGAAAGAACGCACTGAGAAAATGCATACTATAAGTAATTAAACTGGCAGTAACTGGCCATGTGTATAGTTTGAAGGTTTCTTTTGCAGCAGATTATTTTTTCTCCCTGCAAAAATCCTTTTTTTTTTTTTTTTTTTTTTAAGTCTATTGAAGGACACAGGAAGTCCTTCACCTTATACTGTCAGTTACTGGGTTATACTGTCAGTTACAGAAGGATTCGACACTGGCAAGAAAACAAAAACTGTATGCCCACCAAGGATAACCCCTGCCAATAGCAGAATACCTCAGTTTTGTAAAAATACAGTACCAAGGGAGTGATCATAAACATAGAGAGGTGGGTTTTATGTCCCTGAAAAGACTCCAAGAAAAGCCCACTCTGATCCATTAAGAGACCCAGAACGGTGTGGGTCTCTTAATGGATCAGACCTTTGGGTGTCAAAAAGCAGTCCAACGGAGGGGTGGACAACATGCCAAACAAATGTTACCAGGCCCAAGAAAAAAAACATTAAACCAGGGACTGCCTGCGGCTCTAAGCCCTTGTACACACGGTCGGACATTCCGATGGACAATGTCCGATAGGACTGTGTTGTCGGATAATCCGACAGTGTGTGTGTTCCATCGGACTGTTTCCGTCGGAGTATCCGACGGAACAAGTTTTCCAGCTAGACTATAAAATTTTCCGACAACATGATCCGATCGGACTTTGTCCAATCATGTGTAGAGAATTCCGATCAGACAAAGTGCCACGCATGCTCAGATCAAATTCCTAGACCAAAGCTATTGGCTACTGGCCTGAACGTAGTCCCGTCCTAACGAAATAACGTCATCATGTTAAGTACGATCGGATTTTCTGACAACTTTGTCCGACTGTGTGTATGCAACAGTTTTGGACAAAATCCATCGGATTTGGTTGTCGGAATGTCCGACCGTGTGTACAAGGGCTAAGAGCAAACTGCAGGACCTTATGCCCAAAGCTGGTATCAGATGAGGCTGAAACGTCCACCTAGTAGAACTTAGAGAACATGCGAATAAAGACAGGGAAATGTGGAAACCGATCCTTGAGAACAAAAGCTTGGATAAATGTCTGCATGAACAAAAAGGGCAAACCTTGACCCTTTATAGCGCTGATAGCCAACTGCTGGTCTAAGCTCAGCTGCAGGAAGGAGAGAATTCATCCCGCAGAGAAACTCCAGGAGTGGAAGCCCCGAGACCTACACCAAGTGAAGTAATCCTTTTGATTCCAATGATAGACCTTGTGAGATATAGATTTCCTTTTAGCATTGTAGGAATTGCATCTGCCAGGAGTCTTACTAGATCAGTGTAACACATCTGCCTAGGCCAGTCTAGAGCAATGGGGATCACCAAATGCTCTCCATCTGGATTCTTCAAAGAACATGAGGACGACGTTTCATAAAAAGAAAATCTGTTGAGTATGATGTTGTATCTGGAGGTCCACATCTTGCATCCCTTACCTGAGCTCTAGGTTCTAGAATGGCCTCTGGCTGCAGGAATCACTCTCCCATGTCCAGGCACTGACAGTTTAGGAACTTGACGGTTGGAGGGCCACGAGATGGGAGGCTACCAGCAAACTGACACAGCTAAAATTTAACAATATGGTCATCTACTCTGCAAGTTCTATCAGTGACGAATCAACCATAGTACTCCTCCTGTTGGCAGCAGTATAACCTGAAGGTTAAATACTTTGTATTCTACTCAATATACAACATTCTGTGGAACAAATCCCCAGAATGCACAACTGTCAACCACTTGCTCTGCAATCAGAAAATAAATACAAAATGGTACAAGAAAGACTGTTTATAGCCATCTCAAATATTTTATGTTCTAAATACTTTTTACACTATTTTAATGAAATACAATTTAATTTGGTATACTGTTTTAATAAATAATCTTCTTCGATTTTAGAATATACACTAACAAACTGACAAAATGTGAAAAAAAATGCAAGGTACTCATAAAAATGTAAGATTTACTTGTTTTAATGATGTACAGTGCCTTGAAAAAGTATTCACACCCCTTACAATTTTCCACATTTTGTCATGTTACAACCAAAACCGTAAATTTATTATATTGGAATTTTAGGTGATAGACCAAGACCAAATGGCACATAATTGTGAAGTGGAAGGTAAATGATAAATGGTTTTCACATTTTTTTTTACAAATAAATATCTGAAAAGTGTGGTGTGCATTTGTATCCCAAGCTTTGAACATCTCACAAAAGCACTGTTCAATCCATCGTCCAAAAATGGAAAGCGTATGGCACATCTGCAAACCCACCAAGACATGGCCGTCCACCTAAACTGACAGGCCAGGCAAGGAGAGCATTAATTCCAAAAAGCAGCCAGGAGGCCCATGGTAACTCTGGAGGAGCTGCAGAGATCTACAGCTCAGGTGGAAGAATCTGTCCACTGGACAACTATTAGTCATACACTCCACAAATGGCCTTTATGGAAGAGTAGCGAAAAGAAAGCCATTGTTGAAAGAAAGCCATAAGGAGTCTTGTTTGCAGTTTGTAAGAAGCTATGTGGGGCACAAAGCAAACAGTTGCTGCAAGGTGCCCTGGTCAGATGAGATCAAAATTGAACTTTTTGTCCTAAAAGCAAAATGCTATGTGTAGTAGAAAACTAACACTGCACATCACCCTGAACACACCATCCCCACCGTAAAACATGGTGGTGGTAACATCATGTTGTTGGGATGCTTTTCTTCAGCAGGGACAGGGAAGCTGGTCAAAGTTGATGGAAAGATGAATGGAGCCAAATACAAGGCAATCTTATGCCCTGTACACACGATCAGAAATGCGGCCAGCAAAATACCGATGAGAGCTTTTGGTCAGAAAATGTGACCGTGTGTATGCTCCATCGGACTTTTGCTGGCCAAATTCCAGCCAGCAAAAGATTGAGAGCAGGTTCTCAATTTTTCAGGTCGGAAAAAGTTCCAATCATCTGTACCAATTCCGATGCACAAAATTCCTATGCATGCTCGGAAACAATTCGACGCATGCTCGGGAGCATTGAACTTCATTTTCTTGGCTCGTCATAGTGTTGTACATCACCGCGTTCTTGGCGGTCGAAAATTCTGTGAACTTTTGTGTGACGGTGTGTATGCAAGCCAAGCTTGAGCGGAATTCCGTCGGAAAAGCTATCCAAGATTTTTCTGACAGAAATTCCGCTCGTTGTAGGGGGCATTAGAAGAAAGTTAAAAGTCGTCTTGCCTTCCAGCAGGACAACTACCCTAAACATACAGCCAGAGTTACAATGGAATGGTTTAGATCTATTCTAGCATATTCATGTGTTAGAATGGCCCAGTCAAAGTCCAGACTTAAATCCAATCCAGAATCAATGTGGCAATCTGTGGCAAGACTTGAAAATTGCTGTTCACAGACGCTCTCAATGCAATCTGATAGAGTTTGAGCTATTTTACAAAGAAGAATGGGCAAAAAAGTCACTCTCTAGATGTGCAAAGCTGGTAGAGACATCCCAAAAAGACTAGCAGCTGTAATTGGAGCAAAAGGTGGTTTTACAAATTATTGACTCCGGGGGGCTGAATAAAAATGCACGCCACATTTTTCACATATTTGTTTAAAAGTTTGAAAACCATTTTATCATTTTCCTTCCACTTCACAATTATGTGCCACTTTATGTTTGTTTATCACATAAAATCCCAATAAAATACATTTACGTTTTTGGTTGTAACATGACAAAATGTGGAAAATTTCAAGGCGTATGAATACTTTTTCAAGGATATATATAATATGTATGTATGTATGTATGTATGTATGTATGTATGTGTATACTGTATATATATATATATATATATATATATATATATATATATATATATATATATATATATATATATAATCAGCCTACACATCACTTTAACAGCTGCAGCCTGCTAAAGGGCACAATTACTGGGAATTTAACCACTTACCTACTGGGCACTTAAAACCCCCTCGTGACCAGACCAATTTTCAGCTTTCAGTGCTCTCAGACTTTGAATGACAATTAGTCATGTAATACTGTACCCAAATTTTTTGTCCTTTTTTTTCTCCTACAAATAGACTTTCTTTTGGTGATATTTTATCACCTCTGGGTTTTTTATTTATGCACTATAAATGAAAAAAGCCAAAAAATTTTTAAAAAATATAGGTTTTCCCTCCGTCACACTTTTTCGGATCGGAGTGGGTCGGATGTCAGCGGATATGTCACTGCTGACATCCGACGCTCCATAGACCTCTAATCTGACAGGCGGACCTGAACGGATCGGCCGTGTAAAGGAGGCCTTAGACAGTCTTCAAGCTGTGGTGCAAATCATAAAAAATTGATCACATCTGATGTATTGGTGGCCTATCATTTCTTGCAACCCGAACAAGCCAGGAAAGTACAAATACCCCCCAAATGACCCCTTTTTTTGAAAGTAGACATTGCAAGGTATTTAGTAAGATGCATGGTGAGGTTTTGATGTCATTTTTTCCCCACAATTCTTTGCAAAATGAAGATTTTTTTCTCACAAAATTGTCATTTCTCTCACGTGGCATGTGTATACCCCCCCAAAATACTTTCTGCTACTCCTCCTGAGCATTACAATACCACATGTGAGACTTTTTCACAGCCTAGCCACTAAGCCCTTGTACACACGGTCGGAGAATCCGTCGGAATGTGTCCTATCGGACCGCGTTGTCGGATAATCCGACTGTGTGTGGTATGCATCGGACTGATTCCGTCTGAATATCCGTCGGACCCAATTTTCCAACATGTTGGAAATATTTCCCGACCAACTGGGCCGATCGGACATACTCCGATCATGTGTAGAGAATTTTGATCGGACCAAGTGCCACGCATGCTCAGATCAAATTCCTACATCAAAGCTATTGGCTACTAGCCTGAATGTAGTCCCATCGTAACGAAATTACGTCATCACGTTCTGAAAGATCTGATTTTTCGCCAACTTTGTCCGACCGTGTGTATGCAACAGTTTCGAACAAGATCCGACGGACAAAATCCGACGGACAAAATCCGATGGGCAAAATCCGACGGATTTGGTTGTGGAAATCTCCGACCGTGTGTACAGGGGCTTAGAGAGGCCCAACATGCAGGGAACACCGTCACGTGTTCTAGGAGCATAAATTACACATCAAACTTGTTTGACTACCTATCACATTTTGAAGGCCCTGGAGCACCAGGACAATGACACTTGACACTGATGGGGAACTGATACGTGGCAATGATGGCACGTGACACTGATGACAGATGGCACTAATATGGTGCACTGATGACACGTAGCACTAATACGTGGCACTGATGACAGATGGCACTAATATGTGGCACTGATGACAGATGGCATTAATATGTGGCACTGATACGTGGCACTGATAACAGATGGCACTAATACGTGGCACTGATAACGTGACACTGATGACAGATGGCACCGATACGTGGCATGGATGACATGGATAATGTGACACTGACAGATGGCACTGATACATGGTACTGATGACACGTGACCCTGATGACAGATGGCACTAATACGTGGCACTGATGACAGATGGCACTAATACGTGGCATGGATGACGTGACACTGAAAGGTGGCACTAACAGATGGCACTGATACTTTGTACCGATGACACATGAACCTGATGACAGATGACACTAATATGTGGCACTGATGACATGTGACACTAATGACAGATGGCAATCTGTGGCACTGATGACACGTGACACTGGGGACAGATGGCACTGACAGGTACTGTGGGCACTGTATTTTCTTTTTTTTTTACACTCACGCTGCAGCAGATCGCTCTCCCGCCTCACACGCTGTCTCTGTGTGAGGAGGGAGAGCTGGCGATGAGAGATGATCTCATATATTTACATATGAGATCATCTCCCAGTGGATACTCAGATTGAGTGCTAATTGCCAATTTAGCATGATCTGTGATTGGCTGTGTCCAAGGGACACGGCCAACACAGAGTTTTGCATCAGGGAAGTAAACAGGAGGATGTCCAGGGACGCCCTCCCGGCAATTGGGTGCTGAGCTGTAGCCGTCTTTCGGCTATAGTGCGGATATCTAGTGGTTAACCAGCATTGGTTTGTTTGGAAACAAAAGCTGGGCATATATTATCAAATTTTGAAAAATTCACTTGATAGAACTGTTAGTCAAATCGAGGCATGTTTTCAACTGCAGTGATGAGAACATTCAAAGAAGCAAGATAGAAAAGTTTTCTTGAACAATCACATTTCATACAGTGCATGTGGTTTTTGTTTGGAAATTCCATTAGTTCCAAATCCAAATGTTAAAAGCAAACAAAAATTTGAACTAGTTTCAAACATTTGTGAGC
Source organism: Lithobates pipiens (assembly GCF_037356315.1). Taxonomy (NCBI): domain Eukaryota; kingdom Metazoa; phylum Chordata; class Amphibia; order Anura; family Ranidae; genus Lithobates; species Lithobates pipiens. Next base: position 459,289,631 of record NW_027507718.1, on the reverse strand, counting down.
CGTCAAATGTACTGAGGACTTTTGTAGCAATACATTTGTTCAAAAATCGAACATTGTATATCCAGCTGAAGCGACATGATGATTGGCTGTCAGCGATCACAGGATTGGGAACCATGCTGATTGGTTCCTGTATCTGAAAAGGCAGCTATCACATTCACACAACTGTCCTGCCCTAGGCCATTTATTAATGTAGCTTCAGCATATGACAGCATGCTAAAGAATGCAGAGTGCAGCAGCAAAGCAGTTCATAGAATTGTATGTCTTTATAAAGTCTGGCAAGCTCAGTTGGCATGCTGAAGTCTATTGTAAATCCAATTTGAGCTTGTAGATAACACAGATAGCCCCCAATATGCAGGATTTGTTTCCTAAATAAAAAAACATGTTTTACAATGCATACGACTGCAAGAAATCTAGTGACATTATGCAAAGCATTTTCATAGCCAGCAAACAACCTTATTATATGACTGTCAATTGCTTTATTTCACACGGGGATTGAGATATAAAATGTTAACACAAGCAGAATCGCCCGCATTATCAGAATCTCAAGCATCTGAGTCAGTCTAAAGCTTTCAGTCTTTCTCAATCAGCACAGCCAAATTATATATATATATATATATATATATATATATATATATATATATATATATATAGATAGATATATATATATATATAGATATATATATATATATATATATATATATATATATATATATATGCAAAAAGAACTGTGTTGCTAGCTTGAACACTTTAAGGTGATTCCACCCCAACAAATTATGTGTACAAAAAATTTATATATCAAATATAGCCCATACACAATATTCAATCCATGCAAGAATAAATGCAAAAATTACGGTTTATAATAAAATAAAATTAGTCTTGCACCCCAAATAAATTTGCAATATAAGTGACCAACTCTCTTCACTTCTTCACATGACTTGTGCTCATCCACCACCAGATGAAAAACATACTTACCCCCAGCACGCTCAAAACACGCTCATCTGTGTCCTCCAACTGGCATTGATTCCAAAATCGGCAGACATCCACTCACTCCCCTCAGACTCTGGATGGAAGCTCCCTCCGATTCCAAGCCAACTTGTATGACATCCAACATATATTATATTGGACAAAAGGGCAACAACAAAGTGCTCTCCATTTTAAAAAGTGTTAATATCCCCCCCACTGATATAAAACACTTACAGGAAAAAAACTGTACAATGCGCTTTAAAATATATCCATCAGCCAGCTCACCACTTCACTCATACAGCGGTGACGGCAAGACATCACGGGCTTGGCTCCTCCCTCCCTCCCCTTCAGACACACATCTAGCGGAGTTGATGACCACAAGAAATCAACCTTGTGGGTCAGAGCAGAGAGAGAGAAATGTCTGACAAGTTTAGATGGGGACTTCTGAAATACCAAAAGAATGAAAATCTCACAGAGTCAAAAATGATTGAACTGGTGAGATCAAATATGAGACACCCTGCAAGCTCTTATTTAGAGAGTGGAAAGCCAATGGTCACTGAAACAGAATAGAAAGGGCAGAGACCTGAACCTTGATGGTACTAATGCCGTGTACATACGACCGTATTTTTCCGTCAGAATAAACTCTGGTGGTTTTTCTGACGGAGTTCCGCTGAAACGGACTTGCATACACACTATCACATGCCAAAGTCTGATCGTTTACAACGCGGTGACGTACAACACGTATGGCGGGACTAGAAAAAGGAAGTTAAATAGCCAGTAGCCAATAGCTGCCCTTGTGTCGTTTTTGGTCTGTCGGAATAGCATACAGATGAACGGTTTTCCCGATAGGAATTGATTCCGTCGGAAAGATTTAAAACATGTTCTATTTCTAGGTCCGTCAGAATTTTTGAAAGAAAAAGCCAGCTAAAGCCCACACTTGATCGGAATATCCGATGGAATGATTCCGTTAGACGTTTTCTGATGTAAAGTCTGACCGTGTGTACACGGCATAAGAGCCAAGTGTTAGTCCAGGCCCAACTTTCAAAAAAAGAGACAATTAGCCCTTATGAGAAACACCTGTATTGAAAGCCTTTAGACTTACATCAGGAAAGTATGCCTTCCATCTGCAATGGAAAGCACCTAGGACCCCCCCACACCCCCTTCCTCTTCCGGGAAAATTAACTGCTTCTTTCCAGAAGGTTCCGCAGACCTACATCCATCGGAACCAAAGTGGAAGACAATGAGAGGAGAAAATCTATAACCAGAGTTGCGGGATTTCACCCTAATGATATCACCACAGACATATTTAATTTCCATTACGGACGTTGGTGTAGAGCTGCAAGCTGTCCCTGATGCATTAGCAGAGAGTTGCTGAGGGCACCAAGTGTCAGAAATCAGACATGCTGCAGTCACAGTGTGGTAATGTACAGGCTCATGGTTAGAGGCAATGCCTCAAGTACTCACGAAACCTGAATAGCTGCTTTCAGGTAAAATTTAACTACCCGATGTCCAAAGTAATTGTTGGAAGGCAGTGGGTACAAATTTAAGTTCTATGGTATCCTTTGCAGCAGACTCAGGAGCAGGGAGATGCTTCCTCATTGCTGTATGGAAGGAAAGAGTGTGGAATGCACTCCAGTCAGAGAAATAACTTCAGCCCTTTTGGCCCACAGCATGAACACCTACAAAGAAAAGTCAGTGGGAAACAGGGAGTAATAGTGTCCAGCTATCAATAAAAATAAGGAAACTTCCAGTGCCCGATCTAAATGGCTTACTCATCAAGTAAGACAGGGTAGGAGCAAAGGCAATAACTGTGGCTCTGCCCCAGAAAAGTGCTCTGTAGCTAATGTCGAGGCGGCTCCTGAAGAGTACACGCTATGTGTTTTTCAAAGTTAAAGTTATACCTAAACTGCAGTTTGGTTTGGGTACAATTGTCTAAATTTGGACTTCATCATCAGTCTGACTGGACTATGAGATGTTCAGCCTGGCCACAGGGGGCACTCTCTCTTCTGGCAGGCATGGAACTATGGTCTGGTTAAGTGCTTGAGTTACTCTCTCTCGGAGCCCGCCCAGTGCGAGTGGCGCTCTTGTTGTGCTCCGGTCCAGAATGATGTACTGACTTCATGGTCCTGGTCCTCCTGACCAGCCCCCAGGAAAGCTATGTCCTGGGGTGCGGATCCACGCGATTTTGCTGTCTCGGGGCTGGCTAGCCCAAGGCAAGGAAATTAAAGGAGGATTCTGAGGTGGTTGGGTTCCGTCTCCGGTTTGGGAGAGACCAAGAGACTTCACGATATCCAGGGGAGGACTCTTCAGAAGAAGGCCACGTACGGGTTGGTTTCTTAGTAAGAGCCTAGAAGGCTGGAGTACCCAAGATAATCTGGTCTCGTGGATATGGCCAAGCTGACGGAAAGATCCAGGTATCCAAGTGTTCTTCAAGTTTAGTCTTCCTACGTGTTCTACAACGTCTGTGGCAGAGACTTGTTCCTTAGTAAGCACCTTGTTGGCTGCTAGGCCTTGTGAGAGAAGGCCTGTCCAACTTGAGTGAACATCCAGTTGCGAATGGCTATTATCTGGATGCAGTCAAAGTAAGCGAGTTCTTCAATATATGACTTTTACACTAAGAGTACCTGAACTTCCTTTCCAACCCTCTGATCCCAATTTAAGAGACTGTTCATTGTCTACATTTTGAAAATAAAATCCATTCAAGTGGATCTGTTGTCAGTCTCTCGAGTTACTGGGCCATCTACCACGGGACATCCCCTAGACGTGAAGTGAGGAGAAAAGCAGGTAATAGTAAGCCCAAATCTAACCAGCAGCTCGTTCGGGGGTTAGTGCTACACTAATTTAACCAGACCAGAAAGTGCCAAAGCAGAGGCTATTAGCGAGGGTCACTTCCAGGCTCCTCCTGTAACATCCAGGATCTGGATGCAGTACATTCCAAAAGCTGGACTAAGGACAACTGAATCGGATGGCGGGGAAAGAATATAAGCAGCGGTGTAGAGAGGAGTCTTAATTGAAGAAGAATACAAGTTGCTAGAAAAATCACAGGTTAGTCTTGAAAGCAACTAAAAAGAAAAAAAATGGAGGCATGCTGGTAGCAGGAGTGCTTTTACCCTTGGCCAGCTTATAGTTTTTTCGTTTGCCAGTGTTCAATTCTCCTGAATGCAGAATTCTAAAATGAAGGTTTAGGACTTTGTTTGTTCCTTAATGGACAAAAAAGAAATATATATTTCAGCTGGATTTAGGATTTAAGTTTTTGAAGGTTCTTCAAAGTTACATTATAGTTTTCCTACACAATCCCTGTAAGCCAATATAAAGACAACCTGTAGGTATTGATCTGGTAGTGGCGTTTCTCCTTTATCTTTTCCCCAGGATACTGTTTATGCATAACATTTACATGGGTATAGTCATAGGTCAAGTTGCTGCTAATATTGTGTGGAATAACTGACAGCGTTAATTACATTTCTCCCAATAATTACATTAATTAGTGACTGCAAGGTGCCAGGAGATGTCTGGCGCTTTCTGCTTAGTAACACCTGTCACAGCAGTGATGCTCGCCATTACCTGAGAATTAATATCATCCGCTACTTAGTCGGGATATGAAGAGAAAACAAATCACCCCAGAGAAATGGAAATGAATGAACAAATTAACACAGGAAATGTCAGTCTTCTGTGCCGACAATGGTTTCTAGTTCATCGTGCAGTCAGATCCCTCGGGATTAGTGATCAGTTTATTCTACACACGTAAAGCTCTGTCTGTTACTAAGACAACTTGGTGAGGGGACCCATTACAACCTGTAAAGCCATAAGTAACCCATTCTATACTGATCTGCTCTATAAACGATGACTATTAAGTTGGGAGTAGAAGTAGATTGTCGGAGATTGTAATTACTGTGGTCTCCTGCATCAATAGAGAGTTTTGGCACCATCCCTTTATGTCCATTTTACTTCTCTATACCTATTTGCTAATGATCAGGCGTTATTCCCCTATCTGACTATACCAATACCAGGCTCTTTTTAAGGTTTTCTATTCACCAGTCCACAACCATGCCATTCTTAGCTGGTCCACAACCATGTGCCTAAAAACAAAACATCCTTACACCATACTCCATCCACACATAATTTCTTAATCTTCTATTTAACAGTTTGAGATCCCTTCATCCTCACCCTATTTTCCCACCTGAAATGATTTCACTCCAACATTCAGTTGCCTGTATTGCCCATCATACCAAACTATATTAACGTTACCTTTATAGTTCCCTATTTCTGCTATCCACTCCTGTCAGCATTTCTCTTGCCCCTACACAATCCCCTTAACCCCTTTATCCAGCCACCTATCCACAATTCCTTTAACTCGATCAGCTTGCCACCAATCTACCCTAGCATCCTCGTGTCTACAATCCCCTTACCCTGACATCCTCATGCCCACAATAACCTTAGTCCTCCATGTGCCTGTCCTTAATGTCTCCTATGTTTCTATCCTCATGTCCACAATCCCATTACTCTCCCATCCACAGTCACTTTACTGCTCCATATGCCTATTCACAATCCCCTTATCCATCCATATACCGAAGTTTAGAGAGCGACCGCATTTTTCCTGCGTGGAGATAGGCCTTCTCCACCTGTGCACTCAAAAAGGTTGCACGTTTTCCCATACCTTTCCCATACCCATATCCCCTTAACCTTCCATCCGCCTGTCCACAATCCTCTTTCCTCCATCCACCTGTTTGCAATTCCCTTTATTGCTCCATCTGCCTATCCACAATCCCCTCATCCCTCCATTCACATGTCCAAAATAACATTACTCCTCCAGCCATCTATCCACAATCCCTTCACATCTCCATCTTTTTGTCCACAATTCCCCGAACTCTCCATCTGCCTGTCCACAATCCCATTATCCCTCTACCCATCTGCACATTCACAGTCCCTTTACTCCCCTATCCATCTACATAATCAGCCCTTAATCCACGTAACCTCCTATCTTTCCACCTGTATACAATCTTTTCATCCCTCCATCCAACCACAACCCCTTCATCCATCTGTTAAAAATCTCCTCATCCTTCTACAATCCGCTCATCCCTCCACAATCCCCAGATACATCTATCCATTCACAGTCCACTCATCCCTTTACCTAACCATAATCTATTCAACCAACCACCTGTGCACAATCCCCTAAATTCCTTCATTCATTCCCCTATCAATATTTCTCCTCACTGCTCCATCCATTCACCTATCCATAATTCCCCTCACTCCTCCATTAATTCACCTATCCATAATCCCCTCATCCCTCCATCCATTGACCTATCAATTATCCCCTCATCCCTCCATCCATTGACCTATTTATAGTTTCCGCATTCCCCCATCCATCCATCCCAGTAATCCTTCCATCTATTCACACACTTGCGTCCCCTCATCCCTCCATCCATTCACTCATCCACAGTGTCATTTCTTTTTCCGCAATTAAAGGTTAATTTTCCACATCTGTGGCTTTTTAAATTGTAAATTTCACAATCAGTATTGTTCAATCACTTATTAAGAAGTGGAAAATGTATGGATCTCTTGATACCAAGCTAAGAAAGATTGCAGCCACAACTGCCAGAATTGTTCAGGATACAAAGAAAAACCCACAGGTAACCTGAGGAGAAATACAGGTTGCTCTGGAAAAAGATTACGTGGTTGATTCAAGGAGCACAAAATGATAATACTTGAACAAAAATTAGCTGCATGATCGAGTTGCCAGAAAGAAGCCTTTACTGTGCTAATGCCACAAAAAACCTGTTTACAATATGGCTGACAACACCTTGACACGCCTCACAGCTTCTGCCACAATGTAGTTTGGTGTGATAAAACCAAAATAGAGCTTTATGGTCACAACCATAAGCCCTATGTTTGGAGAGGGGTCAACAAGGCTTCATTGACAACAAAAATACTATCTCCACTGTGAAGCATGGTGATGGCTCACTGATATGTTGGGGGTGTGTGAGCTCTAAAGGCATTGGGAATCTTGTGAAAATTGATAGCGTGCATGCTATCAAAAAATACTGGCAGACAATTTGCATTCTTATGCATAAAAGCTGTGCATGGGACGCTGTTGGCCTTTACAGCATGACAATGACTCCAAGCATAAGGCTAAATTGACCCTCCAGTGGTTACAGCAGAAAAAGGCAAATCTCTGGAGTGGCCTCTTGACCTTAATATCATCGAGCAACTTTGGGGAGATCTCAAAAGTTCAGTTCATGCAAGACAACCAAAGACTTTGCATGACTTGGAGGCATTTTGCCAAGACTAATTGGCAGCTATACCACCTGCAAGAATTCGGGGCCTCATAGACAACTATTACAAAAGACTTCATGCTGTCATTGATGCTAAAGGGGACAATATACAGTATAAAGAACTAAGAGAAAGAATTGGAAAAAACTGCACTATGAGAAATAAATTTAATTTAAGATACAAAAGTCCACAAACTTTATCAGAAGCTACAATTCTCCTGTATAACACCAACACAGCGAAAAGTAAATTAAAAGAAAAATAGAATCACGCTAAACCTATTAAATCATAAATGATGATTAATCAATGTGAAATCCACCAGTGCTCAAAACGAATATATAAATCGTGAAAAAATAAATGTAAAAAATAAATGTGAAAAAAAGTCCACCAGTGTTCAAAAAATGAATTGAACCAATGAAGTCCATCAAATAAAAAAAATCCATCAGTGCTCAAAAACTTAAATTGATGAAGTCCATCCATATATGCGATGACGGCTCCAAATGTTATTAACAAATCGTGCTGAATCCACCACCAGATATAGAAGAAATCACTTCTTACCAGATGACCATGATCCCCCATTACAGAGGATCAGGGAAAACGTGTAATGCAAAACCCAACTTAATTTCAATATGCAGCGAGCCCATTCAAAATTCTTCAGACTGCCTCATTACCAATCAAACCAATGCGTAGATAGACGTGGTACATATAAAATATAAATGCTCCAATAGTGTAAAACCTTTTTTTAAATGTATTAAAAGAAGCTAAGTATCACACGTACAAATAGTTGTGTCAATAAAAGCCTGAAGTCTGATGTGCCGGCCGGAGCACGATCAGAAAAACCCATCCTTCTGGGAATACAAACAGTAGCACAAGAGGCGACGTCAAAGAACTAAGAGTTTGCAGATTATTGTGCCATTCTGTTATGACCTATAGTTAAATATGAATCCTTTACGAAATAAAGGATATGCGCTTTGCCTCCTCACTCTATAGAATGAATGCAACCGATCTGCCCACTGGTCTATGATCACTTCATCATACATGACCACTTCATCATCTATTTACCTGTCACCAGTCAGTTTATAGTCTAGCTACCCACTAGGCTAGAACCACTATACTTGTTATGCAATATATCCATCTACTCTTATTCAGCATACCCATTATATCTTTGCCTTCCACACAAACACTATATACATGCTCTCTTCACTAGTGAACATACACTTTATCCTCTGCTTTTATAAGCCAAGCCATAAATCATGACATGCTCTGTCCACCCCCCACGTCTATCCCACAATCAACTTGTGCTCTCTTTATCGATCTTCTCTCTACAAAGCTTGTGTAAAGAAATCACCACTCTACTTTCTTTACAAACAACAATTTCTAAAACATATGCTCTGACACCAGAAGGTGGCGATAGAGACTTGTAGAAATCACAGTTGGTCACATAAAATTTATCAGAAACATGAACTTTTTGTTAAAATCATACCTGCTTTTCCTGTACGAGTTTCTCCTGGAAGAGTTTGATCCTGGTCTTCCGTTCATTCTCAGCCTTCTCCAGCTCTGCTGAAAGATTTTGCCGTAGTTCATGCTTTAGAATTTCACACTCTCCTAATGTCAAGTTAGCGATTTCAGGAAGTGTCTTGAACAACAACTTTTTCACCAACTTTTCAAATGTCTGGGATGCCCCTGTATACAATTCCTAGGGGGGAAAGAATACTTTATATTAAAACAAGTCAAAACCATGAAAATTGTGACATATCCTTATACTTATAAGGATTTTTTAACTGCAGTACAAACATAAGCAACTTGTCATCAGCTTGAACTATGAACTATAAGGCTATTCCACATTATATTCCCAATCTAATTGCCATGATCAGGTCAGGCTCGGAGGCCAGTGGCTATAGCAGTGGAAAGGCTTACACAGAAACCAACAGGATTTCCACAAGCAGATTCCCCTGGCAGGTAATGTGGGCTCACCCGAGGCGTGAGTCCTAAGCACCAACCGGTATTCATCAGAGTTCCTGATGGTGGAGGTTTTGCTGCATGCTAGTGCCAGGTCGCGGTCCTCAGCATCCCTTGACCAAGAGGTGAGTAAGCCAGGGTGCCGTAGCATATGCATTTGGTAAGGATCAAGCAGGAGGGTAGTTGACAAACAAGCCAAAGGTAGGTAACAAGTGGTTGCAAGTTGGAATCAAGCAGAAGTGTAGTCATGGAACAGCCAACAGTCGGTAACAAATGGCAATGACGATTTGGACGGCAGCAGGAGCAAGATATTGGCTGCAGAAGAGCACAATAATCTGGTAAATTGCAAGTGCAAGGGCATGACTTAAATAGGAAGTTCATGGGAGGAGCAAGGAATTCAAGGCTCACCAGAAACAAGCTAGAAAGTGAGTTTGTCCCATGGTTAAGGCAGGGAGCTGTCCAGCACCTTCAGTGGCTATGCAAGAAGAGCTACTGCAGCAGAGGTCCTGGGTTTAGATCCAACTTTGGCAGTAATAATTCATATTTCCCACATTTTGTTAACTTTGGCTACTCTTTAGCTAAAAATCTAGTAAGGATGCATAAAATACTTTTCTCCACCCTGGCTATGTGCTAAGAGTCTGGCCAGCCATGCACAGGCAGTACAGTGAAAGATGATTTGACAGAGAAGCATGGATCAAAACATTCCTTATACTGCTTTTTCAGTTATGGGGCCAACTGCAGCCAGACATTAGAATACTTTCCTGTTATTTTCTGTCCCAGGAACAAAGCAGGAAGTAAGGGGCGAAAGCTTTCCAAAGGGAGGGCATATCTTCTGTTGTAATATTTCTCCTTTGCTGTGATAACTCACATCTATCTAATTTAGAATTTTTAGGTGGCAGACAACGGCCACCAAAGCAATAGTGAGGGTAAATCTTCTTCTGTAGGAATGGGCTTATTTGGATGGTGAGCTGTATTGTATTTCAGTCAGGCATCATGTTTGAGGCCAAATAATTAAATTTTAGTCTCATCTGACCAGGGACGTTGCTAGGTCTACAAAAGATCGATCTGGGGATAGAGCCCATTGTAACCTGTGTGTATGTGTGTGTGTGTGTGTGTGTGTGTGTGTGTGTGTGTGTGTGTGTGTGTGTGTGTGTATGTATGTATGTATATTAGCCCCCCTTTCATCAGGATCCCCAGAGAGCCCCCCTTACATTAGGATCTCCAGAGAGCCTTCCCCTTGCATCAGGGTTCACAGAGAGCCTCCCCCTTGCATCAGGGTCCCCAGAGAGCCTCCCCCTTAAAGCAATGTCCCCAGAGAGCCTCCCCCTTAAATCAAGGTCCCAGAGAGTCCCCCACTTACATCAGTGTCCCCAGAGAGCCTCCCCTCCCCTTGGGGGCCCCTGCAGAGACTCGGGACTATAGTCCCAAAAGCCACCTCCTAGCGACGCCACTGCATCTGACCATACCACCAAAAGGTGCGTTTAAAGTGGTCAGATGAGTCTAAAATTTAACAATTTGGCCTCAACACCAAACAATGTGTCTGGTGGAAATCCATCTAAATAACACCATTTCTACAGTAAAGCATAGAGGTGGTAATGTCCGGTTATGGGGGTGTTTCTCTGCACCAAGAACTGGAGCACATGTCAGGATAGAAGGAAAAATGGATGGGGCAAAAAATCAAATTCTTGAGGAAAATCTGCTGCCCTCTGCCAGAAAGTTGTCAATGGGAAGAAGGTTTACCTTCCAACATGACAATGACCCAAAGCATAATGACCACACAGTGGTTGAAGGAGAAAAAGGTGAATGTCCTTGCATGGCTTAGTCAGAGCCCAGACTTAAACCTCATTGAAAATCTGTGGAATGACTTGAAGACTGCAGTCCACAAATGGTCATCATCAAATTTAACTGAACTTGAGCAGTTCTGCAAAGAAGAGTGGGCAAATATTGCAAAGTCTAGATGTGAAACATTAGAAGGGACTTATCCCAACAGGCTAAATGCTGAAATTAAAGCAAAAGGTGGTCCAACAAAATACTGATATAAGGGGAGTCATCCTTTTTCCAACTCAGTGATCGTTTTTTTTGTCTATTTTTTTCTGGCATGTTGACGTTATATCTTTCACTTGGATGTTATAAGTTGCATTAGTACATACAGCTCGATGAAAACAAAAACTGTCTGTCTTCATTTCAAGCTGCAAAGCAACAAAATGTGATTTTAAAGGGGGGCGAGTCTTTTCTATACCCACTGTATCTTACAGTCAGTAGAATATGTCCCTTTTGCTGATGTCTCTTCTTTTAGTTGAAATCCTCCTCTGTCCATGCCCCACCCCTATAATCTTCCAGTGCAGTTGGGGTTATTACAACTAAGGTGCTGTCACAGGCTCTCATCAAGAGAGCCCAACTATGCAGACACTTTTTACTCAGCAGCTCCCTTCATAGAAGCCATATAACTGCTTCTATGACTAAAACAAGATCTATGAATGGAGGACGAGCAGATGATCAAAAGGTCCACCCTCTCCATTCATAGATCACTTTTCATTCATAGAAGCTGTAGTATCTAGAATAGCAGCTGAGTGGAAAGGGCGGGCATAGAACATGGACGCAGGAGGATTTCAAGTAAAAGAATAGAAGTCAGTACAAGTGGCACATCCTACTGACTGTAGGTTATGTCCCTTGTGCTGATTTTTCAGTTTTGTCTCATTTTGACTGCACTTAGGCTTTAAGGAATGACAGTTATTGCTGAAGAAATAGGTTCATAGCAGATACTATATATAAGAGAGCATGCTAGACTTGGCTACCTACTTCAGTTACATTTTCATATGCACAACTATGAGAAAGTCTGTGACTGAGCCATGTCACAGTTTATATTACCTTACAGAGATCAGCAACAGCATCGATGACCTTGCAGTCCTCTTCATCTTCCAGTTCTGCATACAGTTCTCTCTGTGTCTCCAGCAGCTTGTGGTACTCCTGGAGAGACCACAAGGATTGGTTATCACTACTTATGGTGCAGTTTGTAAAACGATCACATAAGGTTTTTAACAAGTTACCTTAATAAATCTATCTGCGTCAGCAGACCCCTCTGCCTTTTCCAGGAAACGGAGGCGCTCCTCTGTCTGGGTTTTGTGAAGGATCTCAATAAGTTTACTGCGTTGTCCCAAATGTTCGGTTATTAGAGCTTTAGTCTGATGAAGGCAATCTAAAAAATACAAACAATGCATTAACATAAAATGTAATAAAAATAGATTGAGTAAAAAAAAGAATTAACATTTCCATCCACCAACCTAATTTCCTGCATCACCATCACTGCAAGTGGCTATTACCAAGTCAAATTTGGGTACTTACATTGCTTGCATTTAGAATACATTTAAAGAGGAAGTAAACCCTTACAAACCACTTTGACCTACAGGTAAGCCTAGATTAAGGCTTACCTGTAGGTCCAAGAAATATCTCCTAAACCTATATGGTTTAGGAGATATTTGCCCGAAAACGGGCACCGCTGTCTACGGCGCATGCGCCGTAGACAGCGGCGCGCAGGCGCACTAAACGCGGCAGTTCCAAGAATGGAGCTGCCGCATTTGTCGACTCACGTGCGCATGCGCGGGAGTGACGTCATCGCGGCTTTGCCGAATGACAGCGGCGGAGCTGCGAGACGCCACTCCCGTGCACATGCGCGGGAGTGACGTCATCGCGGCTTCGCTGCTGTCATTCGGCGGAGCTGCGAGACGCCACAAGCAAGATGGATGCGGCGGACTACAGGGGACAGCGGCGACTTCGCTGGCTCCTGTGTCAGGTAAGTGACACATAATGGGCTACTATGCGATGCATAGTAGTCCATTATGCTTTACCTTTGCAGGGAAAAAAAGAGGAAGTAAACTCATCAGGGTTTACTTCCTCTTTAATGATGTATTCATGATTACAGGGCTGCATTCAGGTATGTCTGTTATATCTGCCTAGAATTTAAAGTGGTTTTAAAGTCAGGATAATAAATAACTGCCGTCTACTCTGTTTTATCAAGATCTAAAGTACTGTGTCTCGGTTTTTTTAAAATTCTAATCCTAAATAACTTCTCACAGCGCCAATGTGCGGTCACGTGACCTTCCTCCGTTCTCCTTCCCCAGTCTAGGGAATGCTGAGGGAGGGGCTGAGGTAACACTCTGACATCAGCCGGCCAGCAGAGGAAGGTCACGTGACCGCACATTGGTGCTGCGAGAGAAGGTATTTGGGATTAGAACAGACACACAGCACTTAGATCTTGATAAAACAGAGGGGAGGGCAGTTATTTATAAATAGTATTTTAAAGCCACATGGAAGATCAGCAGGAGGGGCGGGGTGGGGCAGGAGGGGACGGGGAGGAGATACTGTAGCTCTCACACACAGGCTTTGTGGAACTGACAGGCAGGGAGGGAGGGGGAGAGGGAGAGACTTAGAGCAGAGAGCAGACAGCAGAATGACAGAGGCATATAAACTTACCATGGTATCATGGATCAGTCTTTTTTTTTGTGATTGTAAAGTCTTGTTTTTTTTTTATTCTCTAAAAATAACAAACATGTTATACTTACCTGCTCTGTGCAGTTGGATTTGCATAGGGCAAGTCGGATCTTCCTCTTCTCTGGTCCTTCTTCGGCTCTCCTGGCCCCTCCCTCCTGTCGAGTGCCCCCACAGCAAGCAGCTTGTTATGAGGGCATCCGAGCCGACTCACAGCTCTGTGTGTCCATTCAGACACTGAGCTCCGGTTTGGCCCTGCCATTTCTTTTTCCCGATTGGCTAACTGACTTTGACAGCCATGGGTGCCAATGGTGCCGCTGCTGTGTCTCAGCCAATCAGGAGGAGAGTCGCGGACAGCTGAGGCACCCGTGGACATCGCTAGACAGAGACAGGGCTCAGGTAAGTATTAGGGGGGCTGCTGCACACAGATGTTTTTTTATCCTAATGCATAGAATGCATTCAGATAAAAAACCTTCTGACTTTACAACCACTTTTAAGCATGTCATATGAAGATATATTTTGTGAGGCTATCCCCAGGTTCTTCTCAGAGGATGCCACTCATCGTAGAATGTTATACAATTCAGCTAGCTATCAAGCTATTCAAATCCATACCGATGCTCCACAGATCAAAGTAGTGACTTACAGCACAGTGTTTCATCTCTTAGGAATTGCTCAGTCCAAAGTTTGAGTCACCCAAACTGAGCCTTATAGTGATTGTAAAGTCAGAGGGTTTTTCATCTTAATGCATCCTATGCATTAACCACTTCAATACCAGCCACTTACCCACCTTCCTGCCTAAGCCATTTTTTAGCTTTCAGCGCTGTCCCTTTTTAAATGACAATTGCGCAGCCATGCTACACTGTACCCAAATTTTTTTATCATTTTGTTCCCATAAATAGAGCTTTCTTTTAGTGATATTTGATCACCTCTGCGGTTTTTATCTTTTGCTAAACAATTAAAAAAGACCAAAAGTGTTGAAAAAAAAAAGTTTTCCTTTGTTCCCATTATACAATTTTGTAAAAAAGGTAAGTTTTCTTGTTCACTGATGGGCACTAATAAGCTGCACTGAAGGGCACTGATAAGGCGGCACCAAAGAGATGGCACCAATAGGCAGTGCTGATGGGTGGCACTGATAGACGACACTGATGGGTACTCATGGCGGCACTGGTGGGCACTCATAGGCTGCACTGGTGGGCACTCATAGGTGGCACTGGCAGGCATTTTTAATGGGCACTCATTGGCATATCCCTGGTGGTCTAGAGTGGCATACCTGGTGGTCCTGTGTGGTGGCTATCCCTGGTGGTCTTGGCGGCATCCTGGTGGTCCTGGGCAGGCATCCACGGGAGGCTACGCTGATAAACAATCAGCACAGCCCACCGTCAGGAGAGCCACCAATCGGCTCTCCTCTACTTGCGTCTGTCAGACGGCTCCTCCTGTTTACATTGTGATCAGCCGTGATTGGATATGGCTGTTCATGTGGTAAAGAGCCTCCAGCAGAGGCTCTTTACCGAGATTGGTGATGCGGTGTGTCAGACTGACACACTACACCACCGATCACCGAGCTACACACCCCTTAGGGCATGGGAGCGAGGCTTAGCCTGCTGGACATCATATGATGCCCAGTCAGGATAACTGAACCACCGCCTGGCTGTCATTCTGCTATAGGCTGGTTGGGAAGTGGTTAAGATAAAAAGCCTTCTGTGTGCCCCCTAATACTTACCTGAGCCCCATCTCTGTCCAGTGATGTCCACAAGTGTCTCAGCCATCCGAGACTCTCCCTCCTGATTGGCTGAGACACAGCAGTGGCGCCATTGGTTCCCGCTGCTGTCAAAGTCAGTTAGCCAATCAGGAGAGAGAGAGAGCGAGAGAGAGAGAGAGAGAGAGAGAGAGAGAGAGAGAGAGCGAGAGAGAGGCTGGGTCGTGGCTCCGTGTCTGAATGGACATGGGGTGCTGTGACTCATTTTGGGTGCCTACAGCTGCTTGCTGTAGGGGCACTCTGCAGGGGGGAGGGGCCAGGAGCAGATAAGAGGGTCCCGAGAAGAGGAGGATCCAGGCTCCTCTGTGTAAAACCACTGCACAGAGCAGGTAAGTATAACATGTTTGTTGTTATGTTTATAGGGAAAAGAAACAACACTTTACAATCACTTTAAAGCATCTGAGTGCTGCTGATCTCCTCTAGTTGTCCGGACTAATTTGTGTGTATATATAGTGCAATTAGCACTAATGAGCTTTGTATACTACATATGCACATAAAAGAGTGCTACCTGCTGGCAAAAAAAAAAAAAAAAGAAGCAGTGGTCCCTCTGAAAGGTCCAACCCCCCCCCCCCCCCCCAAATTGTGTCCGCCTTCTAAAGATAATAAACTTTGAGGCTTGGCATGTCTTATGTTTTGATGCACCTGCAATGTATTTAGGGAATTAATACTGAAAGGACAGTCGGGCTTTAGGGCCCATTTTCCTCCTTGCCATGCATTACCATCTGTTGAATTAAGGGAGTTCTATGGTCACAGCTTACACTTTCATTTAGAACATCAGCATTGTAATAACAATACAAACAATAGTTATTGTTGACAATCAAATACAAGATTACTTGAACAATATACTTTCATGTTGTGAGTGCTGCCTGTCTGCTGTTATCTCTTTGCACGACTTCCTGGACTCACTGCATGCTTTACAGCTTCTCCGCTGCCGTTTACTTTCAATTTCTAAGAACTACATATCCCATGGTACCTTGCTTCTTGCAAGCAGTGACTCCTATACAGAACTTTGTCTCCTGAAACTTCTCCTCTCACAATTCTGTATTTCAGAAGGTAGGCTCTGTGAAATGTGTGACACAGCAGAGCTTACTCACAGGGCATAGAGATTAGGTGTCACCGAATTCCAGGAAGTGAATGTGTTGGGATCTTCACAAAGTTTACAAATGTAAAGCGCCTTTACATTAAAAGGAATAGTCTAGAAATAACTGAAATACAACATAGAAAATTTTCGATTTTACTTTTTGACCATAGATACATATTAAAGGGGTTGTAAACCCTCATGTTTTTTTCACCTTAATGCATCCTATGCATTAAGGTGAAAAAACACCTGGTAGTGACCGGCCCCCCTGTTTTACTTACCTGAGCCCTGGAATTTCACACGCCGGAGATGCGCTCTTCCTTTGCCCAGGGTTCTCGGCTCTTGATTGGATAGATTGATAGCAGCGCAGCCATTGGCTACCACTGCTGTCAATCAAATCCAATGACGTGGGCGCTGGGGGTAGGGGCCGAGTCCGGCATTTGTGTCTATGGGCGCAAATGCTGGACTCGGGAGCGTGCCCGCAAGGTAGCATCCCTAAGAAAGCGCTTCTCCTAGGGGGTTACCTGATGCGGGGAAGGGACCCCAGAAGAGGATGTTCGGGGCCACTCTGTGCAAAACAGGCTGCACAGTGGAGGAAAGTAGGACATGTTTGTTATTTAAAAAAAAGAAAAAACAAACCTTTACAATCACTTTAAAGGCATTTTAAATGGACTTCCTAACACACCAAAAAAGCTGCATGCACAACTGTTAGCAATGCAGCACACCTGATGCACAATAGTGTGTTAGAGAGCTTTGGGATTCCCTGCCTCACAGGTGCATGGGGGGTGCTATCTAAAAACAAATGTTATGCACCAACACGTATAACATGCTTTGACATGTTACCACAATACACTTGCGTGGATCCAGCCTCAGGGCCGGTTCACACTGGGAATTGCACAGGAATGCGCTGTGCAGTTCCTGTGCGATTCACATGCAGCCCTGATCATTTTGAATGGGCTGAATTCACAGTGCAACACACTAGTAGTGCATGCACTCCTTTTGGAAACTCACTACAACTGCATTGCATAGTATACAGGTGGTGCGAGTAAATGCACTGCGATTGCGACCTGCACTTGGGGCGTCATTAACTTAGTATTGACATCCACCGCAGATCGCAACTGCAGTGTGTTTTGAACACGATGTGGGCTTCCTGCACCACATTCTGGTGTGAACTGGCTCTTACGTCGGTTATACGCGGCTCAAACCCTAGCAGGTTCATCAGGAACCAGTCGAGGTTCGAACCGTTAATGGGTAGGCTAAATGTACCAAGTTGATTGATCGATCAACTTTGGTACAGCCAGCCTGCCCGATTCTCTTGTGATTATTGCTAGCAGCTGCTATAGCCGCTAGCGATAATCACAGTCTTCTCCCAGCATGGAAGGCTTTTCCCCCCCAGAAGAAGACAATAATCCAGCAGGAGGGATTCTCACATCAACACTGTCTGTGTTTTGAGAACATGATAGTAGAGCTGCACGATTAATCGTTAAAAAAACGCAATCTACGTTCACTCCCCTGACCATCTCTCCCACTGAGAGTAAGCATTCTTTCATATAAACAAGTGGAGAGATTATCTGCTCACTCAGCTGTCAAAAGAAAGCATCTGGGGCAAGCTGCCAAGTGTAGAACTTGAAACATTGTAACTAACCCTTACTTCTAAAGCCGCGTACACACGGGCGGACTGTCTGGCCAACTTAGTCCGTCGAAACACATTTCAGCGGACAGTCCGCTCGTGTGTGGGCTTCAGCGGACTTTTTCAGCGTGCAGTCTGGCGGACTAAGTATTTCGGAATTTCCGTAATACTGTCCGTCATACTTTGGTTTCAGCGGACAATCCGCTCGTGAGTAGGCTAGTTCGAAAGTAAGGATTTACACGGCGAAAGGTTGCATTGCTGTGTATTGGACTTCCTATTTCTAGTCCCGTCGTACGTGCTGTACACGTCATCGCGCAAGCTTTCGACGGACTGTTTGTGCATCCGTGCGTGGTCAAGTCCGTTCATTCGAAAGTAGGACGGACTGTCCGTCGGATTGTCTGACGGACTAAGTTGGCCAGACAGTCCGCCCGTGTGTACGCGGCTTTAGATCAAAGGGAAAGAACTTCTTGTGTAAACAAATAATCTGGGCAGTCTGCCAAGCTTTCAACCGCCTGTAAATGCAGGAAGTTTAACCACTTAAAGTCTAAATCTTTCTCTGACACTTCTTTCTTAAGTTAAAATCAATATTTTTTGCTAAAAAATTACTTGGAACCCCCAAACATTATATATAATTATTATTATACAGGTTTTATATAGTGCCAACAGCTTGCTCAGCGCTTTACAACATGAGGGCAGACATTACAATTTGGTACAAGAGGAATCAGAGGGCCCTGCTCGTTAGAGCTTACAATCTAAAAGATAATATATATATATATATATATATATATATATATATATATATATATATATATATATATATATATATATATATATATATATATATATATATATATATTCAGAGACCCTAGGGAATAAAATGGCAATTGCTGCAATATTTTATGTCACACTGTATTTGCCCAGCAGTCTTTCAAATGCAATTTTTTGGGAAAAAATACACTTCAATAAAAAAAAAAAAAAAAAAAAGACGAAACAGTAAAGTTAGCACAATTTTTTTTGTTTTAATGTGAAAGATGATACGCTGCGAGAGTCGTGATCTATCTTCTAAGCAAAAAAATTGTGATTCTCATCTTAGCCAGAATCATGAAGCTCTACATGCTAGCCAACATTTGTTGGAGGAAAGTCCGACAACAATTGTCCGATGGAGCATACACACAGTCAGATTTTCCACCAACAAGCTCACATCCAGGGCCGCACAGTGATGTCGTGGGTAGCCCTCTCACCTAGCAGTAAAAAGGGTCGCTGGTTTGAATCCCAACCAGGACACTACCTGCCTGGAGTTTGCATGTTCTCCCTGTGTCTGCATGGGTTTCCTCCGGGTACTCCGGTTTCCTCCCACACTCCAAAAACATGCAGGTAGGTTAATTGGCTTCTGCCCCAGATTGGCCCTAGTATATGAACGGGGGACCTTGGATTGTGGGCTCCTTGTAGGTAGGGATATATGTGAGTGTGCAATGTACAGGGATAGGGACAATTGTAGACACTCAGGTTGAAATGGATGGACTGGTGCCTATATTTAACCTTACTAACTATGTAACTATGTAACATCCAACATTTCCCATTGGAAAATCCGATCATGTGTTTACGTGGCATTACAATTACTTTAAGCAAAAGCAAAGCATATTTCAGGAAATACAGAATAAAATAAGACACCATTTGTATTATTCTCTGCATCCTTGACGCTGTTCACTGCCATTCTTCTGCAGTCACAAAGCAGCCAAACTGGTGTATAAGTCAGTGATGCAGGAATACAGGTTATATGGAGATAAAATACAAGTATCATTCTTGGCAATCCTGACACGATTTCATTCCCTTTATCCCTATGTCGTCCTGTGTCCCCTAATTGTTTTCTTACATTGCTCTCATCGCCCTTTTCCTGATCTGTAAAATGCCACTAACACCCCAATTCTCCATCTGTTACATCATTCAAGGTCTATTTCTGTGTGGCGGCGGCGGTGACCGCAATGTCCGCCTTTCACAATTTAACTCAGTGTGATTTTACATGTGCTCGAGATGAATAGCAGACATTGTCCTAATCTCCTGAACCCTTGATATGCCTGTTACAAGGTATTACCATTCACACTGAAAAAGCTGTGTTAGAATTTCCCATAAAGCGACACAGGCTCTGGAATGAAATACAGATTTCGAGATACCTCTAGGGAGATAGTGATCGGATTAAACGCAGTGAACCTTAAGAAAATCTCAATGAAACCGCAGGTGACGACTTTTCATAGCGTGCAGAAAAACAGCGGTGGCATAGAGCTGCTGGTATTAAGGTCTTCGTATTACAGCTCTCTAGACATTACATATATAAACCTTATTTTTACCTCCACAAAGAAGTGGAACAAATTGAAATATATTTTGAGCAATGTTAATCTTTTTTTTTTCCTCTCTTTCTCATTTTGCTGTAAAGAAAAGTATATTTTCAGCTCCATTCATACTGTCACAGCTGCTGGCTCCATATGCCGGGAGAAGGGATGAACGAGCTGAATGGAGCTACCTGTGATAATAGCGGTCGCTATGAACAATAAGAGACACTGTGATGGAGAGAAGAAGCTAGTGGTGCAGTAAAGTGTGTGCCTACACATCACAGAGTTGTCAATGCACTAAAGCCGAGCCGTCATAGCTTATGTCAAGATGCTCAACTGCAGCCAGCTGGGAAAAACAAGCAAAGTTAATAAAGCCTCTTTTTAAATAGCAGTGAACCGAAATGAAAATTTCAATACCACAACTAAAAATTCAGGATGAACTTGGCTGAAAACCGAAATCAAAAATGGATGTTTTCTTTAAATTTTAAATTTCATTATTGTGGCTGGCGTTTTTGCATTGCGGTCACTAGGGGGCATTTTTGCATTGAAGTCAATGCGACGTAATTTTGCATTGAAGTCTGTGGGACGTGACTTAGCATTGAAGTTACTAGGGGGCATTTTTGCATTGAAGTCTATGGGACATGACTCAGCAGTGAAGTCTATGGGACGCGATTTTGCGGTGAAGTAACTAAGGGGCAATTATGCAATGAAGTCTATGGGACACAATTTTGCATTGATGTCACGAAGGGGGCATTTTTGCAGTGAAGTCTATGGGATGCAAATTTGCAGTGAAGTCTACTGCCGTGTACACACGATCAAAATGTTCGTTGTGAGCTTGTTCTCGGACCGTATGAATGCTCTATCGCACATTTGCTGTCGGCACACAAATGTTTGAGAGCAGGTTCTCAAATTGTTGTCGGAAAGTCCAATCGTGTGTACACAAGTCCATCACACAAAAGTTCACGCAGGCACTGAATCAAGCAGAAGACTATTGAACTGGTTATTGAACTTCCTTTTTCTCGGCTCGTCGTACGTCACCACGTTCCCATGTTCGGAATTTCAGGCCAACATTTGTGTGACTGTGTGTATGCAAGACAAGTTTGAGCCAACATCCTTCGGAAAAATGTTGTCGGAAAATCCGATCAGGTGTGTGGGGCATAAGAGATGCAACTTTGCAGTGAAGTCTATGGGATGTCACTTTGCATTGAAGTCTATGGGATGTCACTTTGCATTGAAGTCTATGAGACATGACTATGTGACCCTATTTTTAGCCAATAATTTTCAGCGGCCGATATATCGGTTCATCCCTATTTTTAAACCACACATGCACTTTAGTGATAAACAATGATGTATTGTAATGAAGAACTTGGGGCACCGTTCTAAGCTAGAGAGCAGATTTCTCCCTTGACCCTTAGGAATGGGGGTGCCAGCATTCAGTCTCAATCATCCAAAAATGAGTAACATATCATATGGAGAGGACAACACTTTCCCAGCCAGCCTGTATGAGATAGAAATAAGCAGTGACCTCAGCCTATGCTTTTCCACAAACCATGCCTGCCAACAAATTTTTCCTGCCCATCGGGGCTATGACTAAGCCCTAATGGGTGGGGCAAAACACATCAGAAGGGCATGGTTTGAGGAGAAGCATAGGCTTAGGCTGCTCCATATTTCTATCTCATATGGAATGGCCAGGAGAGCAGCATCCTCTCTACATAAATGATTTGTTGTAGTCATAACAAATAGGGTCTTAAAGGGGTGTTCGACTACAAAGTGATATTTTAGTGATGGGGAGCTTTCGGTCCCCAGCTTGTCATGTATTGGTCCCTTGGATACTTCAACAGCTAGATCTCCTTGCCATAATTCTTGTTTCTGACCACCTTAAAGAAGAACTGCAGTCTGCTCACATAATGTGTAAACAAAACATCTTTGCCATTCTGAAGCTTCCTTCCAACCACTTTGCATATTATTTTAAAATACACTGCGATTCTGTACTTGCCAAATATGCTGCAGAAATCTCTCTCCACTTAATCTGGCTGCAACCATTTTAACTGTAGGCAGCTGAAGCTGCTACCTGTTCACTTCCTGGATTTACACAGAGGCACACTTCCAGCTATGCAGCTCTCATTGGCCCTCTTATGATTCCCCCCGGCAAACTCACGAGTGAGAGGGAGAGCTGTGCATGATGTCATAAGCCTAGGCTTTTTACCAGACAAATAACAGGAAGTTGGCTGTATAAGGCATTTACTGGCAGAAAAAAAAATGTTTTACTATCAAAAGTTAAAACAACAAGGACAGAAGATTTAATAGATGGAAAGTTGAAAAAAATCACTGAAGGTCCGCATTAAGGTTTTAGGTGGTCCCACCACATCTTTTGAAAGTTACAAAAGATAAATAAATCTGTTAGGTGGCCTAAAGCCCAACCTCAGGCAGAGCCATTTTTATGCTGTTTATTTTTACAGAGAAGTATAGGTTGTTTTTTTAAATCGTACTCACTTAGGTGGATGCAGCCTCTTTCCCTCGCCGGCTCTAAGATTGAGACCTGAGTAATCAAACATCGCTGATCGCTCATGGAGCACTGAGAACTGAGCGGAGTTGGCTCACTGGAGCACTGGGCTGCGGAGGGGGCGGGAGCAGCTGTCGGCTGAAAATGGGTCACAGGCATACAGAACGAACTACTATCAACTACTACAAGCTATGGCTGTACTTCTTTAATGTTATTTAACTCACAATATAATTCTTCCAGTTGAGTTGAGTTGAGTTGTGTTGAGCTCCTGTTATGTACAGTGGGGTTCACTGCTGCTTTGAAATAGTGTCTTTGATTCAGGATAATCAAATATTACCTAAATACAAACCACATGTGTACATTCATGTGCGTTTTGTGTAATTCTTACAGATCTGTACAGTAATCCAGTGTGAAACATGAAAAGTGCAGGAGCTTCCTGTAACAAAGACCGGTCACTACTGCGCTCTCTCCTTGTGCAGGGTGACTGGTCTTGTCTCCACCCCCTCCTATAGTTTTCTGCAGGCAGCCTGTAGTTAATGGACCTGCTGCGTCCCTCCCACAGTTCTGCTCTCTAAACAAGATATAAACAGCCCAGTGATGATGTCACTGTTATTTTTACAAGGTAATAAGTGGGTTTACAAAGGCATCTGGTGCACAAATAGTGGATTAACTGTATAGCTTTTGCGGCCATTGAGGAATATACATTATTTGAATAAAAGCTTTTTTGCCCGGAGTTCCGCTCTTACTCTCAAGCATAAACCAAAAATTGCAATATGAGCTTGGAGTGTTTTGAAATTTTTAAAGTTGCTATGGCTAACTTTAGTCCTGTATGAATCCTGAAGGCATGCATCTAGTTTAGAAGTTACCAAGACAATGTTATCAAATGAGTCTTAAAGACATACTTTGCTGTCATTCAGCACCTCCATACACCACTGCGAAACTCAGAGGTGAAACTAGAAACTTCATGGCTCCCCTGACTGCCTGGGGCCCTGTCCATTGGTCCCAGGGCCCTTTCCCTCCAAGCCTGGGTCCCTTCCCACTAATCCCGAGGCCCTTAACAACGGGACCTTTGCACATGTTCTGCAGCGGGCCCCATTCCTGCCATCCCCCGCGGTGGTGAAACGTCAGGGCCCAGTCACAAGTGTGACCTTTGCAACCCTGGTAGTTCCGCCACTGATACAGGTCTTTCTTCACTTGGTCTTTGTAGGTGCGATGACGTGAATCAGAAATCATATGCCGATCGCGGTTGATGAGCAGTTAGTTGTCCTGAGAATCCTCATTCTCTTTGCAGCCATTTCACCTACACTGCTCACACTGTTAACACAACTATACAACGTGCTGTCCAGCATGATCATATGCTTGGCAGGTCACAAATCTTGAGGTGATAATTCTTGGGAGGTGAAAATTCTTAGGAGGAGATTTAAATCAGTAGGGGTGGGCAAGTACATAACAAAAAAACGGAATGGTAGCAGAAAATAGTGTAAAAAAAATTAAAAAAATGCCTCCGAAATCACTGCAGAGTTGCAAAGATAAAGATGTACCACAACTTGCTGGTGATTTTAGACTGAAGTATATGGGAGTCACACCACACCTGAGTCACCCAAAAGTAATGCAAGAACCAGGGCCATCTTTAAGGCAGGGAAAAAGGGGCAGCTGCCCTGGGCCCTATCACTGTTGTGGGGCCCAAAGCAGCTGCCTCATACTTGCCAACTATCCCTTGTCCTATTCCCTTGTCCCTTGAAGTTTTAGTCCTGTGCTGCTACTAATGCTGCCCAGCTCTGCCCTATTGTGTACAGATGACTCACCTGCAGACCTGTGTTTACATGTAAATACTGGCATTCATATGTAAATAGTAGTCATATGCATATGTAAATAGCGGAGGCCAATGGCATTGATATGTAAATAAAGGCAGCATTAATACCGTAGGTATATCATGCCCCCCTGCAGTGAGGAGAAGATGTGCTGTAACCTATCGCAACTAGTGAGCAGTATTACTGTACAGTAATCTCTAGCAGCTAATCAACAAGCAGAAATGTGCTGTAACCTCTAGCAACTAATCAGTGAGACTTAAGGAGTACTGTAACCTCTAGCAACCAGATAGTAAGCAGTAATGATATGCTGTAACCTCTGGCAACCAATCGCAATTGCTGCCTGATCTGATACAGTAAACTGATTTTAAGTCTAGCTGCTATTTATTTTATGTCTCAGAGAAGGTGGAGAGCGAAATTGCATGGGGGGTGGGGGGCCCTAAGAAAAATTTTGCCCAGGGTCCAATCAATATTAAAGATGGCCCTGGCAAGAACTTTTTGTTGATTGCAGCGACTCAAGTTGCTGCAATGAAGATGGTACCCATTAAAATCAATGTGCTTTCACTTGACTTACAACTTTCTGTGACTTCCAGAAGTTGAAAATCACAAACAAATCATGGTAGTGTGAACCAGGGCTTACAGTCCCACAAAAGGACCCTAAACCATGTTCTGAAGTGAGCCTCCTTCCTGCCGTCCCAAGGCCCAGTCACAAGTGCGACCTTTGTGGCCGTCATAGTTCTGCCACTGGTGAAACCTAATCTTTTCCCACAGCCAAGTACATATCAGTACCACATATGTACAAAAGAGAGGTAAAAGCCAGAACCAGATTGTTCAAATTTATTGTACTTCCGTACATACAGAAGTCACTGTAAACTCAAAACTGTAAAACTGTAAAGGCACACCGTTATAAAGATGCTGCTAGGCAGAAACACTTAGGAATAAAACAAGGAATTGAAATATGTCTTACTAGAATAGATCATTCAGATGGCGAGTTTATTTAGAAGGTGTATTTCGAGGATGTGAAAGAAATTTTAACCTCTGTATTTCATTTTGTATGCTTTGTCTACTGCAGCCAACGTTGTTGGCATCATGCCAACTCTTCTGCCACATTCTCACATTCCCTAGACCTTGTAAAGAAACTATCCTGCTAATATACTGCTTATAACTAACATTAATGTGATACCTATGGTAGCATGGTTATAATAAAAACTCAAATGTACCGAATAAACAGAACAGGAATGTGGGAAGATGATGGGGGTATCGTTTTTGTGTCTGCTCCCTACTGCAGTAGTTTATTATTAATTTGAAATCACTAATCAATATTGGGATAGGAGGAGTTACCTATCTCTAAAATTTCCAAGACATGGATTAAATATGCCAAATGTATAGTGCTCACAATTGTGTGTATTCAAGCAGCTGTAATTACGCCTGAATGAAATACATCAGCATATGATGCTCCATGAATTGTACCGCAAATGTGAACAGATAAAGAAATCTAGATATCTGCAGAAAATGGCACTCTTAAATGTCCAACCTGACCGGTAGTCAAGATGCTGCCCATCTCCATCTAGGCCATCGTGATGGCTACTCCAGGTCACTCATTATTCCCTATGGCAGAACTAAATGTTGCCAACCTGCTGGGCATACTAGGTAGACAGAAGAAGCTGTTGGAGGTCTGTTTATCCATGTTTTTGGGAAGATGGGTGATGGTGGTTGAAATTTTTTCTTCCAATTTCAGTTCTACTTTAAATAACAGATTTTGTAATGATGGGGTAGAATGGATACGGCAGGAAAAAAAAATTGCAGAAATAATATTCAGCATAAAGCAGAGTTTGAAGCTCATCATCTGGCATTCCTTAAGGAGTTTCTAATTATGAACCCTTGTCTTGCTTTGAGCATAAACGGCTGAGAAAAAACAAACTTGGCCGTTTCTTGATCGCCGGTATTGCTTATTATGTACCTTGCTAAGAAAGTTCCCTTCCAATTTAAATACTTTAATTAGTTATGATATGGGACTCAGGGCTGCCTAGACTGATATAAGACTAAGGGCTGTCTCCTTCATGCTTAGTCAGCTATGCATGTTTAAATTAGCAATTCCACTTAGCCCGTAGAAAATTGTAAACAAATAGGAAGGCAGTTTTGCATCTGTAATTAAAGAAGACGTTGTAAGTTCTCAGAAGCGTCATTCCACATAAAAGTAATATTTTAGGTAATCTGGCAGGTAGCGTCACCTTCTGAAGTTTTCCGCATTGTTCCCTACTCTGCTCTGCTCCTGTTACAATACAACTGCTACTGTTCCATTGTTGTATCAAACAAGTGATCAGTTCAACAGGGAAAGTGAGGCCAAAGGGTAAACTTTTTTCAGACTGTGGAGCTGAATAAGGGCCCTTGCCCCCGGAATTTAGGGGACTGTTTATAATAGATGTGGGTTTGGTGCTTGGGTGATTTTCACGCTAGCAAAGTATTACAACCCCATCTTGGAGATTACAGTGCATAAGTTGGCCCAGCAGAGAAGATTTTGATAAGCCGCTGTATGGTACCATGGAGGCTACACAACTAAAATCTTGTAGGAGTTGGGCCAGGTTGGTCTTGGATTAGGCTTGGCAGCAAGGCTGGGAGGGTGTGCAACTTCTATATGCTTTCAGTTAAAGAATGGTTTGTGTGCACTATGCCTTCAAACCTTTGTGGACACTGTATCATCACACCTATTATATGGGAAAACATTTGTAGAAACCACTCTAAATGATCACTTACGTGGTTTAAGCAAACAATACTGGAAATGCTAAGCTTACAAAGACATTTAGAAAACCGCGTGCTTCCAACCTCGTGGCAACACTTTAGGAAATCCTCTTTTTTGTCCAAGCGTGTTGTGATCAAAGAAAGATCCATAAAGACTTGGAGCTAATTTACTAAAACTGGAGAGTGCAAAATCTCATGCAGCTGTGCATGGTAGCCAATCAGCTTCTGACTTCAGCTTGTTCAATGACGGAAAAAAAAAAAAAAAAAAAAAAAAGACTGGAAGCTGATTGGTTTCTATGCAGAGCTTCATCAGATTTTGCACAAAGTCTGAAGGCCTGCACAAAGTCATGACTTCAACACGAATGCACTAATGAAACCACAAAATCTTTGGGATAGGCTTCCCAGAAGAGGAGACTCACACTAGTGCAATGACAGACACTGCATGTGATTCGCACCGCACTGAAGATCACATGCGATGTCTCTGCGATGTGAATTCAACCATACAAAATGTATGGCTGAAATTGCATTCGCACCAAAATGGTGCAGGATCCTTTTCTTGGTCCGTACTGGAATCGGATTGCATGGGTGTTCACACTTATGCGATCCAATTCCTGCACCATTTGACAGTTCGCACTGTG
The DNA here is from genome assembly GCF_037356315.1 of Lithobates pipiens. Taxonomy (NCBI): domain Eukaryota; kingdom Metazoa; phylum Chordata; class Amphibia; order Anura; family Ranidae; genus Lithobates; species Lithobates pipiens. The sequence continues at coordinate 459,261,481 of NW_027507718.1, read as the reverse complement.
ATACGCGAACTCATCTGGGGGTGTCATTAAGTTTCTATTGACACTCGCAGCGGTTCACGTAGGGCAGTGTGAACCGCCGGCGGGTGATATGCGATGCAGGAACCCGCACTGGAATTGCGCAGGTTCTCGCATCTCATATTTGTAATCTCGGACTAAAGGTTAACGTTGCAAAGAAGAACTCCATATTAATGCCCATGGTTTTGAAATGGAATGCCCAAGAAGCTCATATTACTGTGATAGGTGGCAAACATGCTTTTCTTTAACCAGAATGTAATCCCATGTACACCAGTAATCAAAGTGCCAGTGCTGTGAGATAATCAGTGTCTATTTCACTGCATGGTACTGTCTTTCTAGCATGTTTTAAGGCAGTTGTAAAGGTTATTATTATTCATTTATTTTTATTTTTTTATAAAATAACAAACATGTTATACTTACTTACTCTGTACAATAGTTTTGCGTGGCCCAGAACCTCCTCTTCTGGGGTCTCACAAAAGGGGATAGGAGGTGGGCTGGGGGGGGGGGTGGCACAAAGGGGATAGGAGGTGGGCTGGGGGGGGGGGGGGGGTGGCACTGCTATTGGAAAGTTTTCTACCTTAATGCAGAGAATGCAAAGAATTTAAAGGAATACCACCACTTTAAGGACTGGGGATTCAGGAGATGTTTAAACAGCCTTACAGGAAAAGTAAAGCACAGTGCGTTGCCAATGAGGAGGCCAAAGGATGATTAGTGACTAATGAAGCGGCAGGGTTGCACAAAAGGAACAATAGTCGCGAACTGGCTAATAAAAGTGTCCCGGGTGTGTAGCTTAAAAAAAAAAAAAAAAATCAAATATTTTGTCTAGTAAAACATGTCAAATAGATTACAAGTGTGTTCTTAGTTTAGCTGGAGCTTTTCCTATAATAAAGCCATGTGTGTATATGAATTATGTTGGTATAATATAGAACACAATTTAACATACTAAAATCATGTATCATGACTACATTATACATGATTTCATTGGTATCCACAGTTTGAATGGTTAATGATACACGATCCTTAACTGTGCAGAATGCATAAGCAGACATTGACCTCAGTTAAATTGAAGTCAGTGCACCCAAAGCCCCTCCAGCGCTCAGTCTGGCAGTCAGTTTGCTTAGAAAGAATGGCAGTTCTGTGCCTGGATTAGAATACATGTATAATGAACATGAGATTCCTAGATTCTTCTATATACAGAACACTTCTAGCCTACAGAATGACTCCAGTTTAAGAAATATCCACATACAGTATATATTTTGTAAACACCCTTTACTGTCGTGCTAAAACATTTATTTTTATTTTTTCTTGGTGATCTTTGGCTAAGATGTTTTAGCAGTTTATTCGAAATAAATTGATTTTTATTTCAGAGCCAGTCAATCAAATGTTTTATCTGAATTCCAAAACTTTCATTTCTATTGTTAAACCTAAAAACAAAAAAATATATATTGTAGACATGTCACTGGAGAAGTGATCGAGGGGGTGTACATCTCACCTAGGTTGCTACACAGTGTGAGATGGTAAATCCAGGATGGATCAGTTTCTCAGCAGCGATATGCTGCTGAGTTGTTATTTAATTTTGCCGGGCCTGGGTTTATATGGAATGGCAGGTAGGTTTGGTAGAGGGACCTGTCATTCCACATCCCCCGATCCAGTTCTGGGTTTGGGATCAGGTGAGCTTGGATCCTAATTAGCCTGGGAAGCTAAAGGCTCTGTAGGGTCTGCAGGTGATTGCTTCTCAGCCAGGGAATGAACAATCTGTGTGTTGAAGGAAGCTGCAAGCACAGCCACTGCTGGAGCTAAAACTCACCCTGCGATATCCAGGCGAAAGACGCTGTGTTTGTAAGTGTCAGATAGGTGAGCAGAACCTGTTAGTAAGCGCCCAGCCGGGCTAGGACTTTTATTTTTGTTGTACTTAGAAAGCACGGTGTTGCTGTATATTTTGTTTGCTGGACTGTTTGTACCACGAATAAACGCCAAGATCTGCTTTATCAAATTCCAAGTCTGCTGTGAACTGTGTCCAAACACACCCTACCCCGGGAAGATCCCTTACAATTGGTGGAGAATGCGGGCAACGCGGTTGCTAGGGGCAACGGTGTGGACAGACTTGGCTACAGCTGCTGATGTCCTGGGTGAAAGCTGCAACTACACTCCAAAAACAGTCCAGCAACATGGAGGAGATGCTGAAGCAGTTTATGCAAGTGAGTTTGCAACAACAGCAGGCTCAGACAGAGGCCAATAGACGACATGAACAGTCCATGGCTGAACAACAGCAGATGATGGCTGCACAACAGCAGGCGCAGACAGAGGCCAATAGACGACATGAACAGTCCATGGCTGCACAACAGCAGATGATGGCTGCACAACAGCGGATGCATAAGGAAGAGTTGCAAGCTTTGCGCCAAAGCCAACAACAACTTATCGAGCACCTGATAGTAAATCGAGAGGCGCCTGTGGTTGCTAATCCACCCACAATGGAGGGAGCCGCTCCAGAGATTTTTTCTGGGAGAAGGACTGTGCAGAAAGCGCTGCAAAAGATGACTGCTGAGGACGATGTTGAGGCCTATCTAACAGTATTTGAGCGCGTGGCTGAGCGAGAGAAGTTACCAGCCGCTGAGTGGGCAGAGGTAATTGCGCCCTATTTAACAGGTGAACCTCAAAAGGCCTACTATGACCTCAGTGAGCAAGAGGTTAAGGACTATACTCGGCTAAAAGAGGAGATGCTTGCCCGACTAGGAGTTACTACTGCAGTCCGTGCCCGGAGGGTACGCAACTGGAGCTACAGTCTGGACAAATCAGCGAGGTCCCAGATGTATGACCTAATCCATTTGGCAAGAAAGTGGTTGGAGCCAGACACTTCTACTCCTGCACAAATCCTAGAGAAGGTCGTGATGGATCGCTACCTCCGAGCCCTTCCTACTGACTTGCAACGCTGGGTGGGACAAGGTGATCCTAAGAATGCAAACGAACTTGTCAACCTTGTGGAGAGGTTCCAGGCGACTGAGGACTACCTCCGTGATGTTCCTGCAGCATCTTCACCTCCCCGGAGCGCCAGATCTGTGCCGTCAGCTGGTAAGAGACTTCCATCTATTGGGGGAGTGTGGAGGGGTGCTGATGGGGGGAAAAGGGCTCAAGTGGTGTCTCAGGGACAAAAGACTGGTGATGGTCCCGGGTGGCTAAGGGGCTCTGAAAAGGACTCCTTGCCAAAGAGACCAGGCCCTATCCAGTGTTGGAGATGCCATGAGGCGGGACACGTGTCGGCCCATTGCCCTCTTACCTCTGAACCCATGGAATGTGACGCTAGCCGGCGTCAGTCGCTATTTGCGGAACCATCTTGTGCTGCAGTTCCTGGACTAGAGACTGAACCGCAAATCTGCAACATCACAATCAATGACTTTCCTGTTAAAGCGTTAATGGACTCAGGAAGCCTTGTAACCTTGGTGCATGCTAGCCTGGTGACTGGGGACTTAGAGTCTAAAAAGCATATGAGTGTTGTGTGCATACATGGTGATACAAAAGTGTACCCTATAGTGCTGGCTAAAGTCGGGACTGAACAAGGCACCGTACAATATGAAGTGGGTGTGGTTAAAAACCTCATGCATAATGTAATATTGGGGCGCGATTTTCCATTATTCTGGGCTCTTTGGGAAAAAAGAAAAATCCCCAAAAGGAGTGAGGATACCTCTAAGGGGGTTGCCTTGTCCACTGTGAATGATAAAAATGATTGTTTTCCTTTGCAGGTCCTGGCTGGGGAGGAGGAGGCTCCTCCCACTGAGCAAAATATACTAGACTTAGAGGTGTCTAGCGATAATTTTGGGACTGCACAATTACAGGACCCCACTCTCAAAAATGCGAGAGAGCAGGTTGCTGTTATGAACGGGGTACCTCAGGAACCAGATGCTGAAAAAAGATTTCCACATTTTTCGGTGACTAATGATCTTTTCTATAGAGTCAATAAGGTTAAAGATGAGATTGTGGAACAGCTTCTGGTACCTAAGCCGTACCGGCGTCAGGTGCTTGACATGGCACATAACCATGTTCTTGGGGGACACTTGGGGACTGACAAAACGCGAGAGAGGGTTCTCCAGAGGTTTTTTTGGCCGGCCATATATGATGACATTAAAAAATACTGTGAGTCGTGCCCCACATGTCAGGTTAGTGCCCCAGTGTCACATTTTCGCAGTCCTTTGGTTTCGCTCCCTATTATAGAGGTGCCTTTTGAGCGTATTGCCATGGATTTAGTGGGTCCCATTGTAAAGTCAGCTAGAGGACACCAGTATATTTTGGTAGTCCTGGATTATGCGACCCGCTATCCTGAGGCTGTACCCTTAAGAAACACTGCATCTAAAACAATTGCACGTGAGTTGTTTTATATGTTCTCTAGGACTGGGATCCCCAAAGAAATCCTAACTGACCAAGGTACGCCATTTATGTCGAAAGTAATGAAGGAATTATGCAGACTATTTAAAATCTCACACATCCGTACCTCTGTGTACCACCCCCAGACGGACGGATTGGTGGAGAGATTTAATAAAACTTTGAAACATATGTTGAAGAAAGTGGTGGCAAAAGATGGTCGTGACTGGGATCATTTATTACCCTACCTCATGTTTGCTATTAGGGAGGTGCCCCAAGCGTCCACAGGGTTCTCACCATTCGAGTTGGTCTATGGTCATCACCCTAGGGGTCTACTAGACATTGCAAAAGAGACATGGGAGAATGAGTCCACTCCATACAAGAGTGTTATTGAGCATGTAGCACAAATGCAGGACCGTATAGCCACTGTAATGCCCCTGGTAAGGGAACACCTCCAGAGAGCTCAAGAGGCCCAAAGTAGAATTTACAACCGGTCCGCAAGAATCAGGACATTCAACCCAGGCGATTGGGGACTAGTATAAGGACCCTCTGTTGAGAGTAAATTCTTAGCGAAGTGGCAAGGTCCTTATGAAATTGTTGAAAAGATCAGTGAGGTGAACTACAAGGTGCACCAACCAGGTAGAAGGAAGCCTTTCCAAGTTTATCACATAAACTTGATCAAGCCCTGGAAAGACAGGGAATCCTTGGGGGCGACAAATACTGTTAATAATTTGTCACAACCAATCCCTCCAGTCAAGGTAGGTGATACTCTATCAGTGTCACAGAAACAGGAGGCTCAGGAATTTTTACAGAAAAACAAAAACAAGTTCTCTGACCTCCCAGGGCGTACACACCTCATCCATCATCACATTGAAACTGAGCCTAGAAGCAGAGTAAACCTTAAGCCCTATAGGATACCCGAGGCACGTAGGGAAGCCGTATCTGCCGAGGTAAAACGTATGCTTGCTCTGGGGGTAATTGAGGTGTCACAGAGTGAATGGTCCAGCCCAATTGTGCTAATCCCAAAGCCCAATGGAACTTGGAGGTTCTGTAACGATTTCAGAAAGTTGAATGAGATCTCCAAGTTCGATGCGTATCCTATGCCCAGGGTAGATGAGTTGATTGAGAAGTTGGGTAACGCCAGGTACATAACCACCCTCGATCTCACAAAGGGCTATTGGCAGATTCCACTTTCTGACGAGGCTAAAGAGAAAACTGCTTTCTCCACCCCTGATGGGCTATTCCAGTATGTAGTGATGCCGTTCGGGTTACATGGAGCGCCTGCAACTTTCCAGAGGTTGATGGACTTGATTCTGCGACCACATCGTGATTACTCAGCCGCCTACCTCGATGATGTGGTCATTTTTAGCCCTGATTGGGAAAGTCACCTCTGTAAGGTACAGGCCGTGTTGGATGCCATAAGTGATGCAGGGTTGACCATAAATGCCGAGAAGTGTGCTCTAGCCCTAGAAGAGGCCAAATATCTGGGCTACATTGTTGGAAGAGGATTGGTTAGGCCACAGCTAAATAAAATTGAGGCAATACAGAATTGGCCTAGACCCCTGACAAGGAAACAGGTTAGAGCTTTCCTGGGTATTACGGGTTATTACCGTAGATTTGTGCCGAACTTTGCCTCAGTTGCTGCTCCGCTAACTGACTTGACAAAGGGCGGAAAGACAGCAATGGTCACGTGGACCCCAGAGGCCGAGGAGGCTTTCCAAAGCCTTAAGTCTGCCTTGTGCCAACCACCTGTGTTAGTCACCCCCGATTTCAGGCGAGAATTTCTGGTCCAGACAGATGCCTCTAGCACAGGCTTAGGTGCAGTACTCTCACAAGTAGTGAATGGTGAGGAGCATCCGGTGACGTACTTGAGTAGAAAACTAACCCCGGCCGAGAAAAATTATGCCATTGTGGAGCGAGAATGTTTGGCAGTAAAGTGGGCCCTAGAATCTTTAAAGTATTACTTGCTAGGCAGGAAATTCAAGTTGGTGACAGACCATGCCCCCCTAACATGGATGAAGTTAAACAAGGAGAGAAATGCAAGAGTGACTAGATGGTTTCTCTCCCTACAAAACTTTAATTTCACTGTGGAACACAGGCCAGGGAAATTACAGGCAAATGCTGACGCATTGTCAAGGGTAAGTTGTCTGTGGGGACAAAAGGCTCAGCCCTCCGGTCTGAAAAAGAGGGGGGGGATATGTAGACATGTCACTGGAGAAGTGATCGAGGGGGTGTACATCTCACCTAGGTTGCTACACAGTGTGAGATGGTAAATCCAGGATGGATCAGTTTCTCAGCAGCGATATGCTGCTGAGTTGTTATTTAATTTTGCCGGGCCTGGGTTTATATGGAATGGCAGGTAGGTTTGGTAGAGGGACCTGTCATTCCACATCCCCCGATCCAGTTCTGGGTTTGGGATCAGGTGAGCTTGGATCCTAATTAGCCTGGGAAGCTAAAGGCTCTGTAGGGTCTGCAGGTGATTGCTTCTCAGCCAGGGAATGAACAATCTGTGTGTTGAAGGAAGCTGCAAGCACAGCCACTGCTGGAGCTAAAACTCACCCTGCGATATCCAGGCGAAAGACGCTGTGTTTGTAAGTGTCAGATAGGTGAGCAGAACCTGTTAGTAAGCGCCCAGCCGGGCTAGGACTTTTATTTTTGTTGTACTTAGAAAGCACGGTGTTGCTGTATATTTTGTTTGCTGGACTGTTTGCACCACGAATAAACGCCAAGATCTGCTTTATCAAATTCCAAGTCTGCTGTGAACTGTGTCCAAACACACCCTACCCCGGGAAGATCCCTTACAATATATAAAAAATTGCAGCTTACCAGTATTGTACACAGATGTGGTTTTCTTCGTTCAGGCTTTGTTTGCCGATTTTCACTTGGTGATCCAAGTCTTCTAGGCATGGAATAAACAAGTTGGCGAAATATTGCAACATCTACCTTTTTCTTTTTACATTCTTCAAAAACGACCCCTTTAGAGCCTGGATGAGCGCCGCTCAACTTGTCTCTTCAGAATTCCCCCCGTAAGTGTTTGATTGGGTTCAGATTAGGAGGCATACTTGGCCACTGAATCACGTTCCCCCTGTTTTTCTTCAGAAATGCAACAGTGGCCTTAGATGTGTGTGTTTGGATCATTGTCATGTTGGAAAAGTGCACAACGACCAAGGGCACAGAATGATGGTAGCATCTTCTCTTTCAATATAGAGCAGTACATCTGTGAATTCATGATACCATCAATGAAATGGAGCTCCCCGACGCCAATAGCACTCATATAGCCCCACAGGACACTGCCGCCACCATGTTTCACTGTAGTCCCCATGCATTTTTGTACTCCTCACCTTTGTGACACCATATAGTTTTTAAGCCATCAGCTCCAAAAATATTTATCTTGGTCTCATCACTCCAGAGTACCAGTAGTCTTCTTCCTTTTCAGCATGGGACATGGCAAATTCTAGGTTGCCTTTTTTATGCATGGGCTTCCTTCGTGGACAATACCCATGCACGCCATTCCTCTGCAGTGTACGCCATATTGTGTCATGGGAAACAATCACCCCAGTTTGGCTTTCTATGTTTTTTTTTTTGCATGGCTTTTTCTTTAACCCTTCTCATCAGAAGACGCTCCTGTCAAGGTGTTAACTTCCATGGACGGCCTGGACATGAAATGGTTGCAGTTCCATCTTTTTAAAGTTTTATATCAATTTTGCTACAGTATTCTGACTGATAAGTAAAGCGTTGCTGATCTTCTTGTAGCCTTCACCTTTCTTGTGTAAAGAAATTATTTTCTTTCTCAGACCTTGTGACATTTGTCTTCCATATGGTGCCATTACTGACAGCATGAAATGGGAAGGGTTTTCTTTGCTTTAGTGGAAATTCAGTCTTTTTTTTTTTAACTATCCATCTATTAAATCTTCTGCCCTTATTGTTTTGTTCATATGGCAAAAATATGAATGCAATCTATAAACTAGGGGGAGAACCTCTGGGGGAATCTAGGATGGAAAAGGACCTAGTAGTTGATAGGCTCAGCAATGGCATGTAATGCCAAACTGCTGCTAACCAAGCAAACAGAATATTGGCAAAGGGATCAACTCCAGAGATAAAATGATAATTCTCCCGCTCTATAGGACTCTGGTCCGGCCGCACCTGGAGTATGCTGTCCACTTCTGGGCACCAGTCCTCAGGAAGGATGTACTGGAAATGGAGCGAGTACAAAGAAGGGTAACAAAGCTAATAAAGGGTCTGGAGGACATTAGTTATGAAGAAAGGTTACGAGCATTGGACTTATTCTCTCTGGAGAAGAGACGCTTCAGAGGGGATATGATTTCAATTTACAAATACCATACCGGAGACCCCACAATAGGCATACAATTTAACAAGACACGTGGCCACTCATTAAAATTACTAGAAAAGAGGTTTAACCTTAAACTACATAGAGGGTTCTTTACTGTAAGAGCGGCAAGGATGTGGAATTCCCGTCCACAGGCGGTGGTCTAAGCAGGAGGGCATTGATAGTTTAAAAAAAACTATTAGATAAGCACCTGAATGATCGCAGAATACAGGGATATACAATGTAATACTGACATATAATCACACACATGGGTTGAACTTGATGGACTTGTGTCTTTTTTCAACCTCACCTACTATGTAACTTTGGATAGTAAACCATTTTTTTCTGCCAGTAAATACTTTATATGGCCCACTTCTGTGTCTTTTATGACTTCATGCACAGCTCTCTCACTCTTGTGAGAGTTTGCCAGGAAGGGAGGGGGGATGAGTCATAATAGGGCCAATAAGAGCTGCAAGGCTGCAGAGCTGGAGGTGTGCCTCTGTGTAAATCCAGGAAGTGAACAGGCAGTAGCTTCAGCTGCCCACAGTTAAAATGGCTGCAGTCAAACTCAGTGGAGGGAGAATTATGCAGCATATCTGGCAAGTACAGAATCACAGTATATATAAAATAATATGCAAAGCGGTTGGATGGAAGCTTCAGAATGGCAATGATGTTTTTTTTTTTAATTATGTGAGCAGACTGCAGTTCCTCTTTAAGTAATGCCCTTTTATAATCAACTGTCTGCTGGACATTTGTTTAATGAACAATTAGACTCACCTATAGTTGAATTCTTGTTAATTAGGATTTTGCTGTCTAAAATGTATCTTTGCTCCTAAGCCCTTGTACACAAGGTCGGAGATTCCGACGGAATGTGTCCTATCGGACCGTTTTGTCAGATATTCCGACTGTGTGTGGTCTGCATCGGACTGTTTCAGTCGGAATATCCGACGGACCAAGCTTTCCTACTTGCCGGTAAAATTTTCCGACAAAATGCTCCTATCGGACATACTCCGATCATGTGTAGCCTACTCCGACGGACAAAGTGCCACGCATGCTCAGATCAAATTCCTAGACCAAAGCTATTGGCTACTCGTCTGAACGTAGTCCCGTCGTAACGAAATAACGTCATCACGTTATGTACAATCGGATTTTCCAACAATTTAGTCCGACCGTGTGTATGCAACATCACTTCCGGACCTCTTCCAGAATTAATCCGTCCGAATTACTCCGACGGAATTGGTTGTTGGAATCTCCGACCGCGTGTACAAGGGCTAAGACTTTCATTGGGGTGTATTCATTTTTGCAACATGGTAATGAATGAATTTCTTAGAAAAAATACTTTTTTGTGTGTGAAAATGAACAAATCCTGGTTGCAATCAATGGACCACATCTGTGGGAGTATTTTGTAGTATAGTGTCCCATAGAAAATGTTGATTCTGAAAGAAAACCTTTACTTTCCTGACAAATCTCTTGGGATGTATTCATTTATGCTGAGTAAAACCCCTGATGAACTTAGCCGTGGATCCCGCTCTTAGACCCCTTTTACACCACACTGCCCATAGCATCGGCGCTAAAACGCCGCTATTTTTAGCAGCGTTTTACCGCCGGATTTGCGGCGCATTTCGGCCGCTAGCAGGGCGCTTTTACCTCCCGCTAGCGGCCGAGAAAGGGTTAAAACCGCCAGCAATACGCCGCAATAGCGGCGTTTTGCAGGCGGTATTACAGCACTGCCCCATTGATTTCAATGGGGAGTAGCGGTAAACACACTGCTCCTTCACCGCTCCAAAGAAGCTGCTGGCAGGACTTTTCCCCGACGTCCTGCCAGCTCACCACTGTAGTGTGAAAGCCCTCAGGGCTTTCACACTACAGACAATGGTGCAGCAGTTTTAGGGCAGATTGCAGGCGCTATTTCTAATGCTATAGCGCCTGCAAAACACCCTGGTGTGAAAGGGGTCTTAATATTTTTTATTTCAATCTAAGAATCCATGTGTTACATAATTATGGAATTTTTTGATACCTTAATAAGAGATCCAAGAACCAAGCTTGTCTTATCAGGGAGTATGTGAGCACCTGAACAATCCTGTCCCCAAACCAGAGGAATGCACGCATCTGAACTTTGTGTGTATTTAGTGTTGGGGGTCTAAAACATGTGGACTCATAGCAGAACAGCATGCAGATAACAGGACTCATAGCAGAACAGCATGCAGATAACAGGATGTGAGCACCTGAACAATCCTGTCCCCAAACCAGAGGAATGCACGCATCTGAACTTTGTGTGTATTTAGTGTTGGGGGTCTAAAACATGTGGACTCATAGCAGAACAGCATGCAGATAACAGGCAATAACCACATTTGCAACAGTTTTCAAGGTTGCATGCATAAAAGCAGATGTTTCAATCAGGGGAGGACTGACCATTTGGGCACTGCCAGGGGGGCCCATGCCACTAAGGGGCCCCATCAGGGTTGCCAGCCTCAATAAAACCAGGGACAGTATGTAAAAATCTGTGTTTATTTAAAAATCCCAAGATTATAGCTGTCCCGCCTTTCCGGTACCTTTTCAGTGTGCGTATGTGTATTCTGTGTGTGTATACTGTGTGTGTATACTGTGTGTGTATATTGTGTGTCTGTGTGTATACTGTGTGGCCCCATAATCTATTGCTTGGGGGTCCGATAATCTCCTATTGCCAGGGGGCCCCATGAGTTGTCAGTCGGCCCCTGGTTTCAATAGTCCATCTAGATTTAAAAGGCTATAACTGGACACCACTCACCCTTGTTGTACCGTGACACTTCCTCCCAGAATGCTTTGAAGAGATCGGTGAGGTGTCTCTCCTTCTGTTTCACAGTAATCTTCTTCTTTAAGGTCAGCTGTTCCAGGGTTTTGGAAACAGCACCGAGCCGGCATTCACTCTCCTCCTGTATCTGGTATTTCATGGAATCCACCACCTTCGCCATGTGCTCCCAGCGGATCATCTTTTCTTGTATTTCCTTTAAGTTTCAGATATGATCATTAGATTGTAAATGAGAAAACATAAAAAGGATTGTATACAGTAGCTTTTTAGGGTTTCGGTTTTCCATCCCGGTGTAGTTGTGATTCACGAGACAAACCCTCTCCTGAAAGGGCCCTGTGAAAAACCATGCCAATGTTTCTCATCTCCACTCCTTAAGCATCCTCAACATTTTATAATTGCATTTACTTTAGTCAAGTGACTTAGATATAAATCTCTCCACAAAAAAAAAAAAAATTACCTACACTAGGTTTCCTCAATAATGGATCACTGCACTCACCTTTTGGTCTTCTAATCTCCATGCACATGCTTCCCCTCAATGACATGGCCAGCCAGTGTCCAGCCAATAGGGACAGGGCCAACGCTGCTGTTAAAGTGGTTGTAGACCCTTTACAACCACTTTAACCAACAGGTAAGCCTAAATTAAGTTATTTTAAAGATACACACTCCACAAAACCCTTTACCTAGTGTATCATCACAGCGCTACGGATAACCCAATGTTTTATACCTTAGCGGCCACTTACCATAGACTGTCAAATATATAAAGGTGCATACAAAAATAGTGTTAAAACTCCAAATAACTAATTAGTTGCACGTGGCGCTATTACCTGTGTACCTTTCAGTAGACGTGCCCTCACCTTCTCAGTGATCCTATCTCAGATCATAAATTGTGTGATCGATAACAAATTATACAAGTATTTATCACTCAGTGAATACCCAAATTTACATTTAGATTACATATACAGTGACAAATATAAATAAATGTGAATATAGTCCATCCACCAAACAATATTTGAAAATATCCAGATTACAGAAAGTCTTTCTATAAATGCGTGAACAAAGTATCCAGTGTTCAGATTCCTTTTTACAAGTGACTCCTTCACCACACCATCCGTGATTTATGCTCCCCCCTTCGTGAAAACACTCACCGACTGCTAAGCCTTACACTCTCGTGTGAGGCTCAAGGGCTTTCAAGAAATCTCTCAAGATGGAATTCAGACCCCAGCACATCCGATTGGAACTTCTCCACTTACGCACTTCATTGTATATATATATACCTCAAGGAGAAATCACAGAGGGAGACCCCAATAGTGTAATACTGCAATCACTCTTTAATGTTTTAAAAAATCTCACTCCTTATGCACTCACATGAACTTAAAAAAGCAAAATCACTTCAAAAGAGTAAAAAGACTCGCTTCACAACTTCACTCCACAATACTATTCTGAATACGTAGGGGCATTGGTGGTCACGGCGGACTCATTAGATGCGGTACTGAATCGCTTAATCTCACCCCTCCTCGTGCGTCCCGCCTGGTCCCACACAGCAGGTCTGTTCGAAAAAGGGCGCCTTCAAGTCAAATGATTCAGTCCTCTTAGTCCTGTGCCTCCTTCCCAGCTCCGTGTATGTCAGCTCAATATTCACCAGATAGCCACGCCCCCGACATGTTTCGTCATATCAGACTTAATCATGGGATAATCATAAGGGGTGAGATTAAGCGATTCAGTACCGCATCTAATGAGTCCGCCGTGACCACCAATGCCCCTACGTATTCAGAATAGTATTGTGGAGTGAAGTTGTGAAGCGAGTCTTTTTACTCTTTTGAAGTGATTTTGCTTTTTTAAGTTCATGTGAGTGCATAAGGAGTGAGATTTTTTAAAACATTAAAGAGTGATTGCAGTATTACACTATTGGGGTCTCCCTCTGTGATTTCTCCTTGAGGTATATATATATATATACAATGAAGTGCGTAAGTGGAGAAGTTCCAATCGGATGTGCTGGGGTCTGAATTCCATCTTGAGAGATTTCTTGAAAGCCCTTGAGCCTCACACGAGAGTGTAAGGCTTAGCAGTCGGTGAGTGTTTTCACGAAGGGGGGAGCATAAATCACGGATGGTGTGGTGAAGGAGTCACTTGTAAAAAGGAATCTGAACACTGGATACTTTGTTCATGCATTTATAGAAAGACTTTCTGTAATCTGGATATTTTCAAATATTGTTTGGTGGATGGACTATATTCACATTTATTTATATTTGTCACTGTATATGTAATCTAAATGTAAATTTGGGTATTCACTGAGTGATAAATACTTGTATAATTTGTTATCGATCACACAATTTATGATCTGAGATAGGATCACTGAGAAGGTGAGGGCACGTCTACTGAAAGGTACACAGGTAATAGCGCCACGTGCAACTAATTAGTTATTTGGAGTTTTAACACTATTTTTGTATGCACCTTTATATATTTGAAAGCCTAGATTAAGGCTTACCTGTAGGTGCTTGAAATATCTCGCAGACCTGCATGGTCTAGGAGATATTTGCAAATCGCCATACGGCAATTTCTTCTGCTCATGCACCGGAGTTAGAAAGGGTACGCCGTGCCGTTTCTAGCTCGGGTCATGCCGTTAAAGGCGGATCCCGTGCGCATGCCTGGGAGTGACGTCATTGCGATTTTGGCTAGTCACAGAGCCGGAGTTCACGGCCCTGGAAGGAAGAGGGGTGAAGAATGGATGTTTGCTGCTAGCGAGAAGGACGGGGACATCGTGAGCAGGTAAGTGTCACATAATGGGCTACTATGCGATGCTTTACCATTGCAGGGAAACAAAGAGGAAGTAACACCCATCAGGGTTTACTTCCTCTTTAACCACCAAGTCTGTGGGCGATACTGAAGCTGAAGCAAACAAGCTGTATGTTCTGGTTGTGAATCAGGACATACAGGTTTTATACAGCACAACTATCTATAGCCAATGGGACTTTTATCGAGTCTCAACACCAAGGTAAACTATAAGAAATTGTATTACATGAAAAAATACATATATTATAAAACACATATTATTATACATGTATACCAACAGTGAAAAAACATCATCAAAAGGCAGACAAAAACCTTCAAGTCTGAAAAGACCTGACAACATATGACAACTGAGCCAATGCTGTTCATCAATCAAGATGGTCTGTGCTTAAATTCTCTACGCGTTTTGCAAGTTAAAACCTTGCTTCCTCAAGAGAAGCACACAGGGATATATAATTATAAAATCTGTTCAAAAGCCTTTGCATAGATTAAATAATATAAATTAACTCAAAATTAAAATCCAATAACTAAAACTTCCAAATGTGTAACAGGCCAGGCGGGGGGGGGGGGGGGGGGGGCTATCCCAGATGCACATTGGACTCTACCCGGGAGTTGTAGAGAGGCAGGGAAGATGGAAAGAACATCTGCCCACAATGTGGATCTCCAGGCATCCCAACAGATCACAATGAAAAGACGAAACAAAAATTCCAAACCGTCATATCACACATGACCTAATGGAGATCTGTGATCAAGGCTGGAGCCACACATGCACTGTCCACTCCCAGCTGCAGATGATGATGTTTTTTCACTGTTGGTATACATTTGTAATAATATGTGTTTTATAACATACAGTATCTCACCAAATTGAATACATGCCTCACATTTTTGTAAATATTTTATTATATCTTTTCATGTGACAACACTGTTATACAAGCTGTACACTCACTACTTCACATTGTAGCAAAGTGTCATTTCTTCAGTGTAAATTTGCTGTCCCCTCAAAATAACTCAACACACAGCCATTAATGTCTAAACCGTTGGCAACAAAAGTGAGTACACCCCTTAGTAAAAATGTCAAAATTGGGCCCAAATTGTCAATATTTTGAGTAGCCACCATTTTTTTAAGCACTGCCTTAACCCCGCTGGACATGGAGTTCACCAGAGCTTCACAGGTTGCCACTGGAGTCCTCTTCCACTCCCCCATGATGATATCACAAAGCTGGTGGATGTTTGAGACCTTGCGCTCCTAAACCTTCCGTTTGAAGATGCCCCACAGATGCTCAAAAGGGTTTAGGTCTGGAGACATGCTTGGCCAGTCCATCACCTTTACCCTCAGCTTCTTTAGCAAGGTAGTGGTCATCTTGGAGGTGTGTTTGGGGTCATTATGTTGGAATACTGCCCTGCGGCCCAGTCTCTGAAGGGAGGGGATCATGCTCTACTTCAGTATGTCACAGTACATGTTGGCATTCTTGGTTCCCTCAATGAACTGTAGCACCCCAGTGCTGGCAGCACTCATGCAGCCCCAGACCTTGACACTCCCACCATCATGTTTGACTGTAGGCAAGACACACTTGTCTTTGTACTCCTCACCTGGTTGCAGCCACACACGCTTGACACCATCTGAACCAAATACGTTTATCTTGGTCTCATCAGACCACAGGACATGGTTCTAGTAATGTCCTTAGTCTGCTTGTCTTCAGCAAACTCTTTTGCATCATCTTTAGAAGAGACTTCCTCCTGGGACAACAGCCATGCAGATCAATTTGATGCAGTGTGTGGCATATGGTCTGAGTACTGACAGGCTGACCCCCACCCCTTCAACCTCTGTGCAATGCTGGCAGCACTCGTGTCTATTTCCCAAAGACAACTTCTGGATATGATGCCGAGGACGTGCACTCAACTTCTTTGGTCGATCATGGCGAGGCCTGTTCTGAGTGGAACCTGTCCTGCTAAACATCTGTATGGTCTTGGCCACCATGCTGCAGCTCAAGTTCAGGGCCTTGGCAAACTTCTTATAGCCCAGGCCATCTTTATGTAGAGCAACAATTCTTTTGTTTCAGATCCTCAGAGTTCTTTGCCATGAGGTGCCATGTTGAACTTTCAGTGACCAGTATGAGAGAGTGAGAGCGATAACACCAAATTTAACACACCTGCTCCCCATTCACATCGAGACCTTGTAACACTAACAAGTCAAATGACACCGGGGAGGGAAAATGGCTAATTGGGCCAAATTTGGACATTTTAACTTAGGGGTGCACTCACTTTTGTTGCCAGTGGTTTAGACATTAATGGCTGTGTGTTGAGTTATTTTGAGGGGATAGCAAATTTTCACTGTTATAAAAACTGTACATTCACTACCTTACATTGTAGCAAAGTGTAATTTTCTCACTGTTGTCACATGAAAAGATATACGGTAATAAAATATTTACAAAAATGTGAGGGGTGTACTCACTTTTGTGAGATACTGCATGTATTTTTTCATGTAATACATTTTCTTATATTTGACCTTGGTGTTGTGACTCGATAAAAGTCCCATGGGCTATAGATAGTTGTGGTGTATGTACTAATCGGGACTGAGACTCATACCAGTGTCCTTTTGTATAACATACAAGTTTTAATCCACAGCACAGCTTAGGGTGACTACACGCCTTCGATTTAGCAAGCAGCTAAAGGGGCTTTGTCACCTTTGGTACAGTCAGTTAAAGAACTGGTAGGATCACCACACAGAAGGAAAAATCTCAAAATGTGACTTGTTTGGCATACTGGAGGACAAGAGTTAAGCTTGCCATACAGGGTTAGGTTGGTTTCGTTCAGCCAGCAGAAACAGATTTCTCCATCCACACAAAAGAGGTGAATTACAGATTCCCTCCCAACCTAACACCTACTCCTTCCTGGCAAGACATTGTATTGTGTAAGCAGCACAAATTGCTGTCAGAATACAATGGTTAGCGGCAGTAGACACTGATCAATGGAAAATTGTCCAAACCTCCCCCCCCCCCCCCCCATCTTACCTGAGCCCGATCCAATCCAGTGACATGCAAGATAGGGAGGGAGAGTTCCGCTATTGACACAGACAGCGGGACTCTGCCCCACCCTCCGTGAGCACGCATGGGTGCGCCCGT
The DNA here is from genome assembly GCF_037356315.1 of Lithobates pipiens. Taxonomy (NCBI): domain Eukaryota; kingdom Metazoa; phylum Chordata; class Amphibia; order Anura; family Ranidae; genus Lithobates; species Lithobates pipiens. Next base: position 459,244,089 of record NW_027507718.1, on the reverse strand, counting down.
GGAAAGCAGCTTTTTGTAGGGGGCACCTGCCGGAGAGGAGGGGCCTGGAGCACCGGTGGGGACCCCAGAAGAGGATCGGGGCTGCTCTGTGCAAAACCATTGCACAGACCAGGTAAGTATAGACATGTTTATTATTTCATTTTTTTTTAAATGAGCCTTTAGTAACACGTTAAACAATTGTCCCAGGAGGGACCATCTGCATTACAATCACTGTATGACTAGCTTTAGGGAACAGTGTTTTTTCCCCCACACTCAAAGTCTTGTATGACTGGAGGATCTCGAAGTGTCCTTTCTACTTAGATCTTGGCCTCACACACTTAACTGTCTGTACATTTCCTGATACCCTAGCCTACAAATATTCTTGGCTGCCCATCACATATCCCTAGGGTGTCCCCATGTCACTCTCGGGTGATGCTGCAGGCTTACCCAGAATAGCACAGAGAAGCCGCTGAAGAATAGACAATCTATTGAGATCAAATGACTCAGGGGTATCTAGAGTACACTTTTTGATTGCAGCACACACGCATTTTCCAAGATACCATTAGATCACTTATGTTGTGCATGAAATTGCTTTTAAGGCAACGAGAGAGGTAATGAATGCTATTCATCGCACTGCCCTACATTATGTTCTTTCAGAAAGTGGAAGTTGAAATAAAATGTTAAAAAAAAAAAAAAAAAGAAAAAGAGGAGGTAATAACAAGAGAATAAGTGAAAAACCCCACAATCAGTAAGAAGCTGAAAAAAGACAAAAAGCATTTTACTATACCAGTGGCAGGGAAACTCAATAGTTTACATGCCCTTTGGGGAAAGAATGATATATAATGTATGGAAGGTAAAATTACCATGGCCAGCTCCTCCTGAGAATCGCACAGGATGCTCTCCACTGCAATCATTTTTAATATCAGGTTCATCATAATTCTTCCAGCTTCATCGTATGAGCACTTCACTTTCTCATGAAGGAACTGATGGGTGCTCTCGATCTGCCTCCAGAAGCCTTCTAACTGTAGCAGAATACATTAGAAAAAAAGGACTTCATGATTATCAGTTTTAAGCACAGACTACCAAAATTCAGTTTTGAATGGATGCACAGCTGGAATTTCTTATACAGTCATGGCCAAAAACATTGGCACTCCTACATTTCCGTCAGATAATATACCATTGTACATAATGTAAAGGAAGGCCTGTATACGTGGTGTCAAGCATTTGACACAGTTCTCCATAAACATTTACTGTACAAAATAAGGTCCGTTGGCATGGACCATAGGGCGAGTACATGGATTGAACTGGCTACAAGGGCGAGTTCAGAGGGTGGTGATAAATGGGGAGTACTCGGAATGGTCAGGGGTGGGTAGTGGGGTCCCCCAGGGTTCTGTGCTGGGACCAATCCTATTTAATTTGTTCATAAACAACCTGGAGGATGGGGTAAACAGTTCAATCTCTGTTTTTGGGACAATACTAAGCTAAACAGGGCAATAACTTCTCCGCAGGATGTGGAAACCTTGCAAAAAGATCTGAACAAATTAATGGGGTGGGCAGCTACATGAAAAATGAGGTTTAATGTAGAAAAATGTAAAATAATGCATTTGGGTGTCAAAAATAGTAATGCAATCTACTCACTGGGGGAGAACCTCTGGGGAAATCCTAGTAGATGATAGGCTCAGCAATAGCATGCAATGCCAGGCTGCTGCTAACAAAGCAAGCAGAATATTTACATGCATTAAAAAGGGGATCAACTCCATATAGAGATAAAATGATAATTCTCCCGCTCTACTGCTGTTTTGAGATCTCTCCACAGGTGATCTATGGGATTTAGTTCAGTATTCTCCAGCGCTTTGTCTTAAACCATTTCTGGGTGCTTTTTGACGTGTGCTTTGGGTCATTGTCCTGCTGCAAGACCCATGACCTCTGACTGAGACCCAACTTTCTGACACTGGGCCCTAAATTGCACCCCAGAATTCTTTGGTAGTCTTCAGATTTCATAATGCCATGCACATGGTCAAGACATTCAGTGCCTGAAGCAACCCCAAAACATCAGTGAACCTTCACCATGTTTGACTGTAGGGACTGTATTATTTTCTTTAAAGACCTCATTTATTTTTTCTGAAAATAGAATGATGGGCTTTATCAAAAAGCTGTAATTTTGTTTCATCTGTCCACAGCACATTCTCCCAAAAAGATTTTGGCTTCCTCAGGTAAGTTTTGGTAAACGCTTTTTTTAGGTTTCTGTGTGTGCAGTGGGGGTCCTCCTGGGTCTCCTACCATAGCGTTCCTTTTTATTCAGATGGCGACATAGTGCAAGCTGACACAGTGGTACCCTGTGCCTGAAGATCAGCTTGAATTTGTCTCAAAGTTGATCGAGATTCTTTATCCACCATTTGAACAATCCTTGATTGCAATATTTGATCAATTTTTCTCTTTCATCCACATCCAGGGAGATTAAGTACGGTGCCATGGGATGTAAACTTCTTGACAATGTTGTGCACAGTGGACACAGGAACATCAAGATCTTTGGAGGGGGACTTGTAACCTTGAGATTGCCCATGCTTTTCCACAATTTTTGTTCTCAAAGCCTCAGGCAATTCTTTGCCGCTCTGTTTCCTCTCCATGCCTTGTCTGGCACACAGAGAAACACAACAGGCTGAGTCATTTTTTTTCACCATTTTAACTGGTTGCTGGTGCGATTTCTATATTGTCAGCGCATGTTAATTGATACAGGTGAGTTAAATTACAGGAGCATCACAAACCTGGAATGCAATTATTTCTGACAATTTTGAGAAGGCGCCAATAATTTTGTCCAGTCTGTTTTTGGAGTTTTGTGTGAAAGGAGACAGATTTGGCTTTTTGTTTCTTCACTTTTTTTGTGTCATACCGATACAAACAAAAGAAATAAACATGACAATGCCTAAAAAAAAATTGTACTTGTAACATTTTTCTGGGTGAAATGGTGCATTATCTGACAGAAATGTAGGGGTGCCAATTTTTTGAGCATATCTGTCAAAGACTGCATTTGCGAGTTCTCCGCAGCTCATAGGGTCTGTCCATCTGCTGCAGCGGTTGTAAGGTGGCTTCAGCCTGGAATTTAGATTTTACATTAAAGCTAAACTTCAGGCAATCATTTGACCATGGAATAGGAAATCTGATTACTTAGAATTAGATTTGAATAGTTTGGTTGGTGAATTTATTACATATTTTCAACCTAAAAGGAGGAAATAAATGTGGGGAATCAGCATGCATTACTAGTGCGTTGTTATCATAGATAGGAATACCTGCCCCCAAAATGAGTCACATGGCCTGACACTGCTGCGTCACAGAGGAACTCTCAAGGACATTGCGATTTGGGTGGCCACTGGTATTTAAAATACTTGCTCCCTTTTCCACACTTGCTCCCTTTCCATCTTTTGAAAGCTCAAAAAATAATTTTTCATTGCAGAAATCTGTGTATCCATCACCCTTTCCACATGGGGATACCAAACATGTCTTTGCAACAAACACCCTACCGCATTATGAAGAATCGGTCAGGGTGGAGAGACAGCACCATTTACCAGCAGTAGAGTGGATGTGAGAATTCTTCAGTGATAATGTTCCTTTAGAACAGTATTAAACAATACATTAGGTCTGGTTTCATACAAAATATTGCATGGAGAGTAACAAGAATGAGAAAGGGAAAAAAGGGAAAATAAAGAGAGTGAGGGGGAAGAAAGGAAGGAAAGTAGAGGGTTATCGCTTTGGCTCCGTCACTGGCTCAGGGTGGATCCTCCCGGAGATGCCGCAGCTCCCAGAACTTATTGTGGTCCTCTAGTCTGTCCCGTATCCTAGCGGTCATTTTCTCCATAAATAAGCTCAACATCCTTAACCCTAGCATAAAGGGCTTCCAGGGAGGGTGATGAGCGTTCCTTCCAGTTAAGGGCAATGAGGCATAGTGCAGCCCTGAGAATGTGTAAAGTAATTTCTTATGGGGTTTGGCTATTTTCAATTGAGAGAACCCCAGCAAAAAGAATTTCGGTGTCATGGGTATCAGCATTTTAAAGAGGCGGGCCAGTAGCAGTTGTATTGAGCGCCAAAATAGAGCTATTAAAAGGGCAGCTCCAGTAGATGTGAGGGCGTACATTTTTTATTCATTTACATAGGTCATTCCAATTTCACATGTTGGTAGAGTAATTCTTCCTCTATGGTAACTCTTCTGCTTTTTCTTTTTCACCGCAGGTAAATAATGAAGTCCAAGCAGAAGAAAAATACCGTCACTGAGTTCTTGACGAGCAGGCTGTCTACTAAAAGCTACAGTATGGTTATGGAGATGACATCATTGACACGACATTGCTCTTGTCAATGGTGTTCTTTCTGTAAACATTCTGCAGCCGTCTGTGGATTTCGGACAGCCAGCACCCCTCCTTGGTCAATAACTCAATGACGGTATGTTGCTTCTGTTTGAAAATCGTTATTTATTTGCAATATAAAAGGAAAAGAGGTGTTACTACAGAGGAAGAGGTACTTTATTAACATGTGAAATTTGAACACCCTATGTAAATTAATAAAATAAATATTTTTTTTAATTCAGTTGTAGTAAATGAACTTAGCAAAGTACAATGTATGGCTACATAAGCAGCAAGGGTGCAGATTGGAGGGAGGGGGTTTCACAAACAGGGCAAAAGAATTTCTCTTCTTCGTCCACTGTGGCCATTTTAATGATCCTGGATATAGACACGTTGGCCAGGTGGCTCCTCTGTTGTGGGATTCCTCATTTTAGTGTGATGGACTTGGAAGGCCTCCAGCCCAAGTATGAGATCTCCTCTATGGAAAAGCGGACTGGAAATGAGAGAGGATTTCCGGTAGGTAAATGAATATAAAAATAAATGAAAAATGTATGCTCACTTTTGTATTACTTTTGGAACAACCCTCGTACAAGCTGTAAACTTGTCACTGAAAACAGCCGCACATAGCGAATCTTTGTGCCATCATATTTAGTACATACCTTGATGGGGGTCATTACAACCAACCTTGTACATACATTTTGAATGAGGTGGTCAGAGTATTCTCTCTCCCTTCTTTCAATGTCCTCCATAGTCTGAAATTCAGAGCCCTGTCCTCGAGTCTCCTTGCTGGAAGCCATTCTAGAGCGGTATGTCTGTTCCAGCTGCTCCAGCTCCTGATGCAAAAATACAACAGATGCATGCTTACCTATATTTAGTATAACTATACAGTTAGAGCTTCTACAAAAGATTGAGCGCAGTCCTGCAATATATCAGCAAAGCCTACTGTTTCAGGCTAAACTATTAGGTGAGCAAATTCATTTTGATTGGTTTATAACATTTACCTAGCATCAAAAAAAAATTTCATGACACTGTAAGTACATGCATGCTAAATGAAGTGTTGGTATACCACTTCCAGGTATTTATGACCAAGATCAAATGTATTCCCTCTAAAAATATGGTAATCTAGTTTTCTCCCTAGAAGGGTGGGCCCATCTTTGTTGAAGGACTATACAGGGTCAGCATCTACTTCCTGGACTGGGACGCTGGCTCAAAGATGACACAATTATGTAACTCCTGGTGCCTGTGCATTTCTTGGCTGTGTTCTAGAAGTCTTACACAGATTTTTTCCCTACGGCAGCCAGTGATCTTGTTTTTACATTGAAGTGTTAAAGTCTGATCACTTGAAAAGAGGAGATTTAGAAAAAGCTTTCTCCTGCCTGCAGCTTACCGATCATATCTCAGCCTAAGCAAAGTCCGCTGTCTGCTGACGTCACAGAGCCGGTCCAGGCTCGAGCAAGATCACGACACTGGGGGTCAGCATCCGCCAACATGCCAGGACCAGCACCCGGCTCAGTGAGCTACTGAGAGCCTGAGCCGGGCTGTTCCCGCCCCCTTCACAGCCCAGTGCTCCAGTGAGTGAGGGGCAGAGCAGAGAGCTCTGACAGTCTTCAGCTCTCTGCTAGGGGAAGTGTGAGAACCGAGCGATCTGCAATGTTAGATCGCTCGGTTCTCAGTGTTAGAGGCGGCGAGGGACCGATGTTGCATCCATCTAGGCAAGTATGATTCTGAAAAATATCTGTACCCCATACTTCTCTTTTAACTATGGTACAAGCAAGATATTCACTACACAATCTAATTTATATTCCTCTTCTGTCTAGAACCAGCCTTCCCTTTCTCTGTGCCCTTTGGAAAGCCCGCCCGGTTTGCAACAAACTTACCACCATTCATGACCTATTTATCACAAACTCCTTCAACCTACTTGCAATTACATGGCTTCAAGAATCTGACTTTCCTTCTCCTGCTGCCCTCTCCCATGGTGGTGGCCTCCTGTGGACTCACTCTCCCAGGCCTAGTGGATGGATAGGAGGTGATGTTGGAATCCTCCTATCCTCTCAAAGCACTTTTTTTCAGGTTCTTCATCCACCCACCTCTGTCCCTCTCCTCATTTGAAGCTCACCGTATTAATCTATTTTCTCCAGTTTTGTTGAGAATTGCTGTGATCTATCAGCCTCCTGGAATGGTATCAAGCTTCCTTGATGACTTTTCTGCCTGGCTACCTTACTTTCTCGCTTCGAAAATCCCAACAATCATTCTTGGTGACTTCAACATCCCTGTTAATCTTAACACTCCCGCTACTTCTAAATTTCTGACCCTAACCTCCTCTTGACCTGAAACAATGGTCAAATGCTTCAACTTTTGGCAACTGCCTTGACCTCATATTCTCCTCTCCAATATTCCTTTTTCTCTCTCTGATCGCCACCTTATTAGTTTCACTCTCTCCTTGTCTTCCTCCTCTTTGCCTTCCAACTACCAAACAATTACCCGTAGAAACCTTCGACATCTTAACCCTTCTCATCCTTGTCCTGCCCCAACCTGGCCACTTCTATCTGCAACAGTTCACTGTCATCCACCCTGCATACTTTGGCCCCCCTCGCCATGTACAGAATCAGGCCTGACCGCTACAACCCTGGCAGACAGACATAACCAAAAGCCTCAAAAGACAGAGCCGTGCTCTTGAGCATCTGTGGCGTAAGACAAAGTCACAGCAAAATTTCAGCCAATATAAATCTGCCCTACAAAAATACCATGTCACCACACTGCCAAACAGACTTACTTTCTAACTCATTAACACCCTCTCACGCAGTCCCCGTCAACTCTTTTCTACCTTTAATGCTCTACTTTATCCACCATTACCTCCACCCACTAACGTACTCAATGCCCAGGAGATTGCTAATCACTTCAAAAATAAGACTGAGACAGTTTGTCTCCAGATCTCCTCCACTCTACAGTTGTCTCCCTTACTTTACACTCTTTGTCCTCCTGTACAATCAAAAATCTTGTTTAACCCAACTACTACAGAGGAAGTCAAACTTTTTTCTAATGCCCACCTAACCTCCTGCCCGCTGGACCCCGTCCCTTCTCGATTACTACAGTCACCCTCGGAATCTATCCTACACTCTAACTCATGTCTTCTACCTCTCCCTCTCTACTTCCCAAACCTTCTGAAACATGCACTAGTCACTCCCATACCAAAAAGGGCCTCACTGGACACCACCAATCTTAACAACCTAAGACCCATCTCCTTACTCCCTTTTTCCTCCAAACTCCTTGAACGTTTAGTCTACAACTGACTGAGCGACCATCTCATTGAGAATAACCTTGATCCACTTCAGTCTGGATTTCGTCCACAGCACTCCACAGAAACTGCCCTCCTAAAATTTACAAACGACTCTTACATTTACAACTCTGAACTGTCCTTTCAGGCCCACATCCAATCCCTGTCCAAATCATGCCGGCTTAGCATCCACAACATCTCTAGAACACGTCCCTTTTTAAAGAATGACACCACCAAGCTTCTAATTCGCTCCCTGGTCCTCTCTCGCCTCAACTACTGCAACTCACTCCTCATTGGACTACCCTTATATACACTACCCCCCCTTCAGTCCATAACGAATGCTGCTACAAGACTCATCCATCTTACCAACCATTCAGCATCCTTCACCCCTCTCTGCCAATCCCTGCACTGGCTTCCACTCACCCAACTAATAAAATTCAAAGTACTAACAATAATATACAAAGCCGTCCACAACTCTGTCCCCAGCTACTTCACTAATGTAGTCTCAAAATACCAACCAAGCTGCTCTCTTCAGTCCTCCTAAGACCTCCTGTTCTCTAGCACCCTTGTCACCTCCTCCCATGTTCGCCTACAGGATTTCTCCAGAGCTTCTCCCATCCTTTGGAACTCCATACCCCAATCTGTCCGACTGTCCCCTAATCTATCCATCTTTAGGCGATCCCTGAAAACCCTTCTCTTTAAAGAAGAATATCCTGCTTTTAACTAATACACTGTATTAGCTCACCCCCACAGCGATTACCTTTTGTATCAATTGACCCTCCCTCCGAGATTGTAAGCTCTAGCGAGCAGGGCTCTCTGATTGCTCTTGTACCAAATTGTAATGTAACTGTAATGTTTGCCTTCATTTTGTTAAGCTCTGTGCAAACTGTTGGCGCTATATAAAATCTGTATAATAATAATAATAATAATAATAATAATAATAATAATAATATTCAGGGACAGCTAATGGTGGGAGTGTCTGTCAATCAAAGTTCCTGAAAGTCAAGAACAAATACACTACACACTATTCAGTATAGAAAAACGCATACATTATTCAACACGGAATAACAAGAAAACACACAAAGTAAGACAAATCATGTATATTAGGGAATTTGTATTTGGGCTGTTGTTAATTCATCTTGATTTAGTACGCTAGCCTGAAGCTCTCCTTTAATCAATGTTCAGCATAACATACTTTCTAAGAAGGGAGAGAGGAAAATGAAGTCTTACAGCCTCTTTTGATGAAAGGATGTGCGTGTACAGGTCTCTATCAATCTTCTTCTCCAGCAGTAGGTCAGTCAGGCTGATGCGAAGAATCTGAACAAACATCTAGAACACAGGATTATGAAGAGGAAAAATCAATGTTATAGTAAATGCAAGGTGTGAGAGTCACAGCAGAGCCATTTTATTCGTCACCTCATGGATGTGTGGTGACCTTTACACCAAAAACAAATAAATTAATAAAACCCCATTTTACATCAAATGAAGGAGAAATATGATGGGCACATTCTGTAAAGGCAGACCACTTATAACATAGACAGATTGATGACTGTATTCAGAACACACCATGGTCATTAGTGACCTCCCCAAGTATATACTATATAGGGTCAAAAGGCCACACCTAGTATTTGGACACCCTTCTAAATGACCGAGGCCAGGTATTTCCAGTGAAGGACACCGCTACCTTATTCATTTTCAAACCTTAAAGAGGAACTGCTGTCTGCTCCCATAATTTGTAATAAAAACCATCTTTGCCTTTCTGAAGCTTCCATCCAACCACTTTTCATATTATTTTATATATACTGTGATTCTGTACTTGCCAAATATGCTGCAGAAATCTCCCTCCACTGAGTCTGGCTGCAATCATTTTAAATGTGGGCAGCTGAAGCTGCTGCCTGTTCACTTCCTGGATTTACACAGACATACAGAGGCCCACATCCAGATCTGCAGCTCCCATTGGCCCTCTTATTGCTCATCCCCCCTCTCTTCCTGGCAAACTCTCACGAGAGTGAGAGAGCTGTGCATGATGTCATAAGCCTACGCTTTTTACCAGACAAACAGGAAGTGGATTGCATAAGGTATTTACTGGCAGAGAAAAAGGTTTTACTATCCAAAGTTAAAACAACAAGGACAGAAGATTTAATAGATGGAAAGATGAAAAAATGACTGAAGTTCTGCTTTTAGCAGAACTAAACCCACTGATTTAACAAATTCCCAAAACAGTAACATTCAAGGCATGCCATGAAAGATAACTGTCACAGTTGCTGGTGTTCCCAATCAAACAATCAAGCCATCAAATGGCTTGTATCATAACCGATCACATGTGCAAAACCATGGCAGAGGCTAAGATGGCTGCTTCCTTGGCTGTAAAGGATTGGAAGGTTTAGTTCTGCTTTAACCACTTGACCTCCGGAAGATATACTGGCCTTCGTGACCAGGCCATTTTTTGCGATACAGCACTGCATTATTTGAACTAACTTGCCGCGGTTGTGCGACACTGTACCCAAATAAAATGAATGTCTTTTTTTCACACAAACAGAGCTTTCTTTTGGTGGTATTTGATCACCTCTTTGGTTTTTATTTTTTGAGCTATAAACAAAAAAAAAAGACTGACAATTTTGAAGAAAAATAAAATCATTTTTTTTTACTTTCTGCTATAAAACCTACTCAATAATAAAATTTGAAGAAAATCTAATTTCTTCATCAATGTAAGCCAATATGTATGCTGCTATGTTTTTGGTAAAAAAAAAAAAATTCTCAATAAGCGTATATTGTAAAAGTTATAGCTTCTACAAACTATGGGATTTTTTTTTTTTTAGTAATGGCAGTGATCAGTGACTTAGAGGGACTGCGATTTTGGGGACCAGTGAGACTAATATAGTGATCAGTGCTAAAAAATATGCACTATCACTGTACCAATGACTGGGAAGGGGTTAACATCAGGGGAGATCAAAGGGTTAACTGTGTGCGTAGCCAGTGTTTCCTAACTGTGGGGGAGGCGCTTTGACTAGGGAAAGAACACCGGACTCATGCCTTCCCTCCTAAAAGAACAGCGATCTGCCTTGTTTACATAAGGAGACTGCTGTTCTGCCTCTGTATCGAACAATCAGCACGTGCCAGGCGGACATCGAGTCCACAGTACCTGCTGATCAGCTCCCGCTGTGTATAATCAGAGCAGGAGTGAGCCGGTGGTGGAGCGCATTCGCGCCCGCCACCTGGAAGAGCTGGATCATAATTGTATATGTAATCTGGCACACAGGTGCCACCCTGTAGCAGTAAAACTGCTATAGGGCGGACCTTGAGAGGTTAACTGAACAAGCTTAAGATGCAAGCTGATTGGTAGCTATGCACAGTTACTGAAGATTTTGTCTGTTTCAGTTTCGATAAACTCCCCCATCTCTTAGATTGTAAGCTCTAATGAGCGGGGCTCTCTGATTCCTACGGTAATTAACTGTATTGTATTTGTACTGTCTGCCCTTATGTAGTAAAGCGCTGTGTAAACTGTCAGCACTAAATAAATCCTGTATAATAAATATAAATATGAATATAAAATATAAATTTTGCTATCCATCTCTCCCCCCCCTCCCGGTGGAGGAAGATAGGTGGAGCAGTGGGTTTTGTGGAATCGTGTCCGGTGAAGATAGCTCATTGTTCTTGATCTAAGTGAATATAAGGGGGTGTCTGAGTTGAGTCTGGTAAAAACGTATCTTATACTTGCACCCTCATCTTCCAAAATGTGTGATAAATGAAGCTACAATTGGACATAAAATGGCTAGCATTACTGTTTCAGCTCCCTAAAACCCATCACAGGTAGCAGAACGCGACATTCAAGGTTGGTACCCACCGTGTATTGTTCACGTCTTAGTTCTGCATCAATAAGAGGCAAGCTTTGTAGGCACAGACTGTACAGACACAACTTAACATCACAGCTAAAAGAAACAAGAATGAGAACATCATTAACTGAACAGAGCCATCCACACTATATGGAAATAGTTGATTCTTTATAGCATAATATAAGACATCGAGTATATTTTAAGGCTTTTTGGATTCACCAAGAGTTTTAAAGTTTATATAAAATGTACTAGGCTGCAGATTTTACATGAAGCTTTCAAGACCTCCCTTGTACGGTTTTCTGAGAGGTTCCTGAGTGTTTGATCTCTCCTCCAAACATGCTGTTTTAAGGGTTCAAAGAATGTAGAGAGTTGAGATTGCCTGTGGTAAGACACTCACCCTGAGCAGTACACATATCCTTGTGACACTTGAATTTCCTGAAAAAAGTTGTTCTTGGCTCCACCCCTCCATCCTCCTGAGTATCCCTTTGTTCAACCAGGTTACCCATCAAATGACTAACATGCAAACTTAGAAGGTGGCAGGGGATGCAAACTTAGAAGGTGGCAGGGGATGCAAATTTAGAAGGTGGAAGGGGATGGAAGCTTAGAAGGTGGAAGGGGATGGAAGCTTAGAAGGTGGAAGGGGATGGAAGCTTAGAAGGTGGAAGGGGATGGAAGCTTAGAAGGTGGAAGGGGATGGAAGGGGATGGAAACTTAGAAGGTGGCAGGGGATGGAAGCTTAGAAGGTGGCAGGGGATGGAAGCTTAGAAGGTGGCAGGGGATGGAAGCTTAGAAGGTGGAAGGGGATGGAAGCTTAGAAGGTGGAAGGGGATGGAAGCTTAGAAGGTGGAAGGGGATGGAAGCTTAGAAGGTGGAAGGGGATGGAAGCTTAGAAGGTGGAAGGGGATGGAAACTTAGAAGGTGGCAGGGGATGCAAACTTAGAAGGTGGCAGGGGATGCAAACTTAGAAGGTGGCAGGGGATGCAAACTTAGAAGGTGGCAGGGGATGCAAACTTAGAAGGTGGCAGGGGATGCAAACTTAGAAGGTGTCAGGGGATGCAAACTTAGAAGGTGTCAGGGGATGCAAACTTAGAAGGTGGCAGGGGATGCAAACTTAGAAGGTGGCAGGGGATGGAAGCTTAGAAGGTGGCAGGGGATGGAAGCTTAGAAGGTGGCAGGGGATGGAAGCTTAGAAGGTGGCAGGGGATGGAAGCTTAGAAGGTGGCAGGGGATGGAAGCTTAGAAGGTGGAAGGGGATGGAAGCTTAGAAGGTGGAAGGGGATGGAAGCTTAGAAGGTGGAAGGGGATGGAAGCTTAGAAGGTGGAAGGGGATGGAAGCTTAGAAGGTGGAAGGGGGTGGAAGCTTAGAAGGTGGAAGGGGGTGGAAGCTTAGAAGGTGGAAGGGGGTGGAAGCTTAGAAGGTGGAAGGGGATGCAAACTTAGAAGGTGGCAGGGGATGCAAACTTAGAAGGTGGCAGGGGATGCAAACTTAGAAGGTGGCAGGGGATGCAAACTTAGAAGGTGGCAGGGGATGCAAACTTAGAAGGTGGCAGGGGATGCAAACTTAGAAGGTGGCAGGGGATGCAAACTTAGAAGGTGGCAGGGGATGCAAACTTAGAAGGTGGCAGGGGATGCAAACTTAGAAGGTGGCAGGGGATGCAAACTTAGAAGGTGGCAGGGGATGCAAACTTAGAAGGTGGAAGGGGATGCAAACTTAGAAGGTGGCAGGGGATGCAAACTTAGAAGGTGGCAGGGGATGCAAACTTAGAAGGTGGCAGGGGATGCAAACTTAGAAGGTGGCAGGGGATGCAAACTTAGAAGGTGGCAGGGGATGCAAACTTAGAAGGTGGCAGGGGATGCAAACTTAGAAGGTGGCAGGGGATGCAAACTTAGAAGGTGGCAGGGGATGCAAACTTAGAAGGTGGCAGGGGATGCAAACTTAGAAGGTGGAAGGGGATGGAAGCTTAGAAGGTGGCAGGGGATGGAAACTTAGAAGGTGGAAGGGGGTGGAAGCTTAGAAGGTGGAAGGGGATGGAAACAAGCATGACTTAGGGCCCTTTCATACATGCTGTCTGATTAGGTCCGCCTGTCAATTTTTCAGGCCGACCCGATCGTATGCTCCATGCACCTCTATGGAGTGGCGGATGTCAGCTGTGACATGTCCGCTGACATCCGGCGCTATCCGATCCACCAAGTCCAGACGAATGGAAACCCTTTTTTCCCCATCTGTCAGGCAGAACGGATGAAAATGGACAGGTGGATCCATTTTCATCCACTCTCCCATAGAGGAGAGCGGGGCTTTCACAGGACCAACTCTGCACAGTGAGCGGAGATGGACCTTTCATCCGCCTGCTCAGCGAAGATCAACGGATCGATCCCTGCTGAGCAAGCGGAGTTCGTCAAAATCGACAGCCCCGTGTGAAAGGGGCCTTAGGCAAAGAGCACACTAGCAAAAATTCTAACACTGACATTAACATGAACCAAAGCACCTATAGTGTTTGCTCCTATTTTTTACATTAACCACTACAATACAAGACAACCCTTTCCTGCCCAGGCCAATTTTCGGCTTTCACCTCTGTCACACTTTGAATGATAATTGAGCGGTCATGCAACACTGTACCCATTTAAAATTGTTATAATTTTTTTTCCCAAAAATAGAGCTTTCTTTCGGTAGTATTTAATTACAACTGTTTTTTAAAAATTTTTGCTAAATCAAGGTAAAAGACCAGAAATTCATAAAAAAACAAGTTTTCTTTGTTTCTGTTAGAACATTTGCAAATAAATAATCTTTCTTCATAACTTTAGGCCAAAATGTATTCTGCTACATTTCATTGGTGAAAATAACCCAAATCAGTGTATATGATTTAGTCTGTAGGAAAGTACACAGTCCAAGGTATTTAGTGAGAGGCATGGCGAGTTTTTTAAAGTTGTATTTTTTTTGTCACAATATTTAGAATAATAAAGAAATTTAAAAAAAAAAGTGTTTTTTTTCCCCACAATTTTTACATTTTATTTTAAATAGTATCACCAGTGCAGTACAGCGTCATCATATTACTGGTGTGGAGGTGATCAAGGACACTGACTGGTGAGAGTATGTGTTTAAAAAAAAAAAAGAAAAGAAAATTGTAATTTTTTTTTAAATCTTTTTTTTATTACTTTTTTTTTACTTTTTTATTTTACATACAGTGAACAGAGCAACTACTCAGGGGTAGTACACACTATGATTGCTTATAACTGAAACTGTTGCAAGAAACCTTTTTTTTTTAAATGAAAACTATTCATTCAGCGTTTACTATTGTGATGAGCTCTGTGATTGGCCACAGCTAATTACATGGTACAGATGGGCTGTGATTGGCCCTGTCTTTACCATGTGATCACTGTGACCAATCACAGAGCTCATCACAATAGTACCCAATGGATGATCACACGGTATCGACAGTGGGCCTGATCTGTCATTGACTGTGTCTGGTGGATACAGGCAGGTGACAGATCTGCCCAAAGCATGGCCCATAGGGCACACGCGAGGCACGCGAGGCACAGGCCCGGGAAGACATCACATGACGTCCTCCCAGGATAACAGCCGTCATTTTACAATAGGTCAGACATGAAGAAGTTAAATAACGAGGGGACTGTTAGATGCACTAGCAGATTTAGATGCACAAACAAACTGACGTTGAACTCCAGCTTACACTATATAAGCAGTTTCCTTCCTTTTGTGATAAAGGCTTTACATAAATAAATAAAAGCTAAGCATTGTAAGCACCCTTGTCAGTGGTAAATGGGTTTTCCAAACCTTCTAACTACTACATCTGCAAGAAAGCTCGTTCTTTTGAAAAACAACAGACTAACTGGGCAGAGCATCAAGCGAATATAAGGGAAAGAAAGCCTAAAATAGAAGACTAATGCAGCCATTACATCTAAAAATTGGTAAATTGCAATATAATGAAATGTTTGCTTTTGAGTTTAATACCACTTTCAGGTAACCTGGTCTATGTACTTTTTATTATATGATTAGTTTATTTTCCAGGTTAGTGACTTTAGCTGTTCTTTTTTTTTTTTTCTTTTTTTATAGCCATGGCATGTTCTGTAACCCTTTTTATAATCCACGTTAAAGTCCAAATTGTTGAGCTTGTAAGGTCAGCTGGGATTAAATATATTGAGAACTATGCATCTTTGGACCATCTGTATCGATATGTTTTACTAAGAACTTGGGTTACGTCTCCTCAGCCACCAATCAGCATCAGAACTGCCCTATAAGTGTCATTCTGATTGGTGGCTGTGTGAAAATACCTCCAGCTAAGAACACATTGATATTGTATTTTCGGCCCTTTATAAGCTATAAAGATGTATTTCCTGTAATTTAGGATTACCTAAAATTTTATGAATATTTGTAAAAAAAAAAAAAAGAAAAAAAATGAATATATTATATATATTATAGACGGGGAAATTACAGTACCCATAGCAACAACATTGGTATTGATTGCTATGGGTTATTGCATGTTTCCTTACTGAATAAGATTTATCAAATCTACATTCGTTAGTACTGAAAGGCTACAAAAAAAGCAACAATGAAATCTGACAGCTCAGAGCTACCGCTTCACTGAAAATGCGATAAATGTGAAAGCAGAATTAAATCGGCCACGTGTGACAAACCACCGGGCAGCAACAAAGCCCATCTACCATCCATCTTCTGCACCCCAGCACTTAATGATGTCATTTATTAATTGGAGATGTTTCCCTTGCTACGTGAATGAACTATTAGACTGCAGAATCTACTACGTGAATGAATTATAAGACCGCAGTCATCACTTTACAATACTTATTAATAAGAAGCTCTGGTTATTCTGGGGAAGTGTCATAATCATTCACCCAACAACCAGCGCCCTGTGACATAATTGTCCTACTTTCATCAATCCTCATCAGGGAATATTATGCCAATAAGGTTTGGTAGGAACGGATGCAGTATTATTTACAATTTGTTAAAAGAAGTTAATTATTTATTTCAGGCATGTCCAAAGTCCGTCCCGCGGGCCAATCGCGGCCCGGTTTTGAACGGCCCGCCTGATAATCTAAACATATATATCTTTTGTGGCCCCCGAAAATCTCCCAGCGCCGGGGTCACAAAAGATATATAGTCTGGCTGCATTGGAGATAGGAGACTGTACGAGCGCTGTGCACACAGGAGTATTTCCTGTTTACACTGCAGCCTCTGTAATAGGAAGTCCCATCTCCGCCATTGGACGACTGTTCTGTCCATCAAAGGAGGCGGGACTTTCTCTTAAAGAGGCCGCTGTAAAAACAGGAGATTCTCCTGTTCTTTGGCGCTCGTCCAGCCCCCTCCATGTCCCCTCCAAGGCTGCACTGATGGCAATGGTAAGTACATTCCTGGCTAATAGTGAGTGAAATCCTGGCAATGGTGGCTGCATTCCTGGCAATAGTAAGTGAAATCCTGGCAATGGTGGGTGCATTCCTGGCAATAGTATGTGAAATCCTGGCTAATGGTGGCTGCATTCCTGGCAATAGTATGTGAAATCCTGGCAATGGTGGCTACATTCCTGGCAATAGTGAGTGAAATCCTGGCAATGGTGGCTGCATTTCTGGCAATAGTATGTGAAATCCTGGCAATGGTGGCTGCATTCATGGCAATAGTGAGTGAAATCCTGGCAATGGTGGCTGCATTCCTGGCAATAGTGAGTGAAATCCTGGCAATGGTGGCTGCATTTCTGGCAATAGTATGTGAAATCCTGGCAATGGTGGCTGCATTCATGGCAATAGTGAGTGAAATCCTGGCAATGGTGGCTGCATTCCTGGCAATAGTATGTGAAATCCTGGCAATAGTATGTGAAATCCTGGCAATGGTGGCTGCATTCCTGGCAATAGTGAGTGAAATCCTGGCAATGGTGGCTGCATTCCTGGCAATAGTATGTGAAATCCTGGCAATGGTGGGTGCATTCCTGGCAATAGTAAGTGAAATCCTGGCAATGGTGGCTGCATTCTTGGCAATAGTATGTGAAATCCTGGCAATGGTGGCTGCATTCTTGGCAATAGTGAGTGAAATCCTGGCAATGGTGGCTGCATTCCTGGCAATAGTGAGTGAAATCCTGGCAATGGTGGCTGCATTTCTGGCAATAGTATGTGAAATCCTGGCAATGGTGGCTGCATTCATGGCAATAGTGAGTGAAATCCTGGCAATGGTGGCTGCATTCCTGGCAATAGTATGTGAAATCCTGGCAATAGTATGTGAAATCCTGGCAATGGTGGCTGCATTCCTGGCAATAGTGAGTGAAATCCTGGCAATGGTGGCTGCATTCCTGGCAATAGTATGTGAAATCCTGGCAATGGTGGGTGCATTCCTGGCAATAGTATGTGAAATCCTGGCAATGGTGGCTGCATTCCTGGCAATAGTGAGTGCAATCCTGGCTAATGGTGGCTGCATTTCTGGCAATAGTATGTGAAATCCTGGCTAATGGTGGCTGCATTCCTGGCAATAGTATGTGAAATCCTGGCAATGGTGGCTGCATTCCTGGCAATAGTATGTGAAATCCTGGAAATGGTGGCTGCATTTCTGGCAATAGTATGTGAAATCCTGGCAATGGTGGCTGCATTCCTGGCAATAGTATGTGAAATCCTGGCAATGGTAGCTGCATTCCTGGCAATAGTAAGTGAAATCCTGGCAATGGTGGCTGCATTCCTGGCTAATAGTGAGTGAAATCCTGGCAATGGTGGCTGCATTCCTGGCAATAGTGAGTGAAATCCTGGCTAATGGTGGCTGCATTCCTGGCAATAGTGAGTGAAATCCTGGCAATGGTGGCTGCATTCCTAGCAATAGTATGTGAAATCCTGGCAATGGTGGGTGCATTCCTGGCAATAGTAAGTGAAATCCTGGCAATGGTGGCTGCATTCCTGGCTAATAGTTAGTGAAATCCTGGCAATGGTGGCTGCATTCCTGGCAATAGTGAGTGAAATCCTGGCAATGGTGGCTGCATTCCTGGCTAATAGTGAGTGAAATCCTGGCAATGGTGGCTGCATTCCTGGCAATAGTGAGTGAAATCCTGGCAATGGTGGCTGCATTCCTGGCTAATAGTGAGTGAAATCCTGGCAATGGTGGCTGCATTCCTGGCAATAGTATGTGAAATCCTGGCAATAGTAAGTGAAATCCTGGCAATGGTGGCTGCATTCATGGCAATAGTGAGTGAAATCCTGGCAATGGTGGCTGCATTCCTGGCAATAGTATGTGAAATCCTGGCAATAGTAAGTGAAATCCTGGCAATGGTGGGTGCATTCCTGGCAATAGTATGTGAAATCCTGGCTAATGGTGGCTGCATTCCTGGCAATAGTATGTGAAATCCTGGCAATGGTGGCTACATTCCTGGCAATAGTGAGTGAAATCCTGGCAATGGTGGCTGCATTTCTGGCAATAGTATGTGAAATCCTGGCAATGGTGGCTGCATTCATGGCAATAGTGAGTGAAATCCTGGCAATGGTGGCTGCATTCCTGGCAATAGTGAGTGAAATCCTGGCAATGGTGGCTGCATTTCTGGCAATAGTATGTGAAATCCTGGCAATGGTGGCTGCATTCATGGCAATAGTGAGTGAAATCCTGGCAATGGTGGCTGCATTCCTGGCAATAGTATGTGAAATCCTGGCAATAGTATGTGAAATCCTGGCAATGGTGGCTGCATTCCTGGCAATAGTGAGTGAAATCCTGGCAATGGTGGCTGCATTCCTGGCAATAGTATGTGAAATCCTGGCAATGGTGGGTGCATTCCTGGCAATAGTAAGTGAAATCCTGGCAATGGTGGCTGCATTCTTGGCAATAGTATGTGAAATCCTGGCAATGGTGGCTGCATTCTTGGCAATAGTGAGTGAAATCCTGGCAATGGTGGCTGCATTCCTGGCAATAGTGAGTGAAATCCTGGCAATGGTGGCTGCATTTCTGGCAATAGTATGTGAAATCCTGGCAATGGTGGCTGCATTCATGGCAATAGTGAGTGAAATCCTGGCAATGGTGGCTGCATTCCTGGCAATAGTATGTGAAATCCTGGCAATAGTATGTGAAATCCTGGCAATGGTGGCTGCATTCCTGGCAATAGTGAGTGAAATCCTGGCAATGGTGGCTGCATTCCTGGCAATAGTATGTGAAATCCTGGCAATGGTGGGTGCATTCCTGGCAATAGTATGTGAAATCCTGGCAATGGTGGCTGCATTCCTGGCAATAGTGAGTGCAATCCTGGCTAATGGTGGCTGCATTTCTGGCAATAGTATGTGAAATCCTGGCTAATGGTGGCTGCATTCCTGGCAATAGTATGTGAAATCCTGGCAATGGTGGCTGCATTCCTGGCAATAGTATGTGAAATCCTGGAAATGGTGGCTGCATTTCTGGCAATAGTATGTGAAATCCTGGCAATGGTGGCTGCGTTCCTGGCAATAGTATGTGAAATCCTGGCAATGGTAGCTGCATTCCTGGCAATAGTAAGTGAAATCCTGGCAATGGTGGCTGCATTCCTGGCTAATAGTGAGTGAAATCCTGGCAATGGTGGCTGCATTCCTGGCAATAGTGAGTGAAATCCTGGCTAATGGTGGCTGCATTCCTGGCAATAGTGAGTGAAATCCTGGCAATGGTGGCTGCATTCCTAGCAATAGTATGTGAAATCCTGGCAATGGTGGGTGCATTCCTGGCAATAGTAAGTGAAATCCTGGCAATGGTGGCTGCATTCCTGGCTAATAGTTAGTGAAATCCTGGCAATGGTGGCTGCATTCCTGGCAATAGTGAGTGAAATCCTGGCAATGGTGGCTGCATTCCTGGCTAATAGTGAGTGAAATCCTGGCAATGGTGGCTGCATTCCTGGCAATAGTGAGTGAAATCCTGGCAATGGTGGCTGCATTCCTGGCTAATAGTGAGTGAAATCCTGGCAATGGTGGCTGCATTCCTGGCAATAGTGAGTGAAATCCTGGCTAATGGTGGCTGCATTCCTGGCAATAGTGAGTGAAATCCTGGCTAATGGTGGCTGCATTCCTGGCAATAGTGAGTGAAATCCTGGCAATGGTGGCTGCATTCCTGGCAATAGTGAGTGAAATCCTGGCAATGGTGGCTGCATTCCTGGCAATAGTGAGTGAAATCCTGTCTAATGGTGGCTGCATTCCTGGCTAATGGTGGCTGCATTCCTGGCTAATGGTGGCTGCATTCCTGGCTAATGGTGGCTGAAATCCTGGCTAATGGTGGCTGAAATCCTGGCTAATGGTGGCTGAAATCCTGGCTAATGGTGGCTGAAATCCTGGCTAATGGTGGCTGAAATCCTGGCTAATGGTGGCTGAAATCCTGGCTAATGGTGGCTGAAATCCTGGCCAATGGTGGCTGCATTCCTGGCCAATGGTGGCTGCATTCCTGGCCAATGGTGGCTGCATTCCTGGCCAATGGTGGGTGCATTCCTGGCCAATGGTGGCTGCATTCCTGGCAATGGTGGGAGTGCAGATGGGCACTGACCCTTATTTTGCTTCAGAGTTTTTTATTTAAAATTTTACATTTTTTTTCTTGAAACTTCCCTCTTATTCGCCAATAAATACGGTATATCCAAATAACACGCCCGAGCTCATCTCTTCAACACACACAGCCACAAAGGCAAGAGAATTCTTGTCGGGCCGTGTATTAGTGTTCGAACGAACACACTTAGACCGATTTTTAATGGTTCAAAGAATGTCAGGCAAAATGGTCGGCCCCGTGCATGTTCACTTCATCAAATCTGGCCCTCTTTGAAAAAAGTTTGGACACCCCTGATTTATTTATTTTTAGATATAAAGTACATATGAAATAATGTAAATGAAGAAATCTGTAAATCATGACCGACTGGCTGAAAATATTGATCAGCTTAAAATAAATAGAATGAAACCTACTAGAAAATTTTTCAAAAACACCCCCCAAGAGCAAATAATGCTCTAGGCCAGCAGTCCCCAACCCCCGGGGGGGTGGGTTGATCCATTTTTTTTGCGGGCAATTTGTCGGGGCAATGGTTGGTATTGGCGCTTCAATCATCACGTCACCATAGGTAATATGGTGTCAGGATGATTGAAGTGCATTGTTTCTATTATTACATTGTAATAGTTCAACTCACTATAATGCAGAATTAGTGAGAGCCCTGAGTGTGTCACTTGCTACAATTGCCTATCACCAGATACAGCTTGTCACTTATCTCGTCACCTTCCTTGAGATGCAGCTTGTTAATTGCCATGTTACCTGCCACCAGTTGCAGGTCATGTCATGTTACCTGCCTTTATGTGCAACTTGCCACATCACCTGCCACCAGATGCAGATTGTCACCTGCCACCAGATGCAGATTGTCACCTGCCACCAGATGCGGATTGTCACCTGCCACGTCACCTGCCACCAGCTGCAGATTGTCACTTACCACATCGCCCGTCACCAGCTGTAGATGATCACTATCCTGCCACCAGCTAAAGCATCCCACTGTTGCCTGCCACCAAAAAATACCAGATGCAGCTTGTCACTTTTTAAATATCAAAGCATTTGATGGCAGGCGGCAGCACAGAAGGAGGCTTCTCTCTCCAGCTTTCCAGTGAGTGAGTGGGGGCGGGCAGTAAGAGATGAGGGTGGCGAGGGATGATGTCATCTCTCTGCTCCCTCGTCCGCCCACCTGTTGTCTGTATCATGTCGCCCATCCGCTACCTGTGTCATGCCGCCCACCTGTCCGCTTGCCTGCCACACTCGCAGCCCTGCTGGAGAGAGGCCACGGCCCAGTGGTTGAGGTAAGCCTATAACAAAGGCTTACCTATAGGTAAGGTAAATATCTCCTAAGCGTTCACAGTTTAGGAGATATTTACTGCACATGCAGCCTATGACGTCACTGGTGCATGCGCTCTGAATGGCATCACATCACTTCCGGGTTACTCAACTGTAAACAACATAATTTATAAAAATCAAAACAAATTGATCTCACTGATCTTGGTGTGAACAAATGCTTTTAAGTGTAGAGTAGGGAATTGGAGTCTTATAGACCCCAGAGCTCTCCATAAAGCCTATCTATTGCTGTCACAAGGGATGTTTACATTCCTTGTGACAGCAATAATAGTTAAAACTTTTTTTTTTTTTTTTAAAGTGACAGTGTAAAAAAAAAAAAAGTGCCCCTGTCCTGTGCTTGCGTACAAAGGCAAATGCATGCTTTGGTCCCGCACACGCGCAAACAGCAATCGTCCCACACATGTGAGATATCACCGTAAACAACAGATCATGGGAAGTAAAATTCAAACAATTCAAACTCTGCTTTAACCACTTGCCTACTGGGCACTTTTACCCCCTTCCTGCCCAGACCAATTTTCAGCTTTCAGTGCTGTCACACTTTGAATGACAATTTCACGGTCATGCTACACTGTACCCATCAGGGTTTAAGCCCACTGAGGTACAAAATGGGGAGAATGTCCCCTTCAGATATGGGAACAGTTAACAAGCTGGAGTAAAACCCCTGAAATGTTTGGATTGTTCTGCAGCAGAGACTGGAAATAGGGCGCCATAAGCTTTAAACCCTGGGATACCTCTTCTTGCACCCCAGGATCGGATATGTAAGGCTTTCAAGTGTCAAATGCTGGAAAGTTGGAGTGCACCTTCGTGCCAAGGAATGTTTGACAGTGGAGTTTGATGACCCAAGTCTTGTGGGCAGTGAAATAGCCAAGCTTAGGGGTTTTGACATGGAAATCAAGGGCATAGTGAAGTGAAAGGGATACTTCTGAGAAGGAAGACTTGCAAGTCTTGCTTTATAGGTTTCTTGCTTCTTTTGGATAAATTAATGGCTAAGTGCATGCACAGGAGTTGTGTCGTCCTGACCTGGCCAATTAACATGGCTGAAG
Source organism: Lithobates pipiens (assembly GCF_037356315.1). NCBI lineage: Eukaryota > Metazoa > Chordata > Amphibia > Anura > Ranidae > Lithobates > Lithobates pipiens. The sequence goes on along the minus strand of NW_027507718.1, from coordinate 459,220,819 downwards.
ATCCCCAATCAGGGACTGGCCAGCAAGAAAATGATGACACCATAAATAAAAGGATCTCACAGACGTCATTTCACAGTAGGTGAGGAGACTATAATTTTAACTAGGGCCAACCTGGAAAACTCTTAGCCCTGTACACACGGTCGGAGAATCTGTCGGAATGAGTCTTATCGGACCGTGTCGTCAGATAATCCGACTGTGTGTGGTATGCATCAGACTGATTCCGTCCGAATCTCTGTCCGACCCAATTTTCCAACATGTTGGAAATATTTCCCGACCAACTGGGCCGGACGGACCTAATCCGATCATGTGTAGAGCATTTTCATCGGACCAAGTGCCACGCATGCTCAGATCAAATTCCTACATCAAAGCTATTGGCTACTAGCCTGAATGTAGTCCCATCGTAACGAAATTACGTCATCACGTTCTGAAAGATCGGATTTTTCGACAACTTGGCCCGACCATGTGTATGCAACAGTTTCGGACACAATCCGTCGGACTAAATCCGACGGGCAAAATCCGACGGATTTGGTTGGCAAAATCTCCTACCGTGTGTACGTGGGCTTAGAGCTTTCACACTGAGGCAGTTTTCAGGCGTTTTAGAAATGGCGCCTGTAAACTGCCTCCCATGCCGCCGAATGTGAAAGCCCAAGTGCTTGCACACTGGGCAATGTGCTTGCAGGACATTAAAAAAAGTCCCGCAGGCATCTTTGGGGAGGTTTGGGAGCGCTGTATGCAGCACTCCCAAAATGCCCCTGCTCATTGCAATGAATGGGAAGGGTTTCCGAATTGCCTGAAAAGTGATTCGGAAGTACTGCAACACGGTGTTTTTAACCCGTCCTTGGGGTTAAAAGCATCCCCCTATTGGCTGAAAAGCGCTGCTTAAACAGCGCTAAAATGAGCGGCGCTTTATTGCTAATGCACGAGTGGCCCCAGTGTGAAAGGGGTCTTAAAGTAGAATGCCAGGATAAGCCTGAATTATAAAAACTCTCCGTCCCCTTTCCTAGCACATATGCTGACTATCATGTGTCAGAAAGATCTCTATACTTGCCTACTATATTTTCAAGCCGGTCACGTAACCTGGCTCCCAGCGGCTTCAGGGGAGAGGAGGGATCACTGACAATGAATGGGCCATCGTAAGCCTATCACTGCTCCCAGGCATTGCCAGCCATTGTCAAGCTCTCTTTCCTCTCCCCTGCAGCCACCTCTGGCTAACACAGAGGCAATCACGTGACCAGAGCGGAGTGGCCTTACAGTAAGCAAGTATACAGATCTTTCTCACACAGTTTAGTCAGAATAGGTGTTAGATGGGGAGGGCACATTTTTAAGAATAGCAAGTTTTATCCCGTAATTCTATTTTAAACATAGCCTAGTGCCCGAGGGTCACTTCCAGGTTTGAATACCTGCTTCAGAAAGGATCCCGTTGCAGTAAGACCAACAGTCCAGTCTGAGGACAGCTTCACAGGGCAGAGCAAGATTCCACCTGCAGCTACAGAGAGATCAATTTCAAAAAGTAGGTTGGTAGAAAAAAAAATAGCTTAAGGTATAACTAAAGGCACACTTTTTTTTTTTTCGTTTTGGATAGAAGGGAGATGGATTAGAACATCTGTCAGTTTTTATTGCTGCCCGTGCGCCCGTTGGAGATCTGTTTACCATTATCATCAAAAGTTAAAGTAAAAGAAAATCCCAAATTCTGGGTTGTCCCCAGAAAAGTATTAGAGGGGAAATAATCCAATGAGGACACTAGTTCTGATAACCTGGGGGTCCCCAGGAGATTCCTTAAATTTGCAGAGATTTCCTCTCACTTCCTGTTTGGCTATGGGACAGGAAGTGAAGGTAAATTTCCCCAATGGGACAGTGATGGCAAAAATAAACCCTACAGGGGTTATAACCCTCACTTATACTATCCAAAAATGAAAAAAAAAAGTTTTGCCTATAGTTATACTTTAGGTCTTTGAATCAGCAGAACTTAGAAAAGATGTGTATCCTCCGAGGACACTAGCAAAACAAAACAAAAAACGAAGGCATACTGGTAGTAGGAGGGATCTCAGGAACAGTATTGTTTGCCAGTGTCCAATCCTCCCGTAGGCAACAGTTTAACCCAGTGGGTCAAGTCTTCCCGTGTCCCCCAGTAGTGGAAAAAGAGACCATTTCAAACCATTTCAACAAAAATGTTCACAAGAGATTAAGATTATATTTCCATTTATGTAATTTATGCATGCTTTTTATCTGTAAAAGCCTTCCTTGTGCAGACATAGATAAACTCTGAGTGAGGTTTCTATGGTAGTGAGCCCTTGTAGAAAGCCAACTGGGGGTGCCCCATGCCGCGGAGTTTAAGCCTACCTGTTACTTTACCAGGGCCCCTGATGGTGGGAATGGACTTGCAGAAAACTGGAACCTGGTTGCGGTCCCCAGGTAAATCCAGCTGACAATGCGGAGACCACTTTTGTGTTCAGAGTAAAGATGGCAGGAAACAGAAGAGAATCCGGGAAACGAGCTGCAGGCAGCCAGCAAGCAAAAGCAGTAGACAAAGCCGGGGTTGGTGCACAGCTACGGATCACCCCTCATCTTTGCTCCCACCTTGTCTCAGCAGTCAGCAGCCGAAAGGAGAGCAGAACTCCTCCTACAAATCCTGTGCAATCACAGCACCCCCTCACCTGGTCTCAGCATTCAGTAGCCGATTCCAGCCCTACTCTGGTCCTACTCCAGACCCTGCACTTTCTGCTTCCAGCGCTGCCCCAAGTTTATTCCTGGCAGCAGCACAAGGGGGTTGCACTGTTATGTAAGGGAGTGTGGGGGACTCTTGATTTCGGATGTAAGTGGGGAGGGTAGCGTGCTCTGGACATCTATTCTTACAGATACAACCAGCCCTATGGGAGCAGCTATAATACTGATGCGGCCTGCAATGAAACTGAATTTGATACCCCTGCTCTACAGTATTCTCCTTTACTCCTCCCCTAGCTTCTACACAAAAGAACGTGAGACAGGCAGAATGGAGAGTCTGGGTCAGCATAGACAGTATTTGGACACTCCCAGATGAGGAATGGGCTATGACGTGTGAGGAGGTAAGGGAGTTGGTCTTTGAGTAGTCAAATTTTCTAGTTCAAAGGCAGACTGCAATTGAATAAAAGTAATTTAGGAAAAGGAAAAAACACTGCAAGTAAGCATTACAAATACTTTATTTTTCTGTGCTTTTACCTGCATTTTTTTTTAGGTTGTCACAGGGTCTCTTTAGCCCATACTGACTTGACCTCCATACGGAACATGGTTAATATCAAACATATGTTTCAAGTGCATATTTTGTACATAGGACTAAATTTTCTAGCAGTACCCTTACCTGTTACAAATAAGAACTTCAGGAAAAGCGTTGACTCGGGGAAAGGTTCTCTCGTAGAATCTATCCAGACTGGTAGTGGAATGTATTGTGGTGGATGAACTTCCATCCTCCTTCTCCCCCTGACTCAGAGATTCTGTACTGCTCCCCGCTGAGTCTTCAAACATCTGGTTAGGTAACTGGGCACGCTTCGAATTTTCATGCAATGATGGGTTTGATGCTCCATCAGCAAGAGGCTGGAATCACAGACAGATGGAAAATAATAGAGGATTTTTCCAAGCCTTCTACAGTTAAAAAAAAAGTGTTTACACATTGTACTAGGTAATGTTGAAGATGCGATGCGTTATTTTACCTAATCTGAAATTAATATCTGTTCTTATGCTAAAGTTAAGATGGAGAGGAGTGCTACCATGAACAAAAATATAGTGCAAGAAAAATGGGACTTTAACTGTGCTCTATAACTCAGGAATGAACACAAACATACAGTCCGGATAAAAAAAAAAATCAGTTATTTTTCCATTCAAAATGATTAAAAATGGATTATGATATCCATAACGGACAATAAAATATAAGGTATGAAATATCACATGCCTTATGCTGTGCTAATTTTTGTATTCTAATGCTTGTTTTCTATTACCAGCACAATATATGATCTCCTGATGAAGCGTTTAAGTGAAACGCGTAGATATTACATAGCTACCCAGTTCGTACTTGCGATTGTCTACTATATCTTACTATCCTTTAGATGCTTTTGCATTATTAATATTATTATCTAGACTGTGTTGAAGGCTATTAGTGTCTGGTATATTTTATCATTTGTTATGGATAGTGTAATCCATGTTTAATCTTTTGTATAGAATAAATATGTGATTTTCTTTGGTTTTATCATAAATGTATGTTTGTTTGTTTCCATTCCTAAGATGTAGAGCATTGTTTAAGTCCCATTTGTTGCACTCTATTTTTGTTCTAGGTTGTTATTCAGGGATGTGGTGCTCTGTATACCCACCCATGCCATGTTCATATTAATAAGTGCTACCATTGCTGACTTCTTTCCAAAAATGTTCTTGCCCTCTTGGTTGAATTGTAAGTATTGTTTTGTGTCCCATTTTACATTTTTTTTTTCATTTAGGAAAATTAAGTTAGGGTGAGACAATAATGGGATAAGAAAGACAGACAAGAATGGAGAAAGAAGAGAGAAAAAATAAATAAAGTGGACAATAAAGTTGCAGGGAGAGGGAAAGCTGGCGGGTTAACGTGGTGTATATTTTCCTCCATGGTGTCATCTAGGTTGGAAGAGTTGAGCTCTGAAGAACAGTATATCAAGACACATTTTGGGAAGTAGGCCTTGTTTATATGTAAAGGGTTGAGTTTCAAGATCTTTACATTTTTGAGAATCTCTCTCTCTCTCTCTCTCTCTCTCTCTCTCACTCTCTCTCATATATAAAATTCAGATGGGACAAATTTTTGGAAAGCCTTCTGTTGAGTCTTATGTAAACAGGTTCTCCATTCGCATCATGGCATTAATAAGTTATGCCCATTCTGCAGGGGATAATGTATTGTGTATGGAAATTTCAAATATCTTGGAATTCATTATTTAACTGCAAATAGTAATAATCCCAGGTCTTTTTTGATAAACACATTGAGCTCATGTTTAAAGATTGGTAGAGCAACTTTGAAGAATTTGGGATGTTACCATTATACAAAGTGTAGATTGTGAAGACCCTGTCCTATAATACTTTGATGGCTTGACGCTTCCATTGATGGTAGAAAAGTATCTTCTGATTTCTGACAACATATAAGAGTCTAAAAGGTACATGGATTGTAATTTGGTGAGTGTGAGGCAATACCTGGTTTAAAGCTGAACTCCAGGGTTAAGATAAATAAATAAATAAATCTTGCAGTGGCCCCCCAGACTACAAGGGATAAATGCTTGCCCAGTCTTAGGATAAAGGAATACCCCTTGCTCTGGCAAGGTTCCAACTTTCTCTTCTGCTCTCCAATGTCCTGGGGGTGGTTGGGCTCTCGTCGACTATTTGTCCTGCACTGCATATGATAACATCCCAGTGCAAATGCTGGTTGGGGAACCTTAGAGAGGAGACTTTGGGGGACTGGTCATGTGAAGGACCCGGGTGGTGCAGGTAGGCCCCACTGCAAGAGTCTTTTTTTTTTTCTGGTGCCCGGGAGTGGGGCTTTAAAGTTACGTTTTTGTATCTTGCAGGATATGTAGTTTGTCAGTAAGGAAAAAGCTTATGTCCCAGTCTTTCTGGATATTGACAAGTTTAGTTTTTTTCCCAGTTAGTGGTGTATTTAGGTATATTGGGTATAGTTCTCTGTTCAGAGAATTTTCCAAAAAAGCAAGAAATACAGGGAGGTAGTCTTTCAGCCACTTTCTGTTCACTATCACCCACTTCAGCATCATCTGTGATCATTACTAGTAGACATCTTACCCTAAACTTTTGATTTATTGGATAAACAACTTTGGCCTTTAATGCAAATGCTTCAACACCATTACTGGACGGCTGGCCGCCTTCCTGCAAAGAGAAGAATATGGTATATATTATCTGCAGCTTGCAATGCAGCCAGGCATAGGATCCTAGGTGGAAGTATGAGCTGCACCATTATAATGAATAACTCACAACAGCACATAAATCTCAGTGCATAAAAGAATATAAATAGCAGTTATTTTTAGCGATTGCATGAAATATCTGAATGCACCAGTGGGATTGCAAGATAAATAAACCATGAAGCATTATCCAATTATTCACACAAATAAAGCCTAACAGAGCGGAACCTTATTAAGTTGACGAAAGCTGTTGCTCAATTAATTATTATGCGTCTGATTATCCTCCTTGCTAACCATTAGGGCACGATTGATGTAGCCGGTGCTGTAACAAAAGTACTTTAAACACTTCTCCTATACAATCTGGGCTGTCTGATATTAAATCTATATAGTAATAACATTGTATACTGAATTTTCAGAAAGGCAATCAGAAGAAAAAATACTCCATAATTGGAAGTATGAGCCCTTGTACACACGGTCTGAGATTCTGATGGAATGTGTCCTATCGGACCGTTTTGTTGGATATTCCGGCTGTGTGTGGTCTCCATCAGACTGTTTCTGTCGGAATATCTGACGGACCAACTTTTCCAACTTGCCAGTAACATTTTCCGAAAAAATGCTCCAATCGGACATACTCTGATCATGTGTAGTCTACTCCGACGGACAAAGTGCCACGCATGCTCAGATCAAATTCCTAGACCAAAGCTATTGGCTTCTAGCCTTAACGTAGTCCCGTCGTAACGGAAAAACGTCATCATGTTATGTACAATCGGATTTTCTGACAACTTTGTCCGACCGTGTGTATGCAACATCACTTCCGGACCTCTTCTGGAATTAATCCGTCGGAATTACTCCGACGGATTTGGTTGTCGGAATCTCCGACCGTGTGTACAAGGGCTAACATATAGTATATCAGCAGATGTCACAAGGATTATGGGCATGAAGTCATAAGTAAAAAAAAAAAGAAAAAAAGAAGAGCAACTTGGAAAGAGCATGGATTTAAAACTGAACTCTGAGAAAAAGCACATTTTGTCTAAATATAAGCTGCACGTGTATCTTTGCTTGAATCTTGTTGTGCTTTGTATACTTCTTCCAGATCTGTGCGTTAGGTGTGAACATTTGAATCTGTGCAGGAGCTTCCTCTAATAAAGACTGGTCACTGTTGCTCTTTCTACTTATGTAGGGTAACTGGTCTTGTCTCTGTCCCCTTCTGCAGGTTTTAGCAGGCAGCCTATAGTGGGTGGAGCCTGCTGCGCCCCTCCGACAGCTCTGCTCTTTGCACAGGCCATGTACAGCACAGTGGTGATGTCCCCAGTACTTTTATAAGGTAAAAACTGGGTCTGCAAATGCACTTGGTGCACAAAAAGTGGATTTAGACTCTTTGTGGAATAAATGATTGAACGCCTAGAGTTCATATTTAGGCCTCATGCACACTGGATGTTATGAAAACAGTTTTTTTTTTGCATTTTGTCTTTTTAATTTGCGTTTTGCCACGTTTGGATTTTAAGCAAGAAAATACCTCATTGCTATTTTTAACTCCCACTTTCCCAAAATGCTGGAGTGTCAAAAACGCAGATAAATGCCAGATAGCTGCGTTTTACAGCGTTTTTCAGCATTCAAGCGTTTTTACAGCTGAAAAAATCCACTTCGAATGCAGTAGTTCTGGGGGGGGGTTTTCCAGCCTAAGAAAAGGCCCCTGCCAATAAACTCGGATAACAGCCTATGTGTGTATGGACAAATAGAATGGTGGGGAGTTTACTGGCTGCAGGGGAAAAAAAAATGCCTGAAGCCAAAAACAGCAGCTGTAAAAAAGTCCAGTGTGCATGATGCCTTAATGTTCAGTCAACAAGTGAATTCATACTTCTTGTAGGCCACATTCCTATTCAACACACTTTGAGAACTGTGGTTGATCTCTTTATCCATTTGCGGAGCGTCTGTTTGCAGTCAGTCCTCTCTTTATCTGATCCTTTGAAAACCTCATGGGTATTTATTCATCTTCTGTGCTGCAGGGAAGTGTTGCAATACAATACTAGTTTATGTTTGGAATACAAAGCTCTACGCCGACTTCAGTTTGTGTCTTGTCTGTCCTTGTATTACCTTGTTGGACTTGTCCGAACCTCCATTCCTGTCCTGCAACCCTTTGAGGTCTTCACCTCTTTGTCTGGTTTGTATTTCTTTACCTTGTTCATGGTCTTGTCTTACTACTGATGCTTTGATATTTCTTGAGTTTAAGTTTCACTATTTTCTGAAACAGTTTGTTTATTGACGATTGCCCTAATCAAAGGGCTATTGAATTAAAATTCACGCAGGTCCGATCAGTGAAATTTTCTTTGAGCAGAGGTCCAAATTGCATGTATGTCCAATGAATCAGATCCTTCGCATCACAGCCCCCTCCTCTTATATCACAATTGTGTTTTTACATCAGTACCCTCAGCCCACCCTGCAAATTACAATCACCCTTTTTTTTTTTATTTAACATATCTATTTTATTGATTTTCATAAGACATTGTTTACAGGTACAAATATACAGGAACATTTGTAGATACATTACTTAACCAAAGTAGATTCACTAGCCCAACATGGCAAGCTAGAATTTTAACATTGTTATATTACCCAGTTCCTCAACAGAGGAAAACTCAGGTTTCTGTACATGAGCCACGTAGGGCCCAAATACTGTAGGTCATAATACAATAGGCATTGGATATACAAGCAATTTGTACTTCGTTCGTACTACATTCACGCGTAAACACACATACTCTCAGTCAAGCAACTCCATTCCAACCTCACCTCCCACCCCCTGTTTTAAAGGGTTCTGTATCCACCATAGGCAACCCCCTGAAGTCCCTAAAGGGGAGACAGAGGCCAATTATTGCTGTGATAGCGGAGTAACCTTGCAGAAGGAATCATCTATGCATCTTAGTACATTTTTTGGGACAAGCCCTACCCTTGTAGATTAGTTTAAAAGTGGGTACAACCTTATTAATCATACGATACAACAATTGAACATTTGGAGCAGTTGTGGACTTCCATTGCATACAATCACCCTTCTTTAAATAACAGTCCTCCACTTCACAGCAGTAACCTTTGCCCCATTCACAGAAGTGTCCTGGACCCCCTTCACATCAACAACCCCCCAAAGCAGTGTCCTCTGTGCATTCTTCCCTTTTCACATCATTACTCTCCTTGCAGTGTTCTCTGCCCCTTTACATCACCCCACACAGTAGAGCTATCTGTATATGTACATCAAACATTGCCTGCTCCCCTATCTTTCAGAGCCAGGTCCTCTGCCCCCTTCACTCTGCTACCATACACTGGTACACAGCACGGGAGGCAGGGCAGATGGACAGCAGCACAGTAGCACTGGATTGGGGGCGGGAGCAGGAGCTGCCAGAGTTGCCTTTGGATATTAAAAAAGCTGGTGATTGGTCACCTGCTGCTTAATCTGGAAAGTTTTCCCAGGCAGCTCCTGCCCTCCATCCAGTGCTACCAAGCGGTTGTCCATCTGTCCTGCCTCTCGCACTGCTGTGATAATGACAATGGCGAAAGTTGGGAGACAGAACTGGCTCCTAAATGGCCATGGGTCCAGATGGGAAAGTGACTCGGTCCGGATCCATTTAGTGAGGTCTGCCCTCCTCCTTGGCATATCACGTTTAGCCCTGTAGTTTTTTCACAGTTAATAGTTCCCTTTATTTTATGGTCTTGTTGATACTCAGGTCTCCTGTCCTGCCAGATAGGGATGACTTTGTAGCAGAGATGTGTAAATCTCAGTACTGCATGAACAGAAATACTAATCCTTTTGTATGTAGAACAACTCCCATATACATATTTAACCAGTGCATTTACGTTGCGTTCAGGTTTAGTGTAAACTTTATTTTTTTTTGTCAACTGTAATTCAAATTTTTTGGCAATAAATATTTTTACACAGTTACACATATTACAGATTGTCTATACATAGATACAAATATAAAAGCTTAAAAGAAGAATTCTTTACATTGTAGGGCTCATTTACATTTGCTTCAGCTTCAACACACATTAACAGCTAGTTTACACTTGCTTCAAAAAATGGCTTCGGACACAGTTTGTTAAAGCTCTCTGAACGCTAGTCAAAGCCTGACACTAAATAAAATAGTTAGCTTACAATCCTGTTTACATCTTGCTTTTGCTTTGCTTCAAAAATTATACCCCATGTAGCGTCAGTGGTGCGTCAAAGCTTCTTCAAAGCCTCCATAAAACTATATGGCAAAGCTCGCTTGAAACCCCACCAAAGCCTCATGGAAGCCCCACTAAAGCCCCATTGAAACCTCATTGAAGCCCCACAAAGTCTCACCAAAGCCTCATCGAAGCTCCACAAAGCCTCACCAAAGTCCCATCGAAGCACCAAGCAAAAGCCTGTGTAAACAGGACGGTAAGCTAACCATTTTAGCAATTTTGACTGGCGTTCAGGGAGCTTTAACAAAGCGTGTACGAAACCACGTTTTGAAGCAAGTGTAAACTAGCCTGTACTTACAATGGTCGAGCTTGGAGCAATGTAACTATTGTGACAAGTTGGGAAATGTGTAGCTCATTGGTAACGCCAAACAGTGAGTATACTCCATGCCATAAATACGTTTTAGAGCTTTTTATGCGCACTTTTATTTAAAACAAAGCAAAGTTCACACCCCAATCGTTTTCCACAAAGGGGGTTATCAGCATCAATGCAACAAAACATAGAATTCACCCTCATGGCTTTCTGTGCAGGTTCACTGCTCAGGCCTCATGTCTTGGTCCTCCAAACTATCAAATGCACAGTCCCAGTGTTCGTGAACAAAACAATGTACCCTTGTCAGCTTGACTGTTTCTCCTGCAGCTCCCAACTGCTACATCCTCACAAGCTCGGGCCTTTGTCTGTCCTGACCTGGATAGTATGGTGCAACGTGCACCTTAGTGCTCCCTTCACGGAGCTCTAACTCTGGCTCTCATATGAAGCCAGCACACACCTGTGCCATTAGTGTGCTTGCTTCTTACAAAATCTGGCATAAACCACCATTTTAAACAGTGGCACAAGCTCACCTCTGCCGCACTATGTATATACCATACCTGCCCATGGAAAATACTGTAGTAAATACTGCTACTCCTGTGATCTCTGCTTGCTTCGAAATTCTGTGCTGAGCAGCTAGCCTACTGCATTTTAAACACAGGAGGTCAACCACTCAGCATGGGTGCCATTCCGGGAATGCTTTGCCTTTTCTGAATGAATGCAAAGCATTCTCTGATTGGAATAGGTAGAGATTGTGACATCGGCACCCCTGTCTCTTTACCTTGTCCAATCAAAGAACACTTTGAAAATGCAAAGGTTTCTTTGAACAGCTCCCATGCTGAGCAGCTGACCTACTGTGTTCAGAATGCAGAAAGACAGCCACTCCGCACAGGACCTGGAAGAAAGTGGAGATCACAGGAGTAGCGGTGTCTACTTCAGTGATTTCCTGGCTTCCAGGGGAATTGGCCAGGTATGATATATAAAATATTCATACACGAGATTCATCTTTAAGCTTTTATATTTGTATCTACTTTATGTATAGAAAATCTGTAATATTTGTAACCACATGTAGGAAATTTTATCATCAGATATTTATTAGTGGCCGACTTTGAAAACATGCAGGGCTCATTACGCTAAGAGGTAATCGTTTTTGGCACAGAGCTCCACACTGCTTATATGCTTTTTGGCAGCTTCTGCAGATATTCCCAGTCTATGTTAGGGGTGTGGTGTAAGGTTGTGTCCCTTCTCCAATTCATTTAACTATTTTCAGCACAACAGATGTATAAAAAAAAAAAAAAAAAAAAAGTCCATACAAGGCTTGCCATCTGTTTTCTAGAAGTTATATACAGTAAATATTCATATGCAATATTTCAGATTTACCTAAATTAGAACATATAAAAAAAAACATTTATTAAATCTCAACATAACAGAAAATACTAATTATTGTGGACCCCTTCCTAGCCCAGTGAGGGGCCTTCTCTCATTTACAGTGTGTTTTCCATGGACATTTTGGATTTTGACTGATGCTCTAGCTTAGTGGTTCTCAAGCTTAGGGAGCCCAGGGCCCAGTAAATTCTGTGAAATATCCATTTCATTTATTGATCCATATTAAACTGGACAAAAAGCATTTAAGACATCCATTTATGGCCTTTTTTAAACCACTTGACCTCTGGAAGATTTAGCCCTCTTCATAACCAGGCCATTTTTTGCGATACGGCACTGAGTTACTTTAACTGACAATTGCGCGGTCGTGTGACACTGTACCCGAATAAAATTTGTGTTATTTTTTCCCACAAATAGAGCTTTTTTTTGGTGGTATTTAGGCCCATATGTATTCTGCTACATATTTTTGGTTAAAAAAATCCCAATAAGCGTATATTGATTGCAGGCGCTATAACTTGCGCAAACCAATCTATGGGATATTTGTAGTTATTTTTGGTGGTCACACAACTCTGTGTTGATCAATAAGCTCCTCTCCCCACTCCCATCTCCAGATGGGGACTCCTGCCTGCAAGTTGGGGCTCCACTGCAGTGTCAGAGGCTTGGGTATATGACCTGAGATGCTTCTTCGGTTAAAGGGATCATAAAGGTAAATATGCATTAAGGTGAAAAAACATCTGACAGTGCCGGCGTCCCCCGTTTTACTTACCTGACCTCTTGAAAGTCCCACGCTCGCCCCCGACACCCTCTTTGCCGCTCAGTCTGGCCGCTGATTGGCTGGAGTTGATGGATTGAAAGCAGCGCAGCCATTGGCTTGCGGTGCCGTCAATCACATCCAATGATGCGGCGTGACGGGGCCGTGTGATACATCGAGCGGCTATAGCCGCCGGCTGTATCACGGGAGCGTGCCCGCAGGTGCTTCTCACCATGCGAGGGAGCTCGCATGAACCTGAGAAGTACTTGCGGGAAAAAGCAGAGACAACTGCCGAGGGACTCATCTTGACTGCCTAGTACACTTTCTCTTTTTGCCTTGGTCGATTAGTACCCATTGTGTGTTTGACTTGGTTGACTAGTACACATTCTCATTTAGAGGTCGACCGATATGGGTTTTTCTCTGGCCGATGCCGATATTTAGAAATCGTGGCGGCCGATGGCCGATATATGATGCCGCTTTTTTTGGGCCGATATGTTAGGCCGATTTTTTATTTTATTTTTCCTTTTTTTTTTTTCCCCTTCATCTCATAAAATCTAAGTTGGACACCTTTCACACTGGGGCGTTTTTCAGGTGATTTTGGGCTAAAAATAGCGCCTGTAAATTGCCTTCAAAACGGCTCCCCTGCAGTCTGTGTGAAAGCCCGAGTGCTTTTACAATGAGGAGATGCACTGGCAGGACGTAAAAAAAAAAAAAAAAATCCTGCAAGCAGCATCTTTGGAGCGGTGTAAACCGCTCCTCCACCACTCCTGCCCATTGAAATTAATGGTCACCACTGCTGAAGCACATGCAATGCGATTTTGCAGCAGTGCTTCACTGCCCTGCTAGCAGCCGAATAGTGGGGCTAAAATGACGGTAAATCGCTGCTAAAACTAGCAGCGTTTTACCGTCAACGCCTGCCCGATCCAGTGTGAAAGCAGCCTTAATAAGTGATGCAGTATTTTTTTTACACATTTATTAAACAAAACAAACCTCCAATCAGTTCACTTGTATGTATAATTTAGATAAAAAAAAAAAAAAAAAATATTTATTAAAAATACAGAAAAACAGGTACCGTATATACTCGAGTATAAGCCGAGATTTTCAGCCTCTTTTTTGAGGCTGAAAGTGCCCCCCTCGGCTTATACTCGAGTCATCGCCGTCTGCCTACCCGATCAGCGTGTCGAGCAGACAGACGGCGGCCATTCTACTATTCAAAAGCCGCGCCTCCCTCTCTGTGATAGGCGGAACACTCAATTTCCCAGCAGTCAGTGTTCCGCCTATCACGGACATCCGCTCATTCTCATACTATGGACGAGGATGAGAGGATGTCCGTGATAGGCGGAACACTGACTGCTGGGAAATTGAGTGTTCCGCCTAACACAGAGAGGGAGGCGCGGCTTTTGAACAGAGGAATGGCCGCCGTCTGCCAGGAGGAGAGCGTGGCACACAGAGGCTGCAGATTGGCACAGGTAGGCAGGGATGGACGGACAGCACAGCACAGCGACGGACGGGACACAGGGACACAGCGACGGACGGGACACAGCGACGGACGGGACACAGGGACGGACACAGGGACGGACGGGACACAGGGATGTCTCACCCTCGGCTTATACACGAGTCAATAAGTTTCCCAGTTTTTTGGGGGTAAATTGGGGGCCTCGGCTTATACTCGGGTCGGCCTATACTCGAGTATATATGGTACTCAAAACTTTTGGACGAAAAAAAAAAAAAAAAAGGGCTAACTTGCGTTTGAAAGACCTCTGCGCAAATACCGCGTCACATAAAATATTGCAACAACCGCTATTTTATTCCCTAGGGTCTCTGCTAAAAAATATATATAATTTTTGGGGCTTCTGAGTGATTTTCTAGCAGAAAATACTGGATTTTTACTTGTAAGCAACAAGTGTCAGAAAAGATTTAGTCTTTAAATGGTTAAACTGAGAACTTCTACACAGGGAGTTCAGCCCATTGAAGAAGAAACATTGTATCACTTTGATCTTTTCTTGGCAGACTGCCCAGAGAGGAGGAAAGTCCTTCACTGATGTCTTCAGGAAACTTACATTGACTTCTATTACAGAAGTCTTTTGCAAGTCGCGCTGAACATGTAATCGGCTTTTTTATCAGCACAATCGGCCGATGCCGATTAATTAAAAAATGCCAAATATCGGCCGATATATCGGTCGACCTCTATTCTCATTTCAGTTTGAATGACCAGTACCCATTCTTTTTCATCTTAGTTGAATAGTATCCATTCTGTTTTTCGCTTTCATATTTCCCATCGAATTCTGACCTTAAAATAGGTTCAGAAACAATACCAGCAAGGATGCCTACAACACTTTTGGGGTTGTCATTCCTGGCATAGAAGCATAAAAAAAAAAAAAAAAAATTGCTGCAGCTTAGCATTCTCTACACTTTACTTTTCCAATTAGTCTCACTTCATACCATAAGAAAAGCTATAACTGCATACAAGGTCTTGTTACATACTTCATTACATTACATTACATGTTATATATAACATATATGCAACCTACTTCATCCAGTGGCATAAGTCTAGACTGCCTTATTCGAATCTTCTTTTTAGCTTTTGAGGGAGAATCACTGGCATCTTGTTTATGATCAGTTTTCTTGTTCTCTACATTTGCATCCGAGTCCTTGACCTGCAATGATACAGTCAGTCACATAAACAGCCCAGCAGTATATAGAGTATAACAGAACACAGATGACAGGCAGGTCATGAATGATAAACAAAAATACATAAAATTTGTATTTTCTAAAATTAAAGAAGTTTTTATACCCAAAGCATTAAAGAAAAAGTCCACCTCAACACTAAAATCTCTACATCTATAGACATCCACAATCTAACACTAACCTATCTAGCCCTGTAAAGAAGAAATCAGTATACATATCTTTTTTTAAAGCCAATCTGACCCGATCCCAAGATGAGCTGTCAGCTGCAGCTTCACTGTGGAGGCGAGTGCAGAGGAGGCAGCCGACAACGGAAGCCCCATAGTAAGTCATCTTCTCAATCATTTCACAGCCGTTGTTGGCTGTGTCCTCTACAGAGCGTCCGCCGCTGGAGACTAGACTGGATCAGCTTAAAAAAAAAAAAAAAAAAAAAAAAAGGTATGTATACTGATTTCTTCTTTACAGGGCTATATAGGTTAGTGTTAGGTTGTGGATGTCTGTAGATGCAGGGATATTAGTGTTAGGCTTCATGCACACGACACGCAGATGCAAACGCTGCTGGACACATGTTGAAACCGGCGTTTAGAAACGCGCGTTTTGCCGCGATTTTTACCGCAATTTAGCGGCGTTTTACCGCGTTTGCGTCTAGAAGCGTTTAGTTAAGCTAACATCATAGACCCTCCCCAGCTCAAAAAACAGTATTATTAACAATTTCAGCAATTTTGTGAGACCAGAGTGAGTAGCAGCAGCTGTGAGAGCTGCAGTGTACTTGTATTTAGCGTGTCACTTGCCACGGCACCTGCCACAAGTTGTGGATTGTCCACTTGCCACGTCACTTGCCACATCACTTGCCACGTCATCTGCCACAAGTTGTGGATTGTCCACTTGCCACATCACCTGCCACAAGTTGGGGATTGTCCACTTGCCACATCACCTGCCACGTCACCTGCCACAAGTTGTGGATTGTCCACTTGCCACGTCACTTGCCACATCACCTGCCACGTCACTTGCCACGAAATGTGGATTGTCCACTTTCCACGTCATCTGCCATGCCACCTGCCACAAGCTGTGGATTGTCCACTTGCCACGTCACCAGCCACATCACCTGCCACAAGTTGTGGATTGTCCACTTGCCACGTCACTTGCCACATCACCTGCCACGTCACTTGCCACATCACCTGCCACAAGTTGTGGATTGTCTACTTGCCACGTCACTTGCCACATCACCTGCCACAAGTTGTGGATTGTCCACTTGCCACGTCACCTGCCACAAGTTGTGGATTGTCCACTTGCCACGTCACTTGCCACGTCACCTGCCACAAGTTGTGGATTGTCCACTTGCCACGTCACCTGCCACGTCACCTGCCACAAGTTGTGGATTGTCCACCTGCCACGTCACTTGCCACGAGGTGTGGATTGTCCACTTTCCACGTCATCTGCCATGCCACCTGCCACAAGCTGTGGATTGTCCACTTGCCACGTCACCAGCCACATCACCTGCCACAAGTTGTGGATTGTCCACTTGCCACGTCACTTGCCACATCACCTGCCACGTCACTTGCCACAAGTTGTGGATTGTCTACTTGCCACGTCACTTGCCACATCACCTGCCACGTCACCTGCCACAAGTTGTGGATTGTCCACTTGCCACGTCACCTGCCACAAGTTGTGGATTGTCCACTTGCCACGTCACTTGCCACGTCACCTGCCACAAGTTGGGGATTGTCCACATCACCTGCCACGTCACTTGCCACATCACCTGCCACAAGTTGTGGATTGTCCACTTGCCACGTCACTTGCCACATCACCTGCCACGTCACTTGCCACAAGATGTGGATTGTCCACTTTCCATGTCACCTGCCATGCCACCTGCCACAAGTTGTGGATTGTCCACTTGCCACGTCACCAGCCACATCACCTGCCACAAGTTGTGGATTTCCACTTGCCACGTGACTTGCCACATCACCTGCCACATCACTTGCCATGTCACCTGTCACAAGTTGTGGATTGTCCACTTGCCACATCACTTGCCACCTGCCATGTCACTTGCCACAAGCTGTGGATTGTCCACTTGCCACGTCACCTGCCACGTCACTTGCCACGTCACCTGCCACAAGTTTTGGATTGTCCACTTGCCACGTCAGCTGCCACGTCACTTGCCACAAGATGTGGATTGTCCACTTGTCACATCACCTGCCACATCACTTGCCACATCACCTGCCACAAGTTGTGGATTGTTCACTTGCCACGTCACTTGCCACATCACCTGCCACGTCACTTGCCACGAGATGTGGATTGTCCACATTCCACAAGCTGTGGAATGTCCACTTGCCACGTCACCAGCCACATCACCTGCCACAAGTTGTGGATTGTCCACTTGCCACGTCACTTGCCACATCACCTGCCACAAGTTGTGGATTGTCTACTTGCCACGTCACTTGCCACATAACCTGCCACATCACTTGCCACAAGATGTGGATTGTCCACTTTCCACGTCACCTGCCATGCCACCTGCCACAAGTTGTGGATTGTCCACTTGCCACACCACTTTCCACGTCACCTGCCACGTCACCTGCCACAAGATGTGGATTGTCCATTTGCCACATCACCAGCCACATCACCTGCCACAAGTTGTGGATTGTCCACTTGCCACGTCCCTTGCCACGTCCCCTGCCACGTCACCTGCCACAAGTGGATTGTCCACTTGCCACATCACCTGCCACAAGCTGTGGATTGTCCACTTGCCACGTCACCAGCTACATCACCTGCCACAAGTTGTGGATTGTCCACTTACCACGTGACTTGCCACATCACCTGCCACGTCACTTGCCACATCACCTGCCACAAGTTGTGGATTGTCTACTTGCCACGTCACTTGCCACGTCACTTGCCACATCACCTGCCACGTCACTTGCCACAAGATGTGGATTGTCCACTTTCCACGTCACCTGCCATGCCACCTGCCACAAGTTGTGGATTGTCCACTTGCCACGTCACCAGCCACATCACCTGCCACAAGTTGTGGATTGTCCACTTGCCACGTCACCTGCCACAAGTGGATTGTCCACTTGCCACGTCACCTGCCACGTCACCTGCCACGTCACCTGCCACAAGTTGTGGATTGTCCACTTGCCACGTCCCTTGCCACGTCCCCTGCCACGTCACCTGCCACAAGTGGATTGTCCACTTGCCACATCACTTGCCACATCACCTGCCACAAGTTGTGGATTGTCCACTTGCCACGTCACCTGACACAAGTTGTGGATTGTCCACTCGCCACGTCACTTGCCACATCCCCTGCCACAAGTGGATTGTCCACTTGCCACGTCACTTGCCACGTCACCTGCCACAAGTTATGGATTGTCCACTTGCCACGTCACATGCCAGTCACCTGCCACAAGTTGTTGATTTTCCACTTGCCATGTTACCTGCCAGGTCACTTGCCGCGTCACCTGCCAGGTCACTTGCCGCGTCACCTGCCAGGTCACTTGCCGCGTCACCTGCCAGGTCACTTGCCGCGTCACCTGCCAGGTCACTTGCCGCGTCACCTGCCAGGTCACTTGCCGCGTCACCTGCCACAAGTTGTGAATTGTCCACTTTCCACGTCACTTGCCACTTCACCTGCCACGTCACTTGCCACAAGTTGTGGACTGTCCACTTGCCACATCACTTGCCACCTGCCATGTCACTTGCCACAAGTTGTGGATTGTCCACTTGCCACGTCACTTGCCACCTGCCATGTCACTTGCCACAAGTTGTGGATTGTCCACTTGCAATTGCAATTGTTTAAAATATTTTTCTAATGGTTTTTCATCATTTGCAATCATTTTTGAGATTTTTAATGTAAAAAAAAAGGTCACCTTTAAAAACGCATATAAACGCAAACGCGGCTAAACGCGGTAGCGGCGTTTTACCGCGTTTTGCGTCTGAAAGGTGGAAATTTTTGCTTCTGAACGCATTTTTTTGCTTCTGGAAAAACGAGATTAAACGCAACTGCATAAAAACGGAAAAAAACGAGACTGTGTGCATGGACACATAGGATAACATTGAATGAGTTCAGGGGCAGTTGAAAAAACTGTCCAACTGCATCTGAACGCGCGTTTAACTGCGTCTCGTGTGCATGAGGCCTTAGGGTGGACTTTAAAGTATTGAGTTTGAAAAACAAAAAACAAACATACTTACTTTCATTTTGCAGCATTGATGTGATACTGCAGCTGTCCCATGTTGGCTGTAAGAACAACAACCGAGCGATCACATGGCCGCTGATTGATCACTTCTTGGCCAGCTGTGAGCAGAGAGTAGTGACTGTCAGCCACTGCTTTCCATTGTGCTCTTCCAGTGCTCACTGCAGTGCTGGGCAGGGGAAGGTTTGGGCGCAGTTGGCACTCAGCCATGTGCAGAGAGGTGGAGCCAGCTGTCAATCAGGCAGCCAGGTGGATCCTGGAAATATTGTTGGGATCCTTCTGGAGCAGCTTCCTTGTCAGCTGATAGCAAGCAATAGCCTGCTATTAGAGGACTTTGAGTCACAGGAGAGTAAAAGTAAGCATTCCTTAGATATATGGCCAAAAAATAAAAATTTGGCCAAAATTCTCTTTTTAACACCAACCCAAAGCACTCTATTTTCAGCCATGTGTATGCAACTCAAGTTATATTGGACTTGGTTCTAAAGGCTGAATTTTTTATTTTTCTTACCTTCAAGCATTCTATGCATTAAGGTAAAAAAACCTTCTGTGTGCAGAGCCGCCCCCCGCCCCCATCTTTACCTGAGCTCCTTTTGATCTAGCAATGTTTACATGTTTGCAATAGCCCCGGCTGTCCCAGGATTCTCCATCATTGGCTGAGACAGCAGCAGGAGCCCATTGGCTCAAATGGTAACTAAAACCCTAGTTAAATGTCATAGAACCCTAAATAGGCTCAATTATCAAATTATTATTTACTACAGGGTTAAAGTGGAACGAAATCCCCCTAATCTTTAAAGCCAAGAGCTCTGCCATCGTAGCCTCGGTTTGATCTGCATGATGCTGAGGTCTGATCAGCTATGACACCAGCCATTTGATGGCTTGACATTTCGGTTGAGAGCAGCAGCAGCTGTAAGGTCCGGTTCACACTGAGGCAGCACGACTTACAGCGCGACTGCCTTAGGCAACCTGGACGCGACTGCTGCGGCGACTTGCAAAACCACTTCTGTATAGAAGTCAATGCAAGTCGCCTCAAGTTGCCTCCAAAGTCGTACAGGAACCTTTTTTTAAGTCGGAGCGACTTGTGTCGCTCCGATTAGAACGGTTCCATTGTACAGAATGGGACACTACTTGTCAGGCGGCTAAGTCACCTGACAAGTCGTCCTAGTGTGAACCTACCCTGACAGTTATCATTCATTGCGTGCCTTGCTATTATCAATTATGTTAAATCAATGGGTTTAGTTCCACTTTGGGTATCTTTATTTGAGCCATGTGACGGTAATCTCATTGAACTGAAAAACCTGTCACATTTTTAAACTTGTTATTTTTTTTATATACTTATTGTATAAGTGTCCTTATACTAGCGTTTTAGCTTTATAAATTGAGTTTATTGTATTTATTTTGTTACTATACAAAGATATGAAACCGATATGAGGAAACGCCCAAATGTTGAACCGCATGCCGTATCCATACGTTCCTGCCTGTTTCCTGGTTACTGGGTTCTCCCCGCCTACTCCCCTGTGATTTGACACAGTGGGAGTTTGTCAGCAGATCCCCACCAATGATGCATGGCCAGGACCTGCTGATTGGCGAATTACAGCGCAGAGCCCTGTGTTGTAACTTAAAACACAGGGCTTTAAAACAGAGGGAAATATAGCTGCAGGGGAAACAAATAAAAAAAAAAAATAAATAATAATCAATCCGTAGTAAAAAGCAGCACACATTACACATCATTATGCACACACTTAACCCCTTGATTGCCCTTAGATGTCAACCCCTTCCCAGCCAGTGTCATTAGTACACTGACAGTGTATATAAGCACTGATCACTGTATTAGTGTCAGTGGAGATGTCAGATGCCTTAAGTCATTTCCCACAAAGTGTCACTTAGTGTCAGATTGGCCGCTGCATTATCAGAGTCTCACTTTAAAGTGGTTGTAAACCCTTACAAACCACTTTGACCTACAGGTAAGCCTAGATTAAGGCTTACCTGTAGGTCCAAGCAATATCTCCTAAACCTATATGGTTTAGGAGATATTTGCCCGAAAATGGACACCGCTGTCTATGGCGCATGCGCCGTAGACAGCGGTGCGCAGGCGCACTGAGCGCGGCATTCTCAGCGACGATTGTCAGCTCCCGTGCACATGCGCGGGAGTGACGTCATCGCGGCTTCGCCAAATGACAGCGGCGGAGCTGCGAGACCCCACCAACAAGATGGATGCGGCGGACTACAGGGGGCAGCGGCGACTTCGCTGGCTCCTGTGTCAGGTAAGTGACACATAATGGGCTACTATGCGATGCATAGTAGTCCATTATGCTTTGCCTTTGCAGGGAATGAAAGAGGAAGTAAACTCATCAGGGTTTACTTCCTCTTTAAGTTGCTGAACACAGCCATTACCAGTATAAAAAAAAAAATTCCAATGTATATACCCCATTGTTTGTAGATGCTATTAAACTTTCATGCAGACCAATTAATATACACTTACTGTTTTTTTTTTTTTTTACCAAAGACATGTAGCAGAATACATTTAGTCCTAAATTTATGAAGACATTTTTTTTTTATTGAATGTGTTTTATAGCAGAAAGTAAAAAATACTGTTTTGTTTTTTCAATATTTTTGGTCTTTTTTCATTTATGCAATAAAAAAAATGAAAAGCCCAGTGGTGATCAAATACCATCAAAAGAAAGTTCTAGTTGTGTGAAAAAAATTATATACCGGTAAATGTAAATTGAGTACATCGTTGCATGACCATGCAGTTACCAGTTAAAGTAGAACAGTAAAAAATAGCAAAAAATGGCCTGCTCATTAAGGGGGCAAGATCTTATGGAGGTTAAAGTGGCGCTCCACCGAAAAGGGAAAGGGTTAACTCGTTTGGACCCTCCCTACTGCCACATTTGGCCCTTTTTGGGGGTGAGCAGGTACCTGGCTTTGACATGAATACCACAATATCATAGTGGGACATTTTCAGAACTGCGAGAATTTGGCACACAAGTCTCTTTCAGAAACAAAAGTATCACAGATGTTTCATAAATTTGGAGCAACACATTAACAAGTGGGATTAACACCAGAAAAATGGCGCAGCAGCGTTATTGAATTTCCTCCATGGTGTACACATATACTTAGGGCAGCTCTCAGAAGACTTCACACATTTTATGCACTTTTTCTATATATTTGCTGGCTATTTATTGATGTACATTGCACTTTGTTTTTTGTTTTCATTGTTCACTTTTGATTATGAAATTATGCATTTTGTACATTTGTAATTAATTGTTCACACTGCTTATGTATGATCATGAAATATTGAGCACTAGCACTTTATTGGTACACATTAGAGCTGCACGATTCTGGCTAAAATGAGAATCACAATTTTATTTGCTTAGAAGATAGATAACAATTCTCGCGGCGTAATATCATCTTTCACATTAAAATAAAAAAAAAGTGCTAACTTTACTGTTTCATTTTTTTTATTTTTTTTTATTGAAGTGTATTTTTCCCCAAAAAATTGCATTTGAAAGACTGCTGGGCAAATACAGTGTGATATAAGATATTGCAGAAATTCCCTAGGGTCTCTGCTAAAATATATATATTTTGGGGGTTCCAAGTAATTTTCTAGCAATAAATATTGATTTTAACTTAAGAATGAAGTGTCAGAAAAAGATTTTGACTTTAAGTGGTTAAACTTCCTGCATTTACACGTGGTTGAAAGCTTGGCAGACTGCCCAGATTATTTGTTTAGGCCCCATTCACACCCTGAGCGTTTTGTTGCTTGAAGCCTGAAGCTACAAAACGCTGGAGGGGGAAATTTTTTTTATTATTCTCAATGGAGATGGTTCACCTCTCCACGTTGCCTGAAGCCGAACGCCTGAAGCTCAAACAAGTTCTGGACCCTTTTTTGTCGCTCAAATCGGGCAGATTTGTGCATTTTTCTTCTTTTTAAATTGGTGACCTTTTGCCCTGCACAAAATCGTGGCAAAACGCGTTAAAAAAACGCTGCAAAAACACCACAAAATCACGCAATTTTCTGCCTGAAAACGCTATGTTCAGGTGTGAATGGGGCCTTACACAAGAAGTTCTATCCCTTTGATCTAATAAGTAAGCGTTAGTTACAATGTTTCAAGTTCTAAACTTGGCAGATTGCCCGGGATGCTTTCTTTTGACAGCTGAGTGAGCAGATAATCTCTCCACTTGTTTATATGAAAGAATCGCCTACTCTCAGCGGGAGAGATCGTGGGGGTGGGGTGGGGTTGAATCGAGATCACGTTTTTTTTTAACGATTAATCGTGCAGCTCTAGTACACATATTTATCACTAGCGCCCTCTTATCATTATACACCCCCCACAGTAATAAATATGTGACTTGTGCTCCAAATATACCAGCTAACACCAATTAAGTGAATTCACGACACTCAAAAATTACATAAATTATTAAAAGGCAGTGTAACGCAACCAAAATCTACCATATACTAAAAAACTATACTACAAAAATGTGAATATTCCAATATACTCAAATTATGAAACTTACAAGAAAAATTACCTTCACATTCCAAAATTGATCTAAAAGTACAATCAATAAGTAGTGCGATTACCACGGTTATCCAAATAAAAGTGTTCCGTTTCGCCACCACCATATAAGTGGTCCTCAAGGCCATGACCTCTGGATTACCAAAAAGGTTGAAGCAAGCCGTGTTCCCCTCAGGGATAATGGTTCTGACAAATGCTTGGTAAAGCCTCACTCCTTTTTCCTCAACATGGGATACACAGTTCCTCAGACACTCAGGAACACCAGATGTATATGGGAGGGAAAGGAAAGCACACAAGATCTAATGCTCTTCATTTAAAAGTTTTAATACTGTATATAAAAGATAAGTATTACACGTACAGAGTGAAGCTCTGCCACCAGTGCTAATTTAAATGCATTCATCAAACACATATGCCGGAATTCAGCTCTGTAGCAAGATGGCTGCGAGATAATGTCAAACTCAAGGCTCCACCCCCTATGCGCATTATGTCCAAGGTGGGGACTTCATCAGTAGGAGTCACTACTGAAGAAGTCCATGCATTGGATGTAACGTGTATAAGGGGTGGAGCCTTGGGTGTGACGTCATACCGTGGCCATCTTGCTACACAGCAAAATGCTGGCATATGTGTTTGACATGCGTGCAATTAAGCTAGCACTCACTCTGTAAGTGCAATATATAGCTTTTATATATTAAAACATTTAAAATTAAGAGCATTAGATCTCATGTGCTTCCCTTTCCTGCCCATATACATCTGGTGTTCCTGCATGTCTGAGGACCAGTGTATCCCATTTTGAGGGGAACACAGCTTGCTTTGACCTTTCTGGTAAAGCAGGGGTCATGGCCTTAAAGTGAGTGGTTCTCATATATGGTGGTGGAGATACGGAGCACTTTTATTTGGATAACAGTGGCACGGTGGTGATCGCACTATTTATTGATTGGACTTTACAGATTGATTTTACACAATTTTGGAATGTGAACGCAATTTTTGTGGTATACTGTATAATTTTAGTATATTGGATCACATCTGCTTATAGCAATAGAAAAAAAAAAGTTTGGACTTGTAGAACGTTTAGATCGGTTTTACACAGGGCAGATTCCATTTTGATCAGCAGGGGATATGTCCGCTGCTCCTCTGCTGATCAGAGCAGAATGGGCGGACACGGGCAGAAACCTCTCTGCTCTATGAGCAGCCCAGTGTAAACGGACTCCGCTATCCGTTTACACTTGCCTACCCTCTAAACCAGGGATCTCAAACTGGTGGCCCTCCAGCTGTTGCGGAACTCCAAGTCCCATCATGCCTCTGCCTTTGGGAGTCATGCTTGTAACTGTCAGCCTTGCAAAGGCTCATGGGATTTGTAGTTTTGCAAAAGCTGGAGGGCCGCCAGTTTGAGACCCCTGCTCTAAACAGATCCGCCAAGACAGAGATGGACCGATCCCCGTCTTTTTCTTTAGGGGACCGGATTGGTTTAGAGGTAGGCGGGTGTAAACAAACACAGGTCCGCTTACACCTACTAGTTAATAAGGGTGAATAGCCTGTCTGATCAGGTCCACCTGAAAAACCAACAAGCGGACCTGAAAGGCCCCTTGGGGAAACCTCCATGGGGAACTTGTACCTATAGGTAAGCCTAGAATAAGACTTACCTATAGTATATATATAGTAAATATCTCCTAAAAGTGCGCTGTTCAGGAGACATTTACTGTTTACTGCACTGAAGATGTCATCGGTGCATGCGCTCTGAAGGAGGCGAGTGTGCCGTGACTGGCGGCTCCCGCGTGTCTGACGGGAGTGACGTCACGTGCCTCCACACAGTCACAGAGCCTGAGTCCGTGGCCCCGGAAGGAAGACGGGCGAAGGTGTCACACAATGTGCACATTATGCCTTTACTTTGCAGGGAAGTAGAAAGGAAGAAAAAACACAATCAGGGTTTACTTCCTCTTTCATTTCCATTTTATTTGGAATATTCAACAAGGACAAGTGTTTATGAGCAAATACCATTACTCATAATCAATTGATCCAAACATAATTGTATTGATTACAGCACTCCACATGGCGGCATTGCTCTGAATAAGCCCTATGCATGATTATAGCTGATGTTCTTGTGATATTTTCCACCATTCACAAACAATTAATAAAAGAAAAAAAAATAATGAGGCATTGCCGGAGATGGTCACTACAGCAAGTTTTGATATAGTCTAAAAAAAATATATATATATTATAATAAAAAATGTTTTAATAAATATTATATATCTATATATATATATATATATATATCTATCATTCATTATAATGATTTTTTTTTTCTGGATAGGGGGTGTTCTTTTATATCTGGATAAAATAACCAGACACTCACGTCTGACATTTATAAAAAGCCCTAATTTATCTTTACTTTGGTACAATGCTTCCACTTGTCGTTTTATTTCCCCTTTAATCTTCTCCTCTATCCAGACAGCAGTCTCTTGATGTACGCTGTCACTGTGTTCCCACATGTTGCTTCTCTAGATAATCACGTCTATCCCGAGTATACTCTGTACTACCTCTCTTACAGCACACAGGATGAGATTTTCAATTAAATCCAAACTCCAGGCAGATAAACACAATTTAAAAAGTTTATAGAAAAAAAAAAAAATCCATCAAATCTATTTTCAAATGCAGTTGATACAAGTACCTGAGAGTGTCTTTATATAAGCTTCTTGTAATCCTCTAAACAAGACTGTGGAAGAATGGGCGCTATTGTGAGTGATTCAGGCTCTGCCATATGGTGATCAGCCTCCTGGCTATGAAGTCTGCTATGATTATGTAAATCACAAAACTTAATGAACAAAAATCACAAATGAAACATATATTTACAACAGCGGATCTAGCTGTGCTCCAGGCAAACAGCTAAATACACAGATGCAATAGAGATTTGGGAGCTATTTTACCTGCCAAAGGATTTGGATTTCTGTCCATCCAGCTCTAAGATTTGCACAGGCCTAACACACAGCACCACCCTGTCTGGCAAAGCAAGAGACCCGATTCTCTGCTCCTGCAGTTAAAGCTCCAATTTTTGATATGCAAATAATATCTAAATACACGAGGCAGGTGAATACTCAAATATCGATGTACTGTGTCTATTTCTTCCAGATCTGTGCAGCAAACCAGTGTAAAGCTTTACCTCTGTGATGGAGATTCCTGCAATAAAGACCGGTCACTGCTGCTCTCTCTCCTTGCACAGGGTGATGGTCTTGTCTCCGCCTCCTCCTGCAGTTCTCTGCAGGCAGCCTGTAGTGGGCGGAGCCTGCTGGGTCCCTCCCACAGCTCTGCTCAGGCTATGTTTAAAACAGTGATGGTGTCACTGTAACTTTTATCTGATCATTTTGAAGAGAGGCAGCACACACAGCGGGGATCTCCCAGTTCAATTTGCAAGATCAAGATCCTCTTTCAGGTGCTCAGGCTCAGTGTGTGTCCTTACACACCACAGCACAAACAAGTCAAAGGATTGAGCCGGCAACTCTGTAGTCTATATAGTGATTTTAATGGATGGTTACATGACAGGCAAATTAACTGAAGAGTTTTGGCAACAGCCTTATGCCACGTACACACGATCGGATTTTACCATGGGAAATGTTGGATGTGAGGTTGTTGGCGGTAAGTCGAATGTTGGCTAGCATGTTTTCAAATTTTTTGCCAACAAATGTATGTTACCAAACCCAGGATCCTGCATTCACTATGTCTGGTCTCCCACAGTACACAGAACATGGAAATGCAATTATTTTAGTAAATATAAACTGATAAATACCTTTTATTATCAGCAGTATATAGCAGTCTTGTGACTTCTATCCATGTCTGGTTAAAGCTTGTAGGAGGAGTTTTCATTCTCCTTGTTGTCCTATGAGGCTGCAGAACCCCTGACCCTCTGTCTCTTCCGTGCTGATTGGCTTTGCTGATCATATGCACCCTTCCAAGAAAAATAAAAAAAACTCTCTAGCAATACACACCAAACTGAGCATGTGCAGCTTGTCCCCTAGGCTCTTTTCTATCAGCAGATGGATTGGGGACAGCGTAAGAAGAGGAAGATGAGAGAAAACAGCATCAAACTGGCTTTTTACACAATGCAGAGGATTAACCCCTTGGGTTCCACAGTGAACATAACAATCATGCTATACTACATATACAGACCGATTTTACTGTTGTGGGTTTAGTAACACTATTTAGAACCCAGAACAGACAAACTCCTCAGAGCTTTGAGATCATGTAACCAACTGGTAATTGTCCATTTAGATTTTTTAGAAATTGTATGCAGGAAATAAAAGAGCAGAGGGGAGGTAACATTTAAAAAAGGTGGGTGACTATATTCACCAGGTGAAACCAGAAGGAAAAAAGCTTAAGAAAACGAATGCAGTCACCACATCTAAGGATTGGTAAGCTGCAATATATTACAGTTTTGGTTTTCGGGTTTAATACCACTTTAACACTGAGGAAAGGGGTTACAGGCTGTGATGGCAAAAAAATAAATAAAATGGATTTTGGAAATGTAATGTTTTAATTATCAAGACAATCTAAATAGAATTGTGCAGAAGAACAGGTAAAAATGTACCTTAACCACTTGCCAACCGCGACACGCCGATGTACATTGGCACAATGGCAGAGGTGGGCAAATGGGCGTACCTGTAAGTCCCCTTTAAGAGCCGGGGCTAGCAGGTGCGCCCACCCACCGCGTACAGCGTGACCGTGCCCGTGGGACCACCGGACTCTATGTCTCCCAGCGATCGTGTCACGGAGCCTCAGAATGGGGAAACAAGGCATTTCCCCGTTCTGCCTTGTGTCATGACAGAGATCACTGCTCCTGTCATCGTGAGCAGTGATCACTGTCATGTGAGTTGAAGCCCACCCCCCCCACAGTTAGAATCACTCCCTAGGACACACCCCCTTAATTGCCCCCTAGTGGTTAACCCCTTTCCTGCCAGTGTCATTTACACAGTAATCAATGCATTTTTATAACACTGATCGCTGTATAAATGACAATGGTCCCAAAATAGTGTCATAAATGTCCGATGTGTCCTCCATAATGTCGCAGTCCCGATAGAAATTGCAGATCGCTGCCATTACTAATAAAAAAAAAAAATTATAATAAAAATGCCATAAAAATATCCCCTATTTTGTAGACGCTATAACGTTTGCACAAACAAATCAGTTTATTGCGATTTTTTTTACCAAAAATATGTAGAAGAACACATATCGGCCTAAAACGAGGAAAAACATTTTTTTTATATATTTTTGTGGAATATTTATTATAGCAAAAAGTAAAAAATATTGCGTTTTTATAAAAAATGTCACTCATTTTTTTGTTTATGGCGCAAAAAATAAAAACCGCAGAGGTGATCAAATACCACCAAAAGAAAGCTCTATTTGTGGGAAAAAAAAGAACATACATTTTGTTTGGGTGCAACATCACACGACCGCGCAATTGTCAGTTAAAGCGACGCAGTGCCGAATCGCAAAAAGTGCTCTGGTCAGGAAAGGGGTAAAATCTTCCGGGGATGAAGTGGTTAAAATCCGCATGGATGAGATGCCCACCTTAGCACAGCTTATTGGACACATCACGGAGCCTAGCCCGCTATGGTAATTCTCTTTCACACATATTATATCTACATAAGAAGTAATACAGCGTATTATTCAGACAATGGCCTGGCGGCCCAGATCTGGACAGCTGTGTCATTAGCAGACAATAATGGAATTAGAGCGTACAGAGTAAAAACATGCTTTGGCTAATGTAACGGGGTCAGCTCATAAGTAAAATCTATCTGCGGTCCTCAGCCGCTGCTCAAGAGGGATGACTACAATTGTTACCAAGGTAATGGCGTTTGTGAAAGAATGATGATTACCGGCCTTTTACTGTCCCCTCGGCTCCGGAAGATGACAGGTGACACCTGAGGAAGCCTTTCCCCCGTTCCCTGAGCTTCACTATCAGCTCACTGCTGTTTTACACGTTTCTGCCATTCCTCCAATGCAGCTCTTCATAGTGGGTTGTGAGCAGACCTCAGTTATATTCTAAGTGATGCTGCAGGTTTCATAGGTCCCCATGGCAATATAAACTGACATCCTGAGTGATCGCCATCACTGAATCTGTCAAGCTTCACACTGAGCCATCTATATACTAGAACACAGATATAGGCAGCTATGTGCCATCACTGGATAATAAAGTAAACAGAACTGCAGCTTGGTGTGAAAAAGGTATAATAATACAGGCAATCGTGAAAAGGTTGTATGTTAAATGATTAGAGGATTATACAGTATTTACTAAATAGTCCTGAATCTCCTTATAGTTACATAATTGGTATGTTGAGGTGGCATAAAGACACCAGTCCATCCAGTTCAACCTGTGTGGGTGTGGGCTCATGTCTAAAATCATATCCCTGTATAATAAGCTCGGTAAAATGCCCATCTATGAGTTTTTTTTTAAACTATCAATACTTCCCTTTGACGCCACAGATTGTGGAAGTGATTTCCACATTCTTACTGCCCTGATAGTGAAAAAACACTTACACAGTTTAAGGTTAAACCGCTTCTCCTCCAATCTCATTGTGTGACCAGGAGTCTTTTTTTACTACCTGAGACTGAATAGTTTCCTCCCAATGCTGGAATCACCATACAGAACTTTCTTGCTAGCTAATTACTACAGTTACAGTGGTGTAGAGCAGGGGTCTCCAAACTTTCTAAACAAAGGGCCGGTTTACTGTCCTTCAGACTTTAGGAGGGGCCGGACTGTGGCCATTGGGAGTAGAGAGTAGAAACAGTCCTGACGTCAGTGGGGAAAAAATAATGTGCCATTGTTTGTTTCAGTGGGAGGAATTGTGCCCCATCATTGGTGTCAGTTGGAGGAATTTTGCTCCATTGTCTGTGTCACTGGGCCAGATAAAAGCAAGCAAGGGGCCGCATTTGGCCCCCTGGCCACAGTTTGGAAACCACTGGTGTAGGGTTTCAGGATGACCAGGGATCATGCACCATGTTGGAGATACACATGGGTAGTATACAACATAACCAAGCTCAGTGCAAAATTTCTGGGAGAACTGCAAAAATGTAAACATTACCCCAAGGCAGCTCTTTCCTAACTGACCACACTGCATTCTCTGACACTCTCTCCCCACAATACGTTCTCCGACACTCTCTCCCCATTCTCCACACCACATTCTCTGGCACTCTCTCCCAACTACATTCTCTGGCACTCGCCCCCCACTCTCCCCAACTCATTCTCTGACACTCTCTCCCCACTATATTCTCTGGCACTCTCTCCCAACTACATTCTCCAACACTCTCTCCACACTACATTCTCTGCCAATCACCCCCCCCACTCCATTCTCTGGCACTCGCCCCCCACTCTCCCCACTACATTCTCTGGCACTCGCCCCCCACTACATTCTCTGGCACTCGCCCCCCACTACATTCTCTGGCACTCGCCCCCCACTCTCCCCACTACATTCTCTGGCACTCGCCCCCCCCCCTCTCCCCACTACATTCTCTGGCACTCGCCCCCCCCCCTCTCCCCACTACATTCTCTGGCACTCGCCCCCCACTACATTCTCTGGCACTCGCCCCCCACTACATTCTCTGGCACTCGCCCCCCACTACATTCTCTGGCACTCGCCCCCCACTACATTCTCTGGCACTCGCCCCCCACTCTCCCCACTACATTCTCTGGCACTCGCGCGCCCCCCCCCCCCCCCCCACTGTCAACACTCCATTCTCTGGCACTTGCCTCCTACTGTCCACACTACATTCTCTGGCACTCGCCCCCCACTCTCCACACTACATTCGCTGGCACCCCTCCTGCACTGTTCACACTACATTCGCTGGCACCCTCTCTGGCACATTCTCTAGTGGTTTATCCCCCACCATCCATACTGCATTCTGTGGCACTGTCTCCCACTGTCCACATTACAATCTCTGGCAGCTATCTCCCCCACTGTTTACACTACAGTTTGCTGCAACAGTCCCCCCTCCATCCACACTACATTCTCTGCCCTACTCCCCCCCACTATATTCTCTGGGACTGTCCACACTACATTCTCTGGCCTACCCCCCCCCACTATATTCTCTGGGACTGTCCACACTACATTCTCTGGCAAGAACCCCAACCCCCCACTATCAAGAGTACATTTGGCTTTCCCGAAACTGTCCACACTACATTCTCTATCACTCTTCCCCCATTGTCTACACTACATTCTTTGTTGGCTCTCCCCCCACTGTCCACAATACAGCCTCCGCTTCCCTTTTCTTCATCCTCCAGTCCATGACTAGGTCCCCTTCTGCAGTATATCCTCTCCCAGCGTTTCACAATCAGCCACCACTTCTTCCTCCCCCTTTACCCCACTACAACAATCAATATGCTTTTCCTCTCCCTCTTTCCATTGCGAAATTAAATGAATAAGAAAAGAATCGAGGTGCAAACCAGAAATCATCATATATAACAAAAATTGAATTTTTGTACTCGCCGTAAAATCCTTTTCTCTGCAATTCACCGACCGACACAGCTCCTCTCTGTAACTAAATGGGTTTGTTAGCCTGCCATTAGGAGAACTAGGCAAAAATTGTAACACAATACACATAACTTTTAGTCCCGCCCCGGGAGACGGACCCTGTGCTAACAACCCCCTCTGTTCCCAGGCAGGACTCAGTACGTCAAAAAGCAGTATAACGTAGAAAAAAGGAGGGGTGGGTGCTGTGCCGGTCGGTGAATTACAGAGAAAAGGATTTTACGGTGAGTACAAAAATCCTATTTTCTCTTATATTCACCGACCGACAAAGCTCCTCTCTGTAACTAAATGGGACATCCCCAAGCAGTGCCAAACGAGGGGTGGGAAAAAACAGCATTAAAACTTCATCCATCATGGCAAGTGGGAACTAGTGAAAACGAAACCCACAAAAAAAAAAAAACAACACACACACACAACAGCAGTGTATGGAAAAACACACCACCATAACTGGGCATTCTCAACAGGAGAGATCCCCAACACCACAACCTTTTTGTGGAAATAATGCATTAACAAACAGTACTGCGTTTTTAGCAAAAAAAAAAAAAAAAAAAAAACACACACAGGAAAAAATAAAAAAAATCTCAATTGCAACTACACGGGCGCCTGCAAAATATTGCGGCCAAAACAGGCATCAACCGATGCACCAACATCTACCTTGTATTACTTGGTAAACGTATGGACAGACGACCAGGTCGCCGCCTTACACACCTGAGCGACAGACGCTTGGTGTCGGAAGGCCCAAGATGTTCCGATAGCTCTTGTAGAGTGGGCCGTGACTGGAAAGGGGGGCACCTGCCCCTTCAAGGCGTAGGCTTGGACTACCCCTGGAAATGGTGGCCGACAAGACCGCCATACCCTTCTTTGGACCAGCCACCGAAACAAACAGTGAGTCTGACTTCCGAAAGGGAGCCGTGGCAGACAAGTACACCTTCAGAGCCCTAACCACACCAAGAGCGTGAAGGGCCACCTCTTTGGGGTGCTTCGGCTTAGGACACAATGATGGTAATACAATGTCCTCATTGATATGAAAAGCCGAAACCACCTTTGGTAGAAAGGACGGTTGCGGACGTACCACCACTTTTTCCCTGTGGATGACCAGATAAGGCGACTTGCATGACAAGGCCGCCAATTCCGAAACCCTCCTGGCCGATGTGATGGCCACTACAAAGACCACCTTCTGTGAAAGGATCAACAGGGGAATCTCCCTGATATTCTCAAATGGCGGCTTCTGAAGCGCAGACAACACCAGGTTCAAATCCCATGGGGGTAACGGTGGATGCACCGGAGGGACTACATGTCGAACCCCCTGAACAAAAAAGTACTCACTAATGAGTGAGACACCAGGGGTCGCTGAAAAAAAAAAAAAAAAAAAAAAAAGACAGCCAAGGCTGAAATTTGGCCCTTAATGGTGCTCAACGCCAATTTCTGGTCTTCTCCTTGCTGATGAAACAGCAGGATCCTGGATATAGAAAAGGAGCGCGGATGCCACCCTTTCTCCTCACACATGGAGATATAGGCCTTCCAGGTATGATGGTATATCTTCCGTGAAGAAGATTTCTGCGCCCTCAGCATAGTTGGAATCACCGATTCCGACAGACCCCGGTTCCTCAGCACCTGGCTCTCAATAGCCATGCCGTTAAAGTCAGCGATGGTAAAGCAGGGTGAAAGATTGGACCTTGAGATAGGAGGTCCTCTCGCAGTGGCAGTCGCCAGGGAGCATCTGCCACCAGACGCACTAGGTCTGCGTACCAGGGCCGCTGAGGCCAATCTGGGGCAACCAGGATTACTGGAATCCCCTCGGCTTCCACTCTGCGAAGCAGACGTGGCAACAGTTTTAGTGGAGGAAAGGCGTAGATCAGCTGGTACTGATCCCACCAGCGCGTCCGACACGTCTGCCCATGGATCTCTTGTCCTGGACGCGAATCTCGGCACCTTCCGATTGAGATGGGAGGCCAATAGATCCACATCTGGTGTGCCCCATTTCAGGCACAGCAGCCTGAATATCTCTGGATGCAACGCCCATTCTCCAGGGTCCAGAATCTGACGACTCAGATAGTCCGCCTGCCAATTTTCCACCCCCGAGATGTAAATGGCTGACAAAGCCGGAACGTGTCGCTCTGCCCACCAAAGTATGTGAGCGACCTCCCGAGCAGCGGCTGAGCTTCTTGTTCCCCCTTGGTGATTTATGTACGCCACAGCCGTGGCGTTGTCTGACTGTATCCTGGTCGGACATCCTTGAAGACACGTCGACCATGTGTGGAGGCACAGCCTGATCACTCTCAATTCGAGCAGATTGATCGGCAACCTGGATTCGTCTGTCGACCAGAGGCCCTGAGCCAAGTGACTCCCCATCACTCCACCCCAGCCTGAGAGAGACTGGCGTCTGTAGTGATCACAGTCCATTTCAGAGGAAGATACGATTTTCCGGACTGAATCACCGGGGACCTGAACCACCAGATCAGAGAGTCCCTGACTGGCTGGCTCACCTGGACCTGTCGATCCAGGGACAACGGATAATTGTCCCATTTTGTAAAAATCTCCTTTTGCAGGACTCTGGTGTGGAACTGGGCATAAGGTACTGCCTCGAAGGAGATACCAGTACTCGCATGCAAAAACAGAGCAACGACTACTTGCGGTTCATCAGTAGTTTGACCACAGATCTGAGAGTCTGCAATTTGTCCGAGGGGAGAAAGACCCTCGCTTCCCTGGAGTCCAATAATAAACCCAGTTACTCCAGACGCTGGGTCGGCACAACCACTGACTTCTTTAGGTTCAACAGCCACCCAAATTCTCGCAGAGTCTGCATGGTGTTTGCCACATCCTCCTCTAATTCTGAGGCGGAAGATGCTCTCAGAAGGAGATCATCTAGGTAACCCACGATTGTGATCCCGCGTTGTCGCAGCAACGCCAATACTGGAACCAGTACTTTGGTAAAGACTTGGGGGGCTGATGCCAGGGCAAAGGGAAGAGCAACAAACTGGTAATGGGCTTCCCCCGACTGCCAAATGCAGAAATTTTTGATGCCGAAGGCATATGGGTATGTGCAGGTACACATCCTGGATGTCCAAAGATGCCAGGGAGTCCCCTTGATGGAGTGCAACGACTACTGAGTGAACTGATTCCATTCTGAACCTCTGCACTTTTACAAAGTGATTGAGGGCTTTTAAGTCCAAGATTGGACGTACCCCTTCCTTCTTGGGAACCACAAACAGATTTGAATAGAACCCCTGGAAGCGTTCCGATTCCAGAAGTGGTACAATCACCCCCTGATTCAGCAAGTCCCTTACTGCCCCTAGCAGGGCCTCCCGGCAAACCGGGGACGCGGGTATGCTGGAGGGGAAGAATCTGTTTGGCGGCCAAGAGAGAAACTATCTTGTAGCCTGTGGAAATCAGGTCGCAGACCCATTGATCGGATAACCGGGAGGTCTACCAGCTGCAAACTACCGAAGGCGACCCCCCACCCGATACGCGGGTAGGGGGCAAACCTTCATGCAGTAGAACTTTTGTTAGCAGCTTGTTAAGCTTGCGGTTCCAGGGACGCTTTTGACCGTCCGTAGACGTCCTGTCGGGCTGGTAACGTTTTGTTAAAGCACCGGTCGGACGAAAAAGCCGATTGTGAGTGGAAAAAGAGGGCCCTTGCCTGCGGCGTGGCTCCTTAGCCTTCCTGGCCTGTGGGAGTAGTGTACTCTTACCACCTGTGGCATTTTTAATAATGTCATCCAATGAAGCTCCAAAGAGCCGGTCGCCAAGGAAGGGAAGATCCGTCAGGGCTTTTTTGGATGCTTGGTCAGCAGAAAAGCATTTTAGCCAAATCAGGCGCCTCAGTATCACAGCTGACACGGAAGCCCTGGATAACAGAAGGAGAGTATCCAGGGCCGCGTCACAAACGTACTTAAGGCCGTGCACTAGTTGGTCTGCCAGTTCCACGCAGACAGGGAAGGCGTTTTGCTCTCCCAATTCGTGGTGTAAAAGTTTTGCCCACTCAGTCAGTGTCTGACACCAGTGTGGATGCCAGTACTGGTCGCACGGCTGACCCCACAATCGTAAACAAGGAACGAGCCACTGCCTCGGCCTTCCTGTCTGTGGGATCCTTGAATGCAGGAGTCCCCTCTACCGGGAACGTGGTTACTTTATTTAACCTGGATACTGGGGGGTCCACGCCCGGAGGAGCCAACCATTTCTTGAGAAGGCTTTCCTCAAAGGGGTAACGCACTGCCATGTTTTTGGGGACCAAAAAGGTCCTTTGTGGCCAACCCCATTCCCTGTAGATGAACTTGCCAAAATAAGCCAAATACGGGAACACCTTAGGTGAACGTGCTGGCTTGCAGGACACAAAAGGGACCGATACATCAGCAGAGGGATCCGCTGGCTCCTGTATCTTCAGGGTATCACATACAGCTGTGATAAATGCTCCAACAAGAGCTTTGTCGCGCCCGGACCTGGACAGGGAATCATCCTCACTGTCCGAATGGTCCTGGTCAGCCTCGTCTGATAGGTCAGAGCAAGGGTCACCAGCCGCAGCAGGGCCCGAGTCTGCAGCAGCGAGACCCACCAAGAAGATGGACGCTCGGAACTACAGGGGACAGCGGTGACTTCGCTGGCTCCTGTGTCAGGTAAGTGACACATAATGGACTACTATGCGATGCATTGTAGTCCATTATGCTTTACCATTGCAGGGAATGAAAGAGGAAGTAAACCCATCAGGGTTTACTTCCTCTTTAAACTTCTTTCATCCCTGGTCCACAACCAGTTGCCACAGCCTCCCCTTTTGCCCCAGCCTATAACTATCTACACCTCTCTTTCACCCCCCCCCCCCCCCCCCTTGATCAAGTTTTCTGTTTTCTAGCCATCCATGGTCATCTACTTCATGGCACACATTTGCTAGTTTGTGGAAAGAAAAAAAAAAATGGCCTGTTCAATATTAGATCACTGCTTTTCCAGCTTGGGTATGGTTACAAGACTGAATAGGTGATTTTGGTAGACTTCTACTTAGCACTCCAGAAGTTGATGGACTTCAAGTGTCCAATTCAAGAGAACATAAGCAGATAAAACACTGCAATAAAGTTAAAATCCTTGTAATGTATTTAACAAACACAGAAAGCACCTTTTTTTCCCAGGGCTGCACAAAAGTTCCAGGGCAGCGACATTCGGTGAAG
This sequence comes from Lithobates pipiens, assembly GCF_037356315.1. Lineage (NCBI taxonomy): Eukaryota > Metazoa > Chordata > Amphibia > Anura > Ranidae > Lithobates > Lithobates pipiens. The sequence goes on along the minus strand of NW_027507718.1, from coordinate 459,183,226 downwards.
ACAGATAATTGCTGCGTCCATGTAAAGCTTCTCACACAGGTATTAGCCTTTATCTTGAATTCCCTTTAAGTAAAAGTAAAATGTATTCCTGTAAACATTTAATCATCCTTCTCCCTGCAAAGAAGCCTCAAAAAAGATTATTCTCAGAGTGAGGTTAATGTTTGATGAACCTTTCAATAATTTAGTTTAAATGTTTCACATGATTTCAATCTTGCAGCTAAGTCCCACAACACTGATGGAATTTATGAGGGGCTAAGAGATCAATTTATATAGATAAAAGTATAATTAAACATAGCACTGAAGGAAGCACTCCGGAGATTCATCAGCACACTTTGCACATGGTGGTTTCAAATTCATTACTAAAATAAATTGCCATTTAAATTACCTGAAAAAATAGTTTTATGTCAAATTTGAAAATATGCCATCAACTGTTATAGAGGTCAGTAAACTGCCCTTCATAGTTGTGAAACTGTAATTATTGTGGTTTTGACAGGTAGCACATGACACCCGTCAATCACACAGCCGCGTGCCGTAAATCCAGATGCTGCTGGCCCATTATGCAGTAGAAGCTGCCAATGTCTCATTTATATGATCTATGTAATATAAAATAGCACTAGGCTGATTTACCAAGAGTGGAGAAAAATAAAAATATGACTATTGCTGATAGTAACCAATCGCTGACCTCTGTCAATTCAGAAATATGCACTCCGTTTAGTTGGTATGGGCAACCAATGGCCAGCAATGCGAGTTGGGGTCCTGGGTTCAGTTCATCCAAGCAACTCTAGCGACAAGCGGTACACATGTTCTCCGTCTCATGTGTCTGATTCTTTTAGGTACCTTAGATTCCATGCAGGCGTGAATGGTGTGAATTTTCCCATTGTATTCATATAGATCCTATGTGAATGTAGCTGTACACGTTACAATTTCATTGTTTCATTTCATTGTACAAACTTCTTCACATTTACCAAAAACTATGGTAATGTGAGGGCCTACCTGAACAATCCATGTAATGTTAAACAATCAGGAAGGACCTCACGCTACATTGGTTGGTTGACCTAAGAGAGATTGTGAAATTAGACTGCAGTGTTTATGGTCAGCTTAAAAAGGCTCACGTACATGGTCCTTGGGTCCTAAAGAAGAACTATCATTAACATTTTTTCACGGTTATTTGCTATGTGGGACAAAGTACATGTAATACCTTGTCCCATGTTGCTAGGTGCTTCCTAACTCTAGCTACGAGTTGGGACTGGGCACCACCCATGCCTCGAGGCTGTAGACAACATGACTAGGAAGGAGACAGCCACTTCACAATGGTCCCTTTTTTTGGTTTCAAACACTTTCTAAAGACAAGCGGAGGCTACAAGGATGCAGAGGGATGGGAGCCTGACATGCCCCTTCTCTCTCTACATTCTGCCTCCCTGTACTTGGAGTGCTGGAAGCTGAGAGAAGAGGCCATTATGTAGTGGCCATCTCCTTCCTAGCTATGCTGTCAGATGGCTACAGGGAGGTTGGGGGGCGTCTAGCCCAACCTCAGAACTAGGAAGCGTTAAGTGTTAGGAAGCAACTCTAGATTGAGATTATAGGTGGCACGTCCCTAGAAACTTGCAAATCCAACAGCATAGATATATAAAAAAAAATGATTTTTGAGGCAGAACAATGACTTTTGTATTAAAAACCTATTGTTTATTTGAAAAAAAGGTCATAAATTTCTTACATGGTTATAAAAGTTACAAACATTTTTTTCCCCAAAACTCAGAACATATTGCCACAATATTATAACACAATAGTTACATATACACTGAAAGATCAATTTCTATTATTATATGACTCAACGCATTTCCTGGACGTAGTTCACTTCCTCAGGAGCCAAAATGTATATCCATACAAAAACTATTTCACCAAAAACAGATCATAATTAGAAGATTGATAGAGCATGGCATTTGGAAGCCCCAAATCAATAAACATTATTCTGTAATCCCAGGTGCACAAACATGGCTCCTAAGGAAGTGGACTACATCCTGGAAACTCGTTGAGCCGTGTTTATGATGTAACCATTGTGTTATAATATCGTGGTGGTATGGTCTGTTTCTTCAAAGAAACTTTAACTTTTCTAATACAGTGAGATATTTATAAACTTTATTAAATAAATAGGTTTTAAATACAAAAATTGTGGTGCTTCAAAAATCAAATTATTTGATATATCTATGCTGTTGGATCAGGTTAGGAAGCGACTACCCACCTTGTCCCATGGGAGACATAACAATAAAACACATTGAAAAGGGCTCCAGACCCAAAAGAGGTTACAGAGGGGGTCAGAGAGTTCAAAAGGAAAAAAGGAGAAGAACATAGTGGGCCAGGGAGTATTTAACTTGAGTTCTAAGGCATTATCGAAAGTGGAACTTGTCACTTTGGATAAAGGCCTCAAGTTTGCCCCTCCAAAAAGATTGGACAAGTTTGATACTTTTATAGGATGTTCAGAAATTCATTAGGAAAATAAACAAGTGTACAAAAGGTATCTTTTGTCCAATCTCAGCGAGAGGGCCATGAGAGCCACAACTTAAGGCATGGTACATTCAGGATCGTCCAATCCTTCCTTGTTCAATCCTCCTGTCCCTGTTGCCCCAGTGGTCAGCATCTTTAAAGACCTCATTCTCAGTGATTTGGCTCAATTACCCATCCAGAAAACCTGGCTAGCTGGCTCTCATTAAGGGTGATCCTCTTACTCTATAAATACACAGTGACTGCAGTAGACAGGCACCCCAGATGATGTCTTATTGAGACGAAACCGGTCGGGATGGGCTCTGCTGATGCCACTGCAATATTTGATTTTACTTACATGCCTTTTAATGCCTTCTCAAAATGTGAGTGACCATTGTACTTATTTCAATAAAATGCCTTTTATGTAAATGGAATCACACTATGTGGCCCAATTTTTTTCCTTTTACTAATAATATATATATATATATATATATATATATATATATATATATATATATATATATATACACACATACATACATACTGCACTGTTGGTTTATGTAAACATCATCATTATTGTTATTTGTATATTAGAGTAATATTGTATGTATTTTACCATAGTGTATGCACATCAGTAATGGTTTGTTACTAGTTGGATCCCGTCAGGGGAATCTCACTTTCACTGCTGCACTTTACCACTTTCCCATTTGTTCACATATTCACAGAAATCTGTTGTGCTGGCAGCTATTTATCACTTTAAGCCCTTGTACACACGGTCGGACATTCCGACAACCAAATCCGTCGGATTTTGTCTGACGGATTTTGTCCGAAACTGGTGTTGCATACACACGGTCGGACAAAGTTGACGGAAAATCCGATTGTTCAGAACGTGATGACGTTATTTCGTTACGACGGGACTACGTTCAGGCTAGTAGCCAATAGCTTTGGTCTAGGAATTTGATCTGTGCATGCGTGGCACTTTGTCCGATCAGAATTCTCTACAAACAATCGGACAAAGTCTGATCGGATCATGTTGTCGGAAAATTTTATAGCCCAGCTCTAAAACTTTGTCGGTCGGATATTCCAACAGAAACAGTCCGAAGGAGCCCACATCCGGACGGATTATCCGACAACACGGTCCGATCGGACATTTTCCGCCGGAATGTCTGACCGTGTGAACAAGGGCTAAGACAGCGCGTTTTTTTTTTCTTTTTTCCACATTACCAAGAACTGTCCGCCCCTCCAAAATTAATGAAAAGACGAGAAGAAAACTGGTCAGGGAGGCTGCCAAGAGGCCTACAGCAACATTAAAGAAGCTTCAGGAAGATCTGGCAAGTACTAGATGTGTGGTACATGACAACAATCTCCTGTATTCTTTGTTTGTCTGAGCTATGGGGTAGAGTGGTAAGACGGAAGCCTTTTCTTACAAAGAAAAAAAAATTCAAGCCCGGCTAAATTTAGCAAAAACACATCTGAAATCTCCCAAAAGCATGTGGGAAAATGTGTTATGGTCTGATAAAACCAAGGTTGAACTTTTTGACCATAATTCCAAAAGATAAGTTTGGCACAAAAGCAACACTGCACATCACTAAAAGAACACCATACCCACTGTGAAGCATGGTGGTGGCCGCATCATGCTTTGGGGCTGTATTTATTCAGCTAGAACAGGGGCCTTATTCAAGGTAGAGGGAATTATGAACAGTTCCAAATACCAGTCAATATTGGCACAAAACCTTCAGGCTTCTGCTAGAAAGCTGAACATGAAGAGGAACTTCATCTTTCAGCATGACAACGACCCAAAGCATACATCCAAATCAACAAAGGAATGGCTTCACCAGAAGAAGATTAAAGTTTTGGAATGGCCCAGCCAGAGGCTAGATCTGAATCTGATTGAAAATCTGTGGGGTGATCTGAAGAGGGCTGTTCACAGGAGATGCCCTCGCGATCTGACACTTTTGAGAAATCACAATAATTGAGAAGTCACAATAATTCAACGCAGAAAAGTTTCAGCATATGAACTTTAAACACATTATTATATAGACTGGCTTATTTGAATGTAAATTTGATATCACTGGATATTTCACATGATAGATTAATAGCGCTGCACTTATATTTTTCATTTTATTTTATATGTTGTATGGTGAGGTGAATTCACTGGAAGTGTACAGCAGCTGTGGAGTACTAATTAGTAAACTTTATAGTTTGTTTATAGCACATAACACTCTAGGGAGGTGTCGCTAATTGTCTCATCCATTATGACGTCAGATGCACACTGACGAAACGTGTAGGAGGAGCTTTCCGCACACATCACTTCCGGTTTATGGAACGCAGGTGGAGCAGTTTATGGAGAATGCATACGAAAATTCAGAAAGAACGAAAATCCGAAAGACCGAAAATCTGAAAATTCTAAATAACAAAAAACGATTCAACCTACGAATTTACAGAATCGATTACATTCGAATAATTACATTTTTTATATTATAATTTAAATTACTAACCATTATTATAATTTTTTCATTATTAATTAATAAAAATGAATACAAAAACTATAAACTATTAAATTATAGGTATTGGAAATTCGTTTCAAATTTGCCTGTTAGTGAATGTAACGAACACGAATGCATCAAAATGTATAAGTTATCTCAAGTAACGAATAACGCATCTAAACAAACAGAACGAATACAAAGGCATCGTTACAAATGATCCGAAGTAAGGAATGCCGATCATAACAAATGGTCGGATAAACGAACCCCCCTCCCAAAAAAAAACGAATGAAAGACAAAAAAAAAATAATTGTCGTGCACATGTCTAACAGTAAAAGATTGAATTAGGAGAATAATTCGTTCCAGAAACATGCTTGTAACCCAAAGCACTTGTATATAAAAGCAAATTTCCCCATAAGAAATAATGGAAACTCAGATGATTCGTTCCACAGGCATTTATTCATAAGTCCTTCAGTTTATAGTCCATATAAAAAGATTATAGCAATTTGATAGGTTGTGTAACCATAAAATGTCCATCAGCAAATGGAAGCCCCTACAAGGGGATTAGAAGAAAAATCCAGCAGGATCTACAGAGTATAAAAAAAGAGAAGAGGGGCGCCACTAAGTATAGCAATATGGTTACATTTAGGCTGCTTTCACACTGGGACGGCGGGTCCATTATCAGTAAAGTGCTGCTAGTTTTAGCTGTTTAATAAGGGGTTAAAAGCGCATGTGTTGCATCGATTTGGAAACGCTTTCTGTTCATTCCAACGGGCAGGGCTGGTGTAGGAGCGCTGTATACAGCGCTCCTACCCCACCCCAGAGATGCTGCTTGCAGGACATTTTTCCCGTCCCGCAAGCACACCGCCCCGGTGTGAAAGCACTCAGGCTTTCACACTGGGGAAGCATGAGAGGCGCTTTACTGGCGCTATTTCTAGTGCCAAAATGCCTGAAAACTGCCTCAGTGTGAAAGGGGTCTTAACCACTTGCCGCCCACCATATAGCAAAATGACGGCGGCAAACTGGTTTCATCACCCTGACCAGATGTAAATAACGTCTTCAGGATATTAAGTCACTGCTCACCCCGTGGGGGGGAGGCACATTGCGGTGACCGTTGTTGCGGTGTGTCAATATTCCTGGCGGGCTCAGCACGTGGACCATGCGAACACACCTGAGCTCATCCCTAGTGAAGACAGACCAAACTGACAGATTGGAGTCGTGTTGATACAGTGTTGCCAAGGTTGAGTCAAGTGGGTCACAAATGTATCCAATGCTGTTCACAAAAGTCCTGTATCTAACATTCAATTGTTTATTTCCACCCCCACTTTTCAGTCCTCACCATGCATCACTAGTATGCACCCTTAAAACATAGTTTTTTTTCAGTTCACTTACTGTATTTCTTCATATATATTTTTGCACTTCATCCTTCAGTGGCCGTGGAGCCGTACCTCATTTCTGGCTTTGCATTGGTTCCTGGGAGATGTGTGTCATCAATCCCAGGAGGCAATGGGCATCGTCGGCTTGTAGCATTGCGTTATTTCCAAACCGGAAATGACACGTTGCAAGGTGGTGCTCAGCACCCGACCTACAAGTTATTGTACTCGTACCGCTCTGCGCAAGATCGGAAGAAGCATGCTGGGTATCCAGCATGCACGGAATCCAGGAAGAAAGGCGCTGCGACTTCTTTGGATGCCCACTCTGGTGATGGCCACGCTGTGCAGGAACTTTACAAAGTAAAAAACGATGCTGAACAAATAGAAAAGTGGCCATAGTTTACTTTTATTGTACTGCACAAGGCACGAGTATTGTAGGGGTATTTTTATGTTAAGGTTCAGTTCACAGAAAGGGTCCGGTGCGTCCTGGTTCACCAATCCAGGTCAGATTTCAGCCCAAATTTTGACCTGAATTTGGACCTGAAATGGACCAAAAGGTACACAGGACTCCTGTGCAGATTCGCACCAGAGCTGCTGAGGAGATATGTGAGCCGGCTTCATAGAGAGCCGATCACATTATCCTGCTATTGCGAATTGGATGCGGAGATCACACATCCAATTCACAATAGTGTGAACCCAGCCTAAAAGTCACATTTGGCCTGGAGAACCACTTTAAGTTTCCATGCTCTCTGCATGTAGCCTCACTGTGTTGTCTCTGCTGAGCATGAAAGGCTGATGACCATGCCGGTACTTGTCATCTACCTAGAACTTTACCAGGGTGTGGATTCCATATGAACACAGAAACGTTTTGTTCTCTTCCACAAAATCCATATGAAAAGTGGATGGAACGCGTTAATTGTACCCATCAAAGTCCTACTTCCATTAGGGTGCACCCTTATATCAGAGTCCCACCTCCCCCTTTACATCAGAATTTCCACAGAGTCCCTCTTAGGGCTTATTTACACAGACATATAAAATTCAGCTTTTTTATATGCACATCTAAACGCAGCACTATAGTAATCAATGAGCCCATACACATCGGTGAATCTACATGTATAAAACTGTATATGTGTAATTAATCATGGGAATGAAAGACTTGTATGCATCTTAACTTGTCTAAATACGCCTAAACCTGACTACTTTTTATTGCATATTTTACGCCGGATCTTCAGCCAGCAAGAACCTGCATCCCATGCTGAAGTCCTACATACCCTGGTGTGAATGAGCCCTAACATCAGAGGGCCACATACAACCTTGCAGAGGGCTGCATTTGGCACATGGGGTGTCGTTTGGAGACCCCTGTACCTGAGGTCAGAAATCTCCTGTGCACCTTATCAATCAACAACACAACAGTACTGATCACTCACCTTCCTGGAGAGAAGGGGCAAAACCACAAACCAGCACAGAAGTCCTGCAGCAAGGACCCCAATCACAGCGCCCAGGACCACCGCAAGTGCCATCAGACCCGGGACTACCTGCACCGAGTCCACCCCGAATGTCAGGACTATATCGGAGGAGCAGCTACTGCTTGCCATGGCTTTAAAGCAGCCAGAGGGTGGCAGATACTGCTATGCTGAGCTCTACCAGTCCTCTGCTACCCTGAGCTTTGCCAGTCCTACCATGGGCTCTGCCTTCCTACCCTGAGCTCTGCCAGTCCTCTGTTACCCTGAGCTTTGCCAGTCCTACCATGGGCTCTGCCAGTCCTACCCTGAGCTCTGCCAGTCCTCTGCTACCCTGAGCTTTGCCAGTCCTACCATGGGCTCTGCCAGTCCTCTGCTACCCTGAGCTCTGCTAGTCCTACCCTGGGCTCTGCCACTCCTCTGCTACCATGAGCTTTGCCAGTCCTACCATGGGCTCTGCCAGTGCTACCCAGATTTCTGCCAGTCCTCTGCTACCCTGAGCTCTGCCAGTTCTACCCTGAGCTCTACCAGTTCTACCCTGAGCTCTGCCTGTCCTAAGCTACCCTGGACTCTGCCAGTCCTATCCTGGGCTCTGCCAGTCCTACGCTACCCTGGGCTCTGCCAGTCCTACCATGCGCTCTGCCAGTCTTTTGCCACCCTGAGATCTGTCAGTTCTCTGCTACTCTACCCTTTAGCAGTCCCACCCAGAGCTCTGCCAGTCCTCCCCTGGCCTCTTCAGCCCTCTGTACCCCGCTCAGCTCTCCTCCATCCCGCGGACAGATAGATTAGCGATCTCGGCAACAAGTAAAGTTTCCTGTGGAGTTCAGGACTACAACTCCCATGATGCACAGAGCGGGCGGAGCGGACTCGGGTTACCATGGCAGCCACCAATCAGGCCGGGGGGAGGAGGGATCTCACATTCCTAAATCTTTCCCCCCGCCGTCCTGTCCTGGAAGTAGAAAGTTTGTAGATTGTTGTAATGTGATGAGTCGGGTCCGTGTACATTGTATCCGAGGAGGGGGCCCGAGCATGGCTGGGGGGGCCCATCACTGACACCACATGGGATGGGGGTCCTAGGATGGAGGGACACAGCTCTCCCCAATAGTATTATTATTATCTTATGTATGACACAAGTCACCCGGGTGTCCGGATCAGCATTGTCATCTATGGAGGGGATCAGGATCTACACCTGGCAACAAAGCAAAGAAGACCCCCTGGATCACACATCATCCTCTGTCATCTGTCATCCTGACCTCCTGGATCCCACATCATCCTCATCCTCTGTCATCCATCACTCTGATCTCCTGGATCCCACATCATCCTCATCCTCTGTCATCCATCACCCTGACCCCTTGGATCACACATCATCCTCATCCTCTGTCATCCATCACTCTGATCTCCTGGATCCCACATCATCCTCATCCTCTGTCATCCATCACTCTGATCTCCTGGATCCCACATCATCCTCATCCTCTGTCATCCATCACTCTGACCCCTTGGATCACACATCATCCTCATCCTCTGTCATCCATCACTCTGATCTCCTGGATCCCACATCATCCTCATCCTCTGTCATCCATCACTCTGACCCCTTGGATCACACATCATCCTCATCCTCTGTCATCCATCACTCTGATCTCCTGGATCCCACATCATCCTCATCCTCTGTCATCCATCACTCTGATCTCCTGGATCCCACATCATCCTCATCCTCTGTCATCCATCACTCTGACCTCCTGGATCAGAACTCTGGGGAAGTCTCAGTGGCTCAGGTAAAAGTTCTGTCTACTATTTCCCATTATTCCTTGTCAGTTGCTTCTGTAGTTAGAGGACAGATCCTCACAGGATTACCATGTCAGTTGTTGATGGGCCGGTATCCAACCCCTTCTTCAATTTCTTTTATTTTCTATTTATACACTTACAGTGGGAAAAATAATTACTGCAGATTTTGTAAGTTTGCCCACTTACAAAGAAATGAAGGGTCTATAATTGTTATCATTGGTGTATTTTAAATGATAGAGACAGAATATCAACCAAAAATACAGAAAAAAAACACATAATACAAATGTTATAAATTAGTTGCAGTTCAGTGAGTAAAATAAGTATTTGATCCCCAAGCAAAACATGACTCGAGCCCCATCCATACACACTCAGATTTTCTGCAGATTTTTTTTTCCCTTCAGATTTACCAAAACCATATAATATGAGGTCAAACCTTAGGAGTTTCAATGTGTATGCAATCAGGCAGGTCCTTCCACTACATGGCTTTGGTAAATGTGATGGAAAAAATCAGCAGAAAATCTGATAGTGTGTATGGGGCTTTAGTACTTGGTGGAGAAACCCTTGTTGGCAAGCACAGAGGTCAGACATTTCTTGTAGTTGGTGACCAGGTTTGCCCACATCTCAGGAGGGATTTTGGTCCTCTCTTCTTTGCAGATCTTCTCTAAATCTTTGTAATACTAAAGTCTCGTTTTATTTATTTTTTTTTTTTTTTTTTTTCAAAATAACAAACATGTTATACTTACCTGCTCTGTGCAGTTGGTTTTGCACAGAGCAGCCCTGATCCTCCTCTTCTCGGGTCCCTCTTTGGTGCTCCTGGCCCCTCCCTCCTGTTGAGTGCCCCCACAGCAAGCAGCTTGCTATGGGGGCACTTGAGCCAACTCACAGCTCCCTATGTCCATTCAGACATGCAGCCGCAGTAAGACCCCCTACCACTCTCCCCTCATTGGCTCACTGACTTTAACAGTAGTGGGAGCCAATGGCGCTTCACTGCTGTCTCAGCCAATGAGGGGGCCGAGTCTCCCGTGCAGCATCGCTGGATCAGAGGGAGCTCAGGTAAGTATAAGGGGGACTGGGGGGGAGCCGCACACAGAAGGTTTTTTTATCTTAACCACATCACGCAAAATCACGTACCTGTACATCATGTATTTGAAGTGGTTATACCGCAGTGATGCAGGCATCACCCCAGTATTCTTTTTCAGAGCTAGTGGTCGGCTATCTCGTGATAACAACCAATGCGGCTAATGAGCTGCTCAACCGTTATCATAAGAAGCCGGAGCGGCCATCCGGCAAAGGCTTAGATTGGGTATCCTCCTGTGTAAAAACATGGATGCTACTTCATTTCAGGTTTAGTTGGCTGCCAATGGCCTGGATTAAAAAAAAATATATATATTATATTTATATATATATATATATATATATATATATATATATATATATATATATATATATATATATAAAAATAAATGTTTGGGGGTTTTAAGTAATTTTCCAGGAAAAAATACTGATTTTAACTTGTCAGAAATAGGCTTGGTCCAGCAGTGGTTAAAGTGGTTGTAAACCTGATGAAAACAAAAAAGAAACCTGTAAGGCCGCGTACACACGGGCGGACTGTTCGCCCAACTTTGTCCGTCAAACAGTTTCGGCAAACAGTCCGCTCAAAATTAGCATGGACGGACATGGCCACACACGACGAACGAACAGTTTGCTGAAACCGTGCGCGATGACGTGAACGGCACGTACGACGGGACGAAAAATACGACGTCCTATACACTGCATTATAACTTTCGGCGTGTAAATCCTTTCTGAGCATGCGCGGAACTTAGTTTGACGAACAAGCCTACACACGGGCGGACTGTTCGCTCAAACAAGGTTTCAGCGGACAGTTTTACGGAATTTCCGAAAAACCTTGTTCGTCAAACTGTCCGCTGAAAGCCCACACACGAGCGGACTGTCCGCCCAAACACTGTTCAGCGGACAAAGTTGGGCGAACAGTCCGCCCGTGTGTACGCGGCCTAAGACAAAGGCATAATGAGCTAGTATGCATTGCATACTTATGCTGGCCATACACTATACAAAAAATCTAAACCAATTTTCGGTAAAACATACATTCGGCCGTGAGCACAAACGATAATGCCATCATGTAATGACCGATAAATTGCTCAGTGGACATAAATGAATACAATTTTTGTTTGTTTGTTTTTTTACATATACCTAGTGCAAACAGTTCGGACGGGAAACATATTAACCTTTCAATTTATCGTTCATTTGGCAGAAAATTTCCAAACTTGTCCTTCGTTTGTACAGCTCAAAAACGTCCCAAAGATTATAGATTTTGTGCCCATTAACTGCCCGAAAAACGAACGAACGAACGAACGGTCTAAATTACCGAATTGCGGCCGATTTTTCGTATAGTGTATGGCCAACATTACCCTAGAACAAAGCCCTGCGCCCACACACCGCTGAGACAGCTGACATCTTCCCTGGTGTCTTCCGGATTTGTGGGCCCCAGCGCTGTGAGTGGCCAGAGCCCCAATGACGTCACTCCCATGCATGCGTTCGTGAGCCGCTAGTCACGGCACAGGGCTCTGAAGAAATGGCACGGACAGTCGTTTCTTCAGAGCACATGTGCCGATTATGTCATTTGGGGCGTATATAGTAAATATCTCCTACACGGTGCAAGTTTAGGAGATATTTACAATACCTACCGGTAAGCTGTATTATAGGCTTACCTGTAGGTACAATTAAAATAGAAGACATAACTTCCTCTTTAATGCATAGAATACATTAAGATAAAAAACCTTCTGCCTTTACAATTACTTTAAGGTTTCTTGGCAACTCAAAGTTTTAGCTCCCTCTATAAATTTTCTTCAGGATTAAAGTGGAAGTAAACCCACTTTTTTAACTTTTACCTACAGGAAAGCCTATAATAAGGCTTACCTGTAGGTAAAAAAAATATCTCCTAGGCCACTCCATGATCTTAAATGGGTTGTAAAGGCTTGTGTTTTTTCACCTTAACTGCTTCCGGACCGCCGGTCGCAGTTTTACCTCGGCTGTTTGAAGGAGGATATCGTTGTTATGGCAGTAGCTAGCTGCCATAACCCCAGTATCCTCCTTTTCAGCTGGCGGTCCGCTACAAGATAAAAGTGGCCTCTACGGCAGATTCACCGTGAGATCACTTTTATCGGGGGCGGTAGAGGGCCCCCCCCCTCCTGCCGTGATCCGGTGCCCTCCGCCGCAGCCAACTGCTCCGGTAAGCGATTGCGTCCTCTTGCTGGCTCAGCATGGAGATGAGTCGGGAAGACGTCCCCACCTGTCTCCATACAATTGCTGGGCGGAAGCGGCGTCAAAACGTCACTTCCACCCACAGCTCTTAAAGGGCTATTTTATTTCTATAGCATTTCAGTGTAAATATGAGATGTGAGCTCTTTTTGACCCCAGATCTTATATTTAAGAGAACCTGTCATGCTTTTTTCTATTACAAGGGTTGTTTACATTCCTTGTAATAGGAATAAAAGTGACTTTTTTTCTTTTTTTTTTTTTTAAATAACAGGTGAGATAAATAAGAAAAAAAATATATAAATTTTTAGCACCTTGTCCCACCTAGCTCGCTTGCAGAAGCGAACGCATATATGAGTAGCGCCGACATATGAAAACAGTGTTCAAAGCTCACATGTGAGGTATCGCTGCGATCGGTAGAGCGAGAGCAATAATTCTAGCCCTAGACCTTCAGGTGGCACAGTGGTGTAGTGAAAAGCACTCTCGCTTAGCAGTAAGAAGGGTCGCTGGTTCGAATCCCAACCACGACACTACCTGCCTGGAGTTTGCATGTTCTCCCTGTGCCTGTGTAGGTTTCCTCTGGGTGCTCCGGTGTCCTCCCACACTCCAAAGACATGCTGGAAGGTTAATTGACTTCTGTCCAAAATTGGCCCTAGTATATGAATGTGAGTTGGGGACCTTGGATTGTGGGCTCCCTGAGGGTAGGGATAAATGTGAGTGTGCGATGTATGTGTGGAGCTCAGCGTAAATTGACGGCGCTATATGAGTAACTTAAATCAGGGCTCGACAAACCCCGGGCGCCAGGTCGCATTTGCGACTAGAATTCGCATACTGGCGCCTGGGGCAACACAGCTGGGGTATCCGGCCTCCGTGTGGACCCCGAACTCCGCCGTGCGATTGCATCGGGCCGTGCCGGCCAGTAATTGAGGCCGCGGCTTTGCGGCCTTCTAAAGTCTTTCCGTAGTCTGGCGCCATCTTGTGGTGGATGTTGAAATTACAACCCCTTCCAATAATGCTAATCCTAATGGAGCTTCAAAGCCCTGCCTGGCGCCTTTTGCCCAACGATGAGTGTGGTGGCTGGTAAATAGCTTTATTTATATATATATATATATATATATATATATATATATATATATATTTAGCTTGTATTTTTATTTATTTTTTAAAAGTAAAAAAAAAAAATTTTAATTAAGGAAAAAAAAAAATATTATTTGTAATCCTACCTGCTTGGCCCCTTTCACAAGGGCTGCCTGATCAGGTTCACCTGTCAGTTTTTCAGGTGGACCTGATCGAACCCTTAGCAGGGATATGGCAGTAAATAAGCGGGAATATGGCGGAAATAAAAGTCACATTCTTTTGTTAACCACTTCGTGCCCGCGCTATAGACAAAAGATGTCTAAAGCGCGGACACCAATTGCCGGGAGGGCGTCCCTGGACATCCTCCTGTTTACTTCCCCTCTGCACGCCGCCATGGGCGCGCATCGGGGAATTTCTGTGTTGGCCGTGTCCCTTGGATACAGCCAATCACAGATCACGCTAAATGGCCAATCACAGCGGCCATTTAGCACTCGAGCGGTGTGTCCAATGGGAGGTGATCTCATATGTGGGGGGCTGGGGGCTATCTTCCCCTCGCTCATCTCCATGTCAGGACAGGGACAGGTCCAGATCGCCGTCACGGACCTGGCTCCTAACTTTTTTAGCTGGCTCCTAGATTCCAAGCAGATTTGTCAACCCCTGACTTAAATAAATAGGGATAATTGTAGACACGCACCCACACTTACTCAGGATGGACTAGTGTCTTTATTCAACCTTACTAACTATGTAACTATGTAGACCACCTCTGTAACTCAAAACATGCAACCTGTAGAATTTTTTAAATGTCGCCTATGGAGATTTCTAAGGTTAAAACTTTGTAGCCATTCCACGAGCGGGCACAGTTTTGAAGCCTGACATGTTTGGTATCAATTTACTCAGCGTAACATTATCTTTCACAATATAAAAAAAAAAATTGTGTTAACTGTACTGCTGTCTTATTTTTTAATTAAAAAAAAAGTGCATTTTTTCCAAAAAAAGTGTGCTTGTAAGACCGCTGCTCAAATACAGTGTGACAGAACGCATTGCAACGACCACCATTTTATTCACTAGGGCAGTGATGGCGAACCTTGGCACCCCAGATGTTTTGAAACTACATTTCCCATGATGCTCAACTACACTGCAGAGTTCATGGGCATCATGGGAAATGTAGTTCCAAAACATCTGGGGTGCCAAGGTTCGCTATTCACTGCACTAGGGTGTTAGAAAAAAAAGTATTATGTTTGGGGGTTCTAAGTAATTTTCTAGCAAAAAAAAAATGTTTTTAACTTGTAAACAACAAATCTCAGAAAGAGGCTCAGTCCTTAACCACTTAACAACTGCCCATTGCCGATTAACGGCTTCAGGGCGGTTGTTTAACTCTGAGAGGCCGTTAATTAACGGCCTCCCAGAATTCTGCTCTCGCGCGCCCCCTGGGGCGCGCACACGAGAGCATCCGTGACCGCTGGGTCCAGTGGACCCGGCGCATCACGAATCACGGTAAACGGCCGCTCATCGCGGCCGTTTACCACGTGATCGCTCCGTCAAATGACGGAGTGATCACTTGTAAACAAGCCGGCGTCATGTTATGACGCCGGTTCCTCCCTCCCCCTCTCTGTACCGATCGGTACAGCGGAGGGGGAAGAGATCGGTGTCAGCAGCGATGTGGGCTGCATCTGCAGTGCTCACATCGCTGCTCACCGAAAATTAACCCCTCGATTCCCTGCATTACCCTGCCATTACTCTGCATTACTCTGCATTACTCTGCAATGCCCTGCAACACTCTGCAATGCCCTGCAACACTCTGCAATGCCCTGCAACACCCTGCAACGCCCTGCAACACTCTGCAACACTCTGCAACACCCTGCAACACCCTGCAACACCCTGCAACACCCTGCAACACCCTGCAACACCCTGTAACACCCTGCAACACTCTGCAACACCCTGCAACACTCCGCAACACCCGCCAATACCCTGCAACACTCTGCAATGCTCTGCAACACCCGCCAATACCCTGCAACACTCTGCAATGCTCTGCAACACCCGCCAATACCCTGCAATGCTCTGCAACGCAGTACTCTGCAACGCCATACTCTGAGATACCCAGCCATAGTCGGTGATACCCTGCAATACCCAGCCATAGACACCCCCCCCCCCCTCCCACCGCCCTCCGGTGCTTCTACCGAATCGCTAATACGATCAAAGCCAGAATCTTTTTTTTTTTTTTTTTTCAGGCTTCCCAGCTTAGAGGTGAGATGTGGGTCTTATTGACCCCACATCTCACTGTAAAGAGGACCTGTCATGCCATATTCCTATTACAAGGGATGTTTACATTCCTTGTAATAGGAATAAAAGTGATCAAAAAAATTATTTTTGGGGAAAAAAATGTCAAACTAAAATAAATAAAGTAAAATGAACAATAAAAAAAAATGTTTTTTTTTAAAGCGCCCCTGTCCCCATGTGCTCGCATGCAGAAGCGAACGCATACGTAAGTCCCGCCCACATATGAAAACGGTGTTCAAACCACACATGTGAGGTATCGCTGCGAACGTTAGAGCGAGAGCAATAATTCTAGCCCTAGACCTCCTCTGTAACTCAAAACATATAACCAGTAAAAAAAAATTTAATCGTCGCCTATGGGGATTTTTAAGTAGCGACGTTTGGCGCCATTCCACGAGCGTGTGCAATTTTGAAGAGTGACATATTAGGTATCTATTTACTCAGCGTAACTTCATCTTTCACATTATGCAAAAATTGGGCTAACTTTACTGTGTTTTTTTTTTTTTTTTAAGCACAAAACTGTTTTTTTTCCAAAAAAAAGCATTCGAAAAATTACTGCGCAAATACCGTGCGAGATAAAAAGTTGCAAAGACCACCATTGTATTCTCCAGGGTGTTTGCTAAAAAAACATATATAATGTTTTGGAGTTCTATGTAATTTTCTAGCAAATAAATGATGATTTTTACATGTAGGAGAGAAATGTCAGAATTGTCCTGGGTGCTCCAGAACGCCTGATGGCGCTCCATGCATGTTGGGCCTCTGTATGTGGCCACACTGTGTAAAAGTCTCACACATGTGGTATCGCCATACTCGGGAGTAATAGCAGAATGTGTTTTGGGGTGTAATTTGTGGTATGCATATGCTGTGTGTGAGAAATAACCTGATAATATGACAGTTTTGTGAAAAAAAAAAAAAAGTAAAAAGAATCTTGATTTTGCAAAGAATTGTGGGAAAAAATGACAACTTCAAAAAACTCATCATGCCTCTTACTAAATACCTTGGAATGTCTTCTTTCCAAAAAGGGGTCATTTGGGGGGTATTTGTACTTTTCTGGCATGTTAGGGTCTCAAGAATTGAAATAGGCCGTCAGTACTTCAGGTGTGATCAATTTTCAGATATTGGCACCATAGCTTGTGGACTCTATAACTTTCACAAAGACCAAATAATATCCACCAATTTGTACTTATTTTTACCAAAGATATGTAGTGGTATAAATTTTGGCCAAAATTTATGAAGAAAAAATTACTAATCTGCTAAATTTTCTAACAGAAACAAAGAAAAATTCATTTTTTTACAGAATTTTCGGTATTTTTTCTTTTATAGCACAAAAAATAAAAAACCCAGCGGTGATTAAATACCACCAAAAGAAAGCTCTATTTGTGTGAAAAAAAGGACAAAAATTTCATATAGGTCCAGTGTTGCATGACTGAGTAATTGTCATTCAAAATGCGAGAGCACCGAAAGCTGAAAATTGGTCTGGTTATTAAGGGTGTTTAAGTGCCCAGTGGTCAAGTGGTTAAAGCGGTTGTATATTATTATAATTTTTTTTTTTTTTTACTTTTACCTACAGGTAAGCCTATAATAATGATTACCTGTAGGTAAAAAAAAATATCTCCTAAACCTGTATGGTTTAGGCGTTCTTCCACTTGCAATGAGCCGCTGACTGCAGCGGCGCATGCGCACAGGGGATTCTCGGCTGAAAGCCCGGCAGACGCCGGACCCTGCCGAGAAGAAATCTCCCACGCGCAAGCGCGGGAGTGACGATATCCAGAAGACAGGACTAATTTGTGTACCACATGAGCACATACTTTAGCCAGTCTGTGGGAGACAGAAGTATTATTGGCTGGTAGGGAATAAAATACTTATTTTACTCACTGAACTCCAACTCAATTTATAACATTTGTATCGTGTTTTTTCTGGATTTGTGGTTGATATTCTGTCTCTATCACATCAAATACACCTATGATAACAAATATAGACCCTTCATTTCTTTTTAAGTGGGCAAACTTACAAAATCTGCAAGGGATCAAATAATTATTTTTGCCACTGTTTGTGAAATTGTTATGCCATAATTCCATGTTATCAACCCAACCAGACATGGAGTCTCATGCAGCCTTTTTCAACCTTTACAACACAGAGGAACCCTGGAAATAGTTCTCTAGTCTTGGGGAACCCCTACTAAAAATGAGAAATCTACAACTCATGATACATTAGTATGACGGTCAGTGGGAAGAATGGTCCTTACACTTGTGGTCATTGCGAAGAATTACCTCCTTACAGATCGCTAAAAAGATCAATGGTGGCGATCGGAACTTACCTGAGAGGCAGAAATGGCCCAATGCTGAAGGAACCCCTAGCAACCTCTGGAGGAACCCTGGTTGAGAATCACTGCTTTAGATCATTGAGAGATATAACTTCACCCGACACTGCTGTAGAACCCGGTGATTGGTTTCTTGGAATTAGCAAGAATTGGTGATTGGTTGGAGTGATCATGGGACATGAGATCTGTTGTAGACAATAGAAGAAGGGGAGAAATCTGGTCATTCCTAAAGTGAAACTATGGGGAAAAAAACTAAATATGAGATACATGAAGCCGTCTGCCACTAGTATTAAAACAGAAGAAGTGTCAGAGCTCTTTTGGCCATGCTTCTCCTGTGCGTTACAGGAGTGCACTTACTTCTTGACTCCTGTGACCCAGATTCAGCTGACAGCGGGCTAAAGCCCCATGACATCACAGAGCTGGTGCAGGCTCTTTAAAGAGCAGCTCCAGCCTCCAAGCTGACCATTTTAAGCACCCCCTTCAGTGTTAAGGATAAAGTAAATTTCCTCTGCAGACATTTACCTATACGTAAGCCTATAAAGTAAATATCTCTTAGCCCTTGTACACACGGTCGGACATTCAGCCGGAAAATGTCCGATCGGACCGCGTTGTCGGATAATCCAACGGTGTGCGGGCTACATCAGACTTTTTCCATCGGAATGTCTGACCAACAAAGTTTGAGAGCTGGATATAAAATTTTCCAACAACATGATCCGATCGGACTTTGCCCGATGGTTTGTAGAGAATTCCGATCGTACAAAGTGCCACGCATGCTCAGATAAAATTTCGAGACCAAAGCTATTGGCTACTAGCTGCAACGTAGTCCCATTGCAACGAACGAACATCATCACGTTATGAACGATAGGATTTTCCGACAACTTTGTCCGACCGTGTGTATGCAACACCAGTTTCGGACAAAATCCGTCGGAAAAAATCCGACGGATTTTGTTGTCGGAATGTCCGACTGTGTGTACAAGGGCTTAAACGTGTACTGTTTAGGAGATAATAACATTACATGCAGCAGGTGACATTACTGGCGCATGTGCCCACAAGGAATGGCCATGGGTGCTGTTCCTTCCAAGCTCTGCACCGCGAACGGCGGCTGCCACGCACATGCGCGGGAGTGACGTCATCCTGGCTCTGGCCACTCACAGGGACGGAGCCTGCAAACCCTGGGAGAAACTCGGGGGAAGATGTCGGCCACTGAGAGAGCTTCGTTTTAAGGTAAGTATTTCATAATTGGTTAGTATGGCTAGTATGTGATGCATGCTAGCTCATTATGCCTTTGTCTTACAGGTTTTATTTTCTTTTATTTAAAAGTTTACAACCTCTTTAAATTTTGTGTCAACCCTGTAACTGCTACATCTGCAGAACAGCGTGTTCTCTTTAAAAACAACAGTCTTACTGGCCAGATCACCAGTTAAAAAATTAAGAAAGAAAACCTAAAAAAAAAAAAAAGAAATCAAATGCAGCCATCACATCTAAGCCCTTGTACACACGGTCAGAGAATCTGTCGGAATGAGTCTTATCGGACCGTGTTGTCACATAATCCGACTGTGTGTGGTATGCATCGGACTGATTCCGTCCGAATCTCCGTCGGACCCAATTTTCCAACATGTTGGAAATATTTCCCGACCAACTGGGCCGGACGGACCTAATCCGATCATGTGTAAAGCATTTTGATCGTACCAAGTGCCACGCATGCTCAGATCAAATTCCTACATCAAAGCTATTGGCTACTAGTCTGAATGTAGTCCCATCGTAACGAAATTACGTCATCACATTCTGAAAGATCGGATTTTTCGCCAACTTGGCCCGACCGTGTGTATGCAACAGTTTCGGACACAATCCGTCGGACTAAATCCGACGGGCAAAATCCGATGGATTTGGTTGGCAAAATCTCAGACCGTGTGTACGTGGGCTAAGAATTGGTAAGCTGCAATATGATAAATGTTTGCTTTTGAATTTAAAATGGCTTTAATGTCCCTATTCAAAAGCATCTGTTGCTCCCAAAAGCAAGGGCTCTAATGCAGCATTGAATGAGACTTCATGTCTGTAATAATGATGGACATATTTTTTTTCTGGAAAGTGATAAAATTCATAGTCGGTATTTTAGTTGGAGTAAGTAATTGCTTGTGAAATTAGTTTTCTGTTTTGCGGGAAATGGCTTTTGCTTTGGGAATTACTATTGTATAAACGGCTTACTGCATAAAAGTTTTATACCAATACCAGGTTTATAATGTATTCAGAGATTTTATCTGCAGTAATTGCAATCCAGCTTTCTGACCCGGCCTGCTCAGGTATCAGCCACAACATTAAATTAGGAAATAGACAGGGGAGATGCTTGGGATTGTTTTTAATTAAAGTCCAATTTTCCAGCCGAGATTTGCTGAGCGACCGAGGAGAAGTGGTTTGATGTACAAGAAGAACCATGTGCTGTTTGTGTCTGAAAACATAACAAAGCAGAAACGTCCAGTTCTTTTTTCTAAAAAATCTGCACTGACCATATATATGTATGTATTGCCAAATCTGTACCATTTACGTGACTGACAATAGAATATTTGAATGGTAGCTGTATGGTGAATACCCTTTCTTTTGGGTTTTCCATCATGCCTGAAACATATCAAGTCAAAGAACAGTAAAGCTGGCCATACATGACTCGAATTTCTTCTGATTGTTGTAGAATCAGCTTCAATTTGAGTGGTAGGTGTCCTTGTTGGTACCATCAAGCTTTGACTGACGGAGGTGCAAGGTGCCTATCTCCATTTGCTCATTTGGCCAACTTCTGTCGAAGGGACATGTTGGAAAATTATCTTTAACCGCTTGCTGCCTGCTCACAGTAGATATACTGCCAGCGGATGGCACAGCCAGGTACCGCGACATACCTGGTGGTCCATGCGCAGAAGGAGTGCTTTCTTATTGTGGCCATATCTGGTCTCTGTGGTGGGACCAGTCTAGCTGGTAAGCGGCAGTAATATTGGTGGTGGAAATCTGTTTTCTGCATCTTTGAGGACACCTTTTTCCTTTACCGGTGTGGTGTGTTTCACGGTGGAGACTACAATCAAAAAGAATCTATTTTTCTATATGAAATGAATTTTTTTGTGTGTAGATGATGATTTGGACTATTTTTTGAATATACACATCCTTTTAATTAGAGTTTGGTATAATATTGTTTGATACTGTTTTTCTGTACTTTATTTTTCACAAATAATTTTTGGATCATTTTTAGCGCAGCTTTTTGAAAATTAACTAGGATTTGTTTTGTGGGTATCTCACTTATAAAGTTGCTGCTGCATTCACGGTAGAATATTTTCACATAATTTTATTTATCAATATTTCATTGAAGAATAGCGCTGTATTTTTTTGGGTTACATTTTGTTTGATATAGATACTGGCTATCAGCGCACTGTCGCGCCACCCAAGTGGGATCAGACTGTGCTAAGGATAGCCGGACAGTTCGGACCTTTACTTCAGAGTATTACTAGAAAAATGATCAACCATTATAATAAAAAACTGTTAGGCCTTCGACCCTGGGATATGTTTGACTAAAGTTGTTTAAACCTTTAGCAACTGTAGAGTAAGATGGGAATGAACAATTCATTCCACACCACATTATGTTAAGTTATGTTTTAGAAAGAGAGTCCTATCACCAATAATATAAATCTTTTGCCTACTGAGTACAACAAGAGACAGTAGATGTTAAGAAGAATGAGAAGCTGGAAATTTAAGAAAGAGTGAAGACAAACAGAAGGAATATAGGGGGGAAAATACAAGCTACACGGAGAGCTAGAAGTAGTATAGAGGTTTAATGCAGGATGGGTCTATGGTCTATGATGAAAAGGTATGACCCTAGAACTATAAGGAAACTCTGATGTGTCGAGCCCAGGGCTCCCAGATACGTTTTGAATTTCTCTAAAGTGTGTAGGATAGGGTTGGAGATGGGACATCATCCAGGAGATTTTTTTGTTTGGTTAGGCAGTGAAGCTGAGGGGGGATTATCAGGCTTGTGCGATTGTCAGTTTGGCCCCTAGAAGTATGAAATAAATTAGAATCTGATCGAGTTTTGAAATTTTGGGGATCCTTTGGTTGAGGAGGGCAATAGAAGGGTATTGGTTAACCGCAATTCCAGGGGTCTTGCGGATTAAATTGAAAATTTTATTTGCCACTAATTCTATTCCTTGTTCCTTTTGTAATAGGGAAGAGGTCTGAGTAGTGCCCGTGAAGTCTTGTGCCTTAGGGTGAGAGTAGAGGGCCTCCAAGATTTTGATAAAGTTAGGACCAAAGCCCCATCTTTCCAGTGTAGTGAACAGGTAGGGCCAGGTGACAGTGTAGAAGGCCTTTTGAAGGTCTATGGATAGAAAGTAGCCCTCCTGTGGAGGTCCGCCATCCCAGCCCAACTTCATGAGAAATATGACATCTACTGCCCTCCTTATGTGGTCTAGACTCTGTCTCCCCAGAATAAAACACACCTTGTCCTTATGAACATATGACCCTAGGAAGGATGCTAGTCTATCTAGTCTATTTGATAACATTTTTGTCTTTTATCTTCAGATCATTATTGATTAATGAAATCGGTATGTAATTATCTACTTCGCTCGGGTCTCTGCCAGGTTTGGGGATCACAGAAATATATGCTAAATTTGCTGCAGAGTCTAAGGGAGAACCCTTGCTGAGGGAATTAAAAAATTGGACCAGATAAGGAGAGAGGGCATCAGCAAACGTCTTTTATAGTAGTGTTTCGGAAAGCCATCTGGGCCTGGGTCCGAGCCCTTTTTGAGGTCTTTAATGACTTCTCGGATTTCGTTTTTCTAGGATTGGGTAGTCTAATATGGAGGGATGTAGATCAGAGAGTTTTGTTGTCTAAAAAGGTATTACGTTTATGAGGTGTGCTGTGGCTGGTCTCGGTGTCAAGATTAGAGTAGAAAGAGAAGGCTTCTAGTATACGTTTGGGGTTCTGGGTCAAAGAGCCATTCAAGGATTTAATTTTGGGTAAGGAGTAAATCCTATGTTTAGGGGGGTAGTTTAGCCTCGAGATGAGAACCAATTTTATCAGTGTGGAGGTAAAACCGGCCGCTCACCCATCTTAAGTGTTTTTCTGCACTGGAGGTAAGACCAAAATTTAGGGCTATTCTAGCGGTTTCTCATTTAGCCAGAGTATCGGGTGTGGGTATGCTTTTGTGCATCTTGCTAAATTACTTGAATTCATTCTCTAGGTCTGCTACATCCATCTGCCATTCCCGCTTCAAATGTGAGGCTTGCTGTATAATTTTCCCCCTCGTTAACGCTTTATATGCCCCCCATAGGGAGCTCGGAGAAATGTGAGCTGTATCATTAATTTGGAAGAATTCCCGGAGTTCCTTTTCTAGCATGATGCAGTGTACTGGGTTGGTTAGGAGAGTTTCATTAAGGCGTCACTGATGAGATCCCATGGGGTCTAGGGATCCTGCAATTTTAAGGTTAACTAATGAATGGTCTGACCAGGGTACCACACAGATAGAGGCATGGGATGCCATGTGAATCTCTGAGGTGTTGATGAAGATGTGGTCTATTCTAGCATACATCCTATGTGGGGTTGAGAAGTGTGTGTGTGTGTGTGTGTGTGTGTGTGTGTGTAATCTTTTTCCGAAGGGTTTAATTCTCCCAAGTGTCTTTCAGGCCTAGGGAGTGTAAAAGCCGGGCTATACAGAGGCTTTGTTTAGGAGGTCTTTTTATATGGTGTATGCCTTGTGCTGATTTGTCCAAAAGGTGGTCAAAGGTGATGTTGGGCTTGCCTCCCATTACTACCTTGCTTTCAAAATGAGGGGAGAGGGAGGAGAGCATAGAGGAAGAGAAGAAGAGGCTTGGCCTTGGTTTGGTGCATAATAGGAAATAAAGGTGTGCATGACACCATTAAAATGGTCCTTGACTAAAATGTATCGACCCTCCTGGTCCCTAATGGTTTGAGAGTGTGTAAATGAGGTCCATTTGGAAATGACGATAGCTACCCCTCTATTCTTAACATCTCTGTTAGCAAGATAAAAGGTTGGGTAATTGTGATACAGAAAGGAGGGAGTATAACTTTTTGGTAAGTGGGTTTCTTGGAGTAGGAGTATTTCAATGCTCCTAGAATGGCTCAGGGGTGGATAGGCCAAAGGTGACTGACGACTGACCCCCTTCTTGGGGTGATCACCTGACTTGCGGGTGGATTCTCTGTAGAGTCCGGTCTTGGGGACGCCGATCTTGGGGGGGGGGGGGGGGGTGTTTCCTGCTCGTAACTGCTGGTGAGGGGTCCTTAGTGAGGCTGGAGCGGATCGGAGCTCCCGGCTAGTGCATCTTCCCGGAAGTCCCGCACATTTGGACTCTCTCGGTATGGGTTTTTTTCAACAGATTTCAGCAAATGATTTTGGCTGGAACCTGCTGATCAGCTGTGGCCAATCACAGCAGGGATTCTGAGTTCAGGGAGAAAAAGCAGACAGATCTGTTAGTGAAAGCAGCACACTTTACACAAACCGTTAATTGCCCCTTGATGTTAACCCCTTCCCAGCCAGTGTCCTTAGTAGATTATACAGTATTATCACTGATCACTGTATGAGTATCCCCAGTGACAGTGACCCTCCCAGCCAGTGTCTGTTAGTGCCATATTGTCTGCCATACTATCGCAGTCACTATAAGTAGCTGATCACAATTACTAGTATAGTGTCTGTATGGATCAGTATCTTGATCAAAACTATAATAGTTTCAGTGACCCCAAAAACGCAGTTTAGTTTTTACCAAAGCCATGTCGCAGACTACATATTTGCATAAATTCATGAAGAAATTAGATTTTATTGGATATGCTTTATAACAGAAAGTGGAAAATAGCATTTTATTTTCTTTTTCTAATTTTTCTGTATTTTTTCATTTACATAATAAAAAACCCAGTGGGGATCAAATACCACCAAAACAAAGCTCTATTTGTGTGAACAAAATGATATACATTTCCATTGGGTAAAGTGTTGCATGACTGCACAGTATCCAGTTAAAGTAGCACAGTGCCGAATAGTAAAAACTGCACTGTTCATGAAGGGGTTAAAACCTTCTGGAGGTCAAGTGGTTAATCAACCAATTAGCGGTTGCCAATGTCAGAATACAAAGCCCCAAGATGGAGGATTCCTCCATCCACACCATTGCTTTGATTGTAGCAATCTGTTAAAAAATATAAAATATAAAATAAAATAAAAAAGTGTATGGCCAGCTTTAGGCTAGGGGGATGAGGACAGCCCAAGAATGTGCATACTGTCTGCAGGTTTAGTTAATGTATAGCTCAACAAAAATGTTTTTTTCTTACTTTTTGATTGAGCGTGGAAGTGCTAGAAACTCTGTCAGATTTTTATTGCTATTACCGGTACTATGAGTTGAAATTATAGATAACACTAGAACAGGAACTGATGGCATTTTTACAATGTAGACGCTCATTCTCATGACACATGTCCAAGAGTGGGTTTCTCCTCACTTTGATGATGTCCTCTCATGTCCTGTTGTGTCAATGAAAACGTGAAATCTCCCCAATGGGACATGGAGAAGAAGATGCTTACATGAAGTATGAGTTCACCTGTGTACTGCTGTATCTTATCCATTCATAGATAGGAATGGGGCCTGGTCCATGCTGTATTTGAGTGATCATGTGGAAAGGATCCATGTTCTGGAACAGAGACTGTAAGAGGTGGACACTGGTCGACCACTACATCCTACAAATACACAACAAAGCTGTCCATACATCATGAAGAAATAGCAGAATAGAGGCGGTCTTGTGTATTAGATAATTACCTGATGGATTTAGTAATTCAGCCATTCCCTGTTTTAACCTAAGATTAACTACTCTAATGGGTTATCCAACATACTGTGTACTATATGCCCTCTTCCATAAATTGATTATATACAAACAAAAGTATTAGTAGCCAAGGACTTTCAAAGGGACATATAAAAGCAAGACGAACACTGCATATATAAAAAAAAACATACATTTTCTTATAAACATTCAGGTAAAATCCTTACCACAAATAAGAAACAAACAGTGCAAAATTTCAGGGTTCACACAGTATAATCCAAGTGCGGACTCAACGCGTTTTGATTAATCTTCCTCAGGAGTACACGTGAATGATTAGCATGATTAAACCCACAGTTCTCTTAAAGCAGTCCTAAACTGCACCTTTCAAAAAAAATAAACTTGTAAGACAATGGTATAATGCGCTAGTATGCATTGTCTATTAGCACATTATGAAATACTTACCTTAGAATGAAGTCCTCCAGAGGTGCGCTGTCACAGCTGACAGGGCTTTCATCTTCATCTAAATGGTGCACGTTTAGGGGATATTCACTGTACCTCTAGGGTACCCTTGTTTATAGGCTTACCTGGAAGTAGAAGTTAAAAAAAAATGAAGTTACTACTTTAATAAAAACATTCACTGGAATCCAG
This sequence comes from Lithobates pipiens, assembly GCF_037356315.1. Taxonomy (NCBI): domain Eukaryota; kingdom Metazoa; phylum Chordata; class Amphibia; order Anura; family Ranidae; genus Lithobates; species Lithobates pipiens. Next base: position 459,156,269 of record NW_027507718.1, on the reverse strand, counting down.
GATAATGACAAAAAAGTGTTAAAGGGGCCCTCACTGGTCACCCATAGTCCTAGTTGAGTAGGCACAAGCCATCCCATAATGAAATATCAGCATCAGTTAATTGGTAAAGGTACACCACCATCTATACATCAGTAGGGTATAGAGGGCCAGGGGCTTACCCACATCCTTTTGTCAGTCCACTTTGCATATCAAAATGTCCTTTTCTTCTCACCAAAAGTTCCAGCAGTCAATCAATGATATTTCCCTATGAGGTGACTCTTCTGCCCCCAACCACCTCCCTTCCATTGGTCATGTGGTCTCTGCCAAAGAATTTTAAGAGCATGATTAGGTGTGGCTAACCAGGCAGCTGCCAACCCTTAGCTTCATGGACCTGTCAAATGTGCCACAATCACATAGAGAAGTGCCTGTGTTTGGAAATTCTAATAATAATTGACTTTACTATTACATAATTAACGGGTCACCAATATTGTACATGTCACATGTTTGCATTGTTCTTATATATGCCTCATGGTATTTTTCTTGTTGTAGGTTTCATATTGCAGACATTGGATGATTGGAGAAATCCAGCACAGGAAAGGTATGTTTATGCTCTGGTTATATCCTTCGTCTTTTATTCCTCTGTATTTACATTGCAGAAACTCGCTCTTATCTGGAATTTTGGACAATTTGCACCAGGTGAACATGGACCCATAGTGGTGGCAGCCATAGTGTACATTGGCAAAGCACAGATTCCTTTCAAAGGAGAAGTAGGGCCGAAGTTCCTTTTTGTTTTACACTGCTATGACACATATTTAGCCAGTGTCACTGACCTCATTTAGCGGGGTCCAGACTCTGGAGAGATCCCGACTTTAATGTTGGGATCCTCCCAGATGCCTGGCTCGGCAGCTGACTCAGCCTCTCAGCGAGCCACTGGAAAACTGAGCCAGCCGCTCCCTCCCCCATCCACAGTCCGGTGCTCCAGTAAGCTCTGGAGGGGCAGAGCAGAGAGGCGGTAACTGACAGGGCCCTCTAGAATGGGGATCTTCAAACAATGACCCAAGGGCCACATCTGGGCCCACTACGAGATTTCCTCTGACCCACAGCTAGGGTCCGTGGTGGATCAGTCTCAATGCACAGAGGAAAGATTCAGATCAGTTGGCTTTACCTTTTTTCTCTGCAGTTTTCAATGCAGGATTGATGGGGACATTATTGAAAAAGGGGACTTTGATGGAGACACTGGTGTAAGAGGGGGAACTTATAAGGACCCTAATGTAAGAGTGACTTTGATGGGGATAATGATGTAAGAGGGACTTTGGAGAACAGCATGACGTAAGGGGGACTCTTAAGGGGGGAATCCAGTGAGTAGCATGATGTCAGGGGTACTCTGATGGGGACCATGATGTAAGGGGTACTCTGATGTGGAGCATGATGTAAGAGGGACTTTGATGTGGAGCATGAAGTAAGAGGGACGTTGATGTGGAGCATGATGTAAGCAGGGACTCTTATGAGGACTATGATGTAAGGGGGGAATCCAGTGAGGAACATGATGTAAGGGATACTCTGATGTGGACCATGATGTAAGAGGGACTTTGATGCGGAGAATGATGTAAGAGGGACGTTGATGTGGAGTATGATGTAAGCGGGACGTTGATGTGGAGCATGATGTAAGAGGGACTTTGATGCGCAGAATGATGTAAGAGGGACTTTGATGCGGAGAATGATGTAAGAGGGACGTTGATGTGGAGCATGATATAAGAGGGACTTTGATGTGGAGCATGATGTAAGAGGGACTTTGATGCGGAGAATGATGTAAGAGGGACGTTGATGTGGAGCATGATGTAAGAGGGACTTTGATGTGGAGCATGATGTAAGAGGGACTTTGATGTGGAGCATGATGAAAGAGGGACTTTGATGTGGAGCATGATGTAAGGCCGCGTACACACGCGCGGACTGTTTGCCCAACTTTGTCCGTCCAACAGTTTCGGCAAACAGTCCGCTCAAACTTAGCATGGACGGACATGGCCACACACGACGGACGAACAGTTTGCTGAAACCGTGCGCGATGACGTGAACGGCACGTACGACGGGACGAAAAATACGACGTCCTATACACTGCATTATAGCTTTCGGCGTGAAAATCCTTTCTGAGCATGCGCGCAACTTTGTTTGACGAACAAGCCTACACACGAGTGGACTGTTCGCTGAAACAAGGTTTCAGCGGACAGTTTTACGGAATTTCCGAAAAACCTTGTCCGTCCAACTGTCCGCTGAAACTGTCCGCTGAAAGCCCACACACGAGCGGACTGTCCGCCCAAACACTGTTCAGCGGAGAAAGTTGGGCGAACAGTCCACGCGTGTGATGTGGAGCATGATGTAAGAGGGACGTTGATGTGGAGCATGATGTAAGAGGGACTTTGATGTGGAGCATGATGTAAGAGGGACTTTGATGGGGACTGTGATGTACGGGGACTTTGATGGGGACCATAATGTAAGGGGGAATCCAGTGAGGAGCATGATGTAAGGGGGATGCTGATGGGGGACCTGATATAAGAAGGGACTCTGTGGGGAAACATAATGTAAGTGGGGCTCAGATGCAAGATGGGACACTTATAGGAGTAGGGGCACTAATATATATATATATATATATATATATATATATATATATTTTTTTAACTAAAGTAATTTTTCTTTAGTTCTGAATCATATCATACAGATTACAAAAAAAATATTTATTCATTTATAAAATCTAATGTGGCCCTCGTACTAAAAAGTTTGGAGACCTCTGGTCTAGAATAATCTGTAAGATCTTTTTGTATTGGTACCAATGCCTTTACATTTGGTTGGCCACTTGTGGCGTATCGCTCGGCTTGTTTATTCGCATTGTCTAATCCCATTCTTTCACGTGATTTAAAGCATGACATATACACTAATAAAGAAGCTTGTCAATATTTGCACTACGTCTTTAGTTATTGATAAACTGAATGTGATGCACGTGTAAGTACTTGTGTAAGCAACCATTCCAGGCGTTCCAGAAAGGAATCCTTAGACCGCTGCTTGTACTGGTTTGGCAAGTCCTTTATGTTTTAGCATCTTGGAGACGAGTGTTGTGTAGCGGGGTGTGTGTGTGATTATGTGTGCTGTTTGAGACAGACCTTCATTAGTAACGGTGTAGCGGACGCTTTAAACTTTAAACATACAATTTTGCTTGCTGTAATTATTGACTTTTCAGGGCTGTGGAAAACTTGCAAAGCTTTGTTCACTTTTGAGATTTTTCTAAGCCTTCTTTTTCTGAACTGCAACAAATGACGCTCCATAGGAACCAGCAAAATACTGTGCGGCTGCCGTCATTACTCAGCCTTGTTTTGTTAAGTGTAATTGAGGGTTGTGTAAGTTGCTTTCTCCACTTGCTAGTTACAAGTACAATATAGACAAGATAATCACAGTGTACGGCTGACAGATGCTCCATCACTAAACCTCCATTTCCTCTAGGTTAGATCTCATGGCCTTATTTATTAGTCTGGTGACCAGAATCCGTTGAGGTTCTAGACCTGATGTTATACTGTATTTTACCCAAAAGAAATAACGACCATATAATTATGTAACTATTTTTTTTAATCTTGTGTCCAAATATATACACTTAAAAATTGAAGGGTAACTCCACTTTTTTTGGAAAAACAAGATGGCAAATAAAAATAATAATAGCATATATTATTGCTATACAAGCCATGCAGTAATTTTTTTTTGTGTAATCAGTATTTATTGCAATATAACAGAGACAGAAACATAAAAAAAAACAAGGCAAGTCCAACATCGCATTCAAGTGCAATACTTATCGGCCTCAGAAAAGCCGCTCCAGTGTCAGATTAACAGCATGTAAGTTGAACATATAAACAAACTGAAAGAGAGAGGTCTTAGAGTCATAAAGAAAGGGAGAATGTCGTGGGTATACACAAAGTAGGTGGGCGGGGAAAACCGTATACTTGCTAGGGCAAAAAGAAACCAATTACCCCAACAGATAGCGGGACTACTCTGGCAAAAAGTTACCTGAAAAATGGACACCGTCCCGGCACTAGGGTAGAGGGGGGGGGCCCTAACAGCCGCCAACTAGCCATCCTCCACCGCCAGCGTATCCCAGGAGCCGGTGTCACCACAGAGGGTCGGCCGGAACGCCACCCTCTGCCAATCTCAAAAATTCTTGCCTGGCAGCCCCAGCGTCAAAATAGGGATCCCAGCCCACCATCTACCAGCCCCGGTAGCTCAGGCTACACGACATTCAGACCAGAGAAAGGTGGAGAGGTAAGGAAGGAGGAGGAGGAAGAGAGAAAAGGACAGCATAGGGTAGTAAGGGAGGTTAACTGCGTCTCCAGCGGATAATGGGGAAGAGGTATAGTAGGGGGGGACAAAAGAAGGGAAGGGAGACAAGAGGAAAAAGACAGGAAAAAAATAGGAAGAGTAGGTCAATTTACCTGAGTATAGGCTCCAAATGTCTGCTCTGTCCGCACCGGGCGCACCACTCTCGAGTGTTAAGTTTCATAGGCAGTATTCCCTCGCTAAGAGCTTCCAGGGGGAAATCCAGTCCCCCCTCGGGCTCCACCCAGTCTGAGAGCCTTAAGGGTAGGGTCTGCCAACTCCAGCAGAGCCACGTCTAAACTGGAGGGTACGTGGTTAGGGTCTGATGCATATGCCGACCAAGGTCTCCAGATCTCATGAAATCGATCTTCAAGGCCTTTACATGTGGCAACCCAATTCTCTGCCTCTTTCACCGCGTGCACTCCCCTGCACCACTCTTCTCGAGTGGGGATTCCAGGCCTTCTCCAGTATATCGGAATCAGGCGTCTTGCTGCATTCAGCAAATGTGCCAGCACAGTTTTCTTATAAACACTGAGCGGGACCGGGGGTATCTGCAAAAGGAAGTGCAGCGGCGAGAGAGGGACATCTATCCCGGTCACTGCTTTCACTTAGCCCTGTGTGTCTTCCCAGAAGGGTCGAATTAGGGGGCACTCCCACCATATGTGGATTAGGGTCCCTCGTTGCCCACACCCCCTCCAACATAGCTCCGAAGCGGAGGGATAAATACAAGCTAAGTCTGCTGGCACCCTATACCAACGTGCCAATAGCTTAAAATTGGTCTCCTGGACCTTGGAGTCCCTAGAGGACGAGTGGGTGAGGGAATAAAGGTGTGATAATTGCGTCTCCGTAAACGTCGTCCTCATGTCAGTCTCCCATCGTCTAATATAAGCAGGGGTGGCCTGGGGGCCAGCTGAGTCCAACAGCTGGTATAACTCAGAAACCAGGTGCGGAGTCGGCTCCTCCGCTAGAAAAATGCGCTCAAATGGGGTAAGGGATAAGGGATCCCTGATAGTATGACCATGTACCTGGAAAAAGTGGTGCAGTTGTCGGTATCGCCAGAAGTTCATGCGTGAACCGCACCTACCCACGGGCAGGGCTTCATACGGCATGAGACCACCATCCCTTAAGAGCTTCCCGCAACTAGCGTTCCCATCGTCCACCCAATCCTCAAAAAAAGCCATCCGTTCTCCCGGCGGGAACCATAAAAAACCACCCAGTGGGGCCAACGGGAACATAGGGGGAGCTAGCTTAAGGGTTGGGTTGAGCCTGTCCCAAACTGAAAACACATGGGTCGTCAAGGGGGAGGTCGTCTCCGCCAGGCCTCTATATTCCCGGGGCAGCCAGGGCGCGTAAGATAAATTCCTACCCGCCAGACATTTCTCTAGAGGGACCCAGAGCTTAGTTCGAGAATGGAAATGCCAATCCAGAATCTTCTGGAGGGCCACAGCTTGATAGTACCGTCTAACGTCCGGGACACCCAGGCCACCCCTCCTCTTCGAACGACGCAGCATCTGTAACGCTATTCTAGGTTTACGGTCGTTCCAAATAAAACGAGACATCATACTACTTAAGCGGTCAAAGAAGCACTTAGGTAAGGGGACCGGAAGCATCTGCAAGTAAAAAAGTATACAGGGTAGGACATTCATCTTTATGACGTTCACCCGGCCAAACCACGTGAACGCCGTCCCCGTCCATTGCAAAAGATCTCTCCTGATCGCATCAAGTAAAGGTGGGTAATTGGCTAGGTACAGGGTATCAAAACGGTTCGTTAAGTGCACTCCCAAGTATCGTAGGGACGACATAGTCCAAACGAAGGGAAAAGCTGCCTTAAGGGACGCTACTAGGTGAGGGGCTAAGTGAACGGGGAGTATTTCCGACTTCAAAAAATTGATCTTAAAATTAGATAACGACCCAAAAAGTTTAAATTCCTTCATCAGGTTCGGCAGAGAGAGCAGGGGGTCCGTAAGGTGAAACACCACATCATCAGCATAGGCCGATAGTTTGTGTTCTGTATTACCAACTTGGAGGCCCTTAATATCAGGGCTAGCCCTTACCGTGCGGAGAAATGGCTCCAGCACCAGGGCAAACAAGAGGGGCGAAAGAGGACACCCCTGCCTTGTGCCGTTTCTAATGGGGAACCGAGCTGACAAAGTCCCATTCACCTTGACCTGGGCACAAGGTGTGGAATATAGGGCCGCGATCGTAGTCAACATCCGTGGGCCTAATTGTATAGAGCGAAGCACCTCCGTCAGGAAGGACCAGTCTATGCGGTCAAAGGCCTTTTCGGCGTCAGTGGACAGAACAATATACGGTTGCGGGGTTGGGTGGGAGCGTGCCCAGTGAATAAGATGGACCGCTCGAAGGGAGTTATCCCTGGCTTCCCTCCCGGCAACGAAGCCCGTCTGGTCAGGGTGGACAAGGTCAGGAATAAGGAGCTTCATTCTATTTGCTAAAATTTTTGACAGAATCTTTATGTCCAAATTAAGAAGGGAAATAGGGCGGTAGCTCTGGGGGACGGTGGGGTCCTTGCCCTCCTTCGGTATCACGGTGATGTGAGCTAGAAGGGCTTCCGGGGGGACGGCACCACCTCCAGCTATTGCATTAAAGTAGGCGCACATAGGAGCCCGCAGCTGGGGCAGGAAAGTTTTGTAGTAAACCTTAGTAAATCCGTCCGGACCAGGACTCTTACCATTAGGCAAGGACTCCACCGTGGCCCCAAGCTCCTCCACAGTAATTGGGAGCTCCAGGGCAGCGGATTGTTCTTCAGTGAGTTTCGGCAGGTCAGCCGCCGCCAAGTAGGCACGGGTCGCCTTAAGCCTGTCCACTCGGGTCGCGGGGGAAATTGTAGAGTCCAGATTATATAGCGTCGCGTAGTATTCACGGAACCCGGCCGCTATTTTAGAGGATTGGACCACCAGAACCCCCGCAGAATCGTGCAATTTGTGAATATAGGTCTGAGCGTGGCGTTTACGGAGGGCGCGGGCCAGCATCCGTCCGCACTTATTCCCGTGTTCATAATATTTATGGGCCAAAAAGCGAAATTGTTTGCGGGCTTGGCGGTCCAACAACCGCAGGAACAATTCCCGTAGCTCCGTCAACGCCGACAAAGCCTCTGGACTCCCATTAGTCTTATGATCGAGTTCAGCTTTCTGAAGGGCAGTGTATACCCGAGTGAAATCAGCCTGGCGTTCTTTTTTCAGCCTAGACCCCTGAGAAATTAAGGCCCCTCTAACCACCGCCTTATGCGCCTCCCATACTACCCCTACACCCACCTCGGCAGGCGGATTCTCCTTAAAGTAGTTAGTCAGTGTATCTGTGATCTCCTTCACCGCTACCCCATCATCTAATAAATTATCATTGAGCCGCCATGTCCAGGTCCTCTGCAGGCCCATGGGCAGGGCAAAAGCCACTGTCACCGGGGCATGATCTGAGATAGAAATTACGTCAATAGACGCGGACTGAAGGAGTTCCAGGACATTGCGGTCAACGTAGACGTGGTCAATACGCGTGTAGACATCATGCACCTTCGAATAATAACTAGTCCCTTTCAAGGGGGTGCAGTGTCCGCCAACCGTCCGATAGGAGATGGGATTGCATAGTCTTGCGGTAATGTTTAAGGAATTTGTAGGAATGGGAGGGTCTCGCATGGGATGTGTCCAACTGGGGGTCGGGGCTTACGTTAAAGTCGCCTCCTACAATTAAAAAACCCTCCCTAAAATCCGCTAGTCGGTCTAATGTACGGTCAATAAAAGTGAGTTGGTCGGCGTTAGGGGCATAAATCGTCGCGAACGTGTAGAGTTGTCCAGCTATGGTGCCCTTCAAAAAAACATATCTGCCCTGGGGGTCTACCTTATGATCAGAAGGTTGGAAGGGGCAGGACTTATGTATGCCAATAGCTGTACCTCTCGATTTAGCTAGGGGGGAGTTACTCAGGAACCACTGGTTAAAAAGATGGGTAGGCAGTCTAGGGGACGACTGATGTGTAAAGTGAGTCTCCTGAAGGAGAATCACCTGTGACCTCAGGCGCTTCAATTCCCCCCAGAGCTTACTACGCTTATGAGGAGAGCATAGGCCCCTAACATTGTAAGTGCTTACCTGCAGTGCAGCCATCCAAATAAGTCAGGTCGGGTCATACTCGAAAAGTGGAGACGCGCCCGGTGCAGACGGCAGAGTGGCAGGGATGACCTAAAGAAAGGAAAGTCAGAAAAAGGAGAGTAGTCACGGGAAGAGAGAGAGAGAGAAGGGGGGAGAGAAAACATACACGTGAGAGATATATAAGGCACAATCGATAAAACATAGCGGCCTAGGCCGGTCAGAGGTAGAAAAAAACTAAAAGTTACGGCGAGGTCCCCACCCCCCCCAAAGGGAGGGTGGGGACCAGGCCACAACTTCAGATCCCAACCAGGATCTAAGCCCGTAAAAAAGAAAAAAAAGGTAAAGAACGGGCATCCTACTGGGGGTACGTGGAATCCCATAACAAAGAGGGAAGTGGGTCCCCACCTCCGCCCACCGCATCTAACTTGGTGTGATAAAGGAGGGGGAAAATAATAAAAAAAGAAAAAAAAAAGGCAGCAATGACTAACGTGTAGCAGGTTCCCCACGGCCGAACAAAAACAATGCCATTCAAAGAGGGAAAAAAAGGAAAATTAACTACATATGTGAGGCAAAAACTCAAACCAGCACAGAGTGCCGTGGGGAATCCCAGGTAAGTCAAATCGAGTCAACGCAGAGTTCCTCAGAGCACAGGAGTGCGTCCTTGAGATAAGATGCGGCACCCTCAGGGACCTAGGACAGCAGAGTCCGTGGAAGGATCCATGGATTGTCTCCTATGGCGCCGTCTGCGGTTCTGACTTCTAGCGGGCAGCCACGGTTGCGGTGTCGGCAATCTAAAGGCCGCAAAGTCCGAAGGGTTCCTCCAGTCCGGAAAGTCAACCTGTTCCAGCTCCAAGGAAGCTAAAAAGTGCGGGAGATCATCCTTAGTACGAAGAGTCACGGTCTTTCCGTCCCTGGTTGCCTGGAGGGCAAAGGGGAACCCCCAGCGGTACGGCAGGCCAGCCTCTTGAAGAGCCAGCAGGAGGGGGCGCAAGGCCCTGCGTTGCATAAGAGTGCGCCTTGAAATGTCCTGGTAAAAAGCCAGATGTGCACCATCAAAATCAAAATAAGGCTTCCCTCTCATTTTCTGCATTATGCGATCTTTAAGCGTATACTTATGTAGTTTACAGATAATGTCTCTGGGATTATTCACGTCTTGGGAGGGGGGCTTCAAAGCCCTATGTGCATGGTCAATTTCCACAGTAGCCGTGGCAGGAAGGCCTAAGATCTCCTTAAAGACGCCTTCCAGGGTGGGAACAATGTCTCTAGCTCCTGTGGCCTCCGGGAGGCCCCGGATCCTAATGTTAGCTCTGCGACTGCGATTCTCGGCGTCGTCCAACTGACAAAGCAGGGCCTCAATCTGACGGCCCTGCGCATCACATTGGTCCCGCAGCATATTAATAACAGGGAGGGTCTCCTCAAACCTCTGCTCCAGGGACTCCATCCTGCCCCCCAGGTGTACTGTGTCTGCCTTAAGCTGTGCAATGTCCTCCTTAAACGCCTTCTCCACTCTATCAGCAAAACGCTCCAGGTCAGCCTTGGTGGGGAGGGACAGAATATGGCGCCTGATATCAGCATCAGCCAGGGGGTCCGGTTCGTCAGGGGCTTCCTTTGGCAACTTGGGGGAGGTCGGGGGGACCGAATCACTCACCGACTGCGGGGAAGGTATCGGCGATGCGTCCCTCCGGTGCGACTTTGCAGCCGCGGATGGCGCGGCCTTGCCAGCTTTCGGGGCCTTGCCGGCCGGCGCCATTTTGGAGGCCTCCCGGCCCTTCTCCTCCTGTCCTGGGAAGAAATTATCGAGCTGTGCTTGCCGTGAGCGGTCCACCCGCGGGTGCTGGGATGACGCCCGGCTCTTGTGGGACATCGCCGTGTGAGGATGGGGACAGATTCACTCTCCTTGCGCTGTTATAATGCGGCGGTGAGACGGAGCTGAGGAGACACACGTCTTCACTCCTCCATGGTCAGGCCACGCCCCTCGCCATGCAGTAATTTAATGTTTTTCAAAAATTCCTTTTTCTTTATGAATCTGCAGCCACTGTAATGTTCTGCAACATGAAATGCAATATGGCAACCTTGAGGCCTTTTGTACACCATTGCTATACTGGACACCCCCAGCAATGTCATTTGCTGCTTGTGTGATTTCCCACAAGTCTATTTTCAATTCAAATTTTAGGCATCCTCTGCAATAGGAATTCAAATCAGTTTCTGGTGAGATAGTCCCCAATGTTTAAATATGTCTAAAGGGATGCCAACCCTGCAATGTTTCTCACCTTCCAGTACATGGATAGGGGAGTTCAGAATAGCCCTTATAGCACTTTTATCTGGTAGTTGTTCCCTTAAAGGGTAAGTTCACTTTTTGTAACATGTTACACCCATTTTCAGGGTGTTACGTTTTACAAATGTACCAGCCCCCACACCCCCCTCACCCCCTGTTTTTACCAGCTAGTGAGAAAACTTCTTCCTCCCACTTACTCCCACAATCGAAAGGATGTTCTGTAAATTAATGGACCACAACTACCAACATCCTTTGCGGCTGTCAGCTTGTAGTCTTTTAGAAAGAAAGGGGAAATAAGGTAACAGGGGACTGGAGGGTAACCAACCCCCGGAATTTTTATAACGGTACCAGATATATAAAGACAATAGATAAAAATCAATAAAGTTTTATTAAATGTACACGAGACATTACCCAAATAAGGAAAACAATTTTTCCATACATGTAAAATGTGAAGAAATATAAATATACAAAGGCTGGTGCAGAGTCCTACACAAATCCGCAAATTACCAAATTTGCATATTATTTAGCCTGCATTGTTTCTTTCCTACATGTTTCGCTCTTCTGAGTTTCCTCAGGACAATTGCAGCATACAGCGATATACAGAAAACTGAAAATACACAAGACATAAACAATTATATGCATATAAAGGACCTTAGGGGAGCTTGTAGTCTTTGTTCTCTGGTGCTGTTGCAGCACCCCATTAATAAGAGCAGTCCATCTCCGCAAATGGCAGCTGTACTCCAAAACCTGGTTTCATTGGAATATATTAATCCATTTCTTAGAAATTAAGGACCTCCTTGAAGCTGGTCCCAGTGGACAGTGAGTTTCTTTAACCCCTTCACACTATGGTTATTACTCCCTTCCTCTGTTTTACCTTCTTTTTTTTCACCCTTCTTGCCCCTTCTCGCTCTTTCCTAATCGCTTTCCTGGCTCCCCCCTTCTCCACAATAAGTAAATTGCAGCATCCTATTTTGGTTGAGGCCTCCTTTTATCCTGGGCACTCGCATTCTCACAGACTGTTGGCAAATGGCAACAGAGGTTGGCATGTAACCTTGTTTTCTGTAGTTTAATTCTGATTGATATTTCCTACATTTTACAGAGTCTAATGCCGTGTACACACGAGCAGACTTTTTGACGGACTTGATCCGATGGACTTTCGGCGGAGTTCTGACGGACTTTCCGAACGAACGGACTTCGCCACACACAAGCACACCAAAGTCCTACAGATTCGAACGTGATGACCTACGACTGGACTAGAATAAGGAAGTTCATAGCCAATAGCTGCCCTAGCGTCGGTTTTCGTCCATCTGACTAGCATACAGATGAACAGATTTTTTGCCCGGAGTCAAGTCCGTCGGAAAGATTTGAAACATGTTTTAAATCTAAAGTCCGTCTGATTTTTAGACAGCAAAGGTCCGATGAAGCCCACACACGATCGAATTGTCCGGCGGATTCGTTCCGTCGGACCTAGTCCGTCGAAAAGTCTGGTCGTGTATACACGGCATTACCCAGCCTCTTCCTGGGGTTATACCGCTTTGTTCTGTCCTTGCTACACATTTTCCTGTGTGTAACGCGACATGCAGCTAAAGCCTCCTATTCTGCAATAAGCCAGACTGAGTGTATTCTTGAAGCTTTACTAATAAAAGTGGGTGGGTGAAACTATTGGGGAAAAAACTAATAAGAGATAAATATTATCAGTATATGAAGTATACAGACATACAATGAATAAGCTTGGCTGTTGGTAGCGATAAGTAATTTTCACCAGCGATACTTCTTTTAGTCTCTAAGATGGAGTCTGAGTTCCCAGGATTCACCTATTTCTCTTCCTTAAGCCCCATACACACTATCAGATTTTCTGCTGAGTTTTTCCTTCAGATTTACCAAAACCATGTAGTGCAAGGGCCTGCCTGATTGCATACAAATTGAAACTCCTAAGGTTTTACCTCATATTATATGGTTTTGGTAAATCTGAAGGAAAAAAAATCAGCAGAAAATCTGATAGTGTGTATGGGGCTAAAGGAAGAGAAATAGGTGCATCCTGGGAACTCAGACTCCATCTTAGAGACTAAAAGCAGTATCGCTGGTGAAAATTACTTATCGTCACCAACAGCCTAGCTTATTCATTGTATGTCTGAGTGTGTATGGGGCTTTAGACTAAAGAATCATGGGAACTTTTGTTAAAGGTGAACAATTTCTAGTTTTAAAAAAACAGCAAATTTACCACTGACTCCATCTTGTGGTCCAATTTGATATTGCAGGCAAAACAACCTAATATCCTGCTAGAGACAGAACTCCCTTGGTATTATATATTTTCTACCAATATCTGAAAATGAGCCCGTATACACCTATAATTGTAGTATATGTTGCGGGCATATGTACAGCCTATTGGACACTGCTTTATTTAAATAAAGAATTAGTAAAAAATGAATTAAAGTAGTTTGTCACAGGTCCTCAATGCATTTAGTATGAAGATTTTAGATATTTCTCTTCTATATATGAAAATGTCACATGTATAATCTGCTTGATCCAACACAACAACATTACCACAGGAGGTCCAAAAACCCGACTTCTAAGCGTCATTTTGTTTATATAACAGCGGCTTTTGCCCTCCGTCTCCTATCGATCCATTCACCACATGGCACAAATGTGTAAGCTGTAAATATGTTTCCCTTATACTGCATCATTTATTTATGTTACACAATACAGACATCAACAGGGAAAATTGACAAAGGAAAGCGTTTAGCGCTCAGCTTTTGTAAGGCGTAAGTGCTGAAGGATTTTTTATTTATTTTTTCCAACAGCATCAACAAAATAAAAGCAGTAAAGTACAGACTTTTAAAGTGCACCCCAACTCAGGATTCAAGACACATTGACGCTTATCAAGAACTATACCTTATTTGTTGCCTATTACTAATACTACTGTCAGCAGCCTGGGCTGATCTGGCCTTGCCTGTTATGTGGCCATTTGTCTTTGGATGCTGGGACATAAAGTGCAATGATTCACTTGCTGCCTAGGCCAATTTTGATATTTCTCACATACATGTTAAAATCAGCATTTTTAACCCCCCAAACATTATTTTTATATATATATATATATATATATATATATATATATATATATATTATAAAAAAAATATTTTCCTGAAAGCAGAGGCCCTGGAGAATAAAAGGGTGGTTGTTGCTTTTTTTTTATGTTGCACAATATTCGCACAGCCATTTATCAAATGCAAATTTTCAGGAAAAAACACACTTTTTTGGGTAAAATCTAAAAGATGATGTTGTTCTGAGGAAATGGATACCAAACATGTCAAGATATGAATTTTCACACGTCCGTGAAATGGAGACAAACTGCGGTACCTGAAAATCTCCATAGGTGATGCTTTGAGCCTAAGTTCACACTAATGCGATGTGGGAAACACAGCAAATACTGTGCATTTCCTGCACTGCATTGAAATCACTCTGTTCATGCGATCTGCTGCGGGTCCCAATGTTAACCACGTAAAAACCGCCCATCGCATATATACTGCGGCAGGGCGGCTCTATTGCGTGAAACAACATAATTGTGCAATGTTTTTCGTGCACTAGATACTGTGGGCGCATGTGCCTGCTGCACGGCAGGGGAGCCAATCAACCACCTGCTATCACTCCACAGAGAGGCAGAACAGGGATCTGCCTATGTAAACAAGGCAGATCCCCGTTCTGACAGGGAAGTACACAGAGATCTTCTGTTCCTAGTAATCAGTAAGGATGAGCTCCGGCGTGTTCGCACACTTCACATGCAGAGCCCGCCAGGAAGTCGGCGCATAACTGCGCTAATCACAGGCAGTGAGACATTGCCCTGATGTGCGGCTGCAGAGATTGGGCAATGTCTCGCCTGTGATTAGCGCAGCGCTGCGCCGACTTAATGGTGGGCTTTGCATGTGGAGTGTGCGAACACACCGGAGCTCATCCTTGGTAATCAGGAACAGGGATCTCTGTGTTCTTCCTGTCAGTCCATCCCCCACATAGTAAGAAAATATTTGCAGGGATCACAGTTAATCCTTTGATCGCCCCTGATGTTAACCCCTTCCCTGCCAGTGTCATTTATACAGTGATCAGTGCATTTTCTTTAGCACTGTATTGGTGTCACTGGTCCCCAAAAAGTGTCACTTAGGGCCAGATTTGTCCACCTCAATCCCGCTAAAAATCGATGATCCCCGCCATTACTAGTAAAAACAATAAAAAATAAATAAAATCCTTAAATCTATCCCATAGTTTGTAGATGCTATAGCTTTTGCGCAAACTAATCAATATACGCTTATTGGGATTTTGTTTAACAAAAATATGTAGTAGAAAGAAATTACATTTTTTGTTTTTTAATTTTTTGGGATATATTTTAGAGCAGAAAGTGTGTGTGTATGTATATGTGTGTGTGTGTATGTGTATATATATTGTAAAAAAAAAAAAAAATTTATTTTTATTTTTTTTAATTTTCAAAATTGTCAGTCTTTTTTTGTTGATAGCGCAAAAAAAATTGCAGAGATGATAAAATACCACCAAAAGAAAGCTCTGTTTTGTAGGGAAAAAAAAGGACATCCATTTTATTTGGGTACAGCGTCGCACGCCTGTGCAATTGTTAGTTAAAATAACTCAGTGCCATATCGAAAAAAATGGCCTGGTCATTAAGGGGGTAAATCCATTTGGGGGGCTGAAGTGGTTAAATTAACGATTCCCCAAAACAGCTTACAAAATGCAGTGCAAGTGGCAGAATTGGAATGCATGGGTCTGAGCACCTTTTATATGATGCGATTTTGGGGCGGAAAAAAAAAAGGGGTCCTGCACTATTTTGGAGCAGATGCGGTGCGATTTGAGCCATACAAAATGAATGGCTCAAAAGGAACCTCACAGACATCTCATGTGACTTGCACAGGAATGCGGTGCGATTGCAATGCGAATCACATGCGGTGTCCCTCATAGCACAAGTGTAAAAGCCCTTTCAGATTACCAGTTTAGGCCTTATGCACACAGGATGTTTATTTAACGCTCCTAAAAGCCAGCAGCGTTTTTGCAGAAAAAAATGCCTGCCGCTTGTAAAAGGAGCTTTAAGGAGCTTTTACAGGCATCAAACTCTTGAACGTTAATTCATTTCATTGGCTAGAATAAATAGTTTATTCTGGCCATTGAAATGAATTAATGCTCAAGCGCTAAACACATCTAGCGTTTAGGCGTGTTTAGCAGCGTTTAGCAGCGTCAAGCATTTTTTTGCCCAAACTCTGCAGCTCCTAGACGCACTGGAGTGGGTTTTTCTTCCCTGCCACTAAACACCGCTAAAAGCCTATAGGGGTGATTTACAAAAGCTGTGCGCCATCAGTAGAGGCGCACGCAAGGCGCAACACACATTTTCAAAATGACGAAATGGTGTGCCAATAACAGAGCGCAAAGCCATGTTATGGCTGATCGGTGTAGTGTTTTAGGGGTTTTAAGTAATCTTCAGGCCTAAAATGACTTTTTAAATAAAAAAAGTAGAAAAAAGATCAAAAATGTCTGACAGCAAAAGGGTTGGGTTATTGTTTGAAGTTGGTTTAAAAATGAATGTTACCAAACACAGCGATTGAAAATACGTTTTATCTTTTTACATTTCAGATTTGTGTTTACAACAAAGAATGTTTCAGGATGAAGCCCTTGTTACATCTGCTGCATCTGACAGTCTGTGGACTCACTCCATGTTTTCTCTGATCCCAGGATGGATGAAGAGGGCGCTATTTAAACGAGCCGCACCCCAATCCCAGGTATGCCGATAACAAGAACGAATGATGTATATCTGCCCAAAGATTTGTACGTATTTCTAAACCTTCCGATCTTAGGAATTGCACAGCCCTGCTAGACAGCTCAGCCAGGTTGTCAACCTCACTTTTCTCTACTGCTGTTGGGCAGTACACTACAGTATGGTCACCTCCCAAACCTTAGCCTGTGTGCAAAGGAGCAGAAGCAGACTGCTAAGGTTATCCCTTTCCTCCTTTACTACCATGTTCATGCAGCAGAGGCTGCTTGGCTTCTAGGGCGACTTGTGTACAAATCGCCTGTTGGAAAATGATCTCTCGATCAGCACAACTGGCTATAGCCTGCGGCGCTGATCAGTGTATTCTGGCAGCAGGGAAGTCTCCGCTGTCAGAATACAATATCACAGCAGCAAGAATTCCCTCGTCTACATGGAGCGTGTGAATGGGAAAAGCAAGTCTTTTTATTTTGTTCACCCTGCTGGTTGAGCGAGAAAAAGATGACTTGTGTGCCCAGCCTTAGGGTGGCAACTCTGTGTCTATGTCTGCCAGTTCTCCTGCCTTATCACCCTGTCACACGACCTTCTCATGAACACTACAAGTGGATGTTTCAAGACACATTATGCAGGAATGAACCACTGTTGTCACCATCAGAAAACCGGGGCTTTGAGAAATGCCACGCAGCCATAGCTGGAGTGCTTGTGGGCAGGAAATGGCTGCAAAGAGGATGCAGGAAATCAGCAGCAGTGATATACAATAAAGGATGAAAAAGAAGGTGAAAAGAGTATTGTATAAAAAAATAAATAAAAAAATCTAGCAATGTTTTCATGATTCAGTGAGTGTTTTAAAAAATTGGACTAAATCTCAAGCTCAGAAGGAGTTTGTTTAGCCCTGTAAATACCTCTCTTATTATAAATTATAAAGGTGCATCTAGTTTTCATTGCCCCAGGCGCACTCCAGTCTTACAGCAACCCTGGAGCCATTCTGTTGCCTCGAGTGCTGAGTGTGCTGGTCTCTCTAGTTCAGCTGTTAGTTAACGGACCTGTGAAGTATCAGAGCAGTTCCTGCTATTTTGTTATCCCAATTTGTATTTTTTTTTTACCCGCCTTCAGTAGAATGCGGATAACATTTCTCCATTTGCAACTTAGAAACACATTTATTTGTTATTGCAGCTTTTCGGTCAGGGAACTGCATCCTTTGAGACCCCCCGGAGGCATCCAGATAGCTATTCCCTACCAGCTGGTCATAGGATTGCTCTCTGTATTTTCTGACTTCTTTCATAGTTGTCATGCTGCTAATAGGATTGTGAACTCAGAGTCAAAGCAGCAGTATGGGATTGATGTGCTGTGTCAGATCTCCGTGCACCTTAATAACCAAGATCACGGTATAAGAGAAGATTATATGGCCGTATTTTGGAAAGGGAATGAACTTGTTGCACTGTATCCATGATGAGTAACAATGCCATTCTTAAAGAGCCACTCTTATGTATTCTCTCAGTGTGTTTGAGAAAATTGTGCTAAAAAGCTGCAGGAGTAGACTTTCCTTCTGTCCTTCTCCTGGGCTGCAGGAGTAGGCTGTCCTTCTCCCAGGCTGCAGGAGTAGGCTGTCCTTCTCCCGGGCTGCAGGAGTAGGCTGTCCTTCTCCCGGGCTGCAGGAGTAGGCTGTCCTTCTCCCAGGCTGCAGGAGTAGGCTGTCCTTCTCCCGGGCTGCAGGAGTAGGCTGTCCTTCTCCCGGGCTGCAGGAGTAGGCTGTCCTTCTCCCGGGCTGCAGGAGTAGGCTGTCCTTCTCCCGGGCTGCAGGAGTAGGCTGTCCTTCTCCCGGCTGCAGGAGTAGGCTTTCCTTCTGTCCTTCTCCTGGCTGCAGGAGTAGGCTTTCCTTCTGTCCTTCTCCCGGCTGCAGGAGTAGGCTTTCCTTCTGTCCTTCTCCCGGCTCCAGGAGTAGGCTTTCCTTCTGTCCTCCTCCCAGCTGCAGGAGTAGGCTTCCCTTCTGTCCTTCTCCCGGCTACAGTAGTAGGCTGTCCTTCTGTCCTTCTCCAGGTTGCAGGAGTAGGCTTTCCTTCTGTCCTTCTGGCTGCAGGAGTAGGTTTTCCTTCTGTCCTCCCGGCTGCAGGAGTAGGCTGTCCTTCTGTCCTCCTCCCGGCTACAGGAGTAAGGATTCCTTCTGTCCTTCTCCTGGCTGCAGGAGTAGGCTGTCCTTCTGTCCTTCTCCCGGCTGCAGGAGTAGGCTGTCCTTCTGTCCTTCTCCTGGCTGCAGGAGTAGGCTGTCCTTCTGTCCTTCTCCTGGCTGCAGGAGTAGGCTTTCCTTCTGTCCTTCTCCCGGCTGCAGGAGTAGGCTTTCCTTCTGTCCTTCTCCTGGCTGCAGGAGTAGGCTTTCCTTCTCCCAGCTGCAGGAGTTGGCTGTCCTTCTGTCCTTCTCCCGGCTGCAGGAGTAGGCTGTCCTTCTCCCGGCTGCAGGAGTAGGCTTTCCTTCTGTCCTTCTCCCGGCTGCAGGAGTAGGCTTTCCTTCTGTCCTTCTCCCGGCTGCAGGAGTAGGCTTTCCTTCTGTCCTTCTCCCGGCTGCAGGAGTAAGCTGTCCTTCTATCCTTCTCCTGGCTGCAGGAGTAGGCTTTCCTTCTGTCCTTCTCCCGGCTGCAGGAGTAGGCTTTCCTTCTGTCCTTCTCCCGGCTGCAGGAGTAAGCTGTCCTTCTATCCTTCTCCTGGCTGCAGGAGTAGGCTTTCCTTCTGTCCTTCTCCCGGCTGCAGGAGTAAGCTGTCCTTCTATCCTTCTCCTGGCTGCAGGAGTAGGCTTTCCTTCTGTCCTTCTCCTGGCTGCAGGAGTAGGCTGTAGAACTTTCTTTTGGCGGTATTTGATCGCCTCTGTGGTTTTTATTTTTTGCGCTATAAACAAAAAAAAGTGACAATTTTGAAAAAAAAACACAATATTTTGTACTTTTTGCTATAATAAATATCCCCATTTTTTTTTCTCAATTTAGACCGATATGTATTAGTTTACATATTTTTGGTAAAAAAAAACAAAAATTGCAATAAGCGTATATTGATTGGTTTGTGCAAAAGTTATAGCGTCTACAAATTAAGGGATAGATTTATAGCATTTCTATTATTACTATTTTTTTACTAGTAATGGCAGCGTTCTGTGATTTTTATCAAGACTGCGACATTATGGCAGACACATCGGACACTTTTGACACATTTTTGGGACCACTGGAATTTATACAGTGATCAGTGCTATAAAAATGCAATGATTACTGCACAAAATTGTCACTGGCAGTGAAGGGGTTAACACTAGGGGGCGATTAACTGTGCTCCCTGTGTGTGTTTTTAACTGTAGGGGGAGGGGACTGACTAGAGGGGATGACAGATCGTGGTTCCTAGCTATTAGGAACTCGGGGTCTGTCATTCCTTGCAGAACAGGAATTTGTGTGTTTACAAACACACGTCCCTGTTCTGCTTCTCATGCCTGTGATCGCTCGTGGCCGGCGGTCATCGCGACCGTCGGCCACGAGCATCCACACCCCCATAGTGCAGCGGGCACGTGCACATGCCTGCTATCCCGATCCTGCGAGCCGACATATAGCTCCGGCAATTTGCGGGATCGTGCCGACCTGCCGTCGTATAATGACGGTAGCTGGTTGGAAAGCGCTTTCACAAAAATACCTGGAAGCTGATTGATTTCTATGCAGAGCTGCACCAGATTTTGCACGCTCCAGTTTTTTTGTTTTTGTTTCTTTAATCTTGGAAATGTATGCAGTGGAAGTGCTCTCCGCTGGCGGAGTCTTACACCCTTTTTTTTTTCTCTTTTTAACCCTGTATCACTGTAAAGTAGAATTTTTTTATTAATAAAAAAGCCTGAAAATACCTTTTCCCCTCTGAGTAATTGCCCTAACTGCCCTTCTCGCTAGTGCAGAACATGTCCCTAAAGTTGGCCATACATCAGTAGATTTCTTTAATTCAGCCTGCAGGCTGAACAAAATAAATCTAGCATGTTCCTCCTTTTTTGCAAAAAACTCACTCCTGGACGAATCCCCCACCTCCGATTCTGACGGTCAGCCCCACTGGCTGTTAAAATTCCTGAAGAGTCCCTGCATCTGATTGGATGCAAGCACTGCTTGGCCAACACATTTTTACCAGCCTCCTTCTATTTTTCAGTCAAAGGATGTCAGGCGGTATGATGCCAGTAGGGACACCCACTGACCGAATTTCAAACTGCTTATTAGGAATGGGCCAAAATTATTGTATGGCCAGCTTTAAAGGAGGGTGGGCAGCCCTGGGTTGAGAATGCTGGTACAACTGAGTTCCAGTCACTCCCCCGCCCCCCACCATGACAAAGGTCTTCAGAGACTTTTATCAGACTAATGTCAGATTATGGAGTATACATGGTCAAACTCTGGTGTCTTGGACAGCATCGTATTTAGACTTATCTGCATACTTGTTCTTGGTCAGTGTCTCCGTCAGCATGGCAGTTGGCATTTAGTAGTAGATAATAAAGGCAGCCTCTTGTGCTTTGTTGTCCACACTCCACACATATGCATCCATAGGCGGCAGAGGTTTCCTGTGCTAAGAACATCCTTACTATGCACTCCCAACACAGTGATCAGTCCAGGTCTCTAGTAATGATTGGTAGCTGACACTCAAATACAGCTCTGCTGCTTTACCCTGAATCTTGGTAGATTCCACTTGCCTCACTTGCATATTCGTACAGCCTTTTCCAATTCCTGGCAGAAAGAATGGCTAGTTGGGGGCTGAGGGGTGTACAACTGGTGGCTAGTTGGGGGCTGAGGGGTGTACAACTGGTGGCTAGTTGGGGGCTGAGGGGTGTACAACTGGTGGCTAGTTGGGGGCTGAGGGGTGTACAACTGGGTTTGGGGCCTGGAACAGCAGGGTCCTTGTCCTCTGGGCACAAAGCTGCAGTTTAGAAGATGCCATCTGGGTCCCAGCTCCACTTAGAGCTAGGGGACCCATGTCCAGAGTTCTTGAAATCAGTTGAAGGAAGTCCACAGAGGATCTAACCTGAAGACGCTCAGTATGGAAGCTGACTGGTACTGCAGGAAACATTCAAGTACCCAGGGCACAGTGAGTACAAGCTGAAAAGATCATATAGACTGTCCTTGACAACCTTTGGGAAAGCTAATTGAAATTTTTGCCACCTCAGGTCTTACTTTTGCAATGGAGTCCTCTGAGGTGTAGTTCACTAGTCACTAAAGAGACAATGCAGTTAGAGAGTGTCCTCCATTACCTTTTGTACTAGTTCTGTAGTATTCCTAGGTTCACAATGCACCCTACCCAAGTTTAATAAACAATAAATCTAAAAAAAAGACACTTTATGCCTGATTCTAGTGAAGAGAGACTGGGAAAATGTGTGCCTGGCTGCTTGCACTTACTGGGGAATAGAACTTGGGACAAATAGTGGTACCCATTGGAGGGAGGGGGTCTGTGCACTACAGGTTCACAGCCAGCTTTAGAAGGATCATCAATACCCTGATGTTGGAGTATAGGCACACCATGCCTCCATCCAGCGTTCCCAATCAGACAGTGTATTGGCTTTCGTTCCATGATTGTTACCTTTGACTACAGAGTTTAACATTTATCTCCACTTGTTTTTGACCCTACCCCCAACCCCCCCCCCCCCTTTCCACTACATCTACCTTTTTATCTGTGGTCCTTCTGCTCAGTCCAGTTCCTTGAAGGTGGTGTGTCTTTCCTCCTTGACTGATTGGCAGTTATACATTAGTGCAGAGGTTCCCAGGGATGTGTACATAACATACTGGGCTCCCAAGTGTGTGGACATAACATCCTGGGCTTGCAGAAGTGGTCTGAATGATGTTGGCTGGCATTCAACACTGAAGATCAGTGACAGTATTGGTTGAACGGGATGGACTTGTGTCTTTTTTCAACCAGACTAACTATGTAACTGACAGCAGCTGAACGGAGTGGACTTTTTGTAGGGGACGACTTTCCGAATGAAGGCCAAGTACTGCAATGAAAGCTGTATTTAAAATTTTTATATATTTTCATCTTCAGGGCACCATTTTTAGAAACCATCAATGGGCCCTAGAGTTCTGCTTTAAACTTTGTTTTGGCTCCAGGCACCTCTAGAAATCTTCTGCTCCTTAAGATATCAATATTATTATTATAAGTTGGTGTGGGGATGGGGTTCCATGATTCTATTCTATCACATATACTGACCTAGCACGCTACACTGTCTGCTCCATGGTAATGATGTTCTTCTCCATGTTGCTTCACATTTTCACCTTTCTCCTGAGACATGTTCTACTTTTCCATGTTCGCAGTACTCGGGCATTTTATGACAGACATTCATGTGCGTTATGCCAACATCTTTCACACAGCTCACTGAGCCTTGATATAGATTTCAGGGGACATTTATCATACTAGTGTCGGTTGAAAGCTAGGCACGTTCGGAGCTTTATCTACATTGTTTTTCCCCAAAGTATGATCTTTTTTTCTGAAGGGCATGTGTTAATTCATTCACATGTAGATACACAGATGCATATATGCCATATTCATAATGCTCAACTGCACACTTAATGCAGCAAATCTAATTGGCAAATTTTCCCATTTTTAGTATAGTATAAAAATACAAATATCAACTATTGTCTTTTTTTTTTATTTACTGGTAGTAATACAGAGAAATGCTCTGTACCTTCCATGTTAACAAACCTTTGGCAGTGGCTAAGCTGCCATTATGTATAGTCAGGGTTTTTTTTTCAGCAGGAACTAGGGGGAACTCAGTTCTACCACCTCTGGCTCTGGTCTTCTGCTCCCTGCTCAGCGCTATCACTTGGTAACACTGAAGTCCAGCTTCTGCGTTTACAAGTGATAGCTTAGCATAGCGTAAATCCCACTGAGTGCCGAACAGGGACAAGGGAGATACAGAAGAGGTGCCTAGGGTTCAGTGCAGTCATGGGCAGGAGAGGGTGCGTGGTATGCTGCACCTCTGTGGTCTCCATTTCTCCCTGGTGACCACCAGTTGTTGATGCTCCTACTGCATACTCTCCCTTGCAGGTGACTGTAGTATAGTATAGTATGCTGGGAGGTACTACAGCTGGGTAGGTGTTTCAGATTAATATTGCAACAAAGGTAAGATATATGACAGATGGTGGAGCTTTTAAGGAGGGGGGAGAAGATGAGGGTGGAGGGAGGTGGTTGTATGCAGAGGGAAGAGCTACTATTTGATGCCTTTTGGCAGGTATGTGTGTGTGGCGGGCATGGTTGAGTTCCTGCACCTATTCTCTGAGAAAATAAACCCTGTGTACAGTAAAGTATTGTTGGTGTTCTTCACAGATTTGTTTCCAGCCAGACTTGCATGGGGACGGGGGGAGGCACATGGGGTTTAATAAACTGAATCAAAAAACTGTGCTCAGTGCTTTAAATTATGGTACGTATATGGAGTGATGGTATCACCACAGCGGCAATCTATAGCATGAAATACCAAACCGCTAATTAAACATTTAGAAACCTAGTTGCACTGTGTGATTAAAGCTTATAAAACATACATTGTGTTCATCAAAGATGCTAAAGTTGTGAAAACTCCAAAGTTGTAAAAAGATAATTAATTAAGTCCACAAATGAAATCCTAAGGCCATTACACCTCATCAGAGAAATTGAGCAACAGAGTGGGTCAATGAACCCTGATCTTCCAAAAAAAAACTTATCTCCACTTCTCTTCTCTAGCTTTCCTTTTTCTTCTTACTTTTAGCTATACTTTTCTCTCTCATCACTACTGCTCTGCATTGGCCCTTTCCGGTGTACTATACTATCACATAGTGTCCTCCATCGGATAGTGTCCGCTGTGTACTGCGCATGCAGGCCCCAAGTTCTAGGAGGTCTGACATAGCATGGAGATGTAAAACAATGGGTCATCCGATCAAAGGACATCAAACGGCACTTCACATTTAGATGAGACTGTATTGTCCTCCTCTATCTCTAGGTGGCTTAATCAAGAAGAGAGACCTCCATTAGTGTTTTACTATTTCAAATGTAATAAATGAAGATTAAAAAACGACTTACAAATTGCTTATCTCGTAATCATACAAAGCATAAGAAAACGCTGCTGGTGCCAGCTCCAGCAAAGCATGGGCGAGGTCAGTGCAAGCTTCGCCCCGCCCCGAGGTACGCTTAGTCTAAACAGATGTTTTCAAGGGGATCAGCTTCAAGCTGGTCCTTCGGAGGTCTCTATTCTTGATTGAGCCGAGAGATACAGGAGGAGGACTATACAGTCTCATCCCGATGTGGAGTGCAGTTTGATGTCCTTTGATCAGATCACCCATTGTTTTACATCTTCATGCCATGTCAGACCGCTTATACCCGGGGGTCAGTCTTTCAGGATGAACACCGGTGGCGGGCTCACTGATCGCAATTTGTTGCTTTCACATTCATGAATGATGGACATTATCCTCCTCCAATGGCCACCTGCCATTGTAGCGTGCCTGCCCCCCCCCCCATTGAGCTGACCCCAAAGAACCCTGACATGTTACCTTGTACTAAACATGCATCCTCAGCAAAACTGATCTAAGCCAGAACATGGCAACCCTTGTAGCCAGGAAGCCTCAGTAACATGACTGTCAAATACCTCACGGGCACCTCCTTACTTTAGGTCCCACCACAACAGATTGGCATCTTTACTGGGCTTTCTCACCAGTCCTCTGTAAAAACTGCAGTCTATTGTTACATAAGCAGCTATAGCCTGTCCCCTGTCAGCATGCTGCAGAGTGGGACCCTTGCTTTCTCTTGGGAAGAGATACAACATGTTCCCTGCTGAGTCAGAGCCAGAGCACTCCTGTCAGCAAGAAGCATGAGCTTTGCTGGTTGCAGAGCTATAGGTTCAACTTAAAGGGATTGAAGTAAATGCAGATTTAAAAAAAAACAAACAAACGTGTTATTCTTGCCTGCTTTGTGCAATGGTTTTGCTCAGAGCAGCCCCTATCGTCCTCTTTACGGGTCCCCCTTCTGTTCTCTGAGCTCCTCTCCCCTGTCAAGTGCCCTCATAACAAGCCACCTGCTATGGGGGCACTTGTGTGTTCTTGCTCCTGAGCCATCTGTATGCATTTAAAGTGTTACTAAACCTAAAAACATTTTTTACCTTAAAGTGGTTGTATACCCTTTTTTTTTTCTATTTTTACCTACAGCTAAGCCAATAATAAGGCTTACCTGTAGGTAAAATGAATATCTCCAAAACCTGTACGGTTTAGGAGATATTCACTTTGCATGCACCACTGACAACAGTGGCGCATGCGCTGTGAAGGTCTGGCAGACGCTGCCGGAACCTTGGCAGAATTTTTTTTTCCATGCGCATGTGTGGGAGTGACGGCATCGTGGCTCCAGCCACTCACAGCAGCGTAGCCGTGAACCCGGAAGACATGCCGAGGGGAAATATCAGCTGCCGACACCTTGTTCTATGGTAAGTATTTCATAACGAGCTAGTATGCGATGCATACTAGCTCATTATGTCTTTTGCCTTACAGGATTAAAAAAAAAAAATAATAATAATAATTTTGTGCGGGTATACAACCGCTTTAATGGTAAAAAATGCATTAAGGTAAAAAAAAAAAAAATTCAGTGTCCCTGTGCCCCTCCTTCCCTGTGAAAGGGGAAGTGAGGGAAGAAGAGATCAGCGCTGTGCAGTGCTGCATCTTTTCTCCCCTTCCTCTTTGCACTTCATTTGAGCAGCAGGAGCCATTGGCTCTTGTTACGATCAATCAGAGGAAGTGGGGGGTGGGCCTAAGTCCCACTGTGTAAGTCTATCACGTTCTGTACGTCGCCCTTTAAGAGGCGGTCTGCGGGCCCGCGTGTGCCCACCAGGAGCTTTGTGAGCGCGATTGCGGGTCCTGGGGACTCGATGTCCGTGGGCATACCCGCAATCGTCTCACGGAGAGGAAGAACAGGGAGATGCTAATGTAAACAAGCATTTCCCCGTTCTGCCTAATGACACTGTCACTGATCACCGTTCCCTGTTATCGGGAGCGATGATCAGTGTTGTGTCACACACAGTCCCCCCCCCAGTTAGAATCACTCCTTAGGACACACTTAACCCCTACAGTGCCACTTAGTGATTAACCCCTTCGCTACCAGTCACATTTACACAGTAATTAATGCATTTTTAATTGCACTGATCGCAGGATAAATGTGAATGGTCCCAAAATCGTGCCAAAAGTGTCCGATCTTTTCCGCCATAATGTTGCAGTCACGATAAATGTTGCTGATCGCTGCCATTACTAATACAAATTCCATAAAACTATCCCCTGTTTTGTAAACGCTATAATTTTTCCACAAACCAATCAATAAATGCTTATTGCGATTTTTTTTTTTTTACCAAAAATATGTAGAAGAATATGTATCTTCCGAAACTGAAGAAAAAAATGTTTTTTATATATTTTTGGGGATATTTATTATAGCAAAAAGTAAAAAATAATGTGTTTTTTTTTTTTTTCAAAATTGTCACTATTTTTTGTTTATAGCGCAAAAAATAAAAACCGCAGAGGTAATCAAATACCACCAAAAGAAAGCTCTATTTGTGGGGAAAAAAGGACATCAATTTTGTGTGGGAGCCACGTCACATGACCGCACAATTGTCAGTTAAAGCAACACAGTGCCGAATAGCAAAAAAATGCTCTGGTCTTTGGCCAGCCAAATGGTCCAGGGCTTAAGTGGTTAAAGCCATACTTTTTTGTATTAGGGAAAAGTCACATTTTTATTTCTCGCTGTGACCCCACTGGAGACTTTCTCATTGCTGGCTTTGCGAGACAAGGACAAGAAACCTGGTCAGAATGTGTTTTTATTTTTGTCTGTGTCTCCGTTGGAGATATCTACTTCTACCTTTAAGCTTTACTTCAATCAGACTTGAGATCTAAACCTAAACATTATTTTTTCAATTGAAGCTGTAATTATGAATGATTGTAATTACCTACCTCTTCTGTGGCCAAGAGGTATGACAAGGATGGAGTCCTTGTGACATGTTTGAGATTGTTGATCTGCTGTGTCCCCATGTATGCTCCGTGCAGCCTTTCCTTACATGATGGAACCCTTGAAATCATTGTCCAGTCTGAGGGTCGGTGCACACCACAAAAATGCACTCCACATCTGTTCCGTATGCATTTCTGCTTGCGCATTTTTAATGCTTTTTTGATGTGTTCCAGTGTGTTTTTCGGTCCATTTTTGATGCTTTTTTCCTGTTTTTTCCCCACTATACTAGGGTCCAGTGCGTTTTTGATGCGTTCCAGTGCATTTTTTTTTTCCAAGGTGTTTATTACATTTTCAATAAATTTGCAAGGTTACAGAAAAGGTACAAGAATACAAGGAACGTGACCAATGATTTGGTTATAAGAGTTCACAAACCTTGCCTAGATGAGATCAGATTATATCACTTTTTAAAGAAAAAAAAAAAAGACAGAGAAAGAAAGAAAAACAGTATACCTGCAATATTGAGTATAGACAAATGAAATCCTAAGTGTCTTAACTGTTGGGGATTGGAAGACTGCACTTGGGGGGTTCAGTATAGGTCAAACAAGTAAACCGGAGCATACCACCCCGTGACCCAGACACCCCTATCGGGATCATACTGTGAATGGGTGGGGGCATTTGTTATCTGCAGAGGTTATCTCGTCAGTATTTGTTTACTAATAGGGTTGTATGAGCCCCCCTTTGTCTGTAGGGTTGTATGTGTGGCCAAAACCTGTCGCTGGGCAGCCCTTCAGAGGTGTTCATCACAATATGTTATCTATTGTGTCCCTATCACAGGAAGTTTATAGAATGTCAGGTTTTAAGTTAGCCAATGAGGTGCCAGGATTTGTTTTGGAAGGGGAGGAGAAAGAGGGTAGGAAGAAGGCGGCGGGGGCATGAGTATCGTTTTGTCGTTTTTCCCTGTGTTCTAAATTTGTGAATTGTTTTGGAGGTCATGAAAATCAGCGGAGTCACTAAAGTTTTCCGAAATTTTGTTGGATTCTCTCTAGCTTGGTGTTATAGGTTCTCCATTTCCACTGTTTTCTCTATGCGCTTAATCCATTCAGCAACTTTAGGGGGGTTATTGCTTATCCAGTGGATTGGTATACGTTGTTTTGCCGCGTTGATGAGGTGCAAGGTGATGGATTTTTTGTATGCTGAGTGAGGTCCAGTGCGTTTTTAATAATACTTTTTACTGCGTTCCAGTACAGTCCAGGGCAGGAAAAATGCAGCATGTTTTACTTTTTTTTTTCTGGAACTGAAAAGCCCTGCAACTGACTGCACTGGTGTGAACTATGCCATTGGAAATCATATAACCTACTTTCTCTTAAGTTCACCGACTGAAGCAGCTCGTTTCTTAGACCATCGGGTTGTTATGCCACCTTCAGGAGAGGACTAGGCACAACATGTTAACATGTATAACAAAACCAGAACTTTCTAGTTCCGCCCAAGGAGCAGTCCCTTAGGCAACAACCCCCCAGCCTGCTACTGCAGCCTCAGTACGTCAACAAGCAGTAGAACGTAAAAAAATAGGAGGGGCGGGTGCTGTGTCATTCGGTGAACTACAAAGAAAAGGATTTTACAGTGAGTACAAAAAATCCTATTTTCCCTTACGTTCACTGACTGACACAGCTCCTTTCTTAGACCATCGGGACATCCCCATCCAGTGCCAAAACGAGGGGTGGGAAAAAGCATAAAAACTTCACCCACAATGGCATGTGGGAAACAGTACAAAACTTCACCCACAAAAAACACAGTGTGGGAACAGCATAGAACTTTTACCCACAAAAAAACAGAGTGCTCCTCATCTGGGAGTCATTACCTTACAAACCGCCTCAACTTGCGGTAACAAATGCAACAGTGCATTTACTTAAAAGCAACTGTGTTTTTTGTCAAAAAAAATGATATTTTTTTTTAGAGCAATTGCAAATTACACGGCCGGCCTGCAAAACTGCAGCCAAAACCGGCATCAGCCGATGTGCTGACATCTACCTTGTAGAATTTTGTAAAGGTGTGAATAGACGACCAAGTCGCCGTTTTACACACTTGAGCGACAGACGCTTGGTGTCAGAAGGCCCAAGACGTTCCAATTGCCCTGGTGGAGTGGGCCGTGACCAGAAAGGGGGGCACCTGCCCCTTCTAGGCATATGCCTGTACCTGTACTGATCCACCTGGAAATGGTGGCCGACGAGACTGCCATGCTTTTTTTCAGACCAGCCACCAAAACAAACAAGGAGTCTGACTTCCAAAAGGGAGCCGTAGCAGACAAATACACCCTCGGAGCCCGAACCACATCCAGGGAATCGAGGGCCACCTCCTTAGGATGTGTCGGTTTAGGACCCAGAGATGGTAACACAATGTCTCATTGATGTGGAACGCCGAAACCACCTTCGGCAGAAAAGAAGGTTGTGGACGCAACACCACCTTATCCTTGGGGATAACCAGATAGGGCGACTTGCAAGACAAGGCTGCCAGTTCCGAAACCCTCCTGGCCGATGTAATGGCCACTAGGAAAAACACTTTCTGGGAAAGAGTCAACAGAGGGATCTCTCTGATATTTTCAAATGGTAGTTTCTGAAGAGCCGATAACACCAGGTTCAGATCCCACGGGGGTAACGGTGAATGCACCAGAGGAAATACATGTCAGACCCCTTGAACAAAAGTGCTCACTAAAGAGTGAGACGCCCGGGGTCACTGAAAAAAAGACAGCCAAAGCTGATATTTGTCCTTTAATGGTGCTTAAAGCCAATTTCTGGTCTACTCCTTGCTGTAAAAACGAGGCTGCAGGAGGCAGGCTGGGGACTTGTTACCTAAGGTATTTACATGAGTGTACTATAGCGGACACCTGTGCGAGAGCCGTGTTTACCCATGTGGGGATTCACAAGTGTTCCATATATCCCCCGAGCAGGTAGTCCCTTTCATGTCCATTGGGACTATAGTTGCCACCTCATCCCTTTAAACCTGAACACATATTAATTACACAGGTTCTGAGGCTAATTTAATGCTGAAAAGGCATCAAGTGAGTTTAATTACTACCTTAATCAGCCAGAGAACCTGTATAGTTAATATGTGTTCTGTTTTAAAGGGATGAGGTGGCAATAATTGGGACACAGCGGCTGCAAAGACAAAATTGCTGCTCCCAATTTGACATCCATGCTGGCGCACAGCCTCGAATGCACACTCAAAACCACGATAATAGTACCTCTCGAATGCCCCCCCCAAACTTTTGTCAGTCGGATCAGCATGTGAAGAGATTGGCGCAAGGATTGGCTTGTCAGGCTCTGGTAAAGTTCACAAAAAATGGTGACCGTTTGCCACACCAACTCCCTGTTGTGTAAATGTGAATGAGATGGGTAAAAGATGGCTTCAGCTCCTGTTCTCCAGCTGTAGAGAACCCCTCAGACGCGTTTCACCCCTTTCTGGAACTTATATAGCGGCCTTTGCGATGAAGGCCTGAAAAGGGCGAAGTGTGTCTGAGGGGATCTCTACAGGTGGAGAACAGGAACTGAAGCCATCTTTTACCCATCTCATTCTCATTTATGCAACAGTAAGTCGGTGTCTGTGCACGGTTGTTGCAGTCTATCCAAACGCACACTATCTGCGTATGGGGCTAAGCACCCGTCTCACACCGTTGTCTAATTGGAAAAAGCTGCTGTATCCATGCAACCACTGCGCCCCAATAGCCATAACTGGGACAGCTTGAGTCAAACACCTCTGAAAAGTGGTCCCAGCTTTAATAGATTTTCATAGGAGCATCAGTGCTTGCCGCACATGTGAATGAGCCCTTAGTTTGTGGCTGCACTGACTTGCTTCCTTTCCCAGTTAGCCTGCGTTCACATTGACTGCGGCTTTGAAATTGTGTGACTTCATCTGAAATCGCACAATTTCAAAGCTGAATCTCAGTGCGAATTTGAAGACATCTGTGTGGCTTCATGCACAAATATCTATTCTCGTTCAATATTTTTATTGAGTTTTTTATTAAGTTTCATCAGTATAGCAAAACATCGTGATAACAAATATCCCCATCCGGAAGCCAACATGGCCCTTCGGTAGGGTTTAACAAAAACAAAATTTAACAAGATAACTGTGTGCCAATGTAACAATGAAAATATAACATACATCAGTGATACCTGATTCCTTGAAGGTTCAAGTCACGCCCGAAAGTGCTAAAAGTAGCGCATGTACTAGTTTTTCAAATTGGTGTGGCACCGCAAAGTCGGCGTTGCACCAATTTGAACAGTTCATTTGCCAGCAATAGGATGTGACTTGTCATGCAGTTTGACCTGGAAAATCGCATGACAAGTCACTCCAATGTGAACGGCGGCTAAAAGACGTCTCCAAAATTTTGGTGTTCTATCCATTCCCCACTCTGTTGAAAATGAAAAGTTTATTCTGCAGAGATACTTTGCCTATAAATCCAACTTCCACTTTCCATAAAGCTTTCCATAAAAAACACAGATTAATAGGAATACCTGCACTCATCATTTCCTCTTTGATCTTGAACAAAATAATGCATGTTCTTGTCAAAACTAATAATTTGTGTTCTCGTCAGTGGAAATCAATAAGTAATTTTCTGCCGTTCTCTTTCATGGATGGTTGGGCAAAGCTGCTCTTACAATGCGAATATTTACATTGCGGCTTTCAAGTGAGTCTTATGGTTCCATATTTGAGCCTTTGATTGGAATTTAATGGCCCCGTGCTTTTTATCTCATTGCTCTAGTCGCAGACTGAAATTGAAAATGCCATCACAGTTTTGTCTGCTGTTATTTGCTACGTGAGGTCACAATAAATTCTCATTATATGAGCAGGTATAACTAAATCACTTAGAGACTTTCACCTGCGGTAACCCCTTTTACCATATTCTATACTGACAGCTTGGCACTAAAGACAGTCGATCACCACTGGGCTTATGCAAGAATACGGCCTTAAAGCTGAAAATCAAGCAAATTTAAAAGACTGAGATGAATGCTGCTCTGTATTCATGAATACATCAATAAATGTATATATTTTTTTTAAATGCAAGCACCTGAATTTGATCTTATTTCAACCAGAATAAGGCCCCATACACACTATAAGATTTCCGGCAGATTTTTGTATTCAGATTTACCAAAACCATGTAGTGGCAGGGCCTGCCTGATTGCATACAAATTAAAAACTCTCATGCTGCGTACACACGACCAGACTTTTTGACGGACTAGGTCCGATGGTCTTCCCGGCAGACTTTTGGCAGAGTTCCGACGGACTTTCCAAATGAACGGACTTGGCCACACACAATCACACCAAAGTCAGATAGATTTGAACGTGATGACGTACGAATGGACTAGAATAAGGAAATTCATAGCTAGTAGCCAATAGCTGCCCTAGCATTGGTTTTTGTCCGTCGGAATATATACACACGAACGGATTTTGCGATAGGAACATGTTCTATTTCTAAAGTCCATCAGATTTTTGGACAGCAAAGGTCTGATGGAGCCCACACACAATTGAATTGTCCGACGGATTCGTTCCGTCGGACCTTTGCTGTCGAAAAGTCCGGTCTTGTGTATGCGGCATCAAGGTTTGACCTCATATTCTATGGTTTTGATAAATCTGAAGACAAAAATCTGCAGAAAATCTAATCGTGTGTATGGGGTCTTAGTCCCTGTACCAGCAGCAGAGCTAAGATTGGGAGATGAAGAAGCAGCACAATTAGCCAATCAGTTATTTTGCTGACAAGCAGTATAGAATTACAGGCATGCATTGTTCCTATCGCCTGATGCCCAAGACAGGCAGTGCCAGGCTGGTATTTGTTGTTAGCATTTAGCCCCGCAGCAGGCAAGCAGCAGGGTTTGTTTGCCGGATGGAAACATTCAGGCAGCTGTATGCCTGAATACTTCCACACATCCCAGTAAAGTACCCCCAACCTTTGCGTGCCCCCCCGATATGTATCCCATGTTCCGCGTGCCCATCTGCATGCCAGGACTGGCAGAGTGGGTGCCGCCAGGTACAGGGGAAGGAGGAGAGCAGACAGACGGGAAACAGTGTAATGCAATCTGCATTGCATTACATTCATTGGAGCACAGAGAAGACATGCAAGGTCGTTTAGACCCTGCATGTCTCAAAGAGAACCTGTCACCAAAAATAATAATCACAAAAAAAGTTAAGTAAAAAAATAAATGTTTTTTAAAAATTACACCTAAGCACATAAAATCCCCCCACCCCCCACCTATATGCACGTACAAATGTAAAAGCATGCATCAGGGTGCCTACGCCTGAAAACCTCAATTACGATACACGTGTTTTGTATTGCCGGAATGAGAGCAATATTTCTCGCACCAGACCACCCCCATAGACATAAACTGATGACCTGTAGGGGCTTTTAAAGCGTCGCCTATAGAAAATATAGGGTACATGGGTTTGACATGTTGGGTATCTGTTTACTCAGTGCAACCTTATTTTTTATATTATACCTTTTCTTTATTTTTGTGGCCCCTTGTGGTGGATGATTTAAACCAGCTGTAGGAGTTCTTCTGCGATATCTCCATCCTTGGCTGTGGTCAAAATTCAATATGCAGTGTGGCCCCCTGTAATAAGGGACCATTTATTTCCGGTAAGCGGCAGTTTGTCTATACGTGGTGGAGGTGGCTCACAGACAATCTTGGGTGTGGAAGTTTTGACCGTCACATTGGCGTTAAGGATTCATAGGATATCTGTGGACTATTATACAATTATTTTTGAATAATTTACACGTGAAAGCTACACATGGTCACGTTTATCGGACTTATTTATTATTGATTTATGTATTATTGACACATTAATTCGGTATTTATATATAATTAATTTTTAGAATTATTTATATTCATTTGTTTATTTGATTATTTTACTGTTGATTTGCACTTCACGTATTCATTTGATAATTTTGTAGCACTTTATGTCACTTTTTGCACTTTATATTCCTAGACAACTTTATGCAAGTTTTGCATGTTATAGTCAGTTTTGAGTATTACTATGATATCTTTTGCACTACATTGAATTGATGAGTGCTGTCACGTTTTAGCACAGCTCCTTTTAAGATTATATTTCTTCAGTGTTGTCGCATGAAAAGATATAATAAAATATTTACAAAAATGTGAGGGGTGTACTTACTTTTGTGAGATACTGTATATGGTTTGTGGCTATTGAAGAAAATATTTAAATGAGATGTTTTTTGTGCTCAAAATTAGCTTTTAAAGCAACTCCATCAGTTATATATAAATAAAGGCCACTTAGAATTTGTACAGTTATTACAAAATAAAATTTTTCATACTTTTCGTCTTTTTGTAAATCCCACAATGGTCTCTAATCATGGAGTACACAGTGAAAATCTCCAGTGGATAAGCACTGTTAGGGCACTATGATTATTTGCTATGGCGATACGTTTTCTATAAATGCATTGCCTGGTTTGTTCAGTATGTTGTGTTTTTTATGCTGCTTTTGCTGTTATGTATGTTTAATTTGTCCTGTAATTCTGCTTTTTACAGTCCAGAGCTGTCGTCTCTGCTTCTCCTGGTGGTGTGACGTTCCAGAAATGTGCAACAGTGAGTGTGAATGCCTGTAATAATATTCAAAAGTTTTGACAAGCATGAGAAAAATACGCTATGGCCTCGGTCCATATGATGTAATGTTTAGGAGTATTACCCCACCCAGGAGCAACAGGTGTTGCCTACATAAGTCTATGTCCAGGGGTGTACGTTTATACTCCTATACCTGTTTACACAAGTACCAGTGCATATCCGCTTACAGCTATTGACTTCTTTGGTGGGGAAATACGCCTGAATTTTACTTCATAAGGTCCCAGGCACTAATGTGCATGTGGCCGTTATAGACCAAAATTTTGGATGCATGATCACTACTAGTGTTGGGCGAGTGGTTCGGATCGAGCATAAGTTTGGCCCGTACATCGCTCGTTCAGGGAACACCCGAATTTGTGTGGTGCTCGGCAGGATGTTCGCCCGCCGAGCGTTGCAGAGTGCATTCCAATCCCTGATTGGGTAGAGCATTGCCCAGTCAGGGCACAGTAAATAGCTGGTTGTTAAAGCGGTTGTATAGTCTATTTTTTTACTTTTACCTACAGGTAAGCCTATAATAAGGCATACCTGTAGGTAAAAAAAAAAATCTCCTAAACCTGTATGGTTTAGGAGATATTCCCCTGGCAATGAGCCGCTGACTGCAGCGGCGCATGCGCACAGCGGTTTCTCAGCTAGAAGCCCTGCCGGAAAGAAATCTCCTGCATGCAGGAGTGACGATATCGCTGCTCCGGCCACTCACAGCGCCCGAGCCGCGATATCCGGAAGACACGCCGAGGGAACATGTCAGCTCCCTCGGTGTGTATCGGGCGATATGTCATACTAGCTCATTATGCCTTTTCCCTTACAGGTATGAAAAAAAAATTAATTCAGCGGGCTTATTACCGCTTTAAAGAGTGAGCCGGGAAGCTGGCTGCTGCGACTTTAACAGCTGATGACTCATCAGCTGTCAACAGGCTTCCCCACAGACTGCTGAATGAAAAAAATAAATAAAAAATTGCTGACCCTTTGGGTCTGGTATGGATTTTAAAGGGAACTCCACATCAAAATTATAGAAAAAAAATGGAGTGGCCCCCCCACCCCCCAAGATCCATACCTGACTCTTATCCGAGCATGCAGCCTGGCACGCCAGAAAAGAAGGGGGGGGGGTGAGCAAGTGCCCCCCCCACCAAACCATAGCAGGCCATGCTCCCCCCCACCCCAAAGCACCTTGTCCCCATTTTAATGGGGAAAAGGGCCTCCTCCCCACAACCCTGGGTTGTGGTTGTTGTGATTTGCGGGCAGGTGACTTATTGGAATCTGGAAGCCCCCTTTAACAAATCTCGGCCCCCCCCGTGAGAATGAGTATGGGGAACATTGTATTCACCAAAAAAACTGTTAAAAATAAATAAAATCACGACAATGCTCCCCCGAAAAAAAAAAAAAGAAGCTCCGCCCTGCTCATCGGTTTTATAGTTCTTAAGTAAGGGGTGTTGGCAATGCCCCATGTAACATCATCGGTCAGCAAATTTTGGGTCGGGGACGTCACATGGGGCGGTGGTGGGGTCGGCATCGTGATTGACAATGGATCTAGATCGGGGACATTTATTTTTATTTTTTAATAAAGGAATTGTCAAAAATCGTGTATGTTTTATTTATTTTGTGCACTTTTTTGGTGAATGTAGGGGTACTTTGTGCCCCATACTCTTTCACATGGGGGGGGGATCTGGGGGCCCCCTTGTGGCCTTCCAGTGGGCTTCCGGATTCTGATAAATCCCCTACCCACAGACTCCCCACAACCACAGTTTAGTATTGATGGGCAAGGTTGGGGACAAGGTGCTTTGAGGTGGGGGGTTTGCCCCATGTTGAAGACATGTGGTCTGGTATGTTTCAGGTGGCGGTGTGCTCACTCGCTTTGCATGCTCGGATAAGGGTCTGGTATGGATCTTGGGGGGGGCCCACCATTTTTTGTTATCTTAGGGTGGGGTTCCCCTTAAAATCCATACCAGGCCCAAAGGGGCCCCCACACCATTTTCTTTCACATTTTTCTATTGCCGGAAATGGTAATGTATTGCCGGAAATTTAAATGTTATTTTTTTCTTTTATATATGTCAGTTTTACTGCAGCAGGTTCTATACATGGTACAGATTTGCCACTTTACAGGCAGACTAAGGGGACCCCTAGGTACTATATTTAAAGCAATTTTTCAATTTTATTGTTTCACTTTAAGCATCCATAAAATTACTGCTCACAATGTTTTAAAAAAAATGTTTTGCATTGATACATGTCCCCCAGAGCAATACCCAGGTCCCCATACACTTTTTATGGCCAATAACTTGCATATAAGACTTTAAAATAGGGACTTTAATGCAGTTACTACCCTGATCATTACACCTACTATATGGCTAAAAGTATGCAGACCCCTCTCCAAATTATTGAGTTCATGTTGTCTGTGGTCCTAATATTGCTACATCATAGACATTTTAGAAAAAAGGATATGTGCACTTATCCTTTAAAGTGGTTGTAAACCCTTTTAATATCCAGTAAAGTGACTGGCCTCAGATAATACACAAAGATGAAACAAATCCTCCTACACAAGTTGTACCTGTTCATCTGCAGTTTTTTCTTCTCTGAATCCTTTCAAAGTGCTGAATTTATAAAGCTGTCAGAAAAAGGGGGACAGAGATCTGAAGTTACACACTGCAGACCTCTGACAGCTGATTGGACGGAAGGGAGCCACCCCCTTCACACAGCTCACAGGAACAGGGCTAAGGCTGTCGATCAGCTGGAGGTCCCTCTCCTGTCACCTTTTCTCTCTTTGTGTTAGGGAAACTTACCAGAAGTGACTCATGCTGATAGCAGAGGAATGAAGCAACAGACAGAAATTACACTTAAAGAGGAAGTAAACCCTGATGGGTTACTTCCTCTTTGTCTCCCTGCAATGGTAAAGCATAATGGGCTACTATGCATCGCATAGTAGCCCATATATGTATGACTTACCTGACACAGGAGCCAGCGATGTCACCGCTGTCCCCTGTAATCCGGAGCATCCATCTTCTTCCGGGTATCGCTGCTCCGGCCACTCACAGTGCCAGAGCAGCGATGACATCACTCCCGCGCAAGGGAGCCGCCACTAACGGCATATCCCTGCACGCCGCTGTCTGCGGCGCATGCGCCGTAGACAGCTGTGACTGTCTTTCAGTAAATATCTCCTAAACCGTGTAGGTTTAGGAGATATTTCTTGGACCTACAGGTAAGCCTTAATCTAGGCTTACCTGTAGGCAAAGTGGTTTGTAAGGGTTTACAACCACTTTAATGCAGTACACACTATATAGGGATATGCTTTGTTCACATTTCATGTCTGAGGTTTACAAGCACTTTAAAATAAGGCCTTAAAAGAATAAGTTATAATAAACCCACCAATAAACCTAACCTAAATGTAGCTCCATAAACCTGAAATATAAGTTTAATCATTTTCAAAACAAAAATCAGAGGCTAATAAAATTGTACGATCGCATGGATTATAGCACCAAGATAAAATTAAAACTCTTTGCTCCAACACGCAATGCACCTAGACATCTAGATTTATTTTTTCCTTTTCCCTCTTACTGCTTAAGGCCAAGGGACAAAGAGAGATAGGCTGGTACATTGTACCAATGCAGATTTAAAAATACAAATTTAATAAAGCCTTCCAAATGGTATGAAGTCACTAAACACCACAATCCTAGAGGGTTTAAAGGTCATTCCTTCTAAACCCAAATGGTTAAAGGTAAAGCTTAGTTGGTGGAGCTCTCGTTCATCAAGTCTCTAGGACTTGTACTCAAGTTGATGGCACTTAATAATCATATTAAAGCCTGGTGGACTGTGTAAGCCTCTGGCTTCCTTTATGCCTTGGATATTTGTGTAGGGAGATTCAGAGCAATCATTCCAAACTCTGTACCTTTCCATCATAACGTCTTTCCACACCTGATTTTTGTAATATGTGTAATATAAAATGAATATTCCAACATGGAGATTGGAACCCTTCATGGTGACCACAGTAGGTGCACAGATCTAGGGACTCAAGCAACAAAGGTCTTGCCAATAGAGTCCCCGAGAGATTTATGACACTAAGGTGGTTTAACTCTTCAGCATCTACCAAAAAAATTAAATGAGCTTACTCTTTTAATTGTGGGTTGAGTTGGCAATAAATAGTTTAACATTGAGTGGTGTTTACTAATATGTTAAAATACTAATATAATACTAATAATTAAAATACACACAAAATTGCTGATAATTGCTTAAATATCATGGGTACTAATTCATTCATGCAGTCCTGTTGTCAAAGCCCCTCCTCTACTAATTTGTGTCCACCTTGGCATTTTAATGTTGTATGTTCCCGGATGCTAGGTAGTACTAGGTAGAGGTCAAGTGCAAAGTGTTTACTATTTATAACATGTGCTGGCCATAAATTATTCCACATAATATAGATAACATAGTCAGATGTTAAATAGAAGCCTGTGGCACCGGACCCCTATTTCTCAATCTGTGTACAGATAGTTCTATGAATACACAATGACTTGGATTGCAGAGACACCGCTAACCTCCAGCGCCTCTCACAGCCCGTGAGAAACGAAATTTAATATAGCAAAGCTTTATCAAATCTGTTAAGCTGGGATTGTTTTCCCTAGATAGACTTTGTGAATTGCACAATCGAGATTTTAATTTGCGTGCAGAATTAGTTTATTATGAGCATTATATATTTTTAGAGGGTTTACATCTAAATTGTGTACTGTGGCTCAGCTATTCATAATCTGTTCTCAGCCCCAGGGAATCTCTTGGATGCCACTGAAATTGATGGCAAGGTCTATACATAAATATGTGTATAACGCCATAAGGTTATTCATATTAATGTTTGTGTTTAGAGGTTACATGCAAATGTATGTAAGTATAGCAAAAAGATTTACTAGCCCAATATTTTTTGACATATTCTGGGCCTAGCATTTCTGTAGCTCATTCATATTCAAGGGTAATATATGTGTGTATGTGTGTGTGTATGTATATATATATGTATGTGTGTGTGTGTGTGTGTGTGTATATATAATATATATATCTACAAAAATGTATGGTGGATGAGATGTGGAACTAAAAATGAGCTGTGGAAGACAGAAAAGGGTATGGAACCAACAATGGGAGGTGGAGGACATCAGAGGATATTGAACAAACAATGAGCTGTGGAGGACCGGAGAGGGTATGGAAACAACAATGAGCTGTGGAGGACTGCAGAGGGTATGGAAACAACAATGAGCTGTGGAGGACCGCAGAGGGTATGGAAACAACAATGAACTGTGGAGGATCGGAGAGGGTATGAAAACAGCAATGAGCTATGGAGGACAGGAGAGAGTATGGAAAAAACAATGAGCTGTGGAGGACAGAAGAGGGTATGGAAACAACAATGAGCTGTGGAGGACCGCAGAGGGTATGGAAACAACAATGAACTGTGGAGGATCGGAGAGGGTATGAAAACAGCAATGAGCTATGGAGGACAGGAGAGAGTATGGAAAAAACAATGAGCTGTGGAGGACAGAAGAGGGTATGGAAACAACAATGAGCTGTGGAGGACAGAAGAGGGTATGGAAACAACAATGAGCTGTGGAGGACAGAAGAGGGTATGGAAACAACAATGAGCTGTGGCGGACAGAAGAGGGTATGGAAACAACAATGAGCTGTGGTGGACAAAAGAGGGTATGGAAACAACAATGAGCTGTGGAGGACAGAAGAGGGTATGAAAACAACAATGAGCTGTGGCGGACAGAAGAGGGTATGGAAACAACAATGAGCTGTGGCGGACAGAAGAGGGTATGCAAACAACAATGAGCTGTGGAGGACAGAAGAGAATATGGAAACAACAATGAGCTGTGGAGGACAGAAGAGAATATGGAAACAACAATGAGCTGTGGCGGACAGAAGAGAATATGGAAACAACAATGAGTTGTAGAGGACTGGAGTTGGTATTGTAGCAATAATGAGCTATGGAGGACAGGACAGGGTATTGAACCAATAATGAGCTGTGGAGGACAGGAGAAGGTATTGAACTAACAATGAGCTGTGGAGGACAGGAGAAGGTATTGAACTAACAATGAGCTGTGGAGGACAGTAAATGGTATAGAAACAAGTTGTGGAGAACAGGAGGTGGTACTGAACCAATATTGAGCTGTGGAGCACAGCAAAGGGTATGTAAACCACAAGTTGTATGAGACAGGAGAAGGTATTGAACCAAAAATGAGCTGTGGAGGACTGGAGAGGGTATGGAAACAACAATGAGCTGTGGAGGACAGGAGAGGGTATGGAAACAACAATGAGCTGTGGAGGACAGGAGAGGGTATGGAAACAACAATGAGCTGTGGAGGATAGAAGAGGCTATGAAAACGACAATGAACTGTAGAGGACAGGAGAGGATATGGAAACGACAATGAGCTGTGGAGGACAGGAGAGGGTATGGAAATAATGAGCTGTGGAGGACAGGAGAGGGTATGGAAACAACAATGAGTTGTGGAGGACTGGAATTGGTATTGAAGCAATAATGAGCTGTGGAGGACAGGGTATTGAACCAATAATGAGCTGTGGAGGACAGGAGAAGGTATTGAACGAACAATGAGCTGTAGAGGACAGCAGATGGTATGGAAACAAGTCTTGGAGGATAGGAGATTGTATTGAACCAGTATTGAGCTGGGGAGGACAGCAAAGGGTATGGAAACAACGAGTTGTATGGAACAGGAGAGGGTATTGAACCAACAATGAGCTGTGGAGGACAGAAAAGAGTATTGAACCAACAATGACCTGCGGAGGATGGTCAAGGGTATGGAACCAGCAACGAGGTATATAGAATGGGGAGGGCATTGAAATGGCAATAGGGTAGAAGAGGGTATGAAAGCAACATCAATAAACTGTGAAGAACGGGTGAGGATATGGAAACAACAATTGGGTCTGTAGGATGGGAGGGTATATAGACACATTATTTAGGTGCAGAGCACAGGAGAGGCTATGGCACCAATAATATGGTGTTGCAGGACAGGAGAGGATATGGAATAAAAAATGAGATGTGGAATTTTTGTTCATATTGGCTGTGTTGTCAACTAATAAAAAATATTACTCTTCACCAACTGGGAACAGAGGGATGGAGTCATTGTATCCAGGAGGACTTTATCCTTCAGCTGTGTTCAACTTGCTTCTGAAAGTAACATTTATTTTTCACAGCTGCTATCTAGGGATTTCTAGGGAACTGGTAGATAAAGTAGCACAAGGAATGACAAGGGTCACTTTAACAGCTGTCCAAGTTGAATAGGGGCTATTGCATCTCTAAATTATTATAATCTGTGACATGCCTAACTTCGAGTTGCTTATCTGTCATCAATATATGTATATTCTGAAGGGTAGAAAGTGTCACAATGGATGATATATTCATTAATAAATCCTGGTATTTTTAAAATGGAAGCAGCCTAAGTACCTGAATTTGGCCTACTATCAATCTCCTGAAGTCTCTGTACAGCAGCACTCTGAGAAGCAGCACAAAGTGCCATTCGGGTATCTTGCACTGCAAGGAGGATGCTGATAGGAGAAGGGAGCAGAGTGTCATAGAGTTACTTTTTTAGGCCTCTTACACACTGCAGCTTGAAAAAGCTCGGTAAAGCTTTTTTTTACTGAGCAAAAATACAGCTCACTAATTGTAGTGTACCCACACACACAGGCCCGTAAACAATAGCCGTGCATTCTTCAATAAAAAAAAATAGGAAAATCTGCATTTTTGGTCAGTAATTTACGCCTCACTTGTGCAAATACACGTGATTGCGCACAAATATGTGTAATTGTGTACAAATTCCCAATTACATATTGCACAGTAAAAAAAATTCAATACGTTTTCGTTCGCAAATTTGCGTGAAAATTGTACCAACGCATATGTACGAAAATGCACGCAAATACATACCAAAAAAAATGCTGAAAAAGTCAATGCACTAACATGCGTTTCGTGTGCAAGAGGCCTTAGTGTCTTGCTTCTCCTTTCATTGTTTGGTCACAAATAAAGGAGAAGGAACACACTAATGTGCAGTGAAAGGTGAAAACAACACATTGGGGTTGATTTACTAAAACTGGAGACTGCAAAACCTGGCTCAACACTGCACAGAAACCAATCAGCTTCCAGGTTTTTTTTTTTTTTTGTCAATGCTTAATTAAAAAAGCTGAAATTAGAAGCCGATTCTTTTCCATGCACATCTGTACCAGACTTTTCACTCTCCAGTTTTAGTAGCCCCTTTCACACTGCTGTGACTTGAAAGTCACGTGATTTTGCGGCCGGGATTTTGCAGCGATTTCAGGGAATGCCTGTGTAAACTTGAGGTCTGTGCACCTCAACTCGCATCAAAGTCGGACCAAAGTAGTACAAGGACTACTTTGAGGTCGGTGTGCGACTTGAAGTCACACATGTATGAATGGTTATCATTGGGAATCACAGGGGTACAACTTGTCATGCGACTCTG
This sequence comes from Lithobates pipiens, assembly GCF_037356315.1. Taxonomy (NCBI): domain Eukaryota; kingdom Metazoa; phylum Chordata; class Amphibia; order Anura; family Ranidae; genus Lithobates; species Lithobates pipiens. The sequence goes on along the minus strand of NW_027507718.1, from coordinate 459,112,826 downwards.
ATGTCCAAAGTTGCAGGAAAAGTCGCACAAGTGTTAAAGCGGCCTAAATCAACCCCACTATATAGCTGTAAGTAAAAGTCAAACTAGAAAATATCCAGTCTCCTCTCCTGCCAGGCAAGTCTTTGCTATGTGGCAGACGTGTAAATGGGAGAACTGCATGGACAGAAATGAAAATCCGTTTAACGGTGCTAATATATATCTTTTTCTTATATATTTAGCTGTTTGCCTGAACTTGAGCTTGTAGCAATGTAGTCTTGAAGGTACACATAGCATTGTTTGGAAAACAGTGTTATAGGCCAGGCTCGCTGCAGCTATTTCTCTGAGAAGATTTTAAAGTTGAAAAACTGTCCTTTTAGGAAAAAAAACTAAAATAAAACCTTTCATAACTTGCATCTTACAAATGGAAAAAAAAAAATATATAAATTTGATGGTGACATGTCCTCTTTAATGCACAAACATTTTTGTGTGTTTTGGGCCTCTGCTTTCTGTTACCCTGACATCTACACAGTCTGTACAATTCAAAACTGATTACATGTCACTGTTAATTTGTCTTCTTCACTTATTGCTGAGGCATCTGAACACCTTTGATTAAGTCATCATCATGCAAGAGACCATTTGAATTCAGAGGTTATTTTTACACCTTCCATTAGCTGTTTGTTTGTGTTTCTGTTAACAGATACACCATCAAATAAAATGTAGCGTTTTTGCATTCTTCTCTCAGCTATGTTCCACACTTAAGTCTCGTACACATGATCGGATTTTCCGCAGACAAAGCATCAGACTTTTGTCCGAAGGGAGTGTGCCGTGAATTTGTCTTGCATACAAACGGTACACAATTGTCTGCCAACAAACACGAACGCAGTGGCGTACTAGATGTACTACGAGCTGATAAAGAGGAAGTTCAATTGTCAGGCGGCACCCTTTGGGCTTCTTCTGCTAATTTCGTGTTAGTAGAAGTTTGGTGAGTGTTGATTTGCACTTTTCATTTCACGCTTTTCATTTCGTGCTTTTCAGTTTGCGCTTTTCATTTCGTGCTTTTCAGTTTGTTTCTGAACAGCCATTCGTTAACCAGACATGTTGCGGAATCGGAGGAGATAACGTGTTATTTGTTATTGGCCTTGGAGTTATTGCTTTGACCCAGGTCCAGTCAAGGAACAGGAGGATTTCTTGGTTGCTTTATTAATCGTGACTAATTATGTCATATGCCTTTGCTGCGGGAGCTCATATGCCTTTGCTGCGGGATAGCATGTCTCATTTGTTTTCTTTTTTTAATTCACAATAAAGAAAATGTGTAGAATAATACTTGGCTATGTGTTTTTTACTTCAAATGACAGTTTGGGAGTTACATAAAAAAAAATACAATGTAAAATTAACAAGGGACACCAACATAGTTGTAACGTTTGATCTTAAAAACTACGGGATAATGGTGTTGTGTTAACTTGCCCAAAAAACAAAAACAAAAAAACATAATAATAATCTAAAAAAAAGAAAATAGAAGCATTTTAAAATATATGTTTGGCAGAACTCCATCAGTATCACCAGCAAAGCAACTTTATTTTTATCCCATTAAAGAAGAAGAAAATTGGGCTCTGCATTTTGAGATTTCATAATTTGCCACGTCACGAATGTTAATTCACCATTACGAACGCTAGTTTACAAGACCGACCGCTTCTGGCTCATCCTTGCTTTCGAGCATGTGTGTTTGTACTTTGGACTTTTGTCTGACAGACAATCAGAAAATCTGACAACAGATATTTGTCAGCGGAAAATTTATAAGCCTGCTATCCAACATTTGTCCGCGGAAAATCCGACTTGCCAACAGTCGGATTTTAGGCCAACAGTCTGCCGACACACAATTCCTTTGGAAAATCCGATCGTGTGTACGAGGCTTATTTTTCGGATTTCACTGATTTTTCGTGTGTACGAGGCTTTAAGTTTGTGCCAACTTGCTTTAAAAGTTAAAATTTTCACACTTGCATCCACACATGTTAAAAGTTTGAGGTCTAATCAAAAATAATCATTTGCTTTTAAATCTAGAGCAGATGCAGTTACTAAATTTACCCAATTAAATCCTTTTCCAGCTTCCAGTACAGTGGGAGGTTAGGTGATATACAATCTTGTACAGGACAACCTCATTTGTTATGGCCTTTACTACATTTATTCACGTCAACCTGCAGCAAGGCTATGGACATTGTAAGAGTTAGCCCTGCTTCACACCAGTGCAGCTTTGAAATTGCGCTACTTCAAAGCTGCACATCAGTGTGATTTGTACATCTGATTTCACTGCAGCCTACGACTTAATTTAACATTTAAAACTTAGCCATGCTCATGAGCACCTGTGGTGTAAGACTAAGTCTCAGAAAGATTTCAACCAATATAAATCTGCCCTCTAAAAATACAATTCCAGCCTCTTCACTGCCAAGTAGACCTATTTTATCACTTTCATAAACAACTTATTACCCTGTCCCCCTTAACTCTTTACCTTCAACTCTTTACTTCGTCCTCCACTGTCTCCACCCACTAACTCACTCACTGCCCAGGAGATCTCCAATCACTTCAAACCTGAAGATTAATACAATTTGCGAGGAGATCTCTGCTGTTCAGATACCCTCCATGCTTTATACTTCATGCCCCCAGGTACAATCATAACTTCCCCCTTTCAAGCCCACCACTATAGACGATATTGCTAAACTACTTGCTAACATCCAGCTAACCACCTGCCATCTGGATCCTGTTTTCTTACAAATGCTGCCTTCACCCTCTGGCTCTATTCTACCCTCCCTAACCCACATCTTCAATCTCTCCATCTCCTCTGGCATCTCCCCCCAACCCTCTAAAATGTGAACTAATCAGCTCTATACCTAAAAAGCCCTCACTGGACCCAACCAATCTTGACATCCTACTCCCCATCTCCTTACTCTACCTTTTTATCCAAACTGCTTGAACGTCTACTCTACAACCAACTGAGCGACCACCTTGCTGAGAATAGCATTCTTGATCCCCTTCAGTCTCAATTTTGTCCCCAACACTCCACAGAAACTGATCTCCTAAAAATAGCAAACAATCTACTAACAGCCAAAACTAATGGTCACTATTCTGTACTCCTACTCCTGGACCTTTCTGCTGCCTTTGATACAGTTGACCGCCCCTTTGGTCTCCGTGACTATGCTCTTCACTGGTTCTCTTCCTACTTATCCAGCCGCGCCTTACTGCGTTACTTATAATTCTACTTCCTCCTCTTCTCTTCCTTTCTCTTTTGTGGTCCCCCAAGGTTCTGTTCTTGGACCTCTCTTTTTTTCCTATTTTCAATCTACACTTCCTCCCTGGGTCAACTGATACCCTCCCATGGCTTCCAATACCATCTCTATGCTAACGACACCCAAATCTATTTCTCTACCCCTCAGCTCACTCCCTCCGTCTCCTCACATATCTCTAACTCCAACTCTTTTTTTTATTTACATTTTTAAAAAAAACATAACATTCAAAAGAACTCAACATATAAAAATACATCCATATACATTGCATGTTTACAGAACACATTACATTAACAGTTAACATTCCTGAAATATAAAAAAATCATATGTTAGGTCTATACTTCTTACTCTGAAATTCCCCACCCCCCGACATCCAACTTTTACAATCTATACAATTTTCCAGAGGGAGACAGAGCGAGAGGAAAAGGCAAAAAAAAAAAACACTTCCTCAAACTCAGTCTATCCAAAACTGAACTTATAATTTTTCCTCCCGCATGTGCCCCCTCTCTTGATCTCTCTGTCAAAATCGATGATACAACTATAAGCCCATCCCAGCATGCCAAGGTCCTAGGTGTAGTCCTGGACTCTGAACTCTCCCTTAAGCCCCACGTCCAATCACTGTCCAAATCTTGCCACCTCAACCTCTGCAACATCTCCAAAATACGCCCCTTTCTAACCAGTGACACAACACAACACAACAAAAATAAAATAACCCCCTCTGGACGATCAATGTACATTGCAGGGATTTTAAGAAATGTTGTAGCAGATTGTAGCAGTTTGTTTCAACATATCCTTTTTTGAGACTGATGCTGAATTTAGAATTTGGTTCATTATAATCACCTGGTGCACTCTCAGTGTTCTAATGAGAAAAGCTGAAGAATCTGCATCCCTTTAGAATTATTTATCCTTTTGGGAAGGAACTCTCTAAAACTAAAATTCCTATTGGAATTTTCCTATAATTCCTATAGGGTACACAACATGTGACTTGTATCTTAGTGCAGACTTCTGGGAAAATCAGTGAGCCAATCACACAAGCAGAAAATTACCTTTCTTGGGGCGTTCTGTATATCAATTGTGAACAGAATGCCTCCAGGTTGCCATATTGCATTGAATTTCACAGAAAATGACTGTGCTCTAGATTGAAAAGGAAAGGTATTTAAAAAATTTTTTTTTATGTACATGGGACGCTTTAAAAACCTCTCCTGAACGATTTAACGTTAACAGATAGTAACCATCATTTAAAAACCTCAGTTTTGCCGCGTTTACATGCCTCATTTGCGTTTAGGAAAATTTTTGATTTTTTTTGCAAATTTTCAAAAAGTAAAAATACCTGTAAACCAAACACGGCTAATCGCGATTTGCCGGGGTTACGCGTGTTTACAAGCTGTTACAGGCATTTACAAGCTGTTACAAGCATTTGGCATTTCAAATGCCTCTGAACATCTGTCCTTTCCAAAAGATGCTTCTAAACTCACCCCAGCTCTTCTAAAGATGATGCACAAGAAAGTTTGCAAGCAGACATGGATTACTGTTCTTAGTCTTATTTGGTTCAGATGGTGTCAAGCGTGTGTGGTGATGACCAGGTGAGGAATACAAAGACAAGTGTGTCTTACCTACAGTCAAGCATGGTGGTGGGAGTGTCATGGTCTGGGGCTGAATGAGTGCTGCCGAGACTGGGGAGCTACAGTTCATTGAGGGAACCATGAATGCCAACATGTACTGTGACATACAGAAGCAGAGCATGATCCCCTCCCTTGGAGACTGGGCTGCAGGGCAGTATTCAAACATAACAACCCCAAACACACCTCCAAGACGACCACTGCCTTGCTAAAGAAGCTGAGGGTAAAGGTGATGGACTGGCCACGCATGTCTCCAGACCTAAACCCTACTGAGCATCTGTGGGGCATCCTCAAATGGAAAGTGGAGGAGCACAAGGTCTCTAATATCCACCAGCTTTGTGATGTCATCATGGAGGAGTGGAAGAGGGCACCAGTGGCAACCTGTGAAGCTCTGGTGAACTCCATGCCCAAGAGGGTTAAAGCAGTGCTGGAAAATAATGGTGGCCACACAAAATATTGACACTTTGGGCCCAATTTGGACATTTCCACTTTGGTGATGTACTCACTTTTGTTGCCAGAAGTTTAGACATTAATGGTTATGTGTTGAGTTATTTTGAGGGGACAGTAAATCTACACTGTTATCAGGGCCAACTTTAAGGCAGAGCAAAAAGCGCAGCTGCCCTGGGCCCCATCATTGTTGTGCAGCTGCCTCATACTTGCCAACTATGCCAGTTTTAATTTCCTTGCACCTTGAAGTTTTAGTTCTATTCTGTGCCCTGATACCTCAGTGTGAAGTTCTGTTACTAATGCTGCACATATCTGCCCTATTGATTTACCTGCAGTTACCCTGTGTTTACATGTAAATAACCTGCATTGATATGTAAATAGAGGCGACATTCATATGTATATCATGCTCTCCTGAGGTCATTGGCACCCTCACTTCTGCTGCCTAACATCAGCCTGTTCTGCAAAAGTAAGCAAATTGAAGGTGGTACCCTTTTTTGAAATAACATGGTGCCACAGCACTGTGAATTTTGGTGCATGTGAATACGCACATCTCAGCAGATGCATGATGGTGTCATTCATCAACAGTACACACTGCTATGTATCTGCTAAAGGACAGGACATTTCTGTGGTGTTAGGAAAGCGATTTTGCATGCATTTCTGATACACACAAATGTGAACGCAGGCTAAATGTCTCAGTTACATTGGTGGTCACTGTAAATCTTCTCATTACATTGGGGCTTGGTGTACAATCCTTTCATTCACACTAGTGGCCAGTGTGAAGATCCCCCTTACATTGGTGGTCAGTGTAAATCCCTCCTTACATTGGTAGTTACTGGGATTGCTCCTATTACATTAGTGGTCAGTGTATATACCCATTACATTAGTGGTCAGTGTAAATCTCCATTACATTGGTGGCCATTGTAGAAACTCCTCTTTATATTGGTAATCAGTATAAAAAAAAAATCCAAACTTGCATTTGTGGTCAGTTTTGAATCCTCTTACATTGGTGGTCCACATAGAAGCCCCCTTTAAATTGGTTGTTGATGTAAAATCTCCATTTACATTGGTGGTCAGTGTAAATCCCCCTTTACATTGGTGGTCAGTGTTAATCCCCCTTTACATTGGTGGCAACTGTAAATCTCTTTTTACATTGGTGGTCTATGTAGAAGTGAAGGGCTGCAACTAACGATTATTTTCATAATCGATTAGTTGGCCGATTATTGTTTCGTTTAATCTTTTAATAACCTTAAAAAAAAAAAAAAAAAAAAAGTCGGTCAAATTGACGTTCATTTTCAACCCCAGTGACAGGAAAATTTGGAAATAAAATTCTTTCATTCAGTGAATGTACAAAGATTTTTCATCTGAATATTCTCACCAGAAAATTGATCCGTGAGGCCAGCATAAGGCTCGGTACACACCTATGCAGTTTTTGCTTTTGATCTGTTTCTGCAGTGCTTTTTGCTGTCCGTTTTGATTTTTGTGCACGTGATTTTACTTCAATTTACGTTTTTTTTTTGGGCAGATTAAAAAACACAAATTGCTGCAAAAAAAAACACACTACATCTTTTTCTGCAGCTTCTCCATTGAAGTATATTGAACCAAAAAAGCACCGCTTTGCATTAAAAGTCCCTGACCCTTTCCAAATATGCAGTGGCTGAAAAAAGCACTTATATGAACGTGTCCCATAGGAAACCATGTAAATGAAATATAGTGTGTTTCTACAAAAAGCACCAATAAACATATAGATGTGAACCAGGTCTAAGACGTTTAGTAACAATGGGGTTAAAAAGACTAAAATTAGCCCTTTATAGTACAAAAAAAGCAGATAATCACTACTGGAAGGGGTTAATTTTTTTACTGTAGAACAGTGAAAGTAATATTTGTAGTAGTGATTATATTTTTGTACTATAAAGGGCTTTTTTTTTAACCCCATTATGTTACTGGCCGATTAATCGATTATGAAAATAATAATCAATTAATTTAATAATCGATTAGTTGTCGATTAATCGATTAGTTGTTTCAGCCCTATAGAAGTGTCACCTTTCATTGGTGGTCAGTGTAACTCCCCCCTTACATGGAGGTCATTGTATATTCTTACATTGGTGGTAGGTGTAAATGTTTTTGGTGTCAATGTAGACATTTCTCTTTATATTGGTGGGTGCCGTAAAATCCTCCGTTACATGGTGGTGAGTGCAAATTCCCCCTCACATTGGGGGTCAGTGCAAATCCCCACTCACATTGGGGGGCCAGTTTAAATCTCCCCTCGCATTGGTGGTAATTGTAAATTCCCCATTACATTGGTGGCCAGTGTAGAATCCACCACTATATACTTGCCAACGATTTCCAGCTTTGCTCTACATGATTCATAATTTGCCCATCAACCCCTCAGCATTTACACTGATCCCCCCCCCCCGCCCCGCCCTAGCATTGCCACTGATCCCAGGAGTCCTAAGATCCCTATGAGTTTTCTGTCTATTGACGGGTCCCCTCACCTCCATGGTGTGCAGGCAGCGAGGAGATAATGTGAGGTAACCTTTAGCAGCCAATCAGTGAGCAGTAATAATGTGCACTAACCTCTTAAAACCACTCATTGAGCGGTAAGGATATGCAGTAACCTCTAGCAGCCAATTGGCGAGCATTAATAATGTGCAGTAACCTCTAGCAACCAATTAGCGAGCAGTAATTATGTACAGCAATCTCTATCAAGAAGCATAAGTGATGTGCTGTAACCGCTAGCAAATAATCAGTGAGCCATAATGTGTGCTGTAACCTCTAGCAGCCAGTGTGCGGTAATGATACACTGTAACCTCTGGCAACCAATCACAATCACTGCCTGATCTGATTCAGTAAACTGGGGGGGGGGGGGGGGAGAAATGTTTTCCCAAGGTCCAATCAATTGTAAAGACAGCCAAACTGTTATACAAGCTGTACACTCATCACTTTACATTGTAGCAAAGTGTCATTTCTTCAGTGTTGTCACATGAAAAGATAGGATAAAATATTTACAAAAATGTGAGGGGTGTGAGTTAGTGTGTGTGTGTGTGTGTGTATATATATATATATATATATATATATATATATATATATATATATATATTAGCTATACCTTTCATGTATTCCATGCATTAACATACTTTTCCCAAGGCAGCCCATTCATTTTCAGTAAGGTGACAATGCACCTCCCAGAGCAAAAAAAAAAAAAATGTTCCTGCAATTTTTTTGGTCAACACAAAGTTTTCACAGCTGCTATCTGGGGATGGTTAGAGATCTGTGACATAAGAGAGGGAGCATCTATGAGCTTGCAACAGCCTCTATGCACAGGTACTCTTGTTGTATAGTGAAAAGAATGACATGGATCAATATAAACATTTATTTATTTGAAAAAATACAATTTAAAAAAATAACAAAGATTAGAACAGTCTCTCATTATATATATTTTTTTCCCTCCAGATAAGTGAACAGGGAAACCAGAACAAGGCTTCCATCACACTGCTCACAAACAACACTGGGGTGTCATCTTCAGCAATGAACCTGTCCAATCTCAGCCTTTCTGACAACATCACCGGCCTGCTCATCCAGTACCCCAGCTATGACAGCAGCAATATGACTTCCGGAATGCAGATATTCAGAAAAGATTCTCTTGGAGGTAAAGCTGTAATAGTTTTTTGCAGACTAAACTTTTGAATTCTTGTCACACATCAGCGTAATGGCTGTGAACTTGCCGTATGCCACAGCTGACGTGAAGCGTAGGTAGAAGTCGTGCCCACAATAGAAGATTCATTTCCTACACGTCAAAATAGAAGCTTTCCATGAATTCTTAAATCTATATCGCTCTTGTGAAAGAAGGCAGCAATTTATAGACTTTCCAAAGTGTACGCGGCATATGGGTATAATCACACTACTTTGTTCTCTGTGCAATTATTGCAGTAATTGCCTAATGTGGAATTAAGACAGTCGTATATTGAATACTAGACAAGGTATAACATGGTCTTCCTACCCTACTGTGTCCTGTAGAGGAATTAGATATGGTGCCGGATACATGTATTTTATCTAAAATGTATCTATACAGTCACAAAAGTGAGTACACCCCTCAGATTTTTGTAAATATTTGATTCCGTCTTTTCAAATGACAACACTGAAAAAATGACACTTTGCTACAATGTAAAGTAGTGAGTGTACAGCTTGTATAACAGTGTAAATTTTTTGTCCCCTCAAAACAACTCAACACACGTCATTAATGTCTAAACCGCTGTGAGTACACCCCTAAGTGAAAATGTCCAAAAATGGGCCCAATTAGCCATTTTCCCTCCCCGGTGTCATGTGACTCATTAATGTTACAAGTCAGGTGTGTTAAATTTGGTGTTATCGCTCTCACTCTCTCATATTGGTCACTGGAAGTTCAACATGGCACCTCATGGCAAAGAACTCTGAGGATCTGAAAAAAATAATTGTTGCTCTACATAAAGATGGCCTAGGCTATAAGAAGATTGCCAAGGCCATGAAACTGAACTGCAGCATGGTGGCCAGGAGCACACAGCAGTTTAACAGGACAGGTTCCACTCAGAACAGGCCTCGTCATGGTCGACCAAAGAAGTTGAGTGCACGTGCTCAGCATCATATCCAGAGGTTGTCTTTGGGAAATAGATGTATGAGTGCTGCCAGCATTGCTGCATAAGTTGCAGGGGTGGGGGGGTCAGCCTGTCAGTGCTCAGACCATATGCCGCACACTGCATCTAATTTGTCTGCATGGCTATCATCCTGGAAGGAAGCCTCTTTTAAAGATGATGCACAAGAAAGCCCGCAAACAGCTTGCTAAAGACAAGCAGACTAAGGATATGGATTACTGGAACCATGTCCTGTGGTCTGATGAGACCAAGATAAACTTATTTGGTTCAGATGGTGTCAAGTGTGTGTGGCGGCAACCAGGTGAGGAGTACAAAAACAAGTGTGTCTTGCCCACAGTCAAGCATGGTAGTGGGAGTGTCATGGTCTGGGGCTGCATGAGTGCTGCCTTCACTGGGGAGCTACAGTTCATTGAGGGAACCATGAATGACAACATGTAATGTGACATACTGAAGCAGAGCATGATCCCCTCCCTTCGGAGACTGGGCCACAGGGCAGTATTCCAACATAAAGACCCCAAACACACCTCCAACGACCACTGCCTTGCTAAAGAAACTGAGGGTAAAGGTGATGGACTGGCCAAGCATGTCTCCAGACCTAAACCCTATTAAGCATCTGTGGGGCATCTTCAAATGGAAGATGGAGGAGCGCAAGGTCTCTAACATCCACCAGCACCGTGATGTCGTCATTGAGGAGTAGAAGAGGACTCTTGTGGCAACCTGTGAAGCTCTGGTGAACTCCATCCCAAGAGGGTTAAGGCTGTGCTGGAAAATAATGGCGACCACACAAAATATTCACACTTTGGGCCCAATTCTGACATTTTCACTTAGGGGTGTACTCACTTTTCTTGCCAGCGGTTTAGACATTAATGTTTGTGTGTTGAGTTATTTTAAGGGAACAGCAAATTTACACTGTTATACAAGCTGTACACTCACTACTTTACATTGTAACAAAGTGTAATTTCTTCAGTGTTGTCACTGTGCCCCCATTTAGGGAGAGTCACCCTCCCTATTCCTCCTGTGTACAGTTATCCTCAAGAGTGAAGGTGAAAGAAAATCCTAATTTCTGGATTGTCCCCAGAACAGGAATAGAAGGGGCAATCTTCCAATGGTGAGACTAATTCTGGTGACACCCAGGATATCCCTCGCTCACTTCCTGGTTTGGTTATGGGACAGGAAGTGAAGGGAAATTCCTCCAATGGGACACAGATTGCATAAAAATATACAGGGGTTATATCTCTCCCTTTACTGTATTCAAAATGAAAAAAAAAAAGTGTTACATGTAGTTCTAGTTGAATGTCCAGACATCACTTAAATTTACCCCCAGAACTCCACTCCATTCAAGCACATATTCTTTCTCCGCCATCAAAACCATTTATTTTTTGGATAGCGTATGGAACAACTCTTTATTGCTGCCTGTGCCCTTGTTAGGGAGATTTATTTTTAATTACCATACTGTGTTTGATGGGTATCGGACAGAACAGGTAATAATGTACAATCTCCCTACTTCTAATCTATTTAATGAGTGGCTGGTCGAGCAGGAAATGAGGGACAATCACCCTAACAGGCACAGCAAAAAACACACATTTTCATTTAGAGAGAGGAAGGCTTGGAACCTCTGCTGGGACTTTAGTGCTGTCTCTGTCCCCCTGGAAAAGGCTGTAACCCTTACTGATGTTTTCCAATACCAAGGCCCATGTGAGGTATGTGTTTTACCTGCACGGGATGCACAAGTGCTTCCGTATGCAGGCAGTCCCATTCATGTCAATTAGGACATAGTGGCTGCATGACCACAGCTGCTGCTCCCCAATTGACATCCGTGTGGGTGCATGCAGGTTTTGGTCTCTGAATGCAGAAGGGACCTGCACCCACACGGATGTCAAATTGGGAGCAGCAGCTCTCAGGGAGCCTGATCCAGCTGCTCCTGTCCCCTCCACAGCCCAGCGCTCTAGTGAGCTATGGAGGGGCAGAGCAGAGAGCCAGTGATTGACAGTCACTGGCTTTCTGCAGGCTGAAGACCGAGAGCTGAGTGATCAGCTGTTTTTTTTTTTTTTTATGTTAAACAGGTGTTGTTTATTGAACAATATTGCAGAGATTACAATCACAGTAGAAAGCACCGAACATTCAAAAGGTGCTGCATCATAGCCATAACAGTACATAAAGAAATATTTCTTCATCGCAATAGACAATAGGTATCATAGCTGAGTAAAGTTATATCACAGACATGTCATCTATTTCAACAGTACTCCAAAGTTCCTAATTACACGTGCCAGCCTCTTGCAACCACCTATCCCAGATTTTATTGTATTTAGCTGGGCATCCCCTATTTTTATATATGAATTTTTTATATGGGAGTGTTAAGCCCCATACACACGGTCGGACTTGTACAAACTTTTCCGTGGACTTTTGTACAAAGTGTGTTGTCCACAAGTTTGTATTGCATACACACGGTCGGACTTTTTGACAACAAACACGAACGTGGTGACGTCACAACATACGGACGCCACTTCAAAAGAGGACGTTCAATGACTCCAGCGCCACCTTTGGTCAACTTCTGTATTGTAGTCTGATCGTTTGCAATGGTTCTGAGCATGCGTGTTTGTACCTTGTACAAAAGTCCGATGCTTTTGCATACACACGGTCGGACTTTGCTCCATCGGACTTCTGTTGTCAAAAAGTTTGTCCGTTCGCAGAGCCAACAAAAGTCCGATGAAAACAGAAAAAGTTTGTCCGATGGAGCGTACACACAGTCGGATGTTGCTCCAAAACAGCTAATTTGCATGTTTGTTGTCAAAAAGTCCGACCATGTGTACGGGCCTTTTGATTAACTTCCCGTTTCCAATCTTCTACCTTGGGTGGAAGGGGTCTCATCCACTGTCTAGCTATCACTTTTCTAGCAGAAAACAAGGTTTCCTGTAGGAAAGTTTTGGTAAATGTATCCAGTACTTCGGGAAATATCCCTAGGAGACAGGGTTTGGGGTCGAGCAACACAATTAGATGCAAATCAGGTTGCCTTTCATTTAGCAATGTCTTTGTTTTTTTACCTTTTTCCTTTTCATTGTTTTAAGAGAAAGATTTACATAGTGGTAGATACAGTAAAAAGAAGTATAAATAATATTCAACACTAGGCTGACAAAACTGGAAAATTGTTTCTATTTTCTAGTATTTTGTTATTAAAAATTGACATACAATTAACATCAAATTAAGAGATTATTTCAGATGAAGTGCATGTATCCAAAGTGTATTTCTGTTTGTACTGTTCGACCTCTGTGCCTGTTATTCTGGGCAGCCAACTGCAATAGATTCACATAGGTCGGCAGTAAATTTATCACTGTCGATGAGATTGATTTTAATTCTAAACAGATGCACAATAAGTAGTGATCAGGGTCAGGTTTTATTTTGTCGCCATGATATTTTAGAACATCTGAGAAAGGAATTTATTGACCTAGGGTAGATTTAGACATGCTTCTATATCTGTCTTGTCCATGAACCCTGATCCATGTTCGGATTGCACTTCAGAGGCTACTGACTGCCTATTTTAACCAAATTTTTTGCCAACAAACGCGCCATGGGGCCTTTGTTGCACGTCACCATTTGCTTGAGTGTGTAGTATTTGGCAGGCTTGCCTTTGGCTAATCGTTCCATGTTGGGTGAACTATGCAGCAGGCACAAAGCATTGCTACTGTGGCATGTAAACACTGCTGTCTACTGCAACTTGGGGGGGGGGGGAGGTTGGATAGGTGGCAAAAACACGGCTCCATTGTATATTTTTCAAACTCCACAACCACACATCTAAATGAAGCCTTAAAAAGGAGGTCCCAAAAAAATTCAAGTCAGCAGCTAAAATACTGTAGCTTCCAAATTTTAATACTAATTTTAGTACTGAATTGTAAGACACTTACCTGCCCAGGGATCTAGAGCTGTCCTCAAACAAGCCGATTCTTCAGTCAGCTTCGGGTGCTGGCTGCAACACAGGAAGTAAGGGAAACCGGTAGTGAACTCTTGTGGCTTCACAGCCGGTCTCCTACTGCGCATGCGTGAGTCATGCTGCGTCTTGTGACTGGTCCTGCAGTCTTCTGGGACCTGTGATATGTCCCAGAAGACTGGGGGGAAGGAGGGGGGTGAACTCCTGGTTCAGATCACCGCAGCAATCTGAGACAGACGTGGGAGCGGGTACCTGGTCAAAACCAGTACCCCCCCCCCCAAAAAAAAGTGCCAAATGTGGCAGTGAAGGGTGCAAACAAGCGGAAAGTTTACATACCCAAGTTCTTAATACCGTGTATTGCCCCTTTTAACATCAATGACAGCTTGAAGTCTTTTGTGGTATTTGTGGATGAGGCTCTTTATCTTCTCAGATGGTAAAGCTGCCCATTCCTCTTGGCAAAAAGCCTCCAGTTCCTGTAAATTCTTGGGCTGTCTATGAACTGTACGTTTGAGATCTCCCCAGAATGGCTCAATGATAATGAGGTCAGGAGACTGAGATGGTCACTCCAGAACCTTCACTTTATTCTACCGTAGCCAATGACAGGTCAACTTGGCCTTGTGTTTTGGATCATTATCGTGTTGGAATATCCAAGTACTTTTCATGCGCAGGTTCCTGGCTGATGAATGCAAATTTTCCTCCAGTATTTTTTGATAACATACTGCATTCATCTTGCCAACAATTTTGACCAAATGTCCTGTGCCTTTGTAGCAAAACATCAGGGATCCACCTCCGTACCCTTCATCATAGGCCTTGTTGACTCTCCAAATGTAGCGTTTATGTTTGTGGCCAAAAAGCTAATTTTTGGTCTCATCACTCCAAATGATTTTGTGCCAGAAGGTTTGAGGCTTGTCTTTGTGCTGTTTGGCATATTGTAAGTGAGATACTTTGTGGCATTTGCGTAGTAATGGCTTTCTTCTGGAGACTCGTCCATGCAGCCCATCTTTCTTCAAGTGCCTCCTTATTGTGCATCTTGAAACAGCCACACCACATGTTTTCAGAGAGTCTTGTATTTCACCTGAACTTATTTGTGGGTTTTTCTTTGCATCCCAAACAATTTTCCTGGAAGTTGTGGCTGAAATTTTAGTTGGTCTACCTGACCGTGGTTTGGTTTCAACAGAACCCCTAATTTTCCACCTCTTGATTAGAGTTTGAACACTGCTGATTGGCATTCTCAATTCCTTGGATATCTTTTTATATCCCTTTCCTGTTTTATACAACTACCTTTTCCAGCAGATCCTTTGACAATTCTTTTGCTGAGTCTCCATGACTCAGAATACAGAAACGTCAGTGCAGCACTGGATGAAAGAGGCAAGGGTCTGTCATGATTCCAGAAACACATTGACCTTTTCTACACACACACGAATTACAGGCAAACAGAGCACAGATGTGGATGGTTACCTTTAATAGCCATTTAAAACCCTTTATTTCAACTTGTGTGCATGTTATCAGGCCAAAATCACCAGGGTGTGTAAACTTGTGATCAGGGTAATTTAGGTAGTTTCTGTTGCCATTATGATTTAAAGAGTAAACATAATTAAATGATAATAAATGTCTTCAGCCAAACCCTAACCATGCGTGAAAGAAAAGTTTTGTGTTATTCATATTCTCTGAAAAATGGCCAAGAAGTCATCAATTCTGCCAGGGTATGTAAACTTATGAGCACAACTGTATTGAAGCCAGACAGTCAGCAAACAGGAACATTAGCTTTAAAATGGAACATCTATTGTATTATTATTTTATTATTACTAGTAAGGATTTATATAGCACCAGCAGTTTGTACAGCTCTTTATAAAGCTTATATTGTTGTGCAAGACAAGAGGGTTAGGAGGGCTCCGCTTGTGTGTGAACTTAAACTCTACATTTTAATGGAAAAAACAATCAGTGTAAGCTAATTTGACACTAATTAAACCCATGCTAGTAACTTTTTTTTCTGTTTTAAATGTCTGTGAAGCGTGAGAAAGAAGTGAGACTTTCAGATGCAGTTTAATTATTAGGTTCAGTTCTCTGTACATCTCTGGATGTCATCTAAGCCGTGTTTTCTTTCCCTTGCAGCTGGAGATGCCTTCCTTGTATCGTACACGGCTTCGCTGAACACAACCTATGCCAAGAACGGACTGAAATATGTTCTATCGGCTGTGCTAACCTTTCAGAATTCTTCAGGGGTACAGTTTACTAAATACACGTTTCCCGGGGGGCAGATCTACAAAATGGACCTTTGATACATCCGCCGCATCTGCTCTCATTTCTTTTCTTTTTTTTTACACCTCTCTGCTTGTTTTCTGCCAACCATCATATAAAGTAAATCTGTTGACATTTGATGATATATCTAGGAACAAGAATAAAACGCAGACATTTAGAGGTACTTGAATGTATCCTATGGCTGCTTTCACACACAGTTTTTCAAGCACTTTTGCATTAACCGCTTGCCGACCGCCTCACGCCGATATACGTCGGCAGAAGGGCTCGTACAGGCAAACTAACGTACCTGTACGTGGCCCTTTAAGAGGCACCCGCCTGCGGCAAGCTCCACGACTCTATCGATAGCCACGATCGCCTCACGGGGAGGAAGAACAGGGAGATGCTAATGTAAACAAGCATCTCCCCGTTCTGCCTAGCAACAGTGTCACTGATCTCTGCTCCCTGTGATTGGGAGCAGAGATTAGTGATGTGTCACACGTAGTCCCTCCCCCCACAGTTAGAAACACACCCCAGGACACACTTAACCCTTACCCTTACACTGCTTAAGCCCTTCAGTGCCAGTGTCATTTACGCATTTGTATAGCACTGATTGCTGTATAAATGACAATGGTCCCAAAAAATGTTCGATGTGTCCGCCATAATGTCGCAGTCATGATAATGCTGATCACCACCATTACTAGTAAAAAATAATTAATTAATAAAATTAATAAAAATGCCATAAAACTATCCCCTATTTTGTAAACGCTATAACTTTTGCACAAACCTATCAATAAACACTTATTGCAATATTTTTTTTTTTTTTACCAAAAATATGTAGAAGAATATGCATCGGCCTAAACTGAAGAAAAAAAATGTTTTTTTAGATATTTTTTGGGAATATTTATTATAGCAAAATGTAAATAATGGTTTTTTGAAAATTGTTGCTATTTATATGTTTATAGCGCAAAAAATAAAAACTGCAGGGGTGATCAAATACCACCAAAAGAAAACTTTGTGAGGAAAAAAGGACGTCAATTTCGTTTGGGAGCCATGCCGCACGACCGCGCAATTGTCAATTAAAGCGACGCAGTGCCGAATCGCAAAAAGTGCTCTGGTCAGGAAGGGGGCAAATTCTTCTGGGGCTGAAGTGGTTAAAAAAAAGCACCTGAAAATCTCAAGAAAAATGCTTCCCTTTAAAATCAATGAATGTCTTCACACTGGAGCGGTGCGCTTCCGTTCCATTTTTGAAGCATGTTAAAAAAAAAAACACCAAAAATGCAGCTTCCCATTAAAAGCAATGGAATACGCAGTAAAAAAGCAGCCGATGTGTGTTTTTGCTGCGTTTTTTTGAGTCACATGTCCTTTAAAGACCGCACCGCAAACAAAACAACATTTTTTGTAGCAGATCAATGTGGAAGTAGCCTACAGTAGCCTGTCTTCATAAGCACCTCAGAGCCCCAAAACCCGAGGGTGCTCTATTATTCATATTTGGAAATTCTGTTGAAGGGGAACTGGACTGTGAAGTGGTGCACTGTTTATCCACAGATCGCTGGTGGTAAAGGGGTAGAGGGGTCTGTAGGGTGTCAGTTTTTTTTTTATACAGGGAGTATAGAAAATAATCACCCCCTTTATAATTCTCACGTTTTGCTGCTTTGCAGCCTGAAATGAAGACGGACACAGTTTTTGTTTTATCCAACAGCATTTAGTGCAACTTATAACATCCAACTGAAAGCTAGAACACCAAGATGTCAGAAAAAATAAAAAACAGAATCAGAGTTGGAAAAAGGATCACCCCCTTATGTCAGTATTTTGTCGAACCACCTTTTGCTGTCTTTACAGCCTTTAATCTGTTGGGATATGTCTCTACTAATGTTGCACATCTAGACTTTGCAATATTTGCCCACTCTTCTTTGCAGAACTACTCAAGTTCAGTTAAATTTGATGGTGACCATTTGTGGACTGCAGTCTTCAAATCATTCCACAGATTTTTAGTGGCGTTTAAGTCTGGGCTCTGACTAGGCCATGTGTTGGAAGGTAAACCTTCCCATTGACAACTTTCTGGCAGAGGGCAGCAGATTTTCCTCAAGAATTGGTATTTTGCCCCATCCATTTTTCCTTCTATCCTGACAAGTGCTTCAGTCCTTGCTGCAGTGAAACACCCCCATAACAGGACATTACCACCTCTATGCTTTACTGTAGGAATGTTATTTGGATGAGGAGCTGTATTTAATTTCTGCCAAAGATATTGTTTGGCGTTGAGGCAAAATAATTAAATTTTAGTCTCATTTGACCACCTTAAACGCACCTTGAAGATCATGAGGCCACATTGAAAAATGTGTTAAGTGGTCAGATGAGACTAAATTAGTCCCAACAGACTAAAGGCTGTGATTAAAGCAAAAGGTGGTCCAATAAAATACTGACACGGGGGGGGGGGGGGGGGATTCTTTTTTTTTCTTTACCAACTTCTGTTTTTTACTTTTTTTATTTTTTCTGACATGGTGTTATATTTTTCACTTGGATGTTATAAGTTGCACTGAGTAAACACAGCTGGATAAAACAAAAACTGTGTCCGTCTTCATTTCAGGCTGCAGAGCAACACAATGTGATTATGCTAGTTTAATCTGTTTGATTAAACTTTCATTATATGACAAGTTTACTTTAAAAGAAACTTTTTTTTTTTTTAGGATCCCCAGCTTTAGTTAAAAGCCACCCTGTAAAAGAAGAGAATGTATGCTTACCTTTATGACTGTCTCTTTGCTAAAATAGTACCCACACTGCATAGAGCTTTGTCCCCTTTAGTTACATGTTACTACTAACAACTACCAGACTAATGCCCAAAGACATTTGCCTACTCAAAATGTGTTCAGCCAGTTCTAGTCTTGCATCGATTCCCCAAACTCCTGAATTGGGGAACACCTACTGTTGTGTCATATGACCTGCTTCATGACTGTCCTATGATCCCTTGCTCCCAGTTAGTACTGCGCATGGGTGCTCGCTATAATACAATTAGGTGGCCTCCTGTGTTCTCACACATAGCCCATAATGCACATGAGTGCCCACTGAAAAATTCAGATGACCTCCTGCATGCCCATACCCAGCCTATAATGTGTATGCATACTTGAGAACCATCCTGGATTGCACACATCAGGGAGGCTCCATGGAGGCCAGGCATGGAAGCATAGTCAGACTATAGGCAGAAATACATGTGGCAAAGATTGTTTCCATATTGTGCTTGCAGAAACAAAGGTGACAGCATCAATCAAAGTACATGAGATATTCTGCTGCATATACAGTATCTCACAAAAGAGAGTACACCCCTCACATTTTTGTAAATATTTTATTATACTTTTTCATGTGACAACACTGAAGAAATGACACTTTGCTACAATGTAAAGTAGTGAGTGTACAGCTTTTATAACAGTGTAAATTTGCTGTCCCCTCAAAATAACTCAACACACAGCCATTAATGTCTAAACCGTTGGCACCAAAAGTGAGTACACCCCTAAGTGAAAATGTCCAAATTGGGCCCAGAGTGTCAATATTTTGTTTGGCCACCATTATTTTCCAGCACTGCCTTAACCCTCTTGGGCATGGAGTTCACCAGAGGTCACAGTTTGCCACTGTAGTCCTCTTCCACTCCTCGATGATAACATCACCGAGCTGGTGGATGTTGGAGACCTTGCGCTCCTCCACCTTCTCTTTGAGGATGCCCCACAGATGCTCAATAGGGTTTAGGTCTGGAGACATGCTTGGCCAGTCCATCACCTTTACCCTTAGCTGTAGCTCCCCAGTGCCGGCAGCACTCATGCAGCCCCAGACCATGACACTCCCACCACCATGCTTGACTGTAGACAAGACACACTTGTCTTTGTAGTCCTCACCTGGTTGCCGCTACACACGCTTTACACCATCTGACCCAAATAAGTTTATCTTGGTCTCATCAAACCACAGGACATGGTTCCAGTAATCCATGTTTTTTGTCTGCTTGTCTTCAGCAAACTGTTTGCTGGGTTTCTTGTGCATCATCTTTCTTCTGGGATGACAGCCATGCAGACCAATTTGATGCAGTATGTGGCGTGTGGTTTGAGCACTAACAGGCTGACACCCCCACCCCTTCAACCTCTGCAGCAATGCTGGCAGCACTCATACATTTATTTCCCAAAGACAACCTCTGGATATGGCGTTGATCACCTGCACTCAACTTCTTTGGTCGACCATTGCAAGGCCTGTTCTGAGTGGAACCTGTCCTGTTAAACCCGCTGTATGGTCTTGGGCAGCTGCGCGGTGCGGCAAGGGGGGGGGGCGACTGCCCACTGGAATCGGCAAGGTGTGCGGTCCCAGTGGTGGCCGTGTCACTATGGGAGGAGGCACCCGGGTGACACTTGTCAGATGTAGCAGGTGCTGTCGACCCCCCCCCCCCGCCATATGTGATGCGGCGCTGTGATAAGGAAGAGCTTCTGCTCAGAATGTTTCCCAAACTCGCCCCCTTTCTCATGTTGACAGCACGGGAGAGGAGAAAGCTTCCTGCCCATTCTTCTTCCCTCACCAGCGGAGGGAGAATCAGAAGAAACTAGAGGAGTCTTATGGAAAATGTAGTCCCAGAATTTGGTGGCCCAAGTGTTCTCCACAGGGAGCATGCATGCACTCTGCTGGGGTGAAAAGAGAAAACCCAGAAACAAGTGAATGCTACACTGTGCCAGACTGTAGAAGCTACAGCTACATTAGGAAAAAGAGAGTACTGTGCTGGTGGAACTAATGGCCCCAGCACCACCAGAGAGAGCCATGCTGTACCCGCACCACCAGAGAGAGCCATGCTGTACCCGCACCACCAGAGAGAGCCATGCTGTACCCGCACCACCAGAGAGAGCCATGCTGTTCCCGCACCACCAGAGAGAGCCATGCTGTACCCACACCACCAGAGAGCGCCATGCTGCACCCACACCACCAGAGAGAGCCATGCTGTACCCACACCACCAGAGAGCAGTGCTGCACCCGCACCACCAGAGAGCGCCGTGCTGTACCCGCACCACCAGAGAGCCCCACACTGTACTGCACCAGAGAGGGAGCGAGCGCTACACTGCCCAGCACGACCAGAGAGAGCCACCCTGAAACCCGCACCACCAGAGAGAGATCTATGCTGTACCTGCACCACTAGAGAGCGCCAAGCTATACCTGCACCACCAGAAAGCTCCACGCTATCCAGCACCACCAGAGAGAGAGCGCCACAGTGGCGAGCACCACCAGAGAGAGAGCCATGCTGTATCCGCACCACCAGAGAGAGAGCCATACTTTACTTGAACCACCAAAGAGAGAGCCACGGTGTACCGCACCACCAGAGAGAGAAAGACTGACCCACTACCAGGGTACAGACATGCTACACTACTGACCAGAGTCACGCCGGGCAACCCAGAGTGAGCGAATGTCCAGCCAGAGGGATCACTGCTGCTGTTTTCGATGAGTCTGGTAACAGGGCCTGTTGGCCATTATCCATTACTTACTAGGGATTGAGCCATTAGGAACTGCTTAACCTGCTATCCTCTAGCCGTAATATTGTTTGCAAGCCTTATTGACTGCCGCAACGTGCACCAATGAGCTCCACCGCTGAGCTGCTGGACCTAAAATAGGGAGGAAGAGTTGACACCAAGTTTTATCGCACCGGTTGACACCAACCCTAATGACACCACTGTGCGGTGCTTGCAGGGTCCCTACCTCCTGCCCCATCCCCCTCCCCCCCCGAAGCAGCAGTTCCACGGAGGCATCTGTTGGCCGCATAAGCTGATGCCTCTTCTGTAGTTTCCGGTTTCTGGCTGGAATTTCAGGTATGCTGTGCAGTGCTGTTGTTGATATCGCTCCACCTCCTGGTTTCCGAGTCATTCCAAGTAGCTGCGGGCTCACGGGATTCACAGCACTGCTGCATGTCAGTGTCTCTGGGGAGTGTGAGCACAATAGGAGGCAGACAGTACTGGCATTGTATGGCCACAATAGGACTGGAGTTATATGGACACTATAGCGTCTTTGCTATTGTGCCTATACATAATGCTGTTGTGCTCATATAGATGCATAACAGCAGCAGCTGCGTATGCCCATGGCTGCAGTTCAGTTTCAGGGTCTTGGCAATCTTCTTATAGCCTAGGCCATCTTTATGTAGAACAACAATTCTTTTTTTCAAATCCTCAGAGAGTTCTTTGCCATAAGGTGCCATGTTGAACTTCCAGTGACCAGTATGAGAGAGTGAAAGCGATAACACCAAATTTAACACACCTGCTCCCCATTCATACCTGAGACCTAACACTAACGAGTCACATGACACCGGGGAGGGAAAATGGCTAATTGGGCCAATTTAGACATTTTCACTTAGGGGTGTACTCACTTTTGTTGCCAGCAGTTTAGACATTAATGGCTGTGTGTTGAGTTATTTTGAGGGGACAGCAAATTTACACTGTTATTAAAGCTGTACACTCACTACTTTACATTGTATAAAAGTGTCATTTCTTCAGTGTTGTCACATATCATATAATATTTACAAAAATGTGAGGGGTATATTCACTTTGTAAGATACTGTATGGCAGTAAAAAAACCTGCTCTGTCAGTAATTTTTCCATGTTTTGTCAGTAAAAAAGCCACAGGAGGTTGGCAACCCTGCTGTCATCTTGTGTGTTTGTCTTACAGCTAACACTGTGTGTTTACACCTCTTTCTATCACCGCAGGTGCCTGGAACAAGCTTCAGTATTGAGGCTCCCTTTACAATCACATCAGAGGAAACCTCAAATGTAAGTATTGCAGTGTCTCAGGTTCTCCATAATTTCCAGTTCCTTGTCTCTGATGGTCCTTATGGGGATGGTGGTGTGTGATGTTGGATGACACTAATCACTAATGACAATTCTAATTTGCCCCTTTGTTTTACTGTCAGGCTCTTGTTCAAACACTCGTGGCAACTTTTGCATATTTGCCCTCCTACATGTTAAAAAAGACCTGTTGTTTTGGGAGAATGTGTAAACTTTTTATACACAAAACCGTGACTCATGCCTTATCAGTAGGCCCAGACTGAAGTTCACTGAGCAAGAACCAGCCTTTAAAGTAATATTTAAGGCAATTAAAAAAAAAAAAACAACAAACATGTTATACTTACCTGCTCTGTGCAGTAGTTTTGCACAGAGCAGCGCAGATCCTCCTCTTCTCGGGTCCCATGCCTACACTCCTGGCCTCTCCCTTCTGCCAAGTGCCCCCAAAGCAAGCTGCTTAAAATGGGGGCACCCAAACAGGCTCACTCTTGCTGCTCTGCGTTTCCATCTAAACACAGAGCCACAGCTTGGCCCCACCTCCCTTTCTCTCTGCATTGGCTCGCTGGCTGTGATTGACTGCTGTCTTAGCCAATGAGGAAGGAGAGTCCCCGTTGAGCTGCGGCTCTCATACACATCGCTGGATCGCTATGGGGCTGAGATAAGTATTGGGGAGTTGCTGCACAGAGAAGGTTTTTTACCTTCATGGATAGATTCCATGAAGGTAAAAAGCCTTGAGCATTTAGAACCACTTTAAAGGTTTACTTGTAAAGCAAAGGATAGGGATGGGGTTGGGGTTCGCTGGGTTCAGGGGAAAATCCTGTGGATTCAAGGTCCTGGTGAATTTATGTGCAGCTTCGCCCAGGAGAATTTTATTTAAACCATTCTTTTGAATAAGCCAGCCCTCTCACTTTAAAGGAGGGGTGGGGGGGGGGGGCACAGAGCTGGGATAAGGAAAGGATAGGAAAACCTCCTAGGGAGAAATTTGAGTTTGTAAGGAAACTGTACTTTCATTTTGATTGTTTTCCCTATATATACTGGAATGTGGGGGAGGCTGGGGACTGAAATGTGGGGAAGGCTGAGGGCTGAAATGTGGGGGAGGCTGACGGCTGGAATGTTGGGGGACCTGAGGACTGGAATGTTGGGGGTGCTGAGGACTGGAATGTTGGGGGAGCTGAGGACTGGAATGTTGGGGGAGCTGAGGACTGGAATGTTGGGGGAGCTGAGGACTGGAATGTTGGGGGAGCTGAGGACTGGAATGTTGGGGGAGCTGAGGACTGGAATGTTGGGGGAGCTGAGGACTGGAATGTTGGGGGTGCTGAGGACTGGAATGTTGGGGGAGCTGAGGACTGGAATGTTGGGGGAGCTGAGGACTGGAATGTTGGGGGTGCTGAGGACTGGAATGTTGGGGGAGCTGAGGACTGGAATGTTGGGGGAGCTGAGGACTGGAATGTTGGGGGAGGCTGAGGACTGGAATGTTGGGGGAGGCTGAGGACTGGAATGTTGGGGGAGGCTGAGGACTGGAATGTTGGGGGAGGCTGAGGACTGGAATGTTGGGGGAGGCTGAGGACTGGAATGTTGGGGGAGGCTGAGGACTGGAATGTTGGGGGAGGCTGAGGACTGGAATGTTGGGGGAGGCTGAGGACTGGAATGTTGGGGGAGGCTGAGGACTGGAATGTTGGGGGAGGCTGAGGACTGAAACGTTGGGGTAGGCTGAGGACTGAAACGTTGGGGTAGGCTGAGGACTGAAACGTTGGGGTAGGCTGAGGACTGAAACGTTGGGGTAGGCTGAGGACTGAAACGTTGGGGGAGGCTGAGGACTGAAACGTTGGGGGAGGCTGAGGACTGAAACGTTGGGGGAGGCTGAGGACTGAAATGTTGGGGGAGGCTGAGGACTGAAACGTTGGGGGAGGCTGAGGACTGAAACGTTGGGGGAGGCTGAGGACTGAAACGTTGGGGGAGGCTGAGGACTGAAACGTTGGGGGAGGCTGAGGACTGAAACGTTGGGGGAGGCTGAGGACTGAAACGTTGGGGGAGGCTGAGGACTGAAACGTTGGGGGAGGCTGAGGACTGAAACGTTGGGGGAGGCTGAGGACTGAAACGTTGGGGGAGGCTGAGGACTGAAACGTTGGGGGAGGCTGAGGACTGAAACGTTGGGGGAGGCTGAGGACTGAAACGTTGGGGGAGGCTGAGGACTGAAACGTTGGGGGAGGCTGAGGACTGAAACGTTGGGGGAGGCTGAGGACTGAAACGTTGGGGGAGGCTGAGGACTGAAACGTTGGGGGAGGCTGAGGACTGAAACGTTGGGGGAGGCTGAGGACTGAAACGTTGGGGGAGGCTGAGGACTGAAACGTTGGGGGAGGCTGAGGACTGAAACGTTGGGGGAGGCTGAGGACTGAAACGTTGGGGGAGGCTGAGGACTGGAATGTTGGGGGAGTCTGAGGACTGGAATGTTGGGGGAGCTGAGGACTGGAATGTGGGGGAGCTGAGGACAGTAATGTGGGGGGGGTGAATTATGTAAATAGGGGCAGACGACAGTACTGTTAATGGGGGTTGATGGCAAGGAAGTATAAGAGCATTATTGTGAAAGGGATGGAGGGGGGTGATGTAAAGAAGGACCTGAGGACACTCAAGAGGGGATCTTTATGTGAAGGGAGAGGGGACTGTGATGTGCAGTGGGGACTGAGGACAATGATGTATAAATGGGTTAAGATCTGTGCATGTGCATTAAGTGCACGTCATGGGTAGATCAGCCCATTTTGATGGGCTGCACTACCCACAAGAAACACAGAGAAAGAAATCATTGAGCTTTTTTTTTTTTTTTTTAATTGCGCTGCATGATGCTGCAGCAAAATGCAGCTTGGTGCACACCAAAATCCGCAATGGTACCGACATGATATTCGGACCTCTGCTAGCAGAAAATTTTACTGACCAGACCTCTGTGAATTGTAATTCAATACCCCTGCAATAGACATTTGCTGTTTTTTTTTTGTTCTTATTATCAGGTAGAGATGAGCCGAACATCCCCATCCCCCTCACCCAGTTTGGTTTGCACCAGAACATGCAAAGAGGCAAAAAATTCACACGAACACGCAAAAACACTGTTAAAGTCTATGGAACAGGCACATGATAAATCAAAAGTGCTCATTTTAAAGGCTTATATGCAAGTTATTGTCAGAACAGTACCACAGCAAAATTAAATTTCTAAAGGAAAAAAGTAATTTAAAACTGATTGCAATCACCCCCAAAATCCATACCAGACCCTTATCCGAGCTTGCAACCTGGCACCCTGCAGGAAAAGGGGGGGGGGGTCGAGAGAGCGCCCCCCCTCCTGAACTGTACCAGCCACATGCCCTCAACATGGGGAAGGTGCTTTGGAGTAGCCCCCCAAAGCACCTTGTTCCCATGTTGATGGGGACAAGGGCCTCATCCACACAACAGTTGCCCGATGGTCATGGGGGTATGCGAGCGGGGGGCTTATCGGAACCTGGAAGCCCCCTTTTAACAAGGTGATCCCCAGATCCCCACCCCATGTGAATTTGTAATGAGTACATTGTACCCCTACAATTTCACAAAAAAAACTGTCAAAAATAGTAAAAAGGCAGGAGACACATAGGGACAAGTCCTTTATTAAAAGATAAAAAAATGTCCCACGATGTCCATTCATCTTTTATCACACCGCTCGACGAGCCAAAAAAAGCACAAAAGATCCACCTCCGTGGGAGACTCCCGCAGAGTGATGCTTCTTCTCGGTGACAGCTGTTATATAGCTGAGGGTGGGGCCACTCGGTGATGTAAACAGGTGACCCCGCCCCCCCTGATGCCACGTGACGTCAGAGGAAGTCGTGGTCGCCCCGTTTACGTCACCGAGTGGCCCCGCCCTCAGCTATATAACAGCTGTCACCTAGAAGAAGCACCACTCGGCGGGAGCATCCCATGGAGGCAGATCTGTTGCAGCTTTTTTTTTTGGCTTTTTTTGGCCCATGTTAGAAGATGAATAGACGTTGTGGGATATTTTTATATTTTATCTTTTAATAAAGGACGTGTCCCTAAGTGTCTCCTGTCTTTTTTACTATTTTTTACACTTTTTTTGTGAAATGGTACAATGTACCCGTTACCAATTCACATGGTGGGGGCCAAGATCAGGGGGTTCCCTTGTTAAAGAAGGCTTCCAGATTCTGATAAGCCCCCCGCCCGCATACCCCCACAACCACCGGGCAAGGGTTGTGGGGATGAGGCCATGTTGATGGGGACAAGGTACTTTGGGGGGCTGCTCCAAAGCACCCTCCACATGTTGAGGGCATGTGGCCTGGTAGGGTTTAGGAGGGCAGGGGGGCGCTCTCTCATCACCTCTTTTGCTGTGGCCTGCCAGGCTGCGTGCTCAGATAAGGGTCTGAATTTTCGGGGGCCCCTTTGCCATTTTTTTTTTATTTTGGCGCAGGGTTCCCCTTAAAATCCATACCAGACCCTTCTTTTGGGGGGGACCCCCAGGTAATTTTTAAAAAAAATTTGGCTCAGGGTTCCCCTTTATTTCCATACCCGACCTGAAGGGCCTGGTATGGAATTTGTGGGGACCCCCACGCAATTGTTTTTTGAATTTTTGGTTCGTTTTTTTTTTTTCAATGAGTTTTATCTATATTGCAGAGACCCATCAATTCATTACAGCTGCGATAAATTTTTCCTTTATAAATGTCATTTTGCTGTGATACTGTTCTAAACACGGGAAAAATGCACCACTTTACAGGCATACGATAGACACCTCCCAGGCACGATATTTAAAGGAAAATGTAATTTTTATTGTTTCACTTTAAGCATTATTAAAATCACTACTCCCGAGAAAACGTTAGTTTTTAAAACTTTTTTTTGTATTGATACATGTCCCCTGGGGCAGGCCCCGGGTCCCCAAACCCTTTTTATGACAATAACTTGCATATAAGCCTTTAAAATGAGCACTTTTGGTTTTTCATGTTAGTGTCCCATAGACTTTAACGCATAATGTTTGTTGTTCGGCCCAAACTTATGCTCGGGCCGAACCGTTCGCCCATTCCTACTATCTGGGGCTATGTATCTTTAACTTTATTTTGTGGTTGACTTGGGGTCAGCAGTTATAGTGGGGGTGTTATCGTGAGGTTTTAATTTATTTAGCTTTGTAGTGATTGGGCCATTTTTTGAGCGTGAGGCCCTAAAATTATATATTGTACATACTGTTTATGTGTGTGTGTGTGTGTGTGTATGTATATATATATATATATATATATATATATATATATATATATATATATACATACACAGTGCTTTGAAAAAGTATTCATACCCCTTGAAGTTTTCCACATTTTGTCATGTTACAACCAAAAACTTAAATGTATTTAATTGGCATTTTATGTGCTAGACCAACACAAGTGGCACATAATTGTGAAGTGGAAAGAAAATGATAAATGGTTTTCAATTTTTTTTTTTTATGAATAAATATGTGAAAGAGTGACGTGCATTTGTATTCCACCCCATCTACTCCGAAACCCCTAACTAAAATCTAGTGGAACCAATT
The DNA here is from genome assembly GCF_037356315.1 of Lithobates pipiens. Lineage (NCBI taxonomy): Eukaryota > Metazoa > Chordata > Amphibia > Anura > Ranidae > Lithobates > Lithobates pipiens. Next base: position 459,084,397 of record NW_027507718.1, on the reverse strand, counting down.
GCTTTCAGAAATCACCTAATTAGTAAATAGAGTCTACCTGTGTGTAATTTAATCTCAGTATAAATACAGCTGTTTTGTGAAGCCCCCCGAGGTTTGTTAGAGAATCTTAGAGAACAAACTGCATCATGAAGGCCAAGGAAAACACCAGACAGGTCAGGGATAAACTTGTGGAGAAGTTTAAAGCAGTATTAGGTTTAAAAAAAGTATCCCAAGCCTTGACCATCTCACGGAGCACTGTTCAATCCATTATTTGAAAATGGAAAGAGTATGAAACAACTGCAAACCCACCAAAACATGGCTGTCCACCTAAACTGACAGGCTGGGCAAGGAGAGCATTATTCAGAGAAGCAGCCAAGAGGCCCATGGTAACTCTGGAGGAGCTGCAGAGATCCACAGCTCAGGTGTGAGAATCTGTCCACAGGACAACTACTAGTCGTGCTCTCCACAAATCTGGCCTTTATGGAAGAGGGGCAAGAAGAAATCCATTGTTGAAAGAAAGCCATAAGAAGTCCGATTTGCAGCTTGTGAGAAGCCATGTGGGGGACACAGCAAATGAGATGTGGAAGGTGCTCTGGTCAGATGAGACCAAAATTGAACTTTTTAGTCTAAAAGCAAACCGCTATGTGTGTCGGAAAACGAACACTGCACACCATCCCCACCTAGAAACATGGAGGTGGCAGCATCATGTGGTGGGGATGCTTTTCTTCAGCAGGGACAGGGAAGCTGTTAAGAGTTGATGAGAAGATGGATGGAGCCAAATACAGGGCAATCTTAGAAGAAAACCTGTTATACAGCGTACACATGATCCGAATTTCGGCCCGCAAAAGACTGATGAGAGATTTTCGACGGAAAATGTGACCGTGTGTATGCTCCATCAGTCTTTTGCTGGCGGAATTCCAGCCAGCAAAAGATTGAGAGCATGCTCTCAATTTTCTGTCGGTAAAAGTTCCTATTCGAAAATGGGATCGTCTGTTGCAATTCCGACTTGCAAAATTCCTACGCATGCTCGGAAACAATTCGACGCATGCTCAGAAGCATTGAACTTTATTTTCTCGGCTTGTCTTAGTGTTGTACGTCACCATGTTCTTGACGGTCATAATTTCAGCAAACTTTTGCGTGACCGTGTGTATGCAAGGCAAACTTAAGAGGAATCTCATCGGAAAAGCCGTAATATCTTTTTCCAACGAGAAATCCAATCGTGTGTACGTGGCATTAGAGTCTGAAAAAGACTCTAACATGAGAAAATGTGGAAAGTTCAAGGGGTAAGAATACTATTTCAAGGCACTGTATATATGTGTGTGTACGCAGTGATTATAAATACAAATCACCCCCTTTAAAAAATCACATTTGTTGCTTTTTAGCCTGAAATGAAGACAGACACAGTTTTTGTTCTATCCAGCTGTATCTACTCTTGCAACTTATAACACCAACATGTCAGAAAAAAATTCAAAAACATAATCACTGAGTTAGAAAAAGGATCTCCCCCTCCTAAAAATGATTTGTAAACTCAATTGGGTGTAGCTAATCACCTTCTCAATGGCACACAAAAGCATTTGACTTTCAACTGTGATCAGCTGTGGTCATTTTGATTAGCTTAGCTCAGACAATCAACTATGGCAAGATGCTGTCAAAAGATCTCTGGGATAAAGTTGTGGATAGGCACAAGTCAGGAGATGGATACAAAAACATTTAAAAGGCGTTATCAATACCTAGAAGCAAAGTAAAGTGAAGTGGAAGGTATTTGGTACAAAACAGACCCTCCCTGGATCAGGGTGTCCCTCCAAACTGGATGAAAGAACCAGGAGGAAACTGGTCTGAGAGGCAACAAGTGGACTACAGCAATTCTGAAGCCGTAGCAGGAATTTATGACAAAGAGTGGTCATTGTGTGACAATATCACAAATGCTCCACAAATGTGGCTTGTGTGGGAGGGTGCCAAGAAAAAAGCCACTCCTCGACAAAAGCCAGATGCAGTGACAACTGAGCTTTGGTAAAACACACTTTGAAGTCTCTGAGGCCACATGAAAAAATGCGTTATGGTCAGATGAGTCTAAAATTTCATTATTTGGCCTCAACACAAAACGATATGTCTGGCCAACATCCAATACACATCACCATACAAATAACACCATTCCTACAGTAAAACATGGAGGTGGTAATATCCTGTTATGGGGGTGTTTCTCTGCAGCAGGGACTGAAGCACTTGTCAGGATAGGAAAAATGGATGAGCTGTGGAGGGATGGGGAGTGGCTGTCTCAACCTCTCAGCAGCTCACTGAGAGGCTGAGACGGGTGTCAGTCAAGGCACCTGGCGGATCCAGACTGCGTGGTCATGATGACGCAGTGCCTAGACTGATGACGAGGAACCTGGACTGACTTCTGTGGCGTCCGTAGACGTCGGTAGAGAGAGGATTTCAGCCCAATCTCTGCTGAAAACGAGTCACAGGAGTGTAAAACAAACTGCACTTCTGTGATCTATAGGAGAAGCCCAACCATATGAGCTTTGGCTGGACTTCTTAAAACCCCATTGAAAATCTGTGGAATGACTTGAAGACTGCTGTCCACAAATGGTCACCATCAAATTTAAGGGAACTTGAGCAGTTCTGCGAAGAAGAGTGGGCAAATATTGCAAAGTCTAGATGTGCGAAGTTAGTAGAGACATATCCCAACAGACTAACGGCTGTAATTAAAGCAGAAGGTGATCCAACAAAATACTGACACCAGGGGGTGATCCATTTTCCGACTTTTGACATGTTGGTGTTCTATCTTTCACTTCACGATGTTATAAATTGTAAGAGTAAATACAGCTGGATAAAACAAAAACTGTGTCTGCCTATTTTTAAGGCTGCAAAGCAACAATATGTGATTATTTTAAAGGGAGTGATTATTTTCTATAACCACTGTATGTGTATATGTGTGTATATATATTTATAGTATATACTGTGTAAGTGTGTGTGTGTGTGTGTGTGTGTGTATATGTATATACAGTATCTAACAAAAGTGAGTACACTCCTCATATTTTTGTAAATATTTTATTCTACCTTTTCATGTGACAACACTGAAGAAATGACACTTGTCTACAATGTAAAGTAGTGAGTGTACAGCTTGTATAACAGTGTAAATTTGCTGTCCCTTCAAAATAACTCAACACACAGCCATTAATGTCTAAACCGCTGGCAACAAAAATAAGTACTGTATTATTTTTGAAAGCTGTGTCTATATACAGTTTTTGTATGTATGTACAGGCAGCCTCGGTGCTTAGTGCCGCACAGTAGGTGCATTTATTTTTTCTTTTTCTCAGTCAAATCTATCAGTCTTGCCTGATTGGCTGAAAACAGCACAATCTCAGCGTTACTTCAGCTATGTGCTGATTGTACATGTAAGACATAGAGAGCACCAACAATTTATATAAAATACCATAATGAAATACTAAGCAATGTAGCATTGACCCCCGAAGGAGCTGCTGGTTTGATTTGGACTTACCGTTACCTCACCTGCTTGCTTCTCCGTCTTGGGGTTCCCGTGGTAAATGGCCCAAAGAATGTTGAAACTGACACTGAATCCTCTTTTGGGTTATTTAGAAAAACAAAGTCTCTTAAAGTGGTTGTAATCCCTTACAAACCACTTTGACCTACAGGTAAGCCTAGATTAAGGCTTACCTGTAGGTCCAAGAAATATCTCCTAAACCTATACGGTTTAGGAGATATTTGCCCAAAGACAGGCACCGCTTTCTATGGCGCATGCGCCGTAGACAGCGGCGTGCAGGCACACTGAGCGTGGCATCGTCGATGACGAAGATGGCGCATGTCTCGGCTCCCGTGCGCATGCGCGGGAGTGACGTCATCGTGGCTTCGCCAAATGACAGCGGCAGAGCTGCGAGACCCCACCGAGAAGATGGATGCGCCGGACTACAGGGGACAGCGGTGACTTCGCTGGCTCCTGTGTCAGGTAAGTGACACATAATGGGCTACTATGCGATGCATAGTAGTCCATTATGCTTTGCCTTTGCAGGGAATGAAAGAGGAAGTAAACTCATCAGGGTTTACTTCCTCTTTAATGGAGGGTAGAGGGTTAGGGGTGAGTTCAGGTACTTAAATTGCAAGGTGAAAGTATTAAGAAAATCCAGAGAATAAAACTGTTCCACAACTGGATTCAACAACCCCCGGGTAGACCTCTCTCACTAGGTCTCGCAGCCGGTAGGATGCTCGGTAAAGTCTCTGCCACAGACTTGTGAGATACACTTGAGCGTTACTGAGGGATGTGGATACATTTTAAAGAACTGAACACTCGCCCTGGGCTGGTTCCGAAAGAGAAGTGTTATTCAATGCACCCAGCTAGACTGCGTTTTTACTCTTGCTGGTGGTGACAGCGACACCTGCGGTCAAGGAGAACCCAGTGCAACCCAGCTGGACTGGTACTGAAACCAGAAATTTGGAGAAATAACCCCGAAATCCAACTGTGGTTTCAGGCAACTTAACTTTACAAAAACAATAGCGCCTGCTCGTCAGGAGCCAGCGCTACAGCAACATGCATAGCAAAATTTACATTTACATTTAAGTAAAATTTATAGAAATCTCTGAAACTTTAGTTACCTTTATGAAGTTGGACAGGGATTGTTTAAAAAAGACCTTCAGTAATTTTTTCATTTTTCCATCTATTAAATCTTCTGCTTTTGTTGATTTAACTTTGGATAGTAAAAACATTTTTTTTTCTACTAGTAAATACCTTATACAGCCCACTTCCTGTTTCTTGTCTGGTAATAAGCCTAGGCTAATGACATCATGCACAGCTCTCCCTCTCACTTTGAGAGTTTACCAGGGAGGGGGGGGGGGGGGGACAGGGGTGAGTCCTAAGAGGGCCAATGAGAGATGCAGAGCTGGAGGTGTGCCTCTGTGTGCCTGTGTAAATCCAGGAAGTGAACAGGCAGCAGCTTCAGCTGCCCACAGTTAAAATGATTGCAGCCAGACTCAGTGGAGAGATATTTCTGCAGCATATTTGGCAAGTACAGAATCGCAGTATATATAAAATAATATGCAAAGTGGATGGAGGGAAGCTTCAGAATGGCAAAGATGTTTTTTTACAAATTATATGAGTAGACTGCAGTTCCTCTTTAAATGTGTAGTACTAATCATGACAGCTGCTTATTGCTGGTATTCCTTTCTTGATGCAAAGTGAACTTCGAGAGACCAATTTATTATTAATGTGGTTACTTTAATTATGCAGTTCTCAGGTGTAGAAGATGCTAGACATGCCCAGATTTTTATATCTGTCATCAAACATTTATCTCTGGGTTTGTTCAAAGCCACCACACATTCAGAAATGCACTTTCCACCCTGGTGTGCTCTGCAGGGCATCTCGCATGGTGTCTGCGTTTGAAGTTTTTCCATGAATTTGTGTTCACAGATTTGTGTGCTTTATATAGCTTGCATATGTAATTATTATTATTTTATATTGCATTTTCCTGTGTTCCTATTAGGAAGGGGCACCAAAGGTGCAGTTCCACTTTTATGTTGGGCCCGCTCTCCCAGGCTTATACTCACTTGCCATACATCCAGCTGACCAGATTGCAGAGTCTCTTGTCAACATCTTCACAGCTGGGTCCACACATGTGCTCTGTCTGCACTCTTATGAATGTCTTATGTAGCCATTAATTCCAATGTTTCCTTCAAGTATGAGCCCGGGACCTTCATAGGAATGAATGGAGAGTGCAAAGCGCATGCATGGCCACTGCTAGAAAGATTTTAGCAAGTGGTCCTGCCATCTGCTCAGTATTATCTCAGTGGGTCTGCCACTGCTGAGTATATGTGTGGCAGAGGAGGGCTTGGGTCAGGGGGAGACCACCATGTAAGTGTATTTCACCAGGGGTGCCGCTGCAATTTAAAAGGTACCTACTATGGTATTGGGTTGGGTCAGTTTTTTTTTGTAAATGTATTTTTTTACTGATGTTTTCGATCTGTTTTTATTTTTATTTAAACAATCTTTGTTTTATAAATAAACATTGAAAGTTAAACTCGCATTCACCAACCAAACCCACACCCACCAACATATTCATCACCAACCAACCAACCAAACCCCCCCCCCCCCCCCCCCACCACCACATTCATCACCCCCCGCTCCGCCACCACATTCATCACCCACCACTATATTCATCACCCCTCCCCCGATCCACCACCACATTCTTTTTTTTTTAACTAAAAATATGTAGAAGAATACATATCGGCATAAACTTTTCTTTTTTAAATTGGATATTTATTATAACAAAAAGTAAAAATTATTGCTTTTTTTTTCAAATTTTTCACTCTTCTTTTGTTTAATAGCGCAAAACACAAAAAACGCAGAGGTGGTCAAATACCACCAAAAGAAAGCGCTATTTGTGTGGACAAAATGATAACAATTTCATCTGGTACAGTGTTGTATGACTGCGCAATTGTCATTCAAAGTGCAACAGCGCTGAAAGCTCAAAAATGGCCTGGGCTGGAAGGGGGTGAAAATGCCCTGTGTTGAGATGGTTAAAGGGGTTGTAAAGCTTTGTGTTTGCATTAACGTGAAAAAACACCTGTCAGTGACTGCCCCCCCCCCCCCCCCCCCAGCCCTCGGTTTTACTTACCTGAACCCTCGAACTCATCCCACGGGGACGCATTGTCTCTCTGCTAGGCTGTTGATTGGATAGATTGATAGCAGTGCAGCCGTTGGCTCCCGCTGCTGTCGATCAAATCCAATGACACGGCCACCGGGGTCGCTGGGGCCAAGTCCTTCATTCGGTGTCTATGGACTCGGGAGCGCACCCGCAAGGTAACCCCCCAGATGAACGCTTCTCCTAGGGGGGTTATCTAATGTGGGGAGGAGCCGAGAGAGCCGCCAAGGGACCCCAGAAGAGCAGGATCGGGGCCACTCTGTGCAAAACAAGCTGCACAGTGGAGGGGAGTATGATATGTTTGTTTTTTGATTTTTTTTAAAAACAGGATCCTTTAGTGTCACTTTAAGGTTTTTGGAGATAAGTTCAAAAATAGCTCCGCACAGACCAGTAAATTCACATGAAAATCTGCCCCCCATGCTGAACCACAGGCTCTTCATGCAGTGACGCACTGTTGGTTTCTATCATTCTACAATGTGTAAGCAAAAATGTTTTTATTTTCCTCACACCTGATTGGGTATTCTTTACAAAGTTCAACTTCACCACATCCACTAAGCTCTGGGGAAAATGCACTTGCAAAGTACACAGTCTATTTGCCTTTAGTAAACCAACCCCTATGTGTTGCACTTTTATATTGAAGCAGTGTGAAAGTCCTGCCTGTTTTGTCTGGATCACGGGAGAATTATAGAAGTGAAATAAAGTAGAAGACGCATTGCTTTTTTGTGACTTGAGCATGGCATTTGTTGTCTCCTAGACAGTGTTAGCATTTCATGGGAAGTGTCAGTGTTATATCTTCTTTGTTTTTTCCCCTGCAGATTTTACCCAACCATGGTCTACACGGTGCCGGATTCGTCATCGCCTTCGTTTTGTCTTTTCTGGTGACATGCGCTATTTTTCTATTGTTATACCGCATGAAAAAATTAAAGCCAAGGCGTGCAGTGAGTACATTATTTACATTTTGGGATCTATTCGTACTGCTTAAAAAAAACGAAATTGGCTTTATTTACATATCCTCCAATAGACCAGGGGCCTCTATTCAGGCCAGTGTTAATGCGCATTGTGTTTAAAGCCCCGTATTGCAACTCAAAACATGTAATAAACCCGCATCTGCATTTCTTATGGGCAGTACAGCTCACCATAACACACAAATCATTCACATACAGTTTGTGCACTGTGGTGTTCTCAAACGCAGGTGCATTTATTTGTATTGGTTGGCTGGCTCTTAGATGTTAATTTGGTTTTCTAAACGTGTTCTCATTAGAGTTGAGGACAGGTTTGGGAAAACTGACGAAGTTGCAGTACACCACAATATATTGCCATGCTTTGTGCTAAAAGGGTCAGGTGCAGTACTGGGGTGTGTTGGCAGGCAAACCATCCACCAGCCACCACCCACCCCTGTCGGGTCGGACAGCCTGCTGTGTTATGGGGGTCACGGGCAGCATCCTGCCCCCCCCCGGTCAATCAGTCAGTAGGTCAGGGCCCCACACTTCTCACGGGCAGCGGGCGACGTCGGCCGTTCTCTGGGCTGTTCTCTGGCTGCTTCCTCGCTTCCCCTGTGCCTCCTCCTCTTGGCGGCCTATCCAATCGGATCTCCTTTCAGGCAATTGGGTGACAGGTCTCATGACCCGCTTTATGATTGGCCAGCAGGAGAATCAGTGTTACAATGGCGAATATTCATTCGCTATTGTCACACAGCTGGGTGGGCTTCGGGCGCAGTGCTCTTCGCCCCGAGCCCACCCTTTTTTGAGGCCTATTAAAGACTCTGTCTCTAATCGCATGCTTCAAACCCCCCCCCCATTGGAATCCATGCATCCGGCGCCCTGCATGCAGATCAGAGGGCCAGATGCATGGATGGGCCACCACTGCTGATTACCTTAGTAAATAGGAAGATATATTATAGTAAGTTGCATCCTGGCCTAGGACAAATTGATGTCATACATCCCAGGATTCTTTGAGGGCATTTTCTTTTCTTCTATCTGCAGGAAGCTTTCTTAGCTAAGCACCCCCCTTCTGCCTGCATGCCTGAGCTAAGGGCAGATGGATTCTAGAAAGTAAAGCTACACGAATCGTCTGCTCTTCCTCAAGACGGCCAAAGCTAGAAATGCTGGGGGGGGGTAGGGGGTTCAAATTAATTTCTCAACAAAATAAAACATGGATGGATGGGTAAGTTTGTTTTTGAATATTAAAAATGAATTGTATAACGTTTTCAATTTTTGGTGCTCAGATACAGTTAAGTTTTTATTTAAGTACGGTAATGTTCTTTTTTCAGAAAATTTATGCATGAGATCTCATATTAAAGCATATGGGGAAGTAGTTATAAAAATTTAAGAAAAGAAAATTTAACAAATTTGAGTTCATTCTTTTAGACTGGAATCATACATACAATGGGGAAAATAATTGTTGTAGAGTTTGTAAGTCTGCCCACTTACAAAGAAATAAAGGGTCTATAATTGTTATGTATTTTAAATAATAGAGACAGAATATCAATAAAAAAATCCAGAAAAAAAACACATGATGCAAATTATATAAATTGAGTTGCATTTTCGTGACTAAAATTAATATTTGCTCCCCAAGCAAAACATGACTCAGTACTTGGTGGGGAAACCCTTGTTGGCAAGACCAGATGTAAGACGTTTCTTTTAGTTGGTTACCAGGTTTGCACACATCTCGGGAGGGAGTTTAGTCCACTCTGTTTTTTAAAGATCTTCTCTATATCCTTAAGGTTTCTTGGCTGTTGCTTGGCAATTCAAAGTTTCTGCTCCCCCCATAAATTTTCTATAGGATTAAGGTCACTCCATGACCTTAATATGCTTCTTCTTTGAGCCACTTCTTTGTTGCCCTGGCCGTATGTTTTGGGTCATTGTCATGCTGGAATACCCATCCAGTGTTCTGAGGGAAGAAGGTTCTCATCCAAGATTTTACAATACATGGCCCGTCCATTAGCCCCTCGATGTGGCAAAGTCGGCCTGTACCTTTAGCTGAGAAACAGCCCCATAGGATAATATATCCACCTCCGTGCTTGATTGTAGGGATAGTGCTCTTAGGGTCATAGTCAGCATTTTTCTTCCTCCAAACACGACGAGTCAAGTTAATGCCAAAGAGCTCAATTTTGGTCTCATCTGACCAAAGCACTTTGTCCCAATCCATCTTTGAATCATTTAGATGTTCATTGGCAAACTACCGACAAGCCTGTACATGTGCTTTCTTGAGGAGGGGGACCTTGCGGGCACTGCAGGATTTCAATCCATGGCGACGTTTTGTGTTACCAATGGTTTGTTTGGTGACTGTGGTCCCAACTGCCTTGAGATCGTTCACAAGCTCCTCCCATGTAGTTCTAGGCTGATCCCTCACTTTTCTCATTATCATCCTTACCCCATGAGGCGAAATCTTGCATGGAGCTCCAAACTGCGGGCGATTGATGGTTATTTGTATTTCTTTCATTTGCGAATTATTGCTCCAACAGTTGTCTTCTTCTCACCAAGCTTTTTGCTGATGGTCTCGTAGCCCATTCCAGCCTCGTGCAGGTCTAAAATCTTGTCCCTGAAGTCCTTTGAAAGCTCTTTGTTCTTGCCCATGATGGTGAGTTTGAATGGAAGAAAGAGATTCTGTGGACAGGTGTCTTCTTTACACATAACGAGTTGTTGTTAGGAGCACCTTCTTAAATTGACAGAACTAATCTGTGCACCACATGAGCACATACTGTAGCCAGTCTGTGGGAGACAGAACTATTGTTGGTTGGTAGGGGATCAAATACCTTTTTGAGGCTGGGTTCACAATAGCTGCGACCATGGCTCACAACAGGGGTCTGGAGCATCCCTGTTCTGTTTCAGGTGCGAACCAGGTCCGAATTTTTGCCACACACAGAGCCAAAGATGCACAAGACCCTTTTCCAGTACGGACTGTGGCTGCCCCGGAACTGATTCTCCTTGGAGACTACAACTCCCAGACAATTACAGTTAGACAAACTAGTGGACACTGCCATATTGTGGACAAATGGAGTTTGCATCTCCGTAACAATGCCCAGTGTTACAATCAACACAGTCTCCTGTCATGCAAATTGGATACAGGGAAAGCGCATAAGTGTGAACCCAGACTTACTCACTGAACTGCTACTCCAATTTACAACATTTGTGTCATGTGTTTTTCAGAATTTTTGGTTAATATTCTATCTCTATCATTTAAGATACATCCATGATAACAATTATAGACCCTTAATTTCTTTGTAAGTGGGCAAACTTACAAGATCTGCAGGGGATCAAATAATTATTTTTCCCCAATGTTTTCTATTGAATTCAATGCAAATGCATAAAAACGCATATCATTGCTCGTTAATGTGTGTTATCATGTTTTCAATGTGCTCTGTACTGAATATTAACATGCATCATAACGCATATTTTCACATGTTGTCAAGTGTCGCAATGTGTTTAACTGCAATATGATCAGGGCTCGAGTCCTGCGGGAACGCATGGGAACGGCGTTCCCGTACTATTTCCACAACGGGAACGCCGTTCCCATTAGCAGCCCGAGTAGCCCGCCGCTCGTGCGTAGCCCGCCGCTCCTCTGCCTCCCGAGTCAGTGACTGGTTGCTAGGCTAGGGCCGCTCCGCGTCTAGCAACCGGTCACATGACATCGGCCGTACACGTGGGCACGCACTGGAGTCAGTGGGCAGTACGCATACGGCCTCCAGCGCAGCCAGCGGCAGACACACGCCGCTGGCATACGGACTGTCTCCTCCCTCCCCTCTACCCAGTGCTCTCCCGAGAAGTAAACCAGGTTAGTCACTAGCACTCTGCATTACCCTGCCAATACTCTGCATTACTCAATACTCTGCAATACCCCGCCAATACTCTGTATTACTCCACCAATACTCTGCATTACCCCGCAAATACTCTGCATTACCCCGCCAATACTCTGCATTACCCCGCCAATACTCTGCATTACCCCGCCAATACTCTGCATTACCCCGCCAATACTCTGCATTACCCCTCCGCCAATACTCTGAATTACTCCGCCAATACTCTGCATTACTCCGCCAATACTCTGCATTACTCCGCCAATACTCTGCATTACTCCACCAATACTCCACCAATACTCTGCATTACCCCGCCAATACTCTGCATTACTCCGCCAATACTCTGCATTACTCCGCCAATACTCTGCATTACTCCGCCAATACTCTGCATTACTCCGCCAATACTCTGCATTACTCCACCAATACTCTGCATTACTCCACCAATACTCTGCATTACTCCACCAATACTCTGCATTACTCCACCAATACTCCGCCAATACTCTGCATTACTCCGCCAATACTCTGCATTACTCCACCAATACTCCGCCAATACTCTGCATTACTCCACCAATACTCTGCCAATACTCTGCATTACTCCACCAATACTCCGCCAATACTCTGCATTACTCCACCAATACTCCGCCAATACTCTGCATTGCTCCACCAATACTCTGCATTACCCAATACTCTGCAATACCCCGCCAATACTCTGCATTACTCCACCAATACTCTGCATTACTCTACCAATACTCTGCATTACTCCACCAATACTCTGCATTACTCTACCAATACTCTGCATTACTCTACCAATACTCTGCATTACTCTACCAATACTCTGCATTACTCCGCCAATACTCTGCATTACTCCGCCAATACTCTGCATTACTCCACCAATACTCTGCATTACTCTACCAATACTCTGCATTACTCCACCAATACTCTGCATTACTCTACCAATACTCTGCATTACTCTACCAATACTCTGCATTACTCCACCAATACTCCGCCAATACTCTGCATTACTCCGCCAATACTCTGCATTACTCCGCCAATACTCTGCATTACTCCACCAATACTCTGCATTACTCCACCAATACTCTGCATTACTCCACCAATACTCTGCATTACTCCACCAATACTCTGCATTACTCCACCAATACTCTGCATTACTCCACCAATACTCCGCCAATACTCTGCATTACTCCACCAATACTCTGCATTACTCCACAATACTCCACCAATACTCTGCATTACTCCACCAATACTCTGCATTACTCCACCAATACTCTGCATTACTCCACCAATACTCTGCATTACTCCACCAATACTCCGCCAATACTCTGTAATACCCAACCAATACTCTGCATTACTCCACCAATACTCTGCATTACTCCACCAATACTCTGCTATACCCTGCCAATACTCTGCAATACATACCCTGCCGATACTTACTCTGCAATACTTACCCTGCCAAGACTCTGCAATACTTACCCTGCAATGCCCTGCCAATAATCTGCAATACCCAGCAATAATCTGCCATACCCTGCCAATACTCTGCAATACCCTGCCAATACTTATCCTGCCAATATTCTGCAATACCCTGCCAATACTTACCCTGCCAATACATATTCTGCTAATACCTAGCCATACCCATCCATGCTCAGCCAAAATATTATTGGGGGAGATGACGTGGATATTACAGTAGGGGAGATGTATATTACAGTAGGGGAGATGTATATTGCAGTGGGGACTATATGGTGGTGACATTTTTCAGAGGTTTTTGCAAATTCAATTATTATTTGCTGATCCGAAAAAAGATCCGATCTGTGACTCAGATCCAAGGAATGATCTGATCCGTTAGTTTTTTGATCCGTTGCCGATAATCTTGCACGGCAAGGGCAACGTTATTCCAGTTTGTGTGATATTTTCTAATTTGCTGTATTTGAATTTGGAACAGGGTGTATTTGTGTTAGAAATTCCCTGCGAGGGAAAGATCATCACCCATTGTGTTGATTATTCTGTTTGACAATTTAACTTATTTTGTATTTGTAAACTGGCACTTTACAATAACTGTACTGTATTTTCTGTGAAATATATATGCATATGAGCGTACCTTTATTTATTTTATTTTTTTTTGGTGGGGGAGTGGATCTTGGGTGAGAGTTCCCACACTTTTTTTCCCCAGCACTTGACCCCTGAATATGATTGTAACACTGGGCATTGTTACAGAGATGCAGAACCCTTTGTCCACAAGATGGCAGTGTCCACTAGTTTGTCTAACTATAATTGGAATACAGGTGCCAAGGGCAGTCTGGGAGTTGTAGTCTCCAAGGAGGATCTTGTACACAGTTGAAATGGGTCACAACTGCTAGGCCCACAAACATCAGGAAGGGGAAGGGACAGTATATAAGAAAAATACCAAGAAGGAAGTCAGGTGGTTAGGGAGAGACGCGCCAACTGGGAAGCTGTGTGTTAGCTGTGTTGTGCTGAACCAGGCCAGGCTGGACTGCATCCACAGGGGCTGTATCAGAGCCAAGGGACAGACTGCTGAGCAGAGAGGTGAGCTGTGGAGGTAATCCAAGGTGGAGCACCCATCATCCAGAATCACTGTTTGAGCTGCTTTCATATTGACCATCATCGCTGCTTAAGGGTGCTCCCCTACCAAACAGACAACTCACTGTCACACGTGGACTGCTGCAGAGTGATCTAGTGATAAAGTCCCTGACCGACACAACAACCATAACCAAAAGTTAACCCTTGTCTTCAACATAAGCCCAAGGATGGGGCCATTATCCTCCATTGACACTTCTCCCATTAGAGGCTATATACACTTGCTGTCACTTTCATTTCAAATGCACTCCTGGAGGGATGTTTGCAATAGCTCCAGCAACCGGGAATGCGCCCCCACCCACCCACAACCCTCTATGATCTAGGAGGAGGAACAGAGCAACGCCATGACGTCACTTCCATTCTAGGAATGAAGTAAACACATTTTTTAAAGCAATAGATCATGTTTTTTTTTGATCTTTTGCTTTGAAAGGTAGAGGAGAGATTTAGGGTCTTATAGATGTTTACATTCCCTGTAAAAGGAATAAAAGTGATTTTTTTTAAAAAGGGAGGGTGTAAAAATTTAATAAACAAGTAAATAAGAAAAAAAAAAAACACTTTCAGACCGTCCACCACACATATACTGTGGCAGGGTGGCTCGGCTGTGCGAAACGATGTACCTTTACGCCGGGGAGTGCATGGGTGGCAACCCGCGATCGCTCCACAGAACAAGGTGGATCTCCGTTCTGACAGGGGACAACATGGAGATCTGCTGTTCCAAGTAATCAGGAACAGCGATCTGTGGTGTCCCAGTGAGCCAATTCTCCCACACAGTTAGAACACACCTAGGGAACACAGTTAACCCTTCCCTGCCCTAGCCCCCTAGTGCTAACCTTTTTCCTGCCAGTTTCATTTAAACATTGATCAGTGCATTTTTTTTTAGCACTGGTCCCCAAAAAGTGTCACTTAGGGTCAGATTTGTCTTGACGCGTCGTTTTAACTGACAATGGCGCAGTCGTGCGATGCTGTACGCAAACAAAATTGATGTCCTTTTTTTACCCACAAATGGAGCTTTTGGTGGTATTTGATCACCTCTGCAGTGTTTATTTTTTGCACTATATAAATAAAAATATTTAAAAAAATGTTTTTACTTTCTGCTTAAGGCTGGGTTCACACTGCTGCGGGGGGAGATCCGGATGTGATTCGCACAGCAAATCACATCCGATCTCCGTAGCACTGCGAGTTCAGCCATACAGATAGTATGGCTGAACTCGCAGCTGTCCCGCAGCAAACTCGCACAGGACCCTTTTTTGGGTCCGCAACGGAATCGGATCGCATGGGGGTTCACACCATGCGATCCGATTCCTGTGCGAGTCGGCAGATCGCACTGCGATATGCCGACGGATCTGGGGGTGTCATTAACATAACATTGACACCCCCAGCCGTCCGCATAGGGCAGTGTGAACTGCCGGCGGGAGGTGAGCGATGCGGGAAAACGCCGCGGATTCGCGGCGTTCCCGCATCGCAATAGTGTGAACCTAGCCTTAAGGCTGGGTTCACACTGCTGCGGGGGTAGATCCGGATGTGATTCGCACCGCAAATCACATCCGATCTCCGTAGCGATGCGAGTTCAGCCATACAGATAGTATGGCTGAATTCGCATCGCTCCCGCAGCAAACTCGCACGGGACCCTTTTTTTGGTCCGCAACAGAATCGGATCGCATGGGGGTTCACACCATGCGATCCGATTCCTGTGCGAGTCGGCAGATCGCACTGCGATATGCGGACGGATCTGGGGGTGTCATTAACATATCATTGACACTCCCAGCCGTCCGCATAGGGCAGTGTGAACTGCCGGCGGGAGGTGTGCGATGCGGGAAAACGCCGCGGATTCGCGGCGTTCCCGCATCGCAGCGGTGTGAACCCGGCCTAAGACATATTCCAAACACAAACAATTTGCTCATTAAGCATAGTCCAGGACACCTTTCCTCTGAACAATGACATGCTCACAGACGTTTTCTTCCACGAACGGGCAATTGAAAAGTTAGCCGCCAAGATCAGTCGCTGTTTAGAGCGAGGCAAGTGTTCAATAGGCTCATACAACAAACCAATACATGGATGCTGAGGGACCGGAACCACTGAAACTTTCCAATTTAGGGCAAAAACCATGTTCCAGAAACCCCACAACCTTGGACACTCCCACTAGATATGATACATACTTCTGAGTGTTTGGCATCCTTGGAAACACAGGGGTGACGTAGATGGATAAAGCCTCTCGACAACTGAAGAGGGACCTATGGAGATTTTTAAGTATGGTAGTTTGTTGCCATTCCTCGTGCATGCGCAATTTTAAAGCATTACATGTTTGGTATCTATTTACTTGGCGTAACCTCATCTTTTATATTTTGGCAAAAAAATCGGATTATATATATTGTGTTTTTATGCATTAAAATTTATTAGTGTATTCCCCCCCCCCCAAAAAAAATTGTGCAAATACTGTGTGACATAAAAAAAATTGCAACTTTCTGCATTTTATTCTCCAGCAGGATCTCGGCCAAAAAAAAATATAATAAATAATAAAAAAAATATATATATATATATATATATATATATATATATATATATATATATATATATATATATATATATATATATAATATATTTATTTAAATATAATGTTTGGGGGTTCTAACTAAATTTTCTAGCAAGTAATACAGATGTTTACTATTAATCAAAGAGTACTAGAAAAGGCCTGGTCTTAAGAGGACTGCCGTACCCATTATTGGTCCTCTAGAGTCACTGGGGGAGTAATCTTTTAATCGGGGAGCGATTGTTTATGCCCCTAGTAATGCAGTACACAATGAGTCTAGCCTTAAAGGAACCTGCCTAGGTTCTGCCTAGGGCTAGAGAAAGAACAGATACTACCAATACTACCAACGGCTCCTGCTGGGGTAGTGCCATATGATATACAGATGTGTGTCACGACAATCGTTGACACGGATTCTATTTTATGCATTTCAATGCATTTTCAAAAATGCAGAGGTGTAAAATCAGCCTGAGTCAATCAATTTTCATTATATTTTTACAAATATTCCCCTAGGTGATATATCTGTACATGACATATGGTTTCTAAACCTTTCAGCTACTCCATATAAAAGCAACACATTGACCATATGGCTGTTTATCAAACTGTACTGTACATTTAAAAAATATGTATGTGTATCTTCTTTGTACAGTATGTGTATATATAGTTGTGTGTGTGTGTGTACATAAATATATATATATATATATATATATATATATATATATATATATATATATATATATATATATCCAGTATATATACACACACACACACACACACACACACACAATTAGATATACATACAAAGAAGATACACATACATATTTTTAAATGTACAGTACAGTTTGATAACCAGCCATATGGTCAATGTGTTACTTTTATATGAAGTAGCTGAAAGGTTTAGAAACCATATTTTATGTATGTGTGTGTGTGTGTGTGTATATAGACACATATAAATACTTTTTCTTAACCCCTTGTGAACCAAGGTATATTTCTAAACATACTAGTAAACCAGCTTGGTTTTGTTGGAGTGAGTTGGTATTGTTTTTTTCAGCCGGAGATCAGCTTTCATATAAAAGCGATCCTGTCGGATGTAGGACCACCCCATCACTCTTGTGGTACAGTAATTGTGGCCACCACTGCCTATTATGGTTCCCTGGCTGTCCTGCCCTATATACATTAAACAACTGATCAACATTGCACCCATCACACACATTATGTGACCATACGATATTTGTATTATCAACTTTAAATTTACCAAAACTACATACCGTATATACTCGAGTATAAGCCGAGATTTTCAGCCTCTTTTTTGAGGCTGAAAGTGCCCCCCTCGGCTTATACTCGAGTCATCGCTGTCTGCCCGCTCGATCAGCGTGTCGAGCAGACAGACAGCGGCCATTCTATAATTCAAAAGCCGCGCCTCCGGCTCCGCCTTCGCCTGTGATAGGCGGAACACTGAATTTCCCAGCAGCCTGTGTTCCGCCTATCACGGACATCGTATCATCCTCGTACTACGGACGAGGATGATACGATGTCCGTGATAGGCGGAACACAGGCTGCTGGGAAATTCAGTGTTCCGCCTATCACAGGCGAAGGCGGAGGCGCGGCTTTTGAATTTTACAATGGCCGCCGAGGCGCCGACGAAGAGGGCACGGGACGGAGGCAAGGCAAGGCACGGGACGGGACGGAGGCAAGGCAAGGCACGACACGGGACGGAGGCAAGGCACGGCACGGGACGGAGGCAAGGAGGCAAGGCACGGGACGGAGGCTCGGGACAAAGGCTCGGGACACAGGTAGGCTGGACACACACACACACACACACACACACACACACACACACACACACACACACACACACACACACACACACACACACACACACACACACGGATGGATGGAGACACACACACACACAGGGATGGATGGATACACACACACACAGGGATGGATGGATGGATGGAGACACACACACACAGGGATGGATGGATAGAGACACACACACACACACAGGGATGGATGGATGGATGGATGGAGACACACACACACAGGGATGGATGGATGGATGGACACACACACACACAGGGATGGATGGACGGACACACAGGGATGGACGGACACACAGGGATGGACGGACACACAGGGATGGACGGACACACACACAGGGATGGACAGGCATGTCTCACCCTCGGCTTATACACGAGTCAATAAGTTTGCCAGTTTTTTTGGGGGTAAATTGGGGGCCTCGGCTTATATTCGGGTCGGCCTATACTCGAGTATATACGGTAATATGAGGACCTCCTTAGTCTATGCAACCATTTTTTTTTTTTTTTTGGTAGATCTAAAGAAGATTGTACAATCAAAGGCTACAGCTTAAAGGATTAAAAATAAATAAAAATTTATTTTTTAAATGTATTTTTTAAATTTAAACACTTTAAAAAAATAAATACAAATTTTGTTTTGCAGTTGGCATTTATTTATTGTTGGAGTCTGTAAAGCATTGCACCAGTAATTAGCAGATCACTGGTGCCATGCAGGTCTCCTGCAGATCTGTCAGTGTATCTGTGTGCCTTTACATTCCGTACGGACAAGTAGATACACCGACAGGAAAAATCGATGAACTACCACAGCGATGTGGTAGTTCATTGAGAACTACAACCCGACGGCTGCAAAGGATGTTGGGACTTGTAGTTCATTCAAGAGGAAGTAAACTCTCCCACTCTGATGCTTCTTTTCATCTAGTCCATTATCATAAGTAATTATCAAACTATAGCCACTGTAATCCAGCCCAAATTGCATATTACTTACTGTTTAAAGAAACTTAAAAAAACTTGTTTCCAGGGGTTAGGCAGCTCCATCTTAAGTATTGTTTTCTGAGTCCACAGTGGAGTGTATTTCCGCCCTTACATTGAGCACTTCCTGTACTGTTTACCAAGCCTCCGTCTCAATCCAATGTTTCTATGGCAACCCTGCTTCCCTGTTCATAGCTTACTTGTCTATTTCATATTATTTACTTGTGCCGATGTCTAATGTTTCCCTCTGTCAGTCTTATCAGTTTCAGATGATAAGACTGCAGTAATGGCCAGGTTTACACTGCATGTGATGTCACATGGTGTGTAGGAGGAAGCTCTGAATGATTCTGCAGCCTCCCGGGATTTCTGTTTTGAGCCGTAGGAAGTCCTGATAACACATAGAGAGTGTGCCGTAAATCAAGGGAGATCTGGGCATGCTCAGTGACTTAATTCTAAAGAAGAAAAAGGATTACAATATTAAGCAAGTAAGGAGATATCTACAAGCAGTGTTCATTTAGGGTTTTTTATGCTGATTTACATGGGACAAAGTTGTGGGGGAGGGTTTACAACCACTTTCACACACAGAGCCCCGCACAGACGTGCTGATTTGAAAAAGTGACAGCTAGTACAGGGAACTTCTCCCCCTACTGCTGTCTCAGGGGTGGGGGGGATCGGGCAGCAGCTGCAACAGTGGGAACATGTTACATGTTCCACCAAAAAAAACAGGTAGAACATGTAACATATTTTAAAGGTGAACTTATCCTTTAACACAGATGGTAATGGTTGTATTTGGCAAGCAAATGCATGTGGTCCTGTGATCAGTTGTCATGCATCAATAAATGAGTGCTAAAGTCCCAAATCTTATCCGATTCCCGGCTAAGTAACATGGGCAGCAATCTATAATGTTTCGCTCAATGTCTTTCAGAGTCCATGACATGGCAACATCTATCTGCGGCCCTTTGCATAACGTTAATCAGTTTTATAGCCTGATCTCATACTAAAGAGAAGAACTATATGTCACTGTCTTGAACACTTTTACCATGGCCTATATAGGTGAGGATTTATGCTGCAATGTTTAATAATAGACACCCACTGCAAACTATTTTAAGATACTACATTGAAGGCTTCCTTTATTTATAGGGTAGAATCTTTGCTTTACTAATAAACATTGAAGCTAAACTGCAGGCAGCTATATATAGCATTGAAATACATATGCATTATGAAGCTGTTATACCAGCCTTTCTGTCCATCCAGCTCTTAGATTTATACAGACCTGTCACACAGCACAGCTAGCCTGGAGATCGTTTCCTTATGACCATTATAAGCCAGGTCACCTCCTGTATCTCTTTCAAAGTATTTATTATGCTGCGGTGGTGTTGAAAACATGCAACTGCAATGCATGAACGTGTGTATGGTACATGTCTTTCCATTGCGGTAATGCTCTAGTGAAAGCACCCTTTACTTCAAAGCATAGTTGTGAATGGGCCCTTAGGGGGTATCTTAAAAATGTAACTCCTATAGTATGGGATGCCTCTTATTTTGGTGCAGACTTCTAGGAAAACCAGCCAATCACACAAGCAGGAAATGCCACTTATGGTGTACAGAACAACTTCAGGTTACCATATGGGTAGGAAGCAACATGTGACACTTTCGAAAAGTTACAGTGGCTGTAGATTGAAATTAAAAAATTATTTTTAATAACATGGATCTAAAGGTACACGTTTTTTTGTTTGTTTTTTTACCTTAATGCTTTCTATAAAACCTTCTGCAAGCAGACCCCCTTATACCAACTTGAGCCCGATCTTGATCCAGTGATGTGCAGAAGAGCAGCGCCTCTGTCTGTTCTCTCTCTCCTCATTAGAGAGGCAGCAGCAGGAGCCAATGTCAATCACAGCCAGTAAAGAGGGAGAGGGGGCAGGGCCAAGTAGCACTGTGTGTCAATGTACATGCAGGGCCATCTCTGGAGCAAACACGCAGGAGTGCCTCCATAGCAAGTAGCTTGCTATGGGGGCACTCGACAGAGGGAGGAGGAGCCAGGAGCGCTGGCAGGGGAAGAGGAGAAGCAAGGTTGTTTTGTGCAAAACCTTTGCACAGAGCAGTTAAAGGGATTGTAAAGAGAATTATTATTATTTTTTTTAAATAACAAACATGTTATACTTACCTCCACTGTGCAGCTCGTTTTGCACAGAGTGACCCCGAACCTGGTCTTCTAGGGTCCCTCGGCGGCTGTCTCTGCTTCCTCCCTCAGATGCTTCTCACGTTCATGCGCGCTCCCTCGCATGGTGAGAAGCATCTGCGGGCGCGCTCCCGTGATACAGCCGGCGGCTATAGCCGCTTGCTGTATCACACGGCCCCGCCCCCCGGCGCTCCGCGTCAGTGGATGTGATTGACAGCAGCGCAAGCCAATGGCTGCGCTGCTTTCCATCCATCCACTCCAGCCAATCAGGCTGAACGGTGGAAAGGACGTCGGGGGACGAGCGCGGGACTTTCAAAGGGGTGAGGTAAGTAAAACGGGGGGCTGGGGGGGGCCATCATTGTCAGATGTTTTTTCACCTTAATGCATAGAATGCATTAAGGTGAAAAAACAATTACCTTTACAACCCCTTTAAGTATAACATTGTTGTTGTTTTTTTTCAATTTCAGCTTAAGGGCTAGTTCACACCACATGCAGTCCGGTGCGTTTTTTTTTTCTTCATCAAAAACGCATGGAAAGTAGGTCATATGGCTTCCAATGGCATAGATCACACCAGTGCAGTCAATTCCGGGGAACTTGCTGCATTTTTACTGCACTGGTCTGTACTGGAACGCAGTAAAACGCATCAAAATTGTACTGGAACGCATCAAAAATGCATCAAAAACGCACTGGACCCTAGTATAATGGGAAAAAAACAGGAAAAAAAGAAGAAAAAAAAGCACCTGGAATGCATCCAGAACCGCATCAAAAGTCACCAAACGCAATGGACGCATCAAAAAATGCGCATGCAGAAGCGTATTCGCAGCGGCTCTGGAGTGTGTTTTTGTGGTGTGAACCAGCCCTTAGAATCAAATCAATTTAGAAATTCTGAAGGTGAGCCCATTAAACTCAAAAGACTGAGGACATTGGGGTGGATTTAGTAAAGGCAAATAGACTCTGCAAGTGCAGTTGCACTCATTTTCCTAAATGTAAATGAATTTACTTGAATGTAAATATAGTGAAGCTTTAGTAAAGAAAACCCAAACAGGTGGAAGGAAGAAAAAAAATGTTTGCGTCCACATGAATGGATGATGGAAATCAGCAGGGCTTTATCACATTTACTAAGCTCCGGGCAAATGAGTGCCACTGCACAAAGTGCACCGTCTGTTTGCCTTTAATCCACCCCATTGTAGTGAAAACAAGTACTGTGGGGAATAGCCATAAATTATACATATTTCTTATTCAATTGCCTCTAGATTTACCTACAACTGTGTAGTGCAAGGGCCTGCGTGATTGCATGCAAGTTAAGTGTTTAGGTTTGACCTCCTAATTATATGGTTTTGGTTAGGGTTGCACCGATACTGTTTTTTTATCGGTGAGTCTGAGTACGTTTTTTTTTTTCAGTCAAGTGCTCGCTGATGCTGAGTACTGATTATTTGCAATGCGCTTTGTGTCATTACAAAATAAATGGGTGCACATTGCACTGCAAAGAATTGCATGCGATTTGAACAGGAATGCAGTGCAAATCCTGTCCGAATCAAATTCAATTTCCCCCACCGCTCCCGTGTGTGTATTGAAAGGGAACCGCCATCTAGTGGGCAGTTTTTTAAAAATGTTTTAACTCACTTTAAAGTGGAGTTCCACACAGAAATGAAATTTCCGCGGACCAGATACCGCCCCCCCCCTCCCCGTGCCACGTTTGGCACTTTTCAGGGGGAGGGTGGAGTGCAAACCTGTCAAATCCAGGTATCTGCTCCCACTTCTGGGGGAAAGATTGCAGCAATATTGTGCAGCGAACTACGTAATGTCTGGCTCTTCTCCCCCCCCACCACCTTGCTGCCCTCTAGGAGACACACAGGTCCCAGAAGACAGCAGGGGCCAATCAGAAAGCTCAGTGCAACTTGAGCATCCGCAGTAGGAACGGGCTGTGTGCCTGCCCCCAGAGCTGAGGGACGGGACGGCTTTGGGTGCCGACATCGCGGGATCTCTGGACAGGTAAGTGTCCATATATTAAAAGTCACCAGCTGCAGTATTTTGTAGCTGCTGATTTAAAAAAAAATTTTTTTTACCCAGGCGGAACTGGGCTTTAAGTACATATCTTGTCAAATGCAAAATCATAGTGCATGATGTCCTGGCCCCGCCTACGATAGAGAATCCCGACCGCTGGAGGTGCTCCCAGAGCTGTAGGAACAGTTCTGGGACCCCGTGGGTATAGGGCAGAAGTGATGTCAGCTTGGGGGCGGACCGCCAGACATCTCCTCCAGCCCTGTGAGCACCTCCAGCGGCTGTGATTTTTTGTATCATCGGCGGGGCTGGGACACTATGAAGATTTTGTATTTGATCACATATGTATTTAATGTGAGTTAACATTTTTTTAATTAAACTGACCACTTGGCCACTAGACGGCGCTTCCCTTTCTATACACACACCCAGGAGCGGTGGGGGATTCGGACAGGAATAGCACCACATTCCTGTTCAAATTGCATCCTATTCTTTGCAGTGTGATTTGTGCCCATTCATTTTCTATTGATGCAAATGGCACCACTAAGTTTCGGTATGGGGACTCTTGATATCGGCACCGATATCTCTATCGGTACATCCCTAGTTTTGGTACATTTTTAAAGGAAAATTGTATAATGTACAAGGGCTGGTTCACAACAGTGGCTTCATTAGAATGCAGAAGCTGATGTGCTGTAGGATGACAGCAGTGCTAATGCACCGATTACTTTTTTTTTCTTTATTGAAATATCACACAGTGATATACTCTAAATTGCTACTGAGGTAAAGAGAGGCCATATTTCTGGCTGACAGTTTACGACAAATGTCAAGGAATCACAAAAAGACCACCCTGGAGATAAGCAGAGCTTTCCATCAATTTCCCAATTTGTTTTCATTGCTCAAGTCCCCTTCAGCTAGGATGCTGATCATGCTCTGATGAAACTCGTATCACAAGTGAAACGCGCCAGCTGATGCCCTGTGATGTGAGGGCACGGTCTGTCCACCCAACAGACAACTCTCCAGACATCGCTTCTTGCTGGAGATCCCACAAGCACCGCAAGACCCGGGAAAACAACCCAGATGGAAAATAGCAACGATACGTTCACTTTATGGACACACTGACTATTGGAGGAAGGTTCTCCTCTATGCTCTGTGGCTTGGGCTTAGCCCTAAGACGGCCCTAATATCTGTCCCTGGTTCAGGACTTGGTCGAGGCGGACTGAGGATGACGGGTGAAGCGGTGAGATGTATGTGATCCATTGAAAGCTATTTATTTATATATACACTCACCTACACCGCGTAGAATCCACTAGCTTGTCTTCAGCTGACACTACCAAGCAGGCTGTATACATATCGTGTCATTCTCCAGAGGGAATCGCCCCATTTTCATTTAGTGTCACATGAACTTTAAGCGGAGGTTCACACAAAAATGGAACCTCCACTTTTCGGAACCCTTCCCCCTTCGGTGTCACATTTGGCACCTTTCAGGGGAGAGGGGGGGTGCAGATACCTGTATAATACCCACGGGAGGCATGCCCCTTCCTGTCCCCTCCCGCTGTCTCCTGAGAAACACACAGGTCCCAGGAGATAGCGGTGACCAGTTAGGACGCACAGCGCGACTCGCGCATGTGCAGTAGGGAACCAGGAAGTGAAGCCGCAACACTTCACTTCCTGATTCCCTCACCGAGGATGGCGGCGGCAGCTGGCGAGAGCCGAGCGATTGATCGGCTTCGGCTTCCGTCATTGCTGGACCCTGGGACAGACAAGTGTCTATTTATTAAAAGTCAGCAGCTGCAGTATTTGTAGCTGCTGGCTTTTAATATATTTTTTTTTTAGGTGGACCTCTTTAATTCTGGGAGAAATTTATGATTTTTTTTATGATTTATGCCAAGTGGGTACCATTAACCCTGCAAGCCCTCTAACTGGAGTCTGTATGTATGGACTCTGTGTATCCAACTACATCCAGTCTGGACTATTCAGTAAAACTGCAATGCTGATATTACCTTACCTTTATCAACATGATTGAATTAGGCTCCAATATAGAGAACTAACGGGGTCTGGTTGTCTGTGAGGCCTGTATGTCTGATTGTGGTGGCCACCTGTGTCCTTAAGACAATTGTCTAATTTTTAGATGTACATGGTGGAGGTTTAGTATTACTTTGTTTATTAATTTCTAGTGTTATGTGGAGTTTCCTAATAAAGATAATTGTTTAACATTTAATACCGGTCATTTTCGCTTTGAAAAATTCTTTGGGAATTCCTTTCCGTTTCCGTTATTTTTTGTAGGATGCTGAACTTCTCGTTCGCTTTTAATTCACAGCAAAACCTGCCTGATGTGCTCGTCCTCTTTTATGTATCTGCCACAAAAATGACAAATGACATTATTACGTGCAATCTTGGCCTTCCCAGCCTTCCCTATGAAGTCCAGGGCCCGGAACGATTTCTAATATCTAATCTGTCTGTTCCACAAACACACACTCCCTTGTACTGATGCCTCAGGCTGCGGCTCTCATCTCGGCTTGTTTGTGAGCAGTGGGTGATATTTAGCTGTGCGAGGGCTGCTGGCTCTGCATTATATCCTCTATCTCACGCTGATTCAATAATGGCTATTTTGATTCGATAAGAATCCTATTATAATGGCAAAACTCTGGACACATTTTTTTGTTTCCAAGAACAAATCCACCAGCTGCCTTTTAATGTTTCTGGTTTCATGGAAAGCTGAAACCTACAAAAATAAAATCAGTTCTTTCTCCTTAACATGAGCACAGCTAGTAGGCAGGTAGGGTTGCCACCTGCCAGGTAAAAAAGGTACATGTAACCAGATTGCACCTACAAACTTTCTTCTTTCTATTGAGCAATGAAGGACTTGCTTCAAAACGTGATGCTGGACACTTTTTTTAAACGCTCTGAACGTCAGTCAAAGCACCCGTCACGAAATAATATGGTTAGCTTACAGTGATTTCAATGGGGAGCAGGGGTGGAGGAGCAGTGAGTATACTGCTCCTTCACCGCTCCAAAGAAGCTGCTGGCACGACTTTTTGTGATGCCCTGCTAGCACATCGCTCCAGTGTGAAAGCCCCTGGGCTTTCACACTGGAGGAGCCGCTTTTTTCAGGCGCTATATGTGTGCTATTTTTAGCGAGAGGAGGGTCAGCAAACCAGAGGATCAGCAAAGCTGGGGGTTACTGCTGAGTGGGGTATCAGTAGACATGAGGGTTACTACTGAATGGAGCATCAGCAGAGATGAGGATTACTATTGAGTGAGGCATTGGCAGAGCTGGGGCTTACTACTGAGTGGGGCATCAACAGAGCTGGGGATTATTACTGAGTGGGGCATCAGCAGAGCTGGGAGTTACTACTGAGTGGACCATCAGCAGAGCTGGGGGTTACTACTGAGTGGGCCATCAGCAGAGCTGGGGGTTGCTACTGAGTGGGGCATCAGCAGAGCTAGGGGTTACTACTGAGTGGGCCATCAGCAGAACTGGGGGTTGCTACTGAGTGGGGCATCAGCAGAGCTGGGGGTTGCTACTGAGTGGGGCATCAGCAGAGCTGGGGGTTGCCACTGAGTGGGGCATCAGCAGAGCTGGGGGTTACTACCGAGTGGGGCATCAGCAGAGCTGGGGGTTACTACCGAGTGGGGCATCAGCAGAGCTTGGGGTTACTACTGAGTGGGGCATCAGCAGAGCTGGGGGTTACTACTGAGTGGGGCATCAGCAGAGCTGGGAGTTACTACTGCATGGGGCATCAACAGAGCTGGGAGTTGCTACTGAGTGGGGTATCAGTAGACATGAGGGTTACTACTGAATGGGGCATCAGCAGAGATGAGGATTACTACTGAGTGGGAGATCAGCAGAGATGAGGGTCACTACTGAGTGAGGCCTTGGCAGAGCTGGGGCTTACTAATGAGTGGGGCATCAACAGAGCTGGGGATTATTACTGAGTGGGGCATCAGCAGAGCTGGGGGTTGCTACTCAGTATGGCATCAGCAGAGCTGGGAGTTACTACTGAGTGGACCATCAACAGAGCTAGGGGTTACTACTGAGTGGACCATCAGCAGATCTAGGGGTTACTACTGATTGGGCCATCAGCAGAGCTGGGGGTTGCTACTGAGTGGGGCATCAGCAGAGCTGGGGGTTGCTACTGAGTGGGGCATCAGCAGAGCTGGGGGTTGCTACTGAGTGGGGCATTAGCAGAGCTGGGGGTTGCTACTGAGTGGGGCATTAGCAGAGCTGGGGGTTACTACCGAGTGGAGCATCAGCAGAGCTGGGGGTTACTACTGAGTGGGGCATCAACAGAGCTGGGAGTTGCTACTGAGCAGGGCATCAGCAGAGCTGAGGGTACTGCTGAGTGGGGCATCAGCAGAGCTGAGGGTACTGCTGAGTGGGGCATCAGCAGAGCTGAGGGTACTGCTGAGTGGGGCATAAACAGAACTGAGGGTACAGCAGAGTGGGGCATCAGCAGAGCTGAGGGGACTGCAGAGTGGGGCATCAGCAGAGCTGAGGGTACTGCAGAGTGGGGCATCAGCAGAGCTGAGGGTACTGCAGAGTGGGGGATCTGCTGAACGAGTGTACTAATGAGCTGAATATCGGCTGAACAGGGTTACTAATGGCCTGAGTGGGGGTACACCTGAGCTGAGGTTCTACTGGGACCCTTTAAAACAAATCCCAAATCAACACACATAGGGCATTTGCCAAGCTTCAAACAAAGCATCACTGAAGCACCACTGAAGCATTGTGTGTTAGTCTAAGCAAGTGTAAATGCCCCCAAGTTATTGTGTGCCACATTCAGCCTAATGCCCTGTACACACGGTCGGACTTTCCGACGACAAAATCTGTCTGATTTTTTCCGACGCATTTTGGCCCAAACTTGTCTTGCATACACACGGTCGCACAAAGTAGTCGGTTAATCCGATCGTTCCCAGTGTGGTGACGTACAACACGTACGACGGGACTATGAACGGCCCAGTGGCCAATAGCTTTTGTCTCGCATGTGTGGCACTTTGTCCGTCAGAATTTTCTACACACGATCGAAATTTAAACAATCTGATTTTGTTGTCGGAAATTTTTAGATCCAGCTCTCAAACTTTGTGTGTCAGAAATTCTGATGGAAAAAGTCAGATGGAGCCCACACACAATTGGATTTTCCGCCAACACGATCCGATCACACATTTTTCAGAAGGTCCGACCGCGTGCACAGGGCATTACAGTTTTTCATGTTTTTTATTTTTATTTTCACTTTGTGATCTTGCCAGTAACACGTTTCCTGTCCTAGGGTGACTACTTTCTCCATGTACTATATCTACAGGGAAGCAGCTTTGTTACACTATGACCTGCTGATCCTGCTGGAAATCCTGTACACTCTTACTTTAGGCTGACCATAGAACAGCCAGCGGACTGATTGAAAAAAAACACAAACTGAAGGCTCCCCCTACTGAAGGCTTGTGGAAGGAATCCTCCCTGCTATGCTATTGTATGCTGACAGCGGAACTCCTCCATCAGAATACACTAATCATCAATGTACTGCAGCCTGGGGTCGAAACTAATTTCTCAGCAAGCCTATTTGCCAGAAATCAATTTGTAGATTGACTTCTGTCGCTTGGGAGGGGCCACACGAATCGAAAATCGGCCAGTCCCTGCTGAACCAGCCCAATTCCAATCCATTTATGGGCAGCTTTAGGCTCGGTTCGCACCTAAGACGGATCCGTCTCACATCAGGGGTCCAGTGCTTGCTGGTTCACCGTTTCAGGTCCAATTTCAGCCCAAATTTTGGCCTGAATTTGCACCTAAAATGGACTAAAAGACGCACAGCATTTTTTCTGCAAAACGTATCGGACCCGCAGCGGAGATATGTGAACTGGCTCCATAGAGAGATGGTCAGAATCTCTAGCTATTGCGAATTAGATGCGGGGATCCTGCATTCAGCTCACAATGGTGTGAACCCAGCCTTAGACAATGTTATCAGAATGTTAGGACAGAACACCCCCTCTCTACTCTTTTCCATAACATAGGGAGAGGTGTTTTGTAGTCCTAACACATTTTCTGATAACCTTGGATGAGATATATCTGCAGAGGACAGCACTGGATTTCCTGCAGGATTAATGGCTATTTTTTTTGTGCAGAAAGGGATTTAACCACTTGCTTACTGGGCACTTAAACCCCCCCTCCTGCCCAGACCAATTTTCAGCTTTCAGCGCTGTCACTCTTTGAATGACAATTGTGCGGTCATACAACACGGTAGCCAAATGACATTTTTATCATTTTTTTCACACAAATAGAGCTTTCTTTTGGTGGTATTTAATTACAGCTGGGTTTTTTATTTTTTGCTAAACAAACAAAAAAAGATTTTGAAAAAAAAAAAAAAATCATGTTTCATAGTTTGTTATAAAATTTTGCAAACGGGTAATTTTTCTCCTTCATTGATATGCGCTGATGAGGCTGCACTGGTGGGAACTGATAGGCTGCACTGGTGGGCACCGATAGGGTGCACTGATAGGCACAGATAAGGTGGCACTGATAGACACAGATAAGGCAGCACTGATGGAGACAGGAGGCACTGATGGGGACAGATAAGGCGGCACTGTTGGCCCTGATGGGTGGCACTGATAGATGTTACTGATAGGTACCACTGATGGGCAGTGATAGGTGGCACTGATGGGCACTGGTAGGTGACACTGATGGGCAGCACTATTGATGAGGCACTGATTGGGGACACTGATAGGTAGCATTCTGGGCAATGGTAGGTGGCGCAGGTGAGCTCTGGTAGGCAGCACTGTTGTGCACTGGCAGGTGGCACAGGTGGGCACAGATGAGCTGGCGAGAACTCTCCTTGATCGGGACTGATGTCCCTCTGAGAGCTGTCAGTGATCGGCTTTATTTTTTCTACTCACGCTGTCAGCGTGAGTAGAAAAAGTAGCCAATTACCAGCTCTGTTTACATCGTATGATCAGTTGTCATTGGCTGACAGCTGATCAGGTGGTAAATGGTCAGGATCGACCCCTTACTTCGATTTGTGTTCAGCCGAGTTAATGTTACTCCCGCACGCATATGTAAACGGTGATTGCACCACATGTGAGGTATTTTCGCAAATGTCAGAGCAATAATTCTAGCACCAGACCTCCTGTGCAACTCTAACCTGGTAACCTGTATCTGATTACTCAGCGTCACATCATCTTTCACATTATAGAAAGAAATTTGGGCTAACTTTACTGTGTTTTTTTTTTCTTATTATTTATGCATGATAGTTACTGAGTTACATAGTAGGTGAGGTTGAAAAAAGATACAAGTCCATCAAGTGCAACCTATGTGTGTGATTATATGTCAGTATTACATTGTATATCCCTGTATGTTGCAGTCGTTCAGGTGCTTATGTAAGCGTTTTTTGAAACTATCGATGCTCCTCACTGAGACCACCACCTGTGGAAGGGAATGCCACAACCTTGCCGCTCTTACAGTAAAGAACCCTCTACGTAGTATAAGGTTAAACCTCTTTTCTTCTAATTTTAATGAGTGGCCACAAGTCTTGTTAAACTCCCTTCCACAAAAAAGTTTTATCCCTATTGTGGGGTCACCAGTATTTGTATATTGAAATCATATCCCGTCTCAAGCCTCTTTTCTCCAGAGAGAATAAGTTCTGTGCTCGCAACCTTTCTTCATAACTAATAGCCTCCAGACACTTTATTAGCTTTGTTGCCCTTCTTTGCACTCGCTCCATTTCCAGTACATCCTTCCTGAGGAGTTACATAGTTACATAGTAGGTGAGGTTGAAAAAAGACACAAGTCCAACCTTTGTGTGTGATTATGTCAGTATTACATTTTATATCCCTGTATGTTGCGGTCGTTCAGGTGCTTATCTAATAGTTTCTAACTATCAATGCCCCTTGCTGAGACTGAGAGTGTTTTTTGTATTTTTTTTTTAAATCCTAAAAATAATAGCGTTTTGAAAAACCTGTAAATGAAAAATTGTGTGACAGCACCCACCATTTTTATTCTATAGGGTCTCTGCTAAATATAAATATATAGAGGCGATTCAGTTCGCATTGTGCGCTATACAAGTATTTCATTCATATATATATATATATATATATATATATATATATATATATATATATATATATATATATATATATATATAATGTTTGGGGGTTCTAAGTAATTTTCTAGCAGAAAAAGTAAGCTTCTTGCTTCTTCTGCTTCTGTAGGAGCAGAGTGTCAGAATTGGCCCGATGGCAGGTGGTTAAAATTAAGTGCCTATACTGTTTAATATCCAATAGCACACTGTCTCTCACCTTGCTCTGCACATGCTCAGTTACTCTCTGTTTTTTGGCACTGTGTCAAATTTGTAGAAGCTGATCTGCTGACAGCCTAATGATTTACTGCTGTTCAGGGGCAGTGGGTTTCAACAAAATGGCAGCGTCCAGCAAGAAGACACTGGAACAATGCTGGAGACAATTTACAGCACACACTTATTATGGTTGCATAATTATCAATGTGGAATATATGTTCCTTTTTTTTTTTTTTTTTTTTATCAAGTTGTGGGTAAAGTTTTGCTTTAAGGCTTACAGTAGTAACCACCAAAGTTGTTTTTTCTGTAAGTCATAATGAACTGGGGGCAGAGCGTCTCAGATGCAGCATATGGGGTACTACTAATTTGTATACTTGGCAGTGTAAGTCGGTATTAAGGGCTAATTGTTTTTATTTAGTAAGTGTTGCGGGTTCCTAGTTAATATTGGCCTTCTTCCTTGTTTTTATCTCTTATGTGCACAGGGGAAATTGCATCAAATGAATGGGGAATCAAAAAGTGAATCACCGGCCAAAGCAGCTGATGGCGTTGCTGAAGATGTGAGCGTGACTGACCGCTTGATTGACATAATCGTCTTTGAGGAACCAGAACAAATGCTTCCAGCTTTAGATGAGTGAGTATTTTTTTTTCCTCCCCTCCTGTTTTTTTTGCCTTGCATCTGCAACCACCAACAAAGAATCCAGATTTTACAAATATAATTAGCCCTCATGGGGCAAGGTTTTTTTTTTTTTTTTTTTTCGTTGATGCATTTATCAATAGTGGAACCTCAGCTTCTCAAATAAGAGCGTCTGTCGGTAAATTAATTTTCAGAAAGCTGACACACAAGAAAATAAAATCCCTCGACCTGCCTTTTGTGCAGATCCGCAAAGGACGCCTGCTTTGCATACCTTCTGTAAAAGCTACAAATGGCTTTGTGTGGATTCCGTCCCGGCTGACGCAGATTGCACCTGCGAAGCCGCATTCTCTTGGGGTCCTCTGAGAGGGAAGATGGATTATGTCCTGTAGGTAAAAAGTAATAGGCATTCATGAATGTTTACTTACCATGTCTTATGCTCTGCATTATTTTACAATTAACTCCTTCATGACGGGGGGGGGGGGGGGTATTGTTGATTCCAGGCAGAGAGGCTTGCCAGTTTTTTCCCCTCATTTATTCTTAGAGATGAGTTAATTTAGTTTGCTATTTGCTGCAAATACAGTGAGTCGCATTGTTTTCTTATAAATTGTGATCTTGTAGAATATATACACGTAAATTTTTCCAGTCTGCAGACAATCACTTAACCACTTAAGGACCAAGCCTCTTTTTGACACGTGTTGTTTACAAGTTACCGTAAAATAATTTTTTTTTTGCTTGAAAATTACTTAGAACCCCAAACATTATATATATATATATATATATATATATATATATATATATATATATATATATATATTTAGACGCCCTAGAGAACAAAATTACAGTAATACTTTGCAATACTTTGTCACACCGTATTTGTGCAATTTTGCCAGAAAATTACTTGGAATTCCGGAAGATTATATATTTTTTTTCAGACACCCTAGAGAATAAAATGGCGGTGGTTGCATTACTTTGTCACACCGTATTTGTGCAGCATTCTTACAAGTGCAATTTTGCTATAAAAGTACTTGGAACCCCCAAACATATATTTTTTTTCCAGACACCCTAGAGAATAAAATGACGGTCATTGCAATACTTTGTCACACCTTTTTTTTGCGCAGCGCTCTTAGCCCTTGTATGTCGGATTTTGTCCGAAACTGTTGTATACACACGGTCGGACAAAGTTGTTGGAAAATCCGACGTGATGACGTTATTTCGTTACGACGGGACTATGTTCACGCTAGTAGCCAATAGCTTTGGTGTAGAAATTTGATCTGAGCATGCGTGGCAATTTGTCCGATCGGAATTCTCTACACATGATCGGAGTATGTCCGATCGGAGCATTTTGTCGGAAAATATTTCCAGAAAGTTGGAAAAGTTGGTCCAACGGATATTCCGACGGAAACAGTCCGATGTAGACCACACACAGTCGGAATATTTCTACAGGTTACCGGTTTTGAGTTACAGAGGAGGTCTTTTGCTAGAATTATTACTCTCGCGCTAACGATCGCGGTGATAACTCACGTGGGGTTTGAAGCACATTTTCTGCGTGTAAGCTTGGCGGGACGGATCGCTTTAACCACTTAAGGACCGCCTCACGCCGATGTACGTCGACAGAATGGCACGGCTGGGCACAAGCACGTACAGGTACGTTGCCCTTTAAGAGCCCAGCCGTGGGTCGCGCGCGCTGGCGCACTCGCGACCCAGTTCTGAGCTCCATGACCGTGGCCGCGGGACCCGCAGATGCGATCGCCACCGGTGTCCCGCGATCGGGTCACAGAGCTGAAGAACGAGGAGAGGTAAGTGTAAACAAACCTCTCCTCATGCTTCCTAGTGTGGCTGTCACTGATTGTCTGTTCCCTGTTATAGGGAAAGATGATAAGTGACGTCACATGCCAAGCCATGCCCCCCTACAGTAAAAATAAAATACACGTCACACTTAACACCTACACTGCCCCTAGTGGTTAACCCCTTCAATGCCAGTGGAATTTTTACAGTATTCAGTGCATTTTTTATCGCACTGATCGCTGTATTAATGCTCCATGTCATCGCAGTCACAATAAAAATCGCTGATTTCGGCCATTACTAGTTAAAAAAAAATAATAATTTATAAAAATGCCATAAAACTATCCCCTATTTTGTAAACGCTATAACTTTTGTGCAAACCAATCAATAAACGCTTATTGCGATTTTATTTTTTTAGCAAAAATATGTAGAAGAATACATATTGGCCTAAACTGAGGGAAAAAAAATGTTTTTTTATATATTTTTTGGGGATATTTATTATAGCAAAAAGTAAAAAATATTGCATTTTTTTCAAAGTTGACGCTCTGTTTTTGTTTATAGCGCAAAAGATAAAAAATGCAGAGGTGATCAAATACTACCAAAAGAAAGCTCTATTTGTGGGAGAAAAAGGACACCAATTTTGTTTGGGAGCCACGTCGCACGTCCGTGCAATTGTCGGTTAAAGCGACGAATCGCAAAAAGGGGCCTGGTCCTTTAGCTGGAAAATGGTCCAGGGCTTAAGTGGTTAAAAAAAAAAGTATTTATTTTCCTTCTTTTTTTTTTTTTTTTTTTTTAACACTGTCTTTTAAAAAAAAAAAAAAAAAACTTTTGGGTCACTTTTATTCCTTCTGGAGCCTATTAAAAGAATATAGAAAAAAATCTTGACAGGACCTCTTAAATATGAGATCTGGGGTCAAGAAGACCTCAGAGCTCATATTTACACTTAAATGCAAAAAAAAATTAAATGTCTTTTTTTTTTTTGGAAAATAATTATTCTCCCCTTTAAGACCATTGGGCAAAAGTGATGTTTGACGTCACTTCCACCATCTAATGTTATGGAGCCGAGTGGGGACTATCTTTTCCTCACTCGGCTCCAGGCCTGTCAGGGGAGAGGATGCGATCGGCTCTGCCACTGCTGGTGGCTCAGATAAGTGGCGGAGGCGACCGGACCGTGGCATGAGGGGGGCCTCTCCCGCCCCCAATAAAAGTGATCTCTCTGCGAATACGCTGCAGAGACCACTTTTACTTTAAAGAGAGCTGCCCGCCGTTCCTGAAAATACCAGGTTATGGCAGCAAGCTGCTGCTATAACAACGGTATTTAGCGTCAAAGTACCAACGTACAGCAACGGCGATTTGTGGTAAGTAGTTAAAGGGTAACTCCACTTTTGTGGGGGGGGGGGGGGAATAGCAATTAAAGCAAAAATATAACATATACAATTGCGACGCAATCATATTGTAATTGCATGTTATTAAAAATTACCTTTTGCTTTTCAATCTGCAGCTCTGTAACTTTCTGTAAAATACAATATGGCTACCTGGAGGTGTTCTGTACACAGATCGTGTACAGAACCCCCCCAGATATGCAATTTCCTGCTTGTGTGATTGGCTTACTGATTTTCCTAGAAGTCTGCACTAAGATACAAGTCAGATTTCAGGCATCCCTGCAACACAAATGTCATTTTTGGTGACATACTCCCAATAGGAAATCACATCTAAAGGGATGCAGACCCAGCAGCTTTCCTCATTAGAGCCCTGCATGTGCACAGCTGATTGATAATTATGAAACCACTCCCATTATATTCACTTTCCCACATGGATACAGACAAATACACAGGGATTTCTTCAGAATAACAAAGGCGAATGTTTTTTTTTTTCTCAACAAAAGTGGAGTTACTCTTTAAAGTAAAGGCTGAAGGTTTTTCTATGCGTGAAGGTAAAAAAACTTTCAGTGCTCAGCTCCTCCCTCAGTCACCCCTCTAATAGACATCTTAGCCTGATACAGATCCAGCGATGTGCAGGAGCCGAGGCTCTCAGAGGTCTCTCCCTCCACACTGGCTTAATGCAGCAGCAGGAGCCATTGGCCAGTGAGGAGGTAGTGGGGGCAGGGCTGTACCGTGATTGGTATCTTATGGACACAGAGCCAGCTCAGGAGCAAATGGCTTGCTATGGGGCACTCGGGGAGGGGGAGGGGCCAAGAGCGGCATCAGGGGACTTGAGAAGAGGATGATCGGGGCTGCTCTGTGCAAAACCATATTTGTTCTGTTTTTTCTTTTTTCGTTTACAAACCCTTTAATTTGTTTATCTTGATTACTTGATTCAGAGTAGAATGAAAACTCCTCCTCCAGGGTTTATCCAGACACCGATAAAAGTCACAAGACTGCTATATACTACTTATGAGAAAAAGTGTTTAGCAGTTTATATTTACTAAAATAATTGCATTTCCATGATCTGTGTACTGTGGAAGACCAGATATAGCTAATGCAGGCTCCTAGGTTTACTAACCTCATCTTTAACCTAAGAATGGATCCACACTCCTACTCACTCTGGTGGCAAGACCCTCTTTATCACTCTTTTTAACACCTTTTTATCAAGTCCTAGTCAGTTATTTTCTACCTTTGAGTCTCTACTTAATCTGCCACTGCTGCCCACGAACTTATTCACAGCCCAAGACATTGGCAGTCATTTCACCCAAAAAAAAAATGGGAGGAATTCATGATGAGATTGCCATTGTTCAGTTATCTGCCCCAATTCCTCTACCACCATATTCAACACATTCATCTTTTCACCCTGTCTCTACAGAGGAGGTTGCTAAACGTTGCTGTCATGTACACCTCACCAATTACCCCCTGGAATCCATTTACTCCAGTCACCCTTGCTCTACTTTATGCTCTCTCACGCACATCTGCAATCTTTCATTGTCTGCTTGCATCTTACCCTCTCCTCTCAATGAGACTGCCTGCACGGGGGTGGATAATGCATCTGTGCATCCCTATCATGTTATACATGCATAATTTTGTCCCTACCTCACTCCATAGCTAGGGGATGTTCTATGTAGTTAGTCCCATTCTGCATGCTTTTTCTGCCATTCACCACATGCTCTGTTTTCTGCTGGAGCTAGACACACTATGATTTATATTTTTTGACTTATCTGATGTTCATCTGTGATCTGTGCAAGTTTCAGATTAAAGCTTTCTACGATCTGCAAGATGTTATTTGGATTGAGTCACTGTATGCCTACACTGCTGAGACTGTAAGTTACAGCTATCTCTCTACAACTGAATCAGTTATGGAGATCACAATTGCAGTGCTTGGATTGGGGAAGCAGGACAATCCCTGTGCGAGTAAACATGCTATTGTATGCCTTATGTGTGAACAAGGCCTTAGTAACGTTCCCTTTGCTCATTTCTTAAATTTAATTTTTCTAAAGAAAGCTAAGAAAACAACAGAAGGAAAGGTCAACATTGGCAACCTTATTTCTTTCAATAAAAGCTCTAGCATTGAGGTGACACTACATGCACAGTGCAAAACATCATTGACTGAAGGCTTGTTTCTTTCCCTACTCCAGTGACTCAGAAGCAGTGCATACCAAATGTTGTGAGAGGCTGATGTCTGGCTTTAAAAGGCACACATACATAGCTACCAGTGGGAATGATGATAAAGGTGTGTTTTAAAGTTACTCTTTAAACTACAAGTGTGCTTTAGTTACCCAGATAGCAACAAAAAGTAGTCCACCTAAAGTCTTATTGGGTTCCTAGGAGTCCACTTCCACCAGGCAGGGTTCCATTATGTTGTCATTTTGAATTTAAAGTAGAAGTCTAAAACTAAAATCCCTGCATCTATAGACATCCACAATCTAACACTAACCTATCTAGTCCTGTAAAGATGAAATCGGCATACATACCTTTTTTGAAGCCACTTTGCTGTGTAGGAGGGTGCAAAGGACACATCTGACAACAGAAGCCCCATAGTAAGTCTATGGGTGACATCACTCTCAGAGCTTCCGCCGCTGGAGATTGGGTCGGTTCAGCTTCAGAAAGGGTATGTACAGTGCCCCGAAAAAGTATTCATACCTCCCCTTGAAGTTTTCCACATTTTGTCGTGTTACAACCAAAAACATAAATGTATTTTATTGGAATTTTATGTGATATACCAACACAAAGTGGCACATAATTGTGGAGTGGAAGGAAAATGATAAATGGTGTTCAAAATGTTTTACAAATAAATATGTGAAAAGTAAATACTTTGTAGAACCACCTTTCACTGCAATTACAGCTGCAAGTCTTTTTGGGATGTTTCTACCAGCTTTGTACATGTAGAGAGTGACATTTTTGCTCATTCTTCCTTGCAAAATAGCTCAAGCTCTGTCAGATTGGATGGAGATTGTCTGTGAACAGCAATTTTCAAGTCTTGCCACAGATTCGTAATTGGATTTGGGTCTGGACTATGACTGGGCCATTCTAACACATGAATATGATTTGATCTAAACCATTCTTACTCCAAAAACTGGTATTGAGCATTGAAAGAAGAAGCCACACATTGTTGAGTATAAAACATTTTACTCCAAGCACATTCACATGTACGTTTATAAAAGGTTTTTTTTTAACAAACCAACATCTTTGGTATATATGTGTGACAGTATATAGCCTTTTTTGTGGCTAAACAGGCATGTTTAAAACCATAACATCCACAACTCAGGAACTTACAAAGTTCAACTTTGATAAAGTGAAGGCCATATGAGACATTAGTATATCAAAACTTTGTTGATATTGCCTTCATCATATGGGGTGATCTCACCCCTGTAAGAGCCAAATTTTGAAGATGCACTCAAATTGGGACTCAAAAATATGGATTTCCATCATGATCCCATGCCTAAAATGTGTGTATTTTCCCTGCATCTATTTTAATATAGGGAAAAGACGCATAGTGTGTCAGCATGTGCTATCTGCCATCATGGGATATCAATGTACGTGTTTTGTGGGTGCAACCCCTTTCTGGCAACTAAAGTAGATGAGAGGAAAGGGTTACACCCACCAACAAACATGTACATTGATATCCCATGGTGGCAGATAGCACATGTTGACACACTGGAGGTTATTTAAGAAAGGAAAATCCACTTTGCACTGCAAGTGCACTTGGAAGTGCAGTTGCTCTAAATCTAAGGCGTACATCTGAAATGAGGAGAAGCTCTGCTGATTTTATCATCCAATCATATGCAAGCTAAAATGCTGTTATTTTTTTCCTTGCATGTCCCTCTCGGATCTACAGTGACTTTACTTCCAAGTGCACTTTAAGTGCACTTGCAGTGCAAAGTGGATTTTCCTTTAGTAAATAACCTCCACTGTGTGCATCTTCAAAATTTGGCTTTCAAATTACTTTAACATTTTATATAAAAAATTTAAAATTAACGACAACATTGAATTTTTTTTTCTTTGTTTCGATTTTGGCTCATTGACAGTCAATGATGTTGGTGAGTCTTTTTTCAACATCATTGATGTTTTCCTCGACCTTCTCTAATTCACATTTGCACACCGTTATTTCGCTGATCAGGATTTGTGTACTTACACTGTTGAAGTGAGTTTCTTCTTCCACAACATCCACATCACCTAAAAAAAAAAATACACACCATGTATTATAAATAAAATAAAATTTAAAAAGCTGCGCTAAAAAGTCTCAATGAA
Organism: Lithobates pipiens; assembly: GCF_037356315.1. Taxonomy (NCBI): domain Eukaryota; kingdom Metazoa; phylum Chordata; class Amphibia; order Anura; family Ranidae; genus Lithobates; species Lithobates pipiens. The sequence continues at coordinate 459,044,506 of NW_027507718.1, read as the reverse complement.
TGAGTCCACAGAAACAGGCAATAAAGACAAGGAAATAGATTTAAATCACTTGAAGACTTGATACCACCGTAGTGTGCACACACAAACAAGAAGAGGGGCCGACCACCATAGCTGTCGATTCTGCTTACCAGACGACAAGCTTAAAAGGCGGATGGCTATAGCCCAGCCTAGGCCTTTTAGCTTGCAGATGACCACAATAGGGATGGTAAATTGGATGGTGCAGATTGCTCCCTCCTTTCCGCTAAAGTGTCCGTATACACTCAAATGGATGCTCAGGGAAAGAGAAAATGGAATTATATGAAAAACAAGCGGTAGGAGCAAGATTTGGAATCTTTTGTTATTCTGAAAAAGTCCCTCTGTGTTTGTCAGTGCCTCTGTATATAACAGTACATAACAGTCAAATCCAAGGGAAAAAAACCAAGCTTATTCACAGACCAGCTCACAGACAACCAATTAAACCTGTCTAACAGTGTGCGTTAAAAGCAGGGTTTTAATCTGCACGCATTTGCAAATGCATGCGTAAGCCACAGAGCCTCGCCACAGCAACCTATTTTCTGTGGTATCTAACATTAACTTAGAAGTGTCCCCACAGTGGAGGCACATGCATTCTGATGGATAGGCGAGGGCCGGTTGACTAAAGGGGAGCCCACCATCACTGTCGTGCATATTGGTCAGGCAACGCACTGACACCTTCGCAGCCATTGAGCTACATGCTGGGAGCTCAGTGTGCTCCTGTACCTTTTGAAGAAGGGATGGTTTCCCTTAAGTCCACCTGCCCTCACCTATCCATCAGAATGCATGTGCCTCCACTGTGGGGACACTTCTAAGTTAATGTTGGGTACCACAGATACCAGGGTGCCATGGCGAGGCTCTGTGGCTTACGTATGCATTTTCAAATGCATGCAGACTAAACCCCTGCTTTTAACGCATACTGTTAGTGACCAGGTCGCAGGCAAGCAATTAAATCTAAGTAAGCTTGTTTTTTGCCCTTGGATTTATCCTTGGCCCTGTTTATACCTTATGTACCCTTCCAATGCTGCTTACTGGGATGGCCAGCTATAGATACATACATATGCATACAAATGAGCATACAAATGCACGCCACACTTTTCTGATATTTATTTGTAAAAAAATATGAAAAACACTTACCATTTTCCTTCCACTTCCCAGTTATGTGTCACTTTGTGTTTGTCTATCACATAAAATCCAAATAAACTACATTTACATTTTTGGTTGCAACATGACACAATGTGGAAAATTTCAAGGGGTATGAATACTTTTTCAAAGCACTGCATACTGATTTCTTCTTTACAGGGCTAGATAGGTTAGTATTAGATCGTGGATGTCTATAGATGCAGGGGTTTTCTTTTTAGGGTTGACTTCTACTTTAAGTTTTGGGTTTTTTCGTTGCTTCTTTATGGTAGAGATTATTTATGGGACAGGTTCACTTAATTTTCTGTACACTTTGTCTCTGCTTATCCTAGTGTAACAGAACACAAAGTGATAGAATGCTCGCAGATGATGCTTCTGAAGGCAGCCATTGTATGAATTGAGTTGGATCATTTTGAGTGACAGTGATGGGCATGGCAACTAACTTCATCTGATTAACCTTTGGTGCCATGCTGTCCACAGTTGTCCTGTGATCATACAGCTGTCTGACTTCTCCTGCTCTTTATCATGTTGTGTGTTAATATGTTCTCTGTTTGCTGACAAGATAGATAGATTGTGGTGGAGATAAGAATCTGTCTTGCATCAGAAAGCTTTCCCTTTTTATGTGTGCTGGATGTTCGATTGTGGGAAGTGTCAGGGAGATTTACGAGTAATGGTATCAGTGGACGTGAGATGATTGTCACACATGCAGTAATTTTGCCCAGGTCCATTAACAATCCTTAGGTCTTTAAGCGCTAGTAGACACCACTGGTCTTGTACTTATCCTTCCTCATTTAACCATTAGCATATACAGTTTGTGATTGCTCAGGTGATCCAAGCTTGCATGGCTATGGCAAAATATTTTACAAGAATATGCCAACCCATCCGATCACTCTCTAATGCACATGCGTCAAACCCAAGGCCAGTCAGGCCATTTCACCTGGCCCTCACACTTCTCTTGCAGCTGCAGCACCCCCCTTGTTTCTGCCCCCACACACCTTGTCTCAGCAGTCGGTAGCAGAGCGAGTGACAGATCCACTGACTCCATGCCCAAGGAGGAAATGCCACCACTGTCAGTGCCCACACACCTGGAATTTCCCTAGAAATGTGTGGGATCTCTGCTGTAAATTGGGGGTGTCCAACTTTTTGACCTTCGGAGGCCACGTTGAAAGAAGAATTGTTTTAGGCCACACGTAAAAAAAAAAAAAAAAAAACTTACAGTAAGGATAGCTGATATTAACAAGTTAACAATCACAGATCTAGATAATATACAGATCTGAGTAATAAAACTTAATTTTTTTTTAAATAATTTTTTATTATAAACGTCAAAGAGGGCAACATAAAACTAGTACGATATTTGACTAGTACTGTTTTAATAAACGAACGCATCAATATCTGGTTGGATGGATGTTTTAGCAATTCTCAATGAATTCTCAAGGTGCTCATCAGATATATTGGTCCTAGTTTTGCCCTACATGTACTTCATCCTTGAAAATATTTGCTCACAAATATAGGTGCTGCTGAAGACTGATGATTGGGATATTTTTCTTTGGGAAGCTAACATGTATAAAAGTCCAGTACAGTGACACTTTAAAATTTTCCCTCGGTCACGTGTTCGCTAACAAAAAAGTAAAAGAAAAAAGACCTAAATTTTTAACAGCTTGCCGATCAGCCGCTGGCACCATACTGCAGTAGGTTGGCACGGCTGCGCAATTCGCAGTAGGTGTACGCCAGCTGTTTTAAGAGCGATAGGGAGCCAATGTCCACCAGCCACCCATGATCACTCCACAGAGAGCCAAAACGGGGATCTGTGTATGGAAACAAACAGATCCACATCCTGACAGGGAAGTAGAGAGAGATCTGCTGTTCCTAGTGATCGGGAAATGCGATCTCTCTCTACTCCCTGTCAGTCCACTCCCCCCACAGTTAGAAATACCTCCCTAGGGAACACTTAACCCCTTGAGTGCCCCCTAGTGTTAACTCCTTCCTTGCCAGTGACATTTATACAGTAATCAATGGCTATTTTTAGCTCTGATCACAGTATATATGTCACTGGTCCCAAAAAAGTTTCAAAAGTGTCCAATCCGACTGCCGCAATGTCGTAGTCCCTCTAAAATCGCAACAGGTTGGCACGGCTGCGCAAATCGCAGTAGGTGTACGCAGGCTGCTTTAAGAGCGATAGGGGGCCAATGTCCACCAGCCACCTGCGATTACTCCATAGAGAGCCAAAATGGGGATCTGTGTATGTAAACAAACAGATCCCCATTCTGACAGGGAAGTAGAGAAAGTTCTGCTGTTCCTAGTGATCAGGAACAGCGATCTCTCTCTACTCCCTGTCAGTCCACTCCCCCCACAGTTAGAAATACCTCCCTAGGGAACACTTAACCCCTTGAGTGCCACCTAGTGTTAACCCCTTCCCTGCAGCTGCTGACTTTTAATAATCAAACACTTACCTGTCCCAGGGTCCAGCGATGCGGGGGCACGAAGCCCCGCTCGCCCCCCTCCTCTCGGCGGCGCCGGCATTGCAACTATGGGCACCCAGCTGTGGCTTCACAGCCGGGCACCCACTGCACATGTGCGAGTGGCGCTGCGTGCCGTAATTGGCCACGCAGTCATCTGGGACCTGTCACGTGTCCCAGATGACTGACAGGAGGGAGGGGGCGGAGCTGAGCCCTTCCTGCGCCGAGGGGAAGTGACATCAGGAGCCCAGACACTGAAGGAGGCAGACTACGAGGGACCCCCTAGCAACAGGCATTTAGAGGTGAGTTAAAAAAATAATAATTTCCCAAATGTTTTTTATTTTAATTTTTTTAGGGATTTTAAGCATTTTTTTTTTCTGGTGTGTGGAACACCACTTTAAGTGATTACGTTTATGATTTTGTGTTGGGCTTCATTCATAGCCATCTTGGGCCACAGGTTGGACACCCCTGATGTAAATCATTGAGTGTTCGTCTTTTTATCTCACGATAAAAGCTTTTTTTTAAATGCTGTATGACACATTCTCAAAAGTACTGCACATGATCTCCCTGTAGGCTCTAGTGATGTTGCCTTCCCATGGGACATCTGTGTGACCAGCACTAGGTCACTAGTAAGAAAAGATGGTCGGCAACTCTTTGCTTGCTCTTTAAAATCTTCAAAATGAATTGATTCTCCATAAAAGACACAGGAACAGACAGCAGACGTAAACGTGTTTCAGCCTTGTGGGCCTTTTTCAGTACAAATACCATGTACAAAGATGCCACATTATATAGTGTATGAACCCTCCTGGAAGCATATGTCATTAATTTGCCAATTAGTAGATAATCAAAGTTACTTGGAGAGGTATTTTTTGGGGATATTTATTATAGCAAAACGTAAAAAATAATGGGTTTTTATCAAAATTGGCGCTATATTTTTTTATAGCGCAAAAAATAAAAACCACAGAGGTGATCAAATACCACAAAAAGAAAGCTCTATTTGTGGGAAAAAAGGACGTCAATTTTGTTTGGGAGCCACGACTGCGCAATTGTCAGTTAAAGCGACGCAGTGCTGAATCTGAAAAAGTATTCTGGTCAGGAAGGGGGTAAATTCTTCCGGGGCTGAAGTGGCTAATATTGGTGTTAGAAAAGTAGTGCAAACTCCCAAAATCAAGCAGTTTGGAAGACGTTGATCAAATCGCTACAGATACTGTTACCTTTCAATGGCTATGTTGATGCTTTCATTGCTTTACGTTTAATCTGTAATGACTATATTTTTCTGTCTCTGCAGCTCGGAGATAGCTGGTCTGACCCAGGCAGATGCATATTTAGAAGTGTGTCGGATTCAGGTCTGCAAAGATGTGACTTGGATTCTGCTGAAAGAAATGACAGGGGCTGGGACCCTCTACTCACTAGAGGAAAAGAAAATAAGTTCTATCATGAACGGTCACTGGAGCGACCTTGAGAAGAAAATACAAGAGGAACATCATAGAAAGATGGTAGCTTTGACAGCGGAATGCAATTTGGACACCAAGAAACAGATGGAGGCTCAGCATCGGCAACAGAAGGAGGTCAGCGAAGAGGCAGAGGCAATCACGAAACATGCAGAGGAAAAGGTAGGCCATGCTTAGATGCAGGAGCACATTAATGCCATTGTCTGCATAGTTAGAAACCCCTCTAATGGGGTTTAAGGAAAACCTGTTTTCCGGGAGATAAAAGGAATGTCATTGCTGGCCACATTTTGACAATGCTAGTTGCCTGGCTGTCTCGGTGCTTCCTAAAACACTGACTTGGGACAAGTATGCAAATCAGAAAAATCAAACTGAAGTCAGTGCAGACTTGTTGCAAACTTTTTTTTTTTTTTTTTTAACCAAGAATATACATTCTACCCTTTCCTGTGCCATTGAAGTTCGTTCTCCATTCCAATGCTCAGAAATCTGAAGGGAAACGAAAGCCTTGTGCACACGATCAGATTGTTGGCCAACAAAACATTGGACTTTTGTCCGAAGGGCGTTGGCCCAAACTTGTCTTGCATACACACGGCACACAATTGTTGGCCAACAATCATGAACGTAGTGATGTACTACAAGGTTTTTCAGCTCTTTAGCGTCACCTTTGGGCTCCTTCTACTAATTTCACGTGGTTGGTAGAAGTTTGGTGAGTGTTGATCCGCTCTTTTTCATTTCGCTCTTTTAATTTTGCGCTTTTCATTTTGCGCTTTTCATTTCACGCTTTCAGTTTGATTCTGAACAGCAGTTCGTCAACCAGCCATGTTGCGGAATCGGAGGAGATAACGTGTTATTTATTATTGTCCTTGGAGTTATTGCTTTGACATTATTTTTTGTTTGAATAATAATGATTCGATTTGGTATATTTTCTATATTTTTGGATGCATAGAATGCACTTTTTGGTTAAGTTCTATTGGTAGATATCTAATTTTATTTGTTTTCTTTTTTTTAATGCACAATAAAAAAAATTTGTAGAATAATACTTGGCTATGTGTTTAACTTCAAATGACAGTTTGGGAGTAGGCAGTTACATTTTAAAAAGTACAATGTAAAATGGACAAGGGACACCAACATAGTTGTAGCTTTGATCTGAAAAACAACGGGATAATGGCGTTGTGGTAACTTAAATTAATTAAATAAAAAACAAACAAACAGCATAATGATAATAATCTTCATATCACTAGAAAAAAAAGCCTTTGAAAATTTCTTTGCAGTAAGTTCATCAGTATCACCAGCAAAGCAGCTTCATTATTATCCCATTAAAAGAAGAAGAGAATTGTGCGCTGCATTTAGAGAATTCATAATTTGCCACGTCACGAATGTTAATTCTTCATTACGAACGCTAGTTTACAAGACCGACCACTTCTGGTTCGTCATTGCTTCCGAGCATGCGTAGTTGTACTTTGAACTTTTGTTCCGACTGACTTGTGTACACGCGCTCGAAAAATCCAACAACAGACATTTGTCCGTGGAAAATTTTAAAACCTGCTATCCAACAGTTGCACGTGGAAAATCCGACAACAATTGTCCGATGGAGCGTACACACGGTCAGACTTTCCGCCAACAGCCTGTCATCACATATTTCCCATTGGAAAATCCGATCGTGTGTATGAGGCTTAACACTTTTGTCAGTCTTTTTGGTCCCCTGCAGGTTCCTCCTGCTGACCTCCCACATCACTACTGTTCCCCTTAATGGGTGGAGGTCAGATGGAGAAAGCTGTGTGAACTACGGGGACCATAGAGATTCACACAATTGGAAGTGTTGTATTCCCTATAGATTTTACATGAGGATTTCTCAGGATTGGAGCAGAGTAAGACCCCTTTCACACTGGGGCGTTTTTCAGGCATTTTTAAGGCACTTTAGCGTTAAAAAAAGCGCCTGTAAAGCGCTTGAAAGAAGCCTCATCTGCAGTCCAAATGTGAAAGCCCAAGTGCTTTAAGAGCCCTTTCACAATGTCAGACCCCGAAAAATGCTCGTAAAGCACCACTTAAACTAGCAGCGCTTTACCAGCGTTTTTCGAGCGTTATTGGGGCGCTTTTAACCCCTGCTAGTGGCCAAATAAAGGATTAAAAGCGCCCACAAAACGCTGCTGCCAATAGCGATTTTCAGGCGCTTTTCAGGCGTTTTACAGGTGCTTCCCATTGATTTCAATGGGAAGGGGCGCTTTAGGAGCGTTGTATTCACCGCTCCAAAAGCGCTGCAAAGAAGCTGCTTGCAGGACTTTTTTTGACACCTTGCCAGCGCAGCACCTCGGTGTGAAAGCACTCGGGCTTTTACATTGGGATTGCAGTTACGGCTTCTTTCAGGCACTTTTTTTTTAAAGCTAAAGTGCCTGAAAAACGCTCCAGTGTGAAAGGGATCTCGGTGTGAAAGCACTCAGGTTTTACATTGGGATTGCAGTTGCAGCTTCTTTCAAGCGCTTTACAGGCGCTTTTTTTAACACTAAAGCACCTGAAAAACGCCCCAGTGTGAAAGGGGTCTAAAGTGTACGTTTTATGAATGTCTGTGGCTGGCTATTTCTGCAGTACCATTTATAGACAGCACTTCAGAAATCATCCTTGGGTGGTCAGTGTGCAGGCTGAGATCGTATAACAGAAATTGTGTACAGAGCTAATCTGAGTGGCTCTGTAACTTGTGATCACTGTCATGACCAATCAGTTCAATCACAAATGTAAGCACTATATCATTTGCATCTGAAGACCTGCTTCTTAAAATGCAGGAAGGAGCGGACGTAAGGATTAATTAATGAAGTAGAAAAAATACACTATTTCAAAGATTTTGTACTGTTCTGGCATTTTTAGTTGAAATGTTGTATAACAGAAAGTAAGGGAAATCGTTTTTGTTTTTTCAAAATTTTTGGTCTTTTCTTTCATAAAGTACAAAAAAAAAGTGGTTAGTAAATGCTACGAAAGAGAGCTCGGTCTCAAAAAATTATGTAAGATGAATTTGGGTATTGTGTTGCATGATAGAGTAATTTTCAATCACACGACTGGAAGCTTAAAAAAGGCTTGATAATGAAGGGATTTTACAGGCTGGTTCCAAAGTGGTCAAAGAGACTCTTGCTTTGCCATATATAATGCATCCGGAAAGTATTCACTGCACTTCGCTTTTTCCACGTTTTGTTATGTTACATCCTTATTCCAAAATTAATTAAATTCATTATTTTACTAAAAATCCTACAAACAATACCCCATAAGACATTGTGAAAGGGGTTTGTTTGAAATCTTTGCAAATTTATTACAAATAAAAACTGAAAACATGTACACAAGTATTCACAGCCTTTGCTCAATACTTTGTTGAAGCACCTTTGGCACCAATTACAGCCTCAGGTCTTTTTGAGTATGATGCTACAAGCTTGGCACACCTATTTTTGGGCAGTTTCTCCCATTCTTCTTTTGAGGGCCTCTCAAGTTCCATCAGGCTGGATGGGGAGCGTCGGTGCACAGCCATTTTCAGATCTATCCAGATATGTTCAATTGGGTTCAAGTCTGGGCTCTGGCTGGGCCACTCAAGGACATTCACAGAGTTGTCCCATAGCCACTCTTTTATTATCTTGGCTGTGTGCTTAGGGTCATTGTCCTATTGGAAGATAAACCTTCACCCCAGTCTTAGGTCCAGAGTGCTCTGGAGCAGGTTTTGTTCAAGGGCGTCTCTATACATTGCTGCATTAATCTTTCTCTCGATCCTGACTAGTCTCCCAGTTCCAGCTGCTGAAAAACATCCCCGCAGCATGATGCTGCCACCACCATGCTTCACTGTAGGGTTGGTATTGGCCAGGTGAATGAGCAGTGTCCGGTTTCCTCCAGACATGATGCTTGCTATTCAGGCCAAAGAGTTCAATCTTTGTTTCATCAAACCAGAGAATTTTGTTTCTCATGGCCTGAGAGTCTTTCAGATGCCTTTTGGCAAACACCAGGTGGGCTGTCATTTTCTTTTTACTGAGGTGTGGCTTCCGTCTGTCCACACTACCATACAGGCCTGATTGGTGGAGTGCTGCAGAGATGGTTGTTCTTCTGGAATGCTCTCCTCTCTCCACAGAGAAATGCTGGGGCTCTGTCAGAGTGACCATTGGGTTCTTGGTCACCTCCCTGACTAAGGCCCTTCTCCCCGATCACTCAATTTGGCCAGGGTAGCCCGCTCTAGGAAGAGTCCTGGTGGTTCCAAACTTCTTCCATTTGTGGATGATGGAGGCCACTCTGCTCATTGGGACTTTCAATGCGGCAGAAATTTTTCTGTACCCTTCCCCACATCTGTGCCTCGATCCAATCCTGTCTCTGAGTTCTGCAGACAATTCCTTGGACTTCATGGCTTGGTTTGTGCTCTAACATGCACTATTAAATGTGGGACCTTTTTATAGAAATATCTGGGCCTTTTGAAATCTTATCCAATCAACTCAATTTACTACAGGTGGACTCCAATTAAGTTGTAGAAACATCTCAAGGATGATCATTGGAAACAGGATGTACCTGAGATCAATTTTGAGTGTCATGGCAAAGGCTGTGAATACTTATATACATGAGATTTTTTTTATTTTAATAAATTAGCAAAAATTTCAAACAAACTTCTTATACATTGTCATTATGGGGTATTGTTTGTAGAATTTTGAGGAAAATAATGAATTTAATCAATTTTGGAATAAGGCTGTAACATAACAAAATGTGGAAAAAGTGAAGTGCTGTGAATACCTTCTGGATGCACTGTAGGACAAAGTAAAAGAGGAGCATGCACTCCATTGTTTAACTGTTTCTTGAATAAATGACAGGCTAACGAGTTTCGAGACATGCCTGTTCCTCAAAACGTGTTAGCCTATGGTACCACTTGACAGTCCTTCGTGAGGTGGATGTTCCATCATGGACCTGTGCTGATGCTTTTTATGAAAAGCTGTGATACAAGTATTCATTTGTGAGCATATTACCATTGTATATTTATTAAAGTAATCATGTGACTCCTGTCCCATTCTTTTCCTTCAAGTGGTATGGAGATTACTAGAGCATTTTTTAAATGTTGTTAACCTTTGCTTTCTGACCACTAGAGGTCGCATTGGTATTTTTATTTTATATTAATTATTTTTACCTCAATTTCTAATATAATTCCATTGAGAACTTATATCTTATGTTGATGATGTAATATGATCCAATATTATTATTGTTATGCAGGATTTATATAGCGCCAACAGTTTACGTAGCGCTTTACAACTTGAGGGTAGACAGTACAAATACAATACACTTTAATACAGTAGGAATCAGAGGGCCCTGCTCCTTAGAGCTTACCATCTAAGAGAGAAGGTCAAGAAATACAAGAGGTAATAACTGTGGGCGATGTGCTGATTGAGAAGATAAATGTACAGTTGTTAGGTGGGGGCCAGATAGGCTTCTCTAAAGAGATGAGCTTTCAGGGATAGCCTCAAAGTGGATAAAGTAGGAGAAAATTGGACAGATTGGGGTAGAGCATTCAGGAGGATGGGTAAGGCTCTGGAGAAGTCCTGAAGGCAAGCATGGGATGAGATGACAAGGGAGTTTGAGAGCAGGAGGTCTTGGGAGGAGTGACGAGAATTATTGGGTTGGTATTTTGAGACTAGGTTAGTGATGTAGCTGTGGGCCAGGTTGTGGATGGCTTTGTAAGTTTTATAGTTAGTATCTTGAATTTAATTTGTTAGCTGAGTGGCAGCCAATAGAGGGATTGGCAGAGGGGTATAGCAGACGCTGAGCAGTTCGGGAGGTGGATGAGCCTGACACCAGCGTTCATAATGGACTGAAGTGGGGATAGCCTATTTAGAGGTAAGCCAATGAAGAGGGAGTTGTATTAGTCGAGGCGGGAGATGACCAGGGAGTGGATTAGAAGCTTTGTGGTGACATTGGTTAGGAAGGCGCGTATCTTGGAGATGTTGTGGAGGTTGAGGGGGCAAATTTTGGATAGCGATAGAATGTGCGGCCAAAAGGTTAGTTCAGAGTCCAGGATTACACCTAGGAGCTTGGCATAGGGGGAGAAATGGATAATGACAGAAAAAGCAGGGGAAGTGGCACCTGAGGGAGGAAATATCATGAGCTCTGTTTTGGATAGGTTGAGTTTGAGGAAGTGATGTGACATCCAGGCTGATATGTCTGCTAGTAAGTTGGTGATGCATGACGGGACAGATGGAGAGAGCTGGGGGGTGGAGAAATGGATGTGGGCGTCATCAGCGTAGAGATGATATTTAAAGCCATGGGAGGCAATCAACTGACCCAGGGAGGTGGTGTAGACTGAGAAAAGGAGAGGTCCAAGAACAGAACCTTGGGGGACCCCAACGGAGAAAGGAAGAGAAGACGAGGAAGTAGAGTTGTAAGTGACACTGAAGAAGCGGTGGAATAGGTAGGATGAGAACCAGCGAAGAGTACAGTCACGGAGACCAAAAGAGTGGAGTTTGTTGAGGAGGAGGGGGTGGTCCACGGTGTCAAAGGCAGCAGAGAGATCCAGCAGAAGTAGTGCAGAATGGTGTCCGCTGGTTTTAGCCGTTAGTAGATCATTTGAGAGTTTAAGGAGAGCAGTTTCCATGGAGTGTTGAGAGCGAAATCCGGACTGAAGGGGATCAAGAAGTTTATTCATGGTCAGATGGTCACTCATTCAGTTGTAGAACAGTCATGTTAATGTATATGTTTATTAGTTTAATCCTGTTACTTATGAAAGTTATACATTTGGATTTCAACACCATTATCTCCGATTGCTTGAATAGTGGCAGACAATATGAATGGGAAAAGAGACTTGTATCCATCATGGCCGCTATGTGAAAGAGAGGCTTGGTTACTCTATTTAATTCCATGGTTCTGTGCGTCGCCCGTGCCCCAGGAAGACGTCACGTGTGACGAAACATGTTGGGCAGCACTACACTCTGATGCCATCGTGATTAATGTGACCAAGAAGTGCAGGTGTTCGTATTTGAAAATTTGCTGGCATATCTGTTTTTATACGTGAGATTGATATTCTTTTTTGTTATTTCAATAAACTGTCTGAATGTTATGGCACTATTGGAGTTCCCTTCTCTCCTTATGACCTTTTATTCTGGCCGCTTTGTTCCTGTTGTGTTCTGTCTGAGCATGTTTATGGAGAGGGTCAGGTTCCATACTGGAAACTTTTCACAGGAATTTCTGTTGCATACCCCGCAGAGGGATATTCTGCCTGCCTGTTTGACCATTCTAGCAATAGGTGGTCTACTACATCTGGTAAGCATCCCTGCTCACTGGGTGTAAAGTGCTGTTTTGTGAAGGCTCTACACGATTACTTGGTGGTGGATTCCTTAACTAAATGTGTTTATTCACAAGGACTTGTTATTTGAATTCATGTATCACAAGGACTTTTTTGCACAGGTATTGTTTATAGTTTTTAATGTTATTTATACACTGCACTTTATTGTGTATTGGTAGCGCAATTACTTTTTTGTATGGAGATGTGAACAGCGACAATGTAGGGACTGCATGAGGTCTGTGCGGTTCAAGCTACTGCGGAAGTGCTGTTTGGACCAATTCTAAAGGCCATTGGATGGGCCAGCTGCATCATTGCGTAATCCCCTGCAGTACTAAGCACTATAGGGGTATGCCTTACAATGGCAGTTGGCCATGACAAGAAGTGGCTGCTGAAGATCAATGTGGTTTTCAGAAAGCTGTTGCCAGAGGAGAGTACCAAAGGTGCCCTGCATGTAGAACATGGAGCTGTAATGCACAAGAAAAAAAAAGAAGTGGAGTCAGGACCACCCAAGCATCAAAGATAAACAAAAAAATCCCAAAAAACAAAGCAGAGTTCTGCTTTAACCTGGCACAGTAATATGGGGCATTCTGAGTCATGCCTCATTGTGAACTTACATGATGAAGAAAATGACTAACAGACCCTGGAGGTTTATAAACTTAAAAGGTCATTGTAAACACCAGTGAAGGGTGCTGAAAAATGGTCTGATAGCATTTCATGTACAAATCAGTTGTGTTAATAGAGAAGGGATGTGGAGGGACAGGGGCTGCCTGGAAGAGAGGAACATTAATAGGTTCTGCAAACTACCATTATTACAGCTGACACATGCCATGAATCCGTAATCGTTTACACTGCTGCACTGACTGCTCTTTTTGTTTTAAGGCAAGGACAGGAAGGTGTTTGTAATGCTGGTGATTGTCATAGTTGGCAGCTCAACTCTGAATGGCACAGGCAGGGTCTGTAAGGGTTTGGACTAGAATGCCGATAGATACTGTATATGAAATCTCATGATCTGCAATCAGCCGAGGACAAAACTGGAGGGGGGGGGCAGCCTGACCAGGGTAGGAGCTGTGTGCAAAAATGAATAAAATAATTATAAAAAAATAAAATGCACAAAATACAAAAAAATAAAAAATACTTAGATCAAGGTTTGATCTACATCAGTGCCAGGGTTAGTGTTTGGGTCAACAAGGTCAGGGTCAGAATTTTTTTGGACAGGATTTTTTTTCTTAAATAGTATCAATGTCATTGTGTTTCAGGTAGGATTAAAAGAAAAAGCAAAATGGGCAGTATTGTTTTTGGCCTGTACTACGGGTACAAACAACAACTAACATACACATATGTGGTATTGCTGTGATCGTCAGGAGAACGTATTTTGGGGGGGTTCATTGGTGGAATGTTATGGTAGTAGCAAGAAACATACAGCTAAATTTAACCACTTAAGGACCGCCTCACGCCACGATGTACGTCGGTAGAATGGCACGGCTGGGCACAATCACGTACCGGTACGTGATTCTTTAAGTGCCCAGCCGTGGGTCGGGAGCACGCCGGCGCGCTCCCGACCCGGACCTGTGCTCCGTGACCATGGCCGCGGGACCAGCAGACCCGATCGCCGCTGGTGTCCCGCGATCGGGTCACAGAGCTGAAGAACGAGGAGAGGTCTGTGTAAACAAACCTCTCCCCATGCTTCTCTGTGTGGCCGTCACCGATCGTCTGTTCCCTTTTATAGGGAAGGACGATCAGTGACATCACATGCCAGGCCACGCCCCCTACAATAAAAAAAACACATAATGTCATACGTAACACAGCACTGCCCCCTAGTGGTTAACTCCTTCACTGCCAGTGTAATTTACACAGGAATCAATGCATTTAAATAGCAATGATTGCTATATAAATGACAATGGTCCCAAAAATGTGTCAAAAATGGCCGATGTGTCCGCCATAATGTCGCAGTCACAATAAAAATCACTGATCGCCACCATTACTAGTAAAAAAAAAAAAATGCTAGAAAACTATCCCCTATTTTGTAAACGCTATAACTTTTGCTCAAACCAATCAATAATCTTTAATTGCAATTTTTTTTTTACCAAAATGTAGAATACGTATCGGCCTAAACTGAGGAAAAAAAAATATTTTTTATATATTTTTTGGGGATATATTGATTATAGCAAAAAGTAAAAAATATTGCATTTTTTTCAAAATTGTCACTCTATTTTTGTTTATAGCGCAAAAAATAAAAAACACAGAGATGATCAAATACCACCAAAAGAAAGCTCTATTTGTGGGAAAAAAAGGACACCAATTTTGTTTGGGAGCCATGTTGCACGACCGCGCAATTGTCAGTTTAAACGACGCAGTGCCGAATCACAAAAAGGGGCCTTGTCCTTTGGCTGCAAATAGGTCCGGGGCTTAAGTGGTTAAAAAAAAAAATTTTTATTTTTTATTTTTACTATTTTGGGCCAGTGTCTCTGATAAAAAATGAAAGCCCAATTTGTCCTAAAAACAATGCAGTATAATCCACCTGGATGCACAAAGTAGTTATGATGATATGTACAGTTCTACCATTAGAAATGCATTCAAAGTTAAACTCCATTCTTCTGGGAAGGCTTGCATTACAGTTTTCCTGTTGCTTTGTCCTGCACGGGAAAAGCACAGGCCCATTTTACAGGCTCCTTCTCACCAGGTACATTGAGTTGTGTTAATCAGCATTATCAACCCAACCTCAGCAGAAAGGCACATAGAAAACAATTGTTATCTATGAACTATGTTCGTGCCATACATGTAAAGTGGTTTGCATGTCTGAAGTTTTATGCATTGCATCGCACTATAACATGCCCCGATGCATTGCAATGTAAAGAGTTGAAGGAAATGTCATTTTGTGCCATGTACTAATCTTTTTAGAAAAAGGTAAACCGTGCAATGCTATGTTTACCCATTAGGTCACATTCACACTTGCGAATGAGCCCAACACCAATTTCATACGAGAACCCCAGTGAGGGGGTGACTAGATGTGAGATGCCACATCTGCTATCTTCTGCTGCCAGCTTCCACAGCCAGGGCCACTGATAAAGCAGTACAGCCAGTCCTCCTGTACTGGTCCTGGACCCCATCAATTCAAAAGAGGGGCCCGGTATACTCTTACTGCAGATGCCGATCCTCTTCTGCCTCCCCTTGAAGCACTGCCAGCTTCTTTCTCCCTCCGGATGAACTTCAGGGGAATTTGGTTCTAGCACATGCACCCTTCCAGGTTCTGTCCTGGCCCCTCTGTGTGCTCCTTTCCCCTGCGGTGTTCTCGGCTTCCCTCCTCTCTTCTCCTGCCGGAAGCTGCACTCAGGGATGTTTCAGGATGTGGAGCAGGGGAAAGGATCAGTAAATGTCATTTATTGGCCCCTTCCATTCCTGAATGAACACAGTGATCGATTTGTACCATTCGCTCCTGTGTCCAATCGCCACTGAAGCATGTTTACTATGCTTCAGTTTGGGAATGAGCAGGAAGCCTTGGAGCGGGTCCTATTCATTCATCTGTGCAGCTGAGGCTACAGAGAAAGGGACAGATAAATCTATGTCCTTGGTCACTTTTTCGCCAGGAGCCCTGTCAAGTAGGCTGTATGGGGTCCCCATGATTTCTAACGGCAGCCCTGCCCCCTGCTAATTATGCAAGTGATCAGCCCTGGAAGCAGACTGTCTGCATTCAGGGTCAATCACTGATTATGCCATGAGCGATTAGCTGTGGGAACAGGAAGCCTCTGGATTCTTTCAGTGTCTCTGCCTTCCACAGCTAATCACTGGGAGCCTCCCCACTGGGGTTCTTGCATGCAATCGGTGTCTGGCCTATTCACACGTGTAAAAGCATAGCAGTGCATACGCATTATACAGAACAAAACACGCATTGGTAGGTGTAGATGAGCCACAAGGCTTGCTCAGTGAGGCAATGCAGAGTGCAGAACCCTTAGCACCCAACCATCTTGCAGCTTATTTGCAGTCTGATCAGTCAAAGACTTTTGATTTGTTTCTTTGCTGTAGTGAACTTTATATATTGCATCTCAATATATTCTGGTTAGTTGAAATATAGACCAAATACTATTATCTCCCAGGGACTCTAGTGGTGAGGCACAGCCTTGCATGCTCGCTTCTTCTGTAGAGGGGGGCCTTGAACATCACACCGCTTTCACCGTAATATAAAATCCATTAAAAACACAGTACAGTAAAACCTTGGTTTGAGAGCGTTTTGCAAGACAAGCAAAACATTTTTTAATACATTTTGACTTGATATACAAGTAGCGTCATGTCACAACTGAGTTTAAAAGAGAAGAGAGGAGCCTCTAAGTGTAGCAATATGGCTACATTTAACCACTTCAATTGCGCGGTCCTGCGACGTAGCCCCAAAACAAAATTGACGTTCTTTTTTTCCCACAAATAGAGCTTTCTTTTGGTGGTATTTGATCACCCCTGCGTTTTTTATTTTTTGCACTATAAACAAAAAAGGGGCAACAATTTTTAAAAAAACGCATTATTTTTTACATTTTGCTATAATAAATATCCCCCAAAAATATATAAGAAAAACTTTTTTTTTCCATCAGTTTAGGCCGATACATATTCTTCTACATATTTTTGGTAAAAAAAATTGCAATAAGCGTTTATTGATTGGTTTGCTAAAAAGTTATAGCGTTTAAAAAATAGGGGATCATTTTATGGCATTTTTATTCATTTTATTAATTTTTTTTAACTAGTAATGGAGGCGATCAGCGATTTTTATCGTGACTGTGACATTATGGCGGACACATCGGACATTTTTGACACTATTGTCATTTATACAGCAATCAGTGCTATATAAATGCAGTGATTCCTGTGTAAATGACACTGGCAGTGAAGGGGTTAACCACTAGGGGGCAGTGTAGGGTTTAAGTGTGCCCTGGGGAGTTTTTCTAACTGGGGGGGGCATGGTTACGTGTGACACATCACTGATCTCTGCACCCGATCACAGGAAGCAGAGATCAGTGACAATGTCACTAGGCAGAATGGGGAGATGCTTGTTTACATCAGCATCTCCCCGTTCTTCCTCCCCGTGAGGCGATTGCGGGTATCCCCGCGGCTATCGAGTCTGCGGGACCCGTGACCCGACTCGCACAGCCTGCTGCGCGCACACCCGCTGGCTGCCTTTTAAAGGGCCACTTACAGGTACTTAAGTTTGCCTGTACGAGCCCTTCTACCAACGTATATCGGCGTGAGGCAGTCAGCAAGCGGTAAATGAAGGTACAACATTTAGCAACATATTGCTACACTTAGAGGCACCTCTCTTCTCTTTTATACTCGGAAACGCCTGCTGGATTTTGCTTCTAATCCCCTTGTGGAGGCTGCCATCTGTGGATGGACATTTAATGGTTACACAACCTTGTCACATTGCTATAATATTTGTATATGTACTATAAACGGAAGGACCTATGAGTACGTTTGTGGAATGAATCATTTGAGTTTCCATAATTTCTTATGGGGAAATTCGCTTTGATATACAAGTGCTTTGGATTACAAGCATGTTTCTGGAGCAAATTATGCTCGCAATCCAAGGTATTACTGTAATGGGAGTAAAGCCACTTCCTAATGACTACATCATAGGAACATGAACTCTGAGAGCTCAGTATTGGAGTTCAACATCTGCTAAAAATTGTAATATTAATTTTGGGTAGACTGCCGCCTTAAATCAGCCTGTGTTTATTGTAACTGAAGGCTCGTCAATAAAAGCCTATGACTTCACTTGCAGAAAATATTTATTCATGCATGTTTCCCTTCATTTCTCCTCTTTTATAGTTTGCCACGGAATACAGATCTCTTCTTGACAAGCTCCAAAGCCTTGAACGGAATGAAATGAAGAGGATGCTTTTGTTTAAGCAGGAAGAAGAATTTGCAAAGGCCTACAGACAGCTGGCTGTTACTCACAGGACAGAGCTGCATAAGATCGTCTTTGATCAAGTGCAGAATTCAGCAAAAGCCAAACCGGAACTACGCAAAACTCTGATAGAAAACTATCTAAAAGTGCAGGTAAGCTGGTAGGAACCAAATGTACTCGTTTCAGATTGTCGTCACACAATAAATATGTTCTGATTACTTTCCAGAACCAGCTGCCAATACATTTTACTATTTACAACTAGATTAAAGTGATGTTGCCACCAAAAAAAAGATTGCTTAAAATTCATAAAAAAATGTAAAAAAAAAATAATTGGGGAAAAAAAAATTCTCACCTGTAAATGCCTGTTGCTAGGGGGTCCCTCATAGTCTGCCTCCTTCATTGCCCAGGCTGGTGACATCACTTCCCCTCTGCGCCGCACAGTCATCTGGGTCCTGTCATTGTCCCAGATGACTGTGTGCGGCGTATCACGGCGAGCGGCGCCGTGCGCGCATGCGTAGTGGGTGCCCGGCTGTGAAGCCACAGCCAGGTGCCCACAGTGAGAATGCCGGGGCTGCGAGTGGAGCGGAGCGGGGAACGAGGAGGGGCTTCATTCCCCCGCATCCCTGGACCCTGGGACAGGTAAGTGTCCGATTATTAAAAGTCAGCAGCTGCAGTATTTGTAGCTGCTGACTTTTTTTTTTTTTTTTAGGGGACACCCCACTTTAAGGCAACTAAATAGCATTTCAAGACAACCGGTCATAAATGGACAGTAGCGATATGAATCTTAAATTGTTATATTAGTGCAGACTTACTTCTCTGCTACTTGGCCAGAGTTGGTGTTTAACCACTTCAGCTGTCACTCCTTTTTACACATTTCCGCTATGTGTCAATAATTTTGTAATTACTTATGATACAGAATTTATACATCTATATCGTTTTTGGGGGGACAAACAGCATTCTTATGAACCTTAAGGTTTTCTGAGAATTTTTAAATGTATTTGCATTTTAAGGGGCAAAAAGTAAAAATATTGCTTTATTTTTTCAAGTTTGATCAGCAATATTTTGAACACAAGTGCCATTACTGTGGAAAAAATGTTTACATTTCATGCTGATGCTTGTTCTATTTTACTGCTAAAATTCAATTTTTGGTAAAAAGCATGCTAAAGTTATTTATAAAAGAAATTACGTTTTTTTTTTTTTTTTTTTTAACATTTTCACATATACAGTGCCTTAAAAAAGATTCCTTACCCCTTGAATTTTTCCACATATTGTCATGTTATAACCAAAAAATTATTTTATGTGATAGACCAACACAAAGTGGCACATAATTGTGAAGTGGAAGGAAAATGATAAATGGTTTTCAATTTTTTTTTACAAATAAATATCCGAAAAGTGTGGCGTGCATTTGTATTCAGCCCCCTTTACTCTGATACCCCTAACTAAAATCTAGTGGAACCAATTGCCTTCAGAAGTCACCTAATTGGTAAATAGTCTACCTGTGTGTAATTTAATCTCATTATAAATATAGCTGTTCTGTCAAGCCCTCAGAGGCTTGTTAGAGAACCTCAGTAAACAAACAGCATCATGAAGGCCAAGGAACACACTAGACGGGTCAGGGATAAAGTTTTGGAGAAGTTTAAGGCAGGGATAGGCTATAAAAAAAAATATCCCATGCTTTGAACATCTCACGGAGCACTGTTCAATCCATCATCTGAAAATGGAAAGAGTATGGCACAACTACAAACCTACCAAGACATGACAGGCTGGGCAAGGAGAGCATTAATCAAAGAAGCAGCCAAGAGGCCCATGGTAACTCTGGAGGAGCTACAGAGATTCACAGCTCAGGTGGGAGAATCTGTCCACAGGACAACTATTAGTCGTGCACTCCAAAAATCTGACCTTTTATGGAAGAGCGACAAAAAGAAAGCCATAAGAAGTCCCGTTTTCAGTTGTCCAGAAGCCATGTGGGGGACACAGCAACCATGTGGAAGAAGTCTGCAAAAGACTAGAAACTGGGGAGGAGGTTCACCTTCTAGCCCTAAACATACAGCCAGAGCTACAATGGAATGGTTTAGATCAAATCATAGTCATGTGTTAGAATAACCCAAAGTCCAGACCTAAATCCATTTGAGAATCTGTGCCAAGACTTGAAAATTGCTGTTCACAGACATCTACATCCAATCTGACAGAGCTTGAGCTATTTCACAAAGAAAAATGGGCAGGCACTTGCACAGCAAGCAAGATGGCAGAAGCATGAGAGACTAGCTCTGGTCCCCATCCCTTCCCTCTATGACCCTGCATCGCTTCTGCAGCCCACACAGCCACAGGAATCACACTATCTGCCTCCGGAATTCCCTGGGCACTACATGGGAAAGGTTGGATTCCAAAAACACGTTTATCAGCCGTCCCGTCCCTCACAGCACATGGGGCGGTTCCTGCTTAGGTTGCAGTCCCCGGCCTTGAGTATTCCAGCGGAACCACTGGATGCCGTGGACCATCTCTCAACAACGCCAGTTTTTTTCCACTTTGACAGCTCATCCCAGCAGTCAGATCCTGCTGATACAGTCACAGTGGCAGTCCTGAACTTGAAATTACAGGCCCAACTACAGGATCTGACACATAACATTGCCAAAGAAGTTGGGACATACTTAGGAGTTCAGATAACGTCATCATAATCCACCTTATACCAGTCTAATTTACCTCCCCTTTTCACAGAAATGAATCGCTTATTGACCTATTTGACCACCATCCCCCTTTCCCTTCTGGGCCGTATTAATGTCCTCAAAATGTTGACACTTCCTAAACTGTTGTATCTGTTTGAGACACTCCTAGTGTCGATCCCTATGTCCCTCTTTAGGAGCTCTTCAGGAGCAGTTTACGATTAATCTGGAACAAGACCTCCCATCGGGTGGCGAGGTCGGTGGTCATGGCTCATAAAACTGGGGGGGGGGCTAGGAGCTCCATATCTTACTAAATACTTTTATGCCTCGCACTTAAGAGCACTCACCTCCTGGACTACTAGGAGGGCGTCAAGTAGGTGGGCGGAAATTGAAATGAGTGTTACCGCACCGGTACACCTGTGTTATATGCTCTAGCCATCTAATGACAAGCATATGCCCAAACTGAGTGGTATATGCCTAGCCCCGATGCTTTTTACCTTGTCAATATGGAAGATGCTCTGAGTGTTACTCTCTATCCTCCCCATGCCCACCACTTCTTAGAGCCCGTTCACACTGAGGCAGCACGACTTGCAGCGCGACTGCCTCAGGCGACCGGGATCCGACTTTAGCGACGGCTTGTGAAATGACTTCTGTATAGAAGTCAATGCAAGTCGCCCCAAAAGTCGTACAGGAACCTTTTTCTAAGTCGGAGCGACTTGAGTCGCTCCGATTAGAACGGTTCCATTGCATACAGCGGGACGCGACTTGTCAGGCGGCTAAGTCGCCTGACGGGTCGCCCCTGTGTGAACCGACCCTCAATGTCCTCTTCAGTCCAGACATCCCAGATAGTTTTTCTTACGAATGTATGTTACTTCGGAGTCAGGCATGGATTTTTCAGTTGCGCCATCTTGTCAATCCTGTGACGCAACATCTTTTGACCTTCTCTAACTTGCAAAAACAACACCAATTCCCCAAGACACTTTTCCATTCTTACCTGCAGATCAGACACTTCTTCTCCACCAGATCTCCTTTCCTATCCCTAGAGAACCCATCTAAATTTGAAACACTATGCGCCAAGGGTCCTTACGAACCCCAATTAATATCCACCATTTACAAAATCTTACATGAAACCACCCCCTTAACAGTAGATAGTCAATATTTCATGAGGAAGTGGCCTCATATCCTTCAGCATGATATCTCCTTGTTGGATTGGGGGAGTATATGGGAGTCCACCTCCAAAATCTTCTGCTGTGTGAGCCATTAGGAAACCGCGTATAAAGTTCAAATTTTTTGGTATAGGATCCCAGAACTCTTACATGCTCGTAATCTGACAACCTCAAAACAATGTTGGAGATGTAATAATGCGGTGGGCTCACATTACAGTATTTTCTGGGAATGTCCCTCAGTTAATCAGTTTTGAGTCCAGATCCAAACGCTTCTGGAAAAGTTGCTAGAGATCCCCATCCCTTTAAATCCTATGCATTATTTACTAGATCTCCCTTTTCCAAATTTTCCTAAAGCTAAATGGAAACTCATGTTCTTTATATTATTTGCTGCTTAACGGGCTATCCCTTGGCTTTGGCTCTCTACTTCTCCCCCTACACTACCACAATTTTTCTCTATTGTGGCTGATATACGTAGGATGGAACATTTTGACTGCTTTAGTTGATGGTTCAGTACAGAAGTTTTCCAAAATATGGCAGATATAGGATGAATCCGACTATTGTTCAGACACAAATAGTCTCAGCTAGGATATAATTGACACCTATGTTCCTTTTGCTATGACTCCAGTGTTGACGTAAGCTGTTGTGCATTCCCTCCACCTTTCTGTTTCCCCCTTGTTGGTATGGTGCATTACTATTGCACTAGTATGGAAAATTTCAAGGGGTATGAATACTTTTTCAAGGCACTGTATTTCATTTTTCTCATAATGCATCAGGAATTTAAAGTTCTTGCTGATTTTAAAATAAAACCGAGATACCCTAAACCAGGGGTCTCAAACTTGCGGCCCTCCAGCTGTTGCAAAACTACAAGTTCCATGAGGCATTGCAAGGCTGACCATTACAAGCATGACTCCCACAGGCAGAGGCATGATGGGACCTGTAGTTTGGCAACAGCTGGAGGGCCATCGGTTTGAGACCCCTGCCCTAAACCATTCATTTTTAACAGGTAACCTTTAATGGTAACAATGTGTATATGTGTGTGTGTGTGTGTGTGTGTGTGTGTATATATATATATATATATATATATATATATACACACACACAATTTTTTTTTAACACATATTTTAAAATGGAACAGAAGATGAAACTGTTAAATAGTACTTATACAGGGTAAGCTACTGAAATGAATGGGTTAATGAATGAAATGTATGGGTTAAATACTAAAATAAAGGTTAAATAGGGGTTAATCGATTCCCTGTGCACACAATAAACATTCTTCTGTGTTAAAGAGGGAGTCCACCTAAAAAAAATTATTAATAGCCAGCAGCTACAAATACTGCTGCTGCTGAAATCTACTATCTATCTACTCAATAGAGCTGTGCAATGTAGAAGAGCCATGTAAATCCCAGGTCTAGGTGGGCAAAAACGTTAATTCATTTGGCAGGTAAAATCACTCCCTTATATGTATTTCATCAGTGTGTCTGTGAAGGTTCTCATTTATCCAAGTCACAGTATATCTAGTAGTAGTTAGTCATATTCAACTGGACTTGTTCTGTAATTTTGAACAATAGAGAACAAGTTCAGTTGAAAGTGACTACTACCAGATTTTCGTCTGTATTCATTTGTATTTATTTATTGTTTGCCTGGAGTTCAGCTTTAACTGTCCCCCTGCCAAACACTAATCCTCGGCTCACACTTGATACGGTGCTAATTTAAAGCGAATTTGCTGCATATTCTGCACCGCATCAAAATCACAACCCATTAAATCACAACTCGTTATGCAAACTGATTGCGGAGTGTATGTTAAGTTGACACCCCGAAATCGACTTGCAAAATCCAGTGCGATTTCTAGAATTTGATCACATGGATGTAAACACCCATGCGATCCGATTCTGGTGCGGACAAAAAAAAGGGTTCTGCATGAGTTTGGTGCGAATGCGGTGCGATTTGAGTCATAACAAATATATAGCTCAATTTGCACCCCAGAGACACAGCACGCAGTGTGAACCCGGGCTAAAAACCCCCATAGACAGCTCAAATTTTGGCCGATTCTGGCTGAATAAGCTGAAATTCGAGCTGTGGGTGGCCCTGCAAGTACCACCACGCCCAACAAAGGTTGATTCAAAAGTCAGCTGAACCAGATGGAAAATTGTCAGAAAAGCAGTGACTGCACTCTATCATAATAAAATAGCTGCAGATGGACACCGGTGGCAAGAAAAGCGCCCTGAGGCGATTCAGTTTGTATAGGTAGCGCTATACAAGTCATTCATTCATTCATATCAGTGGACAGCAATGCCAGTGTGTTCAGGCAGCTGTGAGTGCTATTGCTACCTGAATACATTATATTTAGATATTACAAAAACACTGTCACAAAACCAAGGTTCAATGCCAACTTACCAATTGGATGTGTTTGCTGCTGCAAAAAAAAAATAACACTCAGAAAGTAAAGCTTGATGACCAAGTTATAGAGAGAGGTCCCTAGTAGATCTGCATGATTAATCGTTTAAAAATCACGATCTCTATTCAACCCCCCTCACGATCTTTAGCTGGCATTTCCACGATTCATGTAACAAGTGCAGAGCAGTTCCCTGCTCAGAGCTGTAAAAAAAAAGGCAGCTGGCAAAGTTTCTCACAACATTGCTCAGCGCTGAGAAATAAGAAACATTGTATCATTTGGTTCTTGTAGATCAAAGGAATGAACTTTGGTCTGTAAATGAGGTCAGATTAAGCTTTTTTTTTGACACTTGTTGCTTACAAGTTAAAATCAGTATTTTTTTCTAGAAAATTACTTTAAACCCCCAAATATTATATATATATTTTTTCAGATAATAAAATGGTGGTTGTTACAATAATTTATGTTGCACTGTATTTGCGCAGCGGTATTTCAAATGCAGTTTTTGGGGAAAAAATAAACTTCATTGTATGAAAAAATAAAAAATAAACAGAAAAGTTAGCCCAATTTTTTTGTATAATGTGAAAGATGATTTTACGCCAAGAATTCTGATCTTTCTTCTAAGCAAAAAAAAATTGTAATTCTCGTCTTATCCAGAATCGTGCAGCTCTAGTCCTTAGGCAATATAGTAGCCGCTATAGAAGACACACGTGGCTTTTGATAAATGTAATAAATGTTATTGTTATCAAAAATCCCCGAATGACACTATGAAAAAGATAAACAGTACACTCCCTAAAAGATTTTTTTGGGAGGGGTGGGTAATTTTTTTTTCTTTTTTATAGTGTACCTGAATATATTAGCTGGTTGTTAGCATGGATAAGGGAAATCAATTCATTTTCCCTTATTTAGCTTGTGCTTAAGCTGAGCTGTGTAGTCTACCAATTGTCCTATAGTCTAAACAGATAAAAAAAAAACTCGGCTCTGGGCTTCCTTGGTGCTTGTAAACCTTAGAGATGAAATATGAACAAAGCATATCCCTCTATAGTGTGTACTTGTCTCAATTGAAAGCACTAAGTGGTTGATTTACTAAAGCTGGAGAGTGCAAAATCTAGTGCAGCTCTGCGTAGTAACCAATCCGCTTCCAGATTGTTTTTGTCAAAGTTTAATTAACCACTTCAGCCCCAGAAGGTTTTACCCTTTTACTGACAATTGCGCAGGCATGCAACACTGAACCCAAATAAAATAGATTTATTTTTTCCCACAAATGGAGCTTTCTTTTGGTGGTATGTGATCACCTCTGTGTTTTTTCGTTTCTTCTTTTCTTTTGTGCTATAAACAAAAAAAGACAGACCAATTTTGAAAAAAACAATATTTTTTACTTTCTGCTATAGTACATATCCAAACAAAAAAAATGTAAAAATAACTAATTTCTTCATCAATTTAAGCCTTTATATATTCTTCTACATATTTTTGCTAAAAATAATCCCAATAAGTGTATATTGATTGGTCTACAAAGCGGGATAGATCTATGGACTTTAAATTATTTATTTTTTGACTAGTAATGACGACGATCAGGGATTTTTAGCAGGACTGCGACATTAAGGCGGACAAATCTGACCCCAAGCGACACTTTTTGGGGACCAGTGACACCAATGCAGTGATCAGTGCTACAAAAATGCACTGATTACTGTATAAATGACACTGGCAGGGAAGGGGTGATTCTTACTGTGTGGGGGAAGTAATGACAGGAACAACACAGAGATCGCTGTTCCTAATTTTGCACTCCCTAGCTTTAGTAAATCAATTAGTCTACCCCTTAATTTCTGTCTGCCGCTTCGTTCCTCTGCTATCAGCATAAACCACTTCTGATGAGTTTTTCTGACACCAAGAGAAAACAGGTGACGGGAGGGATCTCCCGCTGATTGACAGCCTCTGCTCTGTTCCTGTGTGCTGTGGAAAGGGGGGTATGCCCCCTCCATCCAATCAGCTCCCAGAGCTCTCCTCACTGAATTCTGCAGAGTGTAATTTCTGCTCTCTGCCCCCTTTTCTTTCTGAACTCTGACACGCTTAGAAATTCAGAATTTTGAACAGATGTAGAAAACAGAAGACTGCAGACAGACAGATACAACCTATGTAGGAGGATTTTTTTTTTATCTCTGAGTATCACCTGAGGCCAGTCATTTCACTGGGTATATGTTAGGGTTTACAACCACTTTAAACTGCCAATACTATAATACAGACATTGTCATTCGTCACAGGTTTTGACTGACAGCAGCAAGAGCCATTGGCTTCCGCTGCTGCCTCTCTGTCCTGTGAGAAGGGAGAGAGTGTGGAGAGAGCCGCTGCTCTTGAGCTCAGGTAAGTATTGGGGGGGGGGGGGGGGGATCCTAATAAAAGGAGGCTGTTTTACGTTAATGCAAAGAATGCATTAAGGTAAAAAATCTTTTATCTTTAGAACCACTTTAAATTTTGGCAACTGTAAAGACAGATAACCTGCATTGGCTGACACCCAGTAAAGTGATCTTTATCTACACTGGTATTGTTATCTCTGTTAAAGATCTGTTCATATAGGGCCAACCAGGTTATTGAATCTACCTGCAATTTCTACTGCCTTCCTTTCTCAGGATCCCTGCAGAGATCACATGACTGATACCTCAATCAAATAATCTTGTGTTAATCGGTGTAGGTACATTTTGCATATAGAGGGAAAATATGTATACACAATAACCTTGGGTTCATTTTTTTTTTTTTACTATAGGTGAGCAATGAGTACTAGCTGATTTTACCTTGGACATTATATTTCATAGAAGACAGAAAAATGTTTTTTATTATAAAAGATGGCAATAAAAAGCATCAGATGCATTTAGCAATAGAATGGATAAGACCTATACTGTTGTTTTTTTTGACATGCGGCACAAGGGAGGACGTTTATTGCCAGGTGGACATGTCCTATAAATCATTTGTAAACTATGCTTTTCTCTTTTATCTTCAGGAAGAGGCAGAAGACCTTATTGATTTTTTGCAAGCCACTAAAAAATATCACATGAACAAAAGACTTGCTGTTAGAAAGAACTTGTTATACAACATCCAGCTAGGAGACAGTCGATCGCGATGCCAATTAAATTCTGCAGCAACACAAATAGCAAATCTTATTAACAGAACAGAAAGGTAATAACTGCTCTATTCTAACATTTCTGGATCTGTGGAACATATAAGCTGAAGTCTATAGGGGCAATTATTTGATGGGATTAGAAAGGAAATTGCCCCAGCGTGGACTTTATAGGCAGGTTGGAGGAGTGTGAAAGAGTATTACAAAGGTATAAAGTATAACAAAGTTTGTTCATCACATAAAGTAAAAACAATTCCCAAAAGAGGTACAATAAACTACATAGAAGAACACTGTGATGATATAAATAAATACAAAATGACAAAACAAGCACCCGTGTCATGAGGTAGGCCGTAGCACCGAGCCGGCCAAGATGGAGTCATGGCCCAACAGGCTTCAAGATGTTCCCAGCTGAACCCAAAACCCAGTGTTTGTTTTGTATTTATGTATATCATGCTATGCTTCTATGTATTTTATTAAAAGGTATAAAATATAACAACGTTTATTCATCACATAAAGTAAAAACTCCCAAAAGAGGGACAATAAAATACATAGAAGCATAGCATGATGATATAAATAAATACAAAAAACAGGGCTGTCTTAATGCATGGGCATCCCTGGGCACTGCCCAGGGGCCCCAGGTGCATGGGGGCCCCATGATAATCTTGCATTATATCATAATTGCCAACTGCCCTGGATTTGCCAAGACAGTCAAGCTTTTTACTAAGCTGTCCCGGGATGGCTGTGTCCCGGACAGTGTCCCAGAACCTGTACTGTGCCCTTTTGCCTCCCATACTGTGTTCTTTGTGTTGATTAGTCTTTGATTCATGGCATGTTTTTTGTAGTGTTTAAAATCGATTTTATTGAAAGTACTAAATAATATATATATGCTTAATTCTATTAACTATTTATACTTCATTGTAAGTTGGGGCAAGCTGGTAGGGGGCCCCAGTGCATTACTTTGCCCTGGGGCCCATGATGCTATTAAGACGGCTCTGCAGACAGGTAGTAACAAAGGTGGGCTACACCTGTACAATGTGTGTCAGCATAGTTGCTCGTAGTTCCAGTCAAGTGCGCATGTGACAGGTTGACAATGCAAAAGCACAATTGGGAGAGCGTTGTCACCCCTTAACAGGAAGTGCCTGAACAAGGACCTTCATGACGGGATCACCATGTATTATTTTCATGAAAGCTACAAATTTAAAAAGATTAAAAACAATTAAATTTACACATTAACGATGGTATGAGATTTTAGCGGTTGAATGCAGATCTACATTATTAAGCAATCGTTTTTTGGAAAATGCATACCAAGTTTGTCTGGCTTAAGCATCACATTAAAACAAAGCACATAGCCTGCAGATAGTTTCTGCTGGTAGGTTTACATGTAACACCTACATTAAATCTGTTCACACCCTTTTGAATTATAGATTAATGCTTTCATTTCTGGATCTGTCTTTTGTTTTACTATATGAAGGGTTACATTAATCTTCCTGCCAAGCCGTCTGCTGCAGATATGTTATCAACTTTCCTCTACTCATCCCACTGAGTTCCATTAGGTAAAATGACTTGGCAAGATCAGAAGCAAGTCACCGTTATATCCTCTCTGTCAAAGATGGACAGCTGTGGGAATTAAGATGCCCTCAGACTGGAAATAAACAATTTAATCTTGTACTGCTGAATTTGCGCCTAATCCTTGCAAACAAGAGTGGCTTTAAATTAAAAGGCAAATATTGAAAAGCATAGTAAATCTATATTACTTTCCCCTTTTCTTCACATTTGGAATACTTGTAGTTGGTTTTTGCTATGTTTCATGATCAGAGGTCATTGATGTCTAGATAGCCGGGCCAAATTTATCAGCGTGAGCCTCCGTCCATTAACTTGACAATAAGGCTATATGCCCACGGACGTTTTAAAAAATGGGCTGTAAAACCAGTACAGATGCCAGGAAAAAAGCGGCATTAAAAACGAGATTTTATCAGAGTTTTGCATTGAATTCAATGCACGCTACTCTGCTCTGACTTTCAGCCGCGTTTCTCTGTCTCTATTCAAAATCAATGGTTCCCTATGGGTATATATTATATTTGAATATAGGTCGCACCAGAAGTCGGATCAAGAGGATCCAACTTGCGGTGTGACTTGTGTGCTGAGAATCTTGAGGGGGGAACATGAAAATAAAAAAAACACAGACCCTTCAGTCTGGTATGGATCTTGAGGGGAACCCCCACACCAAAAAAAATGGCATGGGGGCCGATCCAAGATCCAAACCAAAACCCTTATCTGAGCACGCAGCCCAGCAGGTCATGAAAGGGGGGTGAGCGAGCGCCCTCCCACGGACCATACCAATCCACATGCCCTCAAATTGGAGGGGGTTGGTATTTTAGGGCAGGGGGGCCCTGCACCCCCCACCCCCAAAGCACCTTGTCCCCATCTTGATGAGGACAAGGGCCTCTTCCCGACAAGCCTGGCCATTGCCCCCCTTTCCTGACCTGCCGGTCTGCATGCTCAGATAAGGGTCTGGTATGGATCTTGGGGGAACCCCCACACCATTTTTTTTGGTGTGGGGGTGCCCCTTAAGATCCATACCAGACTGAAGGGTCTGGTATTGCCTTAGGGGGGAACCTCACGCAGTTTTTTTTTTATTTTTTTGTGTTCCCCCCTGAAGATTCTCAGCACACAAGTCGCACCGCAATTCGGATCCCCTTGATCTGACTTCTGGTGCGACCTCTATTCAAATCAATGGGATCCCATAGGGAACCATTGATTTTGAATAGAGACAGAAACGCCGGACGAGTAATTCTAACATTTCACACTTCCCTTAATCCTTTAAACCTAACAGCAGTCAAACATTAAAATTAACCAGTGCAGAAGCATTATTACCTTATCCAGTTCCTAAATTATCAGGAGAGTCTAGCAGTACCAAAACGAGACCTTAAAGAACTGGAATCCATTGATCCAGCCATACGAACGATGATCAAAAGTAGCAGTTTTAATTAGAAGTGGACCTACACTGTTACCAAAGACCCATCCTGACCCTTTCCCTCATTTATCCTCCATGTGCTCCAAAACAAGCTTGAACTCCAAAGTTCCCCACCACCCTATAGTGTCATGTTAGATGGGTGCAAGGAGGTGTAGAGATCTAAAGTCAGAGCTGGGGGACCGTCATTTGGTAAAACTGCACCACATAGTTTATGGGGCTCCTAGGGCTGATCAAGAAGATGGAACAGGCGCCCAATCATGTTTGTAGTAATGAGGGCTTATGCACGTGGGCGCATTCACCTGTTCAGCGTAAACAAACAGGTGTATTTTAGTGTCCGGGAGCCCCTGGTGCTCTAGAAGGAGGGCCAGCATGACTGGGGCCTGCGTATTAGTGGGTGATTTCTAATTATGCGGTCTGCTTAGCAGATTGAATCGTTCAAGGCAGAGAGCGTGTCCTGTAGTGGGTATAGAGGAGGGGGGATCATGTCACAGATCGTCAGAGCTCATCATAGCATCAGACAGCATCTTCTTTGTTCTTGGACTTCACCTGTAGGAAGAAAAAAAAGGTGGGTGACTTGGACAACATGCTGTCCCAGCTGCGGCTGTGGCTAGAGGCCCAGGGTGGCTACAAGACAACCAACTTTTATGTGAATAATTTCAAATAAACTTGTTTTTCAGGGCTGGATACATAAATGAAAGCCAGGCCGAGCTGCTGTTGGAAAAAGCACAGTCGGAAGTTTTAAAAGTAAAACAGAAGTTAGAAACTGTATTAAAACAAGAAAAACGAAAACTGCACCAGAGATTTACCACCAAGAGGAACCGCCAGATTCTACAGAGGGTAAATTCTACTGTTGTACTTAATTCAAAACATAACCTTTTCAATATGCTTTTTTGGTTTATTTTATTAAGACTGAATACATATTTAAAGTGATATTGAACCCAAAACCAAAAATGTATTATATTGCAGCTTACCAGTCATTAGACGTGGTGACTGCATTTGTTTTGTTTTTTTGTTTTAGGCTTTTTTTCCCCTCTGTTTTCACCTAGTGATCTGGCCAGAAACACACCTCTTGTGTAAGGCTGGATTCACACCTATGTAGTTTTAGTGCTTTTTGCATTTTGCAGATTTGCTCTACAGAACGTGTTCCAGCTCTAAAAATACCTAGGTGTGAATCAGGCCTTAATGAGACACACAACTCTGGAGGAATGAGCAGCATTGTCGGGGGGGGGGGTCGGAACACCTGCCAGTTTTTATTGCTGTCTGTGTCCCCATTAGGGAGATTCACCTTCTCTATTTGTCCTGTTTAGCATTATCATTAAAAGGGAAAGTAAGGGAAAATCAGAAATTTTAGGTTGCCCCCAGAAAAATAATAGAGAGCACTAGTTCTGGTGACCTGGGAGGTCCCCAAGGAATTCCTTTAGGCTCCATCCACACTAGTGTGTTTTTTTTGTTTTTTTTTTTTTGTTTTTTTTATACGCCAAAAAAACGCTGGATGAAAATGGCTGATCATAGTGTTTTTGTGCCAAATTTAGTAGCATTTTGTTTCTGCTGACAAAACGCTCCAAAAAACTCTACAATGTTGCTGCTTGATGCTGAAGCTCAAAAAACACTAATGGCCTAAATTTGTGTGCATGGACACATAGGATCTAGCTTCTAGGAGCAGAAAAAAAGTGTGCAGGGAGCCTCAACTCTCAGGGATTTCCTCTTCCTGTTTTGCTATGGGACAGGAAGTGAAGGGAAATCTCTGCAAGATGGCAAAAAAAAAAAAATCTTACAAGGGTTATAACCCTTGCTCTATCAAAAATAAAAAAAATGTTTTGCCTATAGTTCTACTGTAAATGTATTAGCAGATTTAGAACCACTAACAAAATGAAGCCAAACTCCAGCTCACACTTCATACAGCAAACCTTTTGGAATCAATGTTTTGCATGAATAAAAAAAAGCAGATCATTTTAATCACCCCTGGCAGTATTAAAGCGGTAGCAAACCATTGCATAATAACAAATAAAAACAACACACATGTAAGACAATGGCATAATGTGTTAGTATGCATCACATACTAGCACTTTATTAAATGCTTTAATACGAAGCCCTTCCAGTATCACGCTGTCACTGCTGAGAGGGCTGACCTCTTCCCCCAGCATTTCTTACAGGTACGTAAGTAAGTGGCCAGGCCCGTGAAGATGACACTCTCCGGCACGGTATGCATACACCGGTGACGTCAGTAGCTGAGTCTAGGGTGAATATCTCGTAAATATTGCAGGTTTAGGAGATATTCATTTTACCTACAGGTAAGCCTTAGTAAAGATATAAAATAGAATAGAATTGTGCTAACTGTTTGAAAAAAGAAATAATTATATAATGTCATAGGTGAGTCCGTAAAATTATGATAATACATCAAAACTCCATAGATGAAGCCGCATTAAGTTTGATAATAAATCAGAGCTTCCTTAGTGGCCATGTCCACCATCCATCACCTTAAACCGCAGTGCCTCCACCAACAGCTGTAGAAAGGCTTACCAGCTCCTGTGGGACCCCTTGTTAAGGGGGTCGGTCTACGCTTGTGGCTTAAAACCCAGCCCAGGCCTTTCTCCACATCCCAGGGTTCCGCCACGATTCAGATGTCACTCAATGAATTGGATAGGAAATTGTTAGCCAGAAGAAACAAAAGGCTCCATATAGCGTAAAATCCGTGGTAGGTTTTTGAGGTAATAAAAAATATTGTTGCACTTAACAGTAAGTACTAAAAACACCTTAAGTTTGGTGTGTTGGCCGGCACACAACCAAACAAACCAGTCCTTCTGGAAATGAGGGAGATGGTGACGTCAGTGCGTCGCTCCGCCCTGCGCGTTTCATCACAAATTACGTTGTCCAATAAACAGTTGTTTATTATGACTGTGTTACACAGGAGAGTTGCTGCTCAGTTTTTTCAGTGATAGGCAAGTTCTAGTGCAGTTTCTTTATTTTCTTTACAGGCCTTATTATAGGCTTACCTGTGGGTAAAAATAACAAAGAAGGTTTTACTACCACTTTAAATGGTTGGAGTCATCCCTTGTAAACTGATACATTCTGCTGGAGAGCTTGAACTTTAGAAAAACAAAACACTTTCTGGCTGGATCACTAGATGAAATCATAAGAGAGCCTAAAAAAAGGAAACCATACAACTGTCACATCTAAGAATTGGTAAGCTGCTATATAATTGGCAGTTTTTGAATTTAATATTGCTTTAAAAGCTGAACTCCATGTTGACAGCTAACACAGTTGGCATGCATAAAAGTAAATAGTTTCACCTTCTGATGAATTTTTAGATCTGTCATTGCCAGTCTTATGATACAATTACCCTGCCAGATAGCTTAGCCAGATACTTGACCTCCACTGGAGCAGCAGAGCTAGTTCAGAACCCCCCCCTCAGCCTGC
The DNA here is from genome assembly GCF_037356315.1 of Lithobates pipiens. NCBI lineage: Eukaryota > Metazoa > Chordata > Amphibia > Anura > Ranidae > Lithobates > Lithobates pipiens. Next base: position 459,010,578 of record NW_027507718.1, on the reverse strand, counting down.
TGATTAGACAATGAAGGAGCAGCAGCTCAGCAAAGAGTCAACTTTCTGTTCCTGCTGCTTTCTCCTGTCAGCACATTTCCTCCCAGTCCTGTGGGGCAGATGATTACAGGAAGATAATATAAGGACATAACTGGGGCAGTACACTAATTGCATTTTAAAGTGCATTTAGACGGGTTTCACATGGAGCCGTCCCGGGCGTCGGTGGTAAAGCGGCGCTATTTCTAGCGCCGGTTTACCATCATTTTTAGCGGTGCTATTCGCCCGCTAGCGGGGTGGTTTTAACCCCCCACTAGCGGCCGAAAAGGGGTTAAATCACCAGAGCGGTGTGTTGCCGGCGATATCGCAGAGCTGCCCTATTGATTTCAATGGGGAGCAGCGGTGGAGGAGCGATGAGTTCACCGCTCAAAAGAAGCTGCTGCCAGGACTTTTTGTGACGCCCTGGCAGCGCACTGCTCCAGTGTGAAAGCCCTCGTTTCACACTGTAGAGAATGGAGCCGCTTTTTTCAGGCGCTATACAGGCGCTATTTTTAGCGCTGTAGCGCCTGAAAAACGCTGGCAGTGTGAAGGGGTCTTAATAAGGACAAATCTGTATTCTGCATTTTAGCTCTACCTGGGATCAGATTAAACCTGCACTTTTATTTATGACTATATGCATAATGCCAAGAATAAATGAGTATATAAATGTAATAGAAGCAGAAAAAAATGTTGCTTTGGTTCAGAGTTTTCTTTAACAAAGTGACTGACCAAATTTATGCTCCTGGTCTCAGCACTAATAAATAGCGGTATGCTTTCAGAGGTCAGCTTTTTATTGTGTGACCCGCCTAAGGCCCCTGCAACCTGTGCTTCCTTCCATCTAAATTCTGACTACAGAGCACAACGTGTGCACTAGGTCGTGATGGGAGGCCGCCATGGAGTCTAATGTTAGAATTCACCACCTCTGCCAGCTGGTGTGATCAGAATTCAGATGAACATGAGCAAAGGTTGCAGCAGTCGCGGGCAGCACACCTCCCAGAAGAAAGCTGACCTCTGGAAGCACACAGCTAGGAGCTTTTTGGTTAATATTATAGCAAAATCAGAGAAAGGCCTATGTCAGGTACTTTGTTAAAGTGCACTTATTCCTTTCAAGATTATTCTCAATGCAATTTATGTCAATTAATGCTAATCAAGATCTAAACACAGAAGAAGAGACTTCATTTATTCTGATCTCGTACAGTTTACTTTTCTCATCTGCATAGCTTCAAACTGTCCCTTTGAAACCAAAGCCCTGTGTCCTTTCTTCCTCAGTTGTCCCTCTTTTTGTCCCAATGTATACACCAGGGGTAATCAACCTTTTGAAAAGCGAGGACTACCGTATATACTCGAGTATAGGCCGACCCGAGTATAAGCCGAGGCCCCCAATTTACCCCCAAAAAACTGGGAAACCTATTGACTCGTGTATAAGCCGAGGGTGAGATATGCCTGTCCATCCCTGTGTGTGTGTCCATCCATCCATCCATCCCTGTGTGTGTGTGTGTCCATCCATCCCTGTGTGTGTGTGTGTCCATCCATCCATCCATCCCTGTGTGTGTGTGTGTCCATCCATCCATCCATCCCTGTGTGTGTGTGTGTCCATCCATCCATCCATCCCTGTGTGTGTGTCCATCCATCCATCCATCCCTGTGTGTGTGTGTGTCCATCTGTGTGTGTGTGTGTGTGTGTGTGGCCTTGTGTGTCCAGCCTACCTGTGTCCCGAGCCTCCGTCCGGTCCCGAGCCTCCGTCCGGTCCCGTCCCGTCCCGAGCCTCCGTCCGGTCCCGTCCCGTCCCGAGCCTCCGTCCGGTCCCGTCCCGTCCCGAGACTCCGTCCGGTCCCGTCCCGTCCCGAGCCGAGCCTCCGTCCGGTCCCGTCCCAGGATCACCGCTCTTCGTCGGCGCCCATTCCCCTGTTCAAATGCCGCGCCTCCCTGTCTGTGATAGGCGGAACACAATTTCCCAGCAGCCTGTGTTCCGCCTATCACGGACATCGTCTCATCCTCGTCCGTAGTACGAGGATGAGACGATGTCCGTGATAGGCGGAACACAGGCTGCTGGGAAATTCAGTGTTCCGCCTATCACAGGCGAAGGCGGAGCCGGAGGCGCGGCTTTTGAATTATAGAATGGCCGCTGTCTGTCTGCTCGACACGCTGATCGAGCAGGCAGACAGCGATGACTCGAGTATAAGCCGAGGGGGGCACTTTCAGCCTCAAAAAAGAGGCTGAAAATCTCGGCTTATACTCGAGTATATACGGTACTTAAAGTGATTATAAACCTTCTTTAACAATTTTGAAATAAAAAAACCCCTGCAAAATAAAGGCATAATGAGCTAGTATGCAGGCCGCGGGGGGCTTCGTTCTTGGGTAAGTAATTTATAATGAGCTAGTATACAGAGCATACTAGCTCATTATGAATTACTTACCCAAGAACGAAGCCCCCCCACAGCCGTCCTATTCTCCGCCTCCAGCCGGTAACATCTCTCCTGGGGGTTATTTCTGGGTATCGCGGCTCCGGCGCTGAGGTTGGCCGGAGCCGCGATGACACATGCGCACGTGAGTTGCCAGGAATGGCACAGTACAACTGAAGCAACGGCACGTACGTGCCAATGCTTCATTGGGCTTAAGTGTGTATGTGCCGATGACGTCGGCACGTGCAAATACAGGGATATATCCTAAACCATGCAGGTTTAGGAGATATCCAGTGCAGCTACAGATAAGCCTTATTATAGGTTTGCCTGTAGTTTAAAGTGGTTGTAAAGGGTTTACAACCACTTTAAGCGATTTGTTAATCGGTCACAAGCCACAATGAACTATGGCGTTTTACTGTCCCCCGAATCACAAATGTGATTAGTCTCCTGCACTTAGTCTCCTGAGTCCCCGTAAAGCTTCTTTCATACTGATGTGCCATGGTTTACCCGCACCGTGGGTGCAGCGCAGTGAACCAGCGGCTTTCCTGCAGGTTACTTATTCTGAGTCATAGACTTCTATTACATCTTGCGGGTGTGGTGCATTTTTTGAAAGCACACCAAAATGCCTACATTCAGAAGTTTTGGTGCACTTTCAGAAAGCACACCAAACCTGCAGGATATAATAGAAGTCTGTGGCTCAGAACAGTACAGGTAACCCTTAGGAAAGCCAAAGGTGCCCCTGCGGAACAGTGTAAAAGCGGCCTAATACAGTGAGTGAAAAAATAATTTGATCCCCTGCTGATTTTGTACGTTTGCCCACTGACAAAGAAATGATCAGTCTATCATTTTAATGGTAGGTTTATTTTAACCACTTCAGCAACGGATTTGGCTGCTCAATGACCAGGCCTTTTTTTGCAATACGGCACTACGTCGCTTTAACTGACAATTGCGCGGTCGGGCGACGCTGTACCCAAACAATAATGACGTCCTTTTTTTTTCCCCACAAATAAAGCTTTCTTTTGGTGGTATTTGAACACCTCTGCGGTTTTTATTATTTGCGCTATAAACAAAAAAAATGTAAAATTTTGAGGGAAAAAACGATCTTTTATTTTTTGCTATAATAAATATCCCAAATTAAAAAAAAAAAAAAAAACATTTTTTCCTCATTTTAGGCCAATGCATATTCTTCTACATATTTTTGGTAAAAGTTATAGCATCTACAAAATAGGGGATAGATTTATGGTATTTTTATTATTTAATTTTTTACTAGTAATGGTGGCAATCAGCGATTTTTATTGGGACTGAGATATTGCGGCGGACAAATCGGACACTTTTGACACATTTTTGGTACCCAGTGACGTTTATACAGCAATCGGTGCTATAAAAATTCACTGATTACTGTATAAATGACACTGGCAGGGAAGGGGTTAACTGTGTTCCCTAGGTGTGTTATAAACGGTAGGGGGGATGGGACTGACTAGGGGAAGAGAGAGATTGGTGTTCATACTCAATATGAACACACAAGCTGTCTCCTGTCCCCTGAGAGAACCGGGATTTGTGTGTTTCTCATTCTGTACTAAGAAATTGCGGGTGCTCGGGGGTCATCGAGCCCACCAGTCACTCGCATCGGCTCCAGGGACACGCTTTGGGGAGCCAACCTGCTGCAGTATAACTGCGGTGGCTGGTCCGGAAGCAGTTAACAGTGAGAGACAGAATAACAACAAAAATATCCAGAAAAAACAATTTAAAAAAAGTTATAAACTGATTTTAATGCGTGAAATAAGTATTTGATCCCCTATCAATCAGCAAGATTTCTGGCTCCTAGCTGTCTTCTATACCGGTAACAAGCTGAGATTAGGCACACTCTCTTAAAATAATATAAAAGACACCTGTCCACAGAAGCAATCAGTCAGATTCCAATCTCTCCACCATGGCCAAGACCAAAGAGCTGTCCAAGGATGTCAGGGTCAAGATTGTAGACCTACACAAGGCCAGAGTCAGTCAATCTTCCTTGGTCGGGGGCTCCATGCAAGATCTTACCTCGTGGAGTTTCAATGATCATGAGATCGGTTAGGAATCAGCCCAGAACTCAATGGGAGAATCTTGTCAAGGACTAAAATCCTGCAGCGCCCGCAAGGCCCCTCTGCTCAAGAAGGCAAATGTACAGGCCCGTCTGAAGTTTGATAATGAACATCTGAATGATTCAGAGGAAAACTGGGTGAAAGTGTTGTGGTCAGATGAGACCAAAACCAAGCTCTTTGGCATCATCTCTACTCGCTGTGTTTTGAGGAGGAGGGATGCTGGCTAATGACCCCAAGAACACCATCCCCACTCTCAAACATGGAGGTGGAAACATTATGCTTTGCGTTTTTTTTTTTTCTGCTAAGGGAACAGGACAACTTCGCTGCATCAAAAACATGATGGACAGGGCCATGTACCCTTAAATCATGGATGAGAACATTCCCTCAGCCGGAGCATTGAAAATGGGGCATTGATGAGTATTCCAGCATGACAATGACCCAAAACACATGGTCAAGGCAACAAAGGAGTTGCTTAAGAAGAAGCACATTAAGGTCCTGGAGTGTCCTAGCCAGTCTCCAGACCTTAATCCTATAGAAAAGATGTGGGGGGGGAGCTGAAGGTTTGAGTTGCCAAACATCAGCCTTGAAACCTTAATGTCTTGGAGAGGATCTGCAAAGAGGAGTGGGACAAAGTCCCTCCTGAGATGTGTGCAAACCTGGTGGCCAACTACATGAAATGTCTGACCTCTGTGATTGCCAACAAGGGTTTTGCCACCAAGTACTAAGTCATGTTTTTGCGAAGGGGTTTAAATACTTATTTCACTCATTTTAATGCAAATTAATTTATAACTTTTTTGAAATGCGTTTTCCTGGATATTTTTGTTCTAAGTCTGTCTCTCACTGTTAAAATAAACCTACCATTAAAATTATAGACTGACCATTTCTTTGTCAGTGGGCAAACATACAAAATCAGCAGAAGATCAAATACTTTTTTACCTCACTATAACAGTTTTTTTTTATAAGAAGTGCTAATATGCCCATTGCAAAAGCGCAGTGTATAAGATGTTTATTACACTGACCAATTCCTCTTCCAGCTTCTCCTGGAATCGCTCTCCAGGCTGCTAGAAAGGTCTCAGGTGAAGTGCACTTGATAAGTCTCTGCCTGGGACAGGAGCCAGCGCTACAGATGAAGCTTTGGCTTATGCGGCTCCTGCTCGCTCCGCAGCCGCCTTCTCCCCTCCGATGTCGGCACCAGCTCTATGAACTATGTTGGAGACAAGCAAGAATAAACAACTGACAGAAATTCGAATCCTTCTCTACGCCAAATGAAAAAAAAAAGGCCTTTAGATACAGTTTTTTTTGTTTTTTTGCTCATAGAGCACATTGTGTGTGCCATGTAAGAATCCCATTGTTGTAGAAAGTGGGAAAAGATATGAAATGTGCCAGAACACTGGCAACCTTGTCTGGCTTTGTCTTTGGGCTTATCCTGGATATCTGTATGCTTGTCACCTCTCTAGCATTGTATCTGATTCTCTCCATATTCAAAATTTTCAGTAGCGAAGGCGCCGTTTTGTAATTTGCATGGCGTGTTTTGCTACGGTTAGCAGCTCTAGGGAATCCGTTCTTGGGAGAAATATCTCATTTGCATTTTAACAGTTTGGCACTGTTAATGAATAAGTGTGCGCACAGTGACTCATTTGTGTAGTGGCATCGAAATCAGGGGAAAGTTTATTCCTTTTTTTTTTTCTCTGAGCAGTCTAAAAATTCACTTATTAAATAGTTTTTGGCATTTCCATGTTAATCTTTCCCTTCGGAGAAAAGAAGAGGCATTGCGTTTCTGCACGTTTTGAGCAGACCTATTATCTGATTAATAGTTTTGTGATGTTAAGAACATTCGTTTTGAGGAGGCTGCAGTGGAATGCTACTGAATTAACGGGTTCTGTAATGTGTCTCGTTATTGTAAAGGATCCTATAATTGGCTTTTTTTGCTTAAAATCTATTTATTTGTTTGTGTGATGTGTGAGATAGTGATTTAAAGAGAAGTATGGATTCATAAAAAAAAAATTATACTCACCTAGGTGGATGCAGCATCGGTCTGATGCTGAATCTGTTCCCTGCTACATCTAAGACCCAGATCTGAGCGATCAAACACCACTGATCACTCAGCTCTCTGTCTTTACTCTTCAGAGAGCTGGTTTAATGTCTGGATCCACCCAGATGCCTAACCAAGTCTCTGATATGCCTTTCCAGTGCTCACTGGAGCGCTGGTCTATGCAGGAGGCTGAGCAGCCGTCTCAGCCAACAGTGGCTGAAAATGGGTAACAGGAGTGCAGAACAAACTGCACTTGTGTGATCCACAGGAGAAGTATAGCCCCAAAAAAAGGGAAAATGTGATATGTGATGTTAGATGTAGCAAATTGCAATGTAGCGTGTTACCGGAAATATATATATATATATATATATATATATATATATATATATATATATATATATATATATATATATACTCTGCAGAGCTCAGGCTGGGAGAAATAGAAGCAGCACAATGAACCAGTCGGTTGTGCTAACAGGAAACATCCTGTTTGGAGGAGAGAGTAATGTGACTGGGAAGATCATCAGTCTACTACTTCTAATTTGACAGTCCAGTGACAGGCTGGGGAAGGGGCAATGCCTTATAGCAGGGAAAAATCAGGTCCCCTGCCCTGCTAGACAGGGTTTTGTGGAAATCTCAGAAGTGAATGGACAAAAATACACTAATTTGAAATATTAAACAGCTCCCATATATGTGGAGTATTAAAAATATAAACAATCATAGTCGCCTAGGTGGATACAGCATTGATCTGATGTTATATCTGTCCCCCACTGCCTCTACCCCAAGAACTGAGCTTTTCAAAGACAGCTGATCGTTCCGCTCCCAGTCTTGAGGAGAGAGCGGGTGATTGTCTTATTGCTCTGCCCCTCCAGCACTCACTGAAACACTGGGCTGTAGAGTGCTGAGAGGCTGCAGGTTGGGTATCTGCATGGATCCTGACATTAAATATTCGGGTTCTCTCCATAGCTTGGACCAACTTGGTGATGTCAGCCAACAGTGGACTTAAAGGGTTACTAAACCCTTGTTTTTTTGTTTTGTTTTTTAATAACAAACATATCATACTTGCCTTCTCTCTGCAGTTGGTTTTGTACTGATTGACCCCAATCCTGCTTTTCTGTGGTCCCTCAGCAGTGCTGATGGCTCCTCTTCTTCTCGAGTGCCCTGTCGGAGAAGCGCTCTCCTGCAGGACTCAGCCCTGCCCCCCGGCACCCGCATCATTGGATTTGATTGACACCAGTGGGAGCCAATGGCTGCGCTGCTATCAATCTACCCAATCGGGACACGAGACACCGGCCGGAGCTGGTGTGCTCGTTCCCATTACGGGAATTATAGGGCTTAGGTAAGTAAAAGGGGGGCTCGGGGGGGCTGCTACATGACAGGAGGTTTTTCACCTTAAGATGAAAAACCTTGAGGGTTTACAACCCCTTTAAGCCCGCTGTCAGCTGAATAGGGGTCACAAGAGTGCAAAACGACTGCCACTCCTGTGATCCTCAGGAGAATTAGGGAAAAAAAAGCTTTGGCCCTATTTCTCCTTTAAGCTGTTTGCATTGGGATTAGCTTTTAGAGCCGTAGTTGTGGAGGGGGGGGGGGGGGAGCTCTCCCTGCAGGGTAAAGCCATAATGTGTTGTTATGTATTGCATACTAGCACACTATGAAGGACTTGCCTTGAAACTAAGCCCTCCAGGCTATCACCACTGCAGAGGCTTCCATCTTCACTCGGTCTTCCTTCCGGGTTTGAGGACTGTGACCGCTTGAATGGCGGAGCCGCCATGTCGTCACTCCCCTGTGTGTGTGCAGGAGTCATGGCCGCGACACAGCTACCACTTTAAATCCTGACACTGTTGACTTCCTGTCCTTGATTCCCTGGGCTCACAGAAGTGGTTTGAATAATGCTGGGCATCATTTGGCCTGGAAGAGCACCATTGTTGGATAGCCAAACAGTGAGGCTTCGGAGACAGCACCATATGGTATAGGAGATAAGTTGCATATTACAGTTTAAACTTCTTTTTATTTATCTTAACACAAGCTGAACACTGATTGTTTAAATCTATTTATCAAGCTGGAATAGGGCTTTAAGGTATTGTAATATGCATGCAACCATTTCTTATTGTTATGACATTTGTTTATTCTGTTCTTCACGGTGTAGCTAAAAGATCAGAAGAAGGAACTGAGTGGTGTGCAGGAGGCTTGCAGGAACTCCAAGGAATATGTGGAAACCTGGAAAAAGCTGTACACTAATCATTGCCTGGAGCTTGAAGAGCTCTATGAGAGGCATGATAATGATGCCACAGACGAATTAAAGGAGATTAAATACAGCCTGACCGAGAAGGCAATTGAAGATCTCAGACACGTCCAGAGTGCTGTAATTATCTCGGATATGTTGAAACTCAATGTGCCCAGAATGCATTTCCAGCAGGCACTAGACGAGCACAAGAGAGAGGCGGCACTTCTGGCTCAGCAGCTAGAGAAAGAGGAAAGCGACAAGGCCGGCGAATCAAGAGCCTCCCTGGAGAGCACCATGAGGAAACTTGATGAGGAATTCAAACTGAACGTCAAAGAGCAGAAGAACCTCAGAAACTGGGAACAGTGCCTATTCTCGTATGTAACCTGTGTCTCTGGATTGTTTTCACCATAAATATGTCTGCCAGTGCTCACTGTTTTTTCACCCAGGATAATGCGGGATGCCTATTTCAAAATTCCCTATGAAACAATAGACAGAAAATGTGTTCTGAATCACACAGATGTATAGCATTGTTATTGAGAGAGTTTTCTAAACTACAGTAAAATAAAATCGTTTTTAAAAAGTGCAGTAGAACAAATGCACAGAGATTAGGCACTAGAAGACCATTCCGCAGAAAGGTCCACCCTACAGAGTCCATAGATGTTTCTAACTCATCAGGACCCAAGCTAGTATTCAAGTAATTAAGTGGAAGGGCATGTGAGCTACTCAGCCTGTTGAACAAATGGGATTGATGAAGAAAGAAAGAAAGATATATTAGAGTCAAGCAATATGTTCCGTGGAGGTTGAGCTCAAGCATGCCAGCAACTAAGTTAGCCATTATGGATACTGGATTCTGAGGGCAGTTGGGCAATATAGAGAATAAGAGAATAGAATGACAGAGCGAAAAGAAGGGAAAGGAAAGAAAAAAAGAGATGGGTGGGGACCCATAGGAAGTGCAGTTGGGGGATGGGACTGGTTTCATATGGACCTTTCTATATATTGTGTACACCAAAAGGAAACCATTTGCAACTAGCATACATATGTCCATTATCATGATTGTGGGGTATTCTTGTCATATTGGAATAGTATACCTGGATTAGCTAAACGTATGAGCTGGAGGCTGTAAGAGCCCATTTACCACTGCATAAAATATAGCATAAGGGTTTATTCAGTAGGGAAATGGGCTGTAGCTTGCAGTTGCAGCTTATGTCCAGCACCTTCTACAAGTCGCACATATATTGGCATTCATTTTTATTTATGTTTTGATCGCAGCAGTCTGATTTTTGATCTTTCTACACAACTTGTCATACATTATAATAGTGGTGCTGCATATTTTTTCATTCATTTATAAAGCTACATTTGCTTCTACTCTTTTCATATGTAGGCCAAAGATGCAACTTCTACTTCCTCCTTCTTGAAAGTACACAGCACTGTGGTTGGGTCTCCACGTAGTTGTAAAACATATTAAAATTCCTGAAACTGGTGTCGCAAAAAATGATATAACTACCTATGACTTGTTTAGTATATTGATATTTGCACCTTTCAGTTGCTTCTTATCAATGAATCCTATATTTTCTAGGCACTCTATTATAACATTATCAACCAGCTTTTCTGGTTAGCAGCCGGGTCCTGCTTCTTCCGCCTCATAACCCCCCACTATTGGTTCATCACTATTCATGGGCAGCCTCATTGGCTACTAGCGAGGCATAGGAAGGGGACTAGGCACCCAACCAGAGAAGCTTGATTTTTAAATCACCTGGAAATACTGAGCACTTTGGAATAAGAACACGATTTGATGTCTTAGGCTGGCTGTACAGTAGACCATTTTCTTATTCAATTTCCTTTAGATTTACCTTTGACTATATGTAGTGCAAGGGTCTGTCTGATTTCATACATATTGAAAGTGTTTAGATTTGAACTCATATTATATGGTTTTTGTAAATCTAAAGGAAAATTGTATAATGTATGACCAGCTTAACCACTTCAGCCCCGGAAGGATTTACCCACTTAATGACCATTTTTTGTGATACGGCACTGTGTCGCTTTAACTGACAATTGCAGTCATGTGACGTACAAAAACAAAATTGATGTCCTTTTTTCCCCCACAAATAGATCTTTCTTTTGGTGGTATTTGATCATCTCTGCTATAATAAATATCTGAAAAAAAAGTCTTCATCAGTTTAGGCCAATATGTATGCTACATATTTTTAGTAAAAAAAAAGCCCAATAAGCGTATATTGTTTGGCTATGAAATCTACTAAATAGTGAATATTTTTATGGCATTTTTATTATTATTATTTTTTTTACTGGTAATGAATAAATGACACTGGTGGTTAAGGGGTTAACACTAGGGGACGATCAAGGGATTAAGTGTTCCCTAGGGAGGTGTTTATAACTGTGGGGGGAGTGGACTGACTGGAAGAGAGAGATTGCTGTTCCTGATCACTAGGAACAGCAGATCTCTCTCTACTCCACTGTTAGATTACACTGGCAGAACCACGTTCTGGCTCTCAGTGGAGCGATCATGGGTGCCCGGCTGACATTGCAACCACCAGCCACATGCATTGGCTCCAGCGAGCACCTGCTATTGCTCTTAAAGCAGCTGACGTACACCTACGGCGATTCCTGCAGCCGAGCCAACCTGCGGCTGGTTGGCAAGCGGTTAAAGTGGATGTAAACCCGATTCATAAAATTTGAGCTGGGCACATCTATTTGCAGTGTTTCCTTATCTATCTCCAAAGCTCTGAGTCCTGTGTGTTTGTGCTCTTTCATTGCTCTGTCATCAGCATGATGACTTTTGACAGGACAGGCTTTTCAAGAAGAAAGATAGAAGTGTGTGTCAGGGGAGATTGCTATAAATAGATTAGCAGTCAACTTGCTGTCTCAGAGCAGAGCTGTGAAAGCATTTTCATTCTTCTACCTGAGTGGAGGGGGGCTGGGTGTGCCTTTCTTCCAATCAGCTGCTCCCAGTTTAAGCCAAGCCTTCTCTAACAGTGCAGATCAAGGAAGTAAAAATTCTAACACCATGTAAGAATACAGGCTGGACACTAAGGCCGCGTACACACGGGGGCGGACTGTCTGGCCAACTAAGTCCGTCAGACAATCCGACAGACAGTCCGTCCTACTTTTGAATGAACGGACTTGACCACACACGATGAACAGACAGTCCGCTGAAAGCTTGCGCGATGACGTGTACAGCACGTACGACGGGACTAGAAATACGACGTCCAATACACTGCAATGCAACCTTCGGCCGTGTAAATCCTTTCTGAGCATGCGCCATACTTAGTCCGTCCAACTTGCCTACTCACGAGCGGACTGTCCGCTGAAACCAAAGTTGGACGGACAATATTACGGAAATTCCGAAAGACTTAGTCCGCCAGACTGTCCGCTGAAAAAGTCAGCTGAAGCCCACACACGAGCGGACTGTCCGCTGAAACACGTTTCAGCGGACCAAGTCCGTCAGACAGTCCGCCCGTGTGTACGCGGCCTAAGATCCAGTGTTCTCCCCAGTCTGGCCAGCGAGCACGTGCAGGCAGCAGCTACGCGCTAGGTCAGCCGCGGGACTGGACGGGGCCATGCCCTGTGAGTTAAATGTCTCGTGAGGTCGCATACGACCAGGTCTTGGCCTGTGTCGCAGAGTTCCTCATGGCTGACAGCCCCCCCACTTCGGTGGTGAGGAGGATCTGTCTGGGAGTGTTACCTGTGCACTTTTCTGGAGCGGTAAGTAAGGTGCCCCCTCCTGGTGTGGGTACTTCCTGGGGTGGTCGGTCCCTCTGGGGTTCTTCTCCACACCCCTTCTTCCCCAGGTGAGGCCAAGGTGCTTTGGACACTGCCCACTCCCCCCTCCAGGGTTACCACTATGGGGAGTACACCTTGGCACCTGATGGATGGTTGGGCGGGTGACCAGGCATCTGCACTAATTTAGGCCACAGCTTTATGGCCTACCGACCAGGCGACATTTGGGGTGGCTCTAGAGCGGGCGGCGGAGGTCGCCGCCTTCTGTTGTGGGCATCTGCCCTCCTTTCTCGGCTCTGCTTGGTCTGGTCCCCCTGCAGGCCTGTGCACTCACTGCAGGCAGCAGAAAATTTGGGCCATGGCTTTTGCGGCCTACCGAACGGCAACGTGTGGGTGGCGGAGGCCATCTATATCAGTGGCAGGCATCCGCCCTCCTTCCTCAGCTCTGTTTAGTCAGGTCCCCCCACGGACCTGTGCACTCACGGCGGACGGGCAAAAATGTTGGCCGCGGCTTTAGTGCCCACGCCGGATGCCGCCTTCCAGAGGAATGGCGCCGTGGGGGGTCTGAGGGTGACCCCCTTCTGAGGAGTTGTTTAAGTGGACCCTCCATAGATGCCCCCTGTGCGGGGCCTTAGTGGATGCCCCCTGTGAGGGGCCTTAGTGGATGCCCCCTGTGAGGGGTCTCAGCCAGTGCCACCTGTGCAGGGTTTCCATAGGCGCCCCTTGTGCGGGGTCTCAGCCAGTGCCCCCTGTGTGGGGTATCAGTAGGCGCCCCTGGTGTGGGCTCTCAGCCAGAGCCCCTTGTGAGGAGCCCTGGTCAGCACCCCCTGTGCGGGACCTTGTTCGACATCCCCTGTGTGGGACCCTCGTGACACTCCTGTGTAGGGCCTAAGGCGGCGGGGGTCTCAATAGGCAACCCCTTCCTGAGTTCTTTGCGTTTCACAGGTGGCACTTAGGCATATAGGCTGATAAATGTCGCCCCCTGCCCTCCCCTGCCTCATTGGTTCTCGACTGATCCTATGTCTAGCTCTGTCATTGTGGATGTGGCCCACCTTGCAGGGTTGGTAGTCACACTGCCTGTTCTGTCAGTTAGTGAGGTTTTTCCTCCACAACTGCAGTGGTGCACAAGAAGGTGCTGGTTGTCACCCTTATTACGTCTGTGCGGGAAACTTCAAAGATGGAGGATGCAGCTGTGGCGGAAGTGGAGCGGAGGTGACTCTCTGCTTGTCCCGGTTCCAGTGGGTACAGAAGGTCAGAATGGAGTCCATCCGCATGGTGGTGGCGTCTCTTCATCATGGGGACTTTCTGGCTTCTGTCGACATCACGGATGCTTATTTACGCACTCCAATGTGTGCCCAACACAAACACTTCCTCTGTTTTACTGTGGGAGAAGAGCATTATCAGCTTGTGGTGTTGACCTTTGGTCTCGCCTCTATTCCTTGTATATTCACAAAGGTGTTGGCCCCAGTTCTGGTGTGGTTACGTCAGCGGGGTTATTGGGGTCCTGGGCTGCATGGGCGACCTTCTTCTTCAAGCAGAATCTTCGGCTACCCTGAGGGTCAATGTAGCTCGCTATACAGACCAAAGTTTTCAGTTGGCTTCTATACTACCTGAAGTCTGCTTCAGCTCCTTCCAGAAAATTGGATTATCTGGGCCTGACTCTTGTTTCATCTCTGGTCAGGGTGTTTCTTCCTCTGGACAAACTCCAGAAGTTGCATGCTGCCCTTCAGCTACTGTTGTGTCACAGGGGGGCCTCTCTGTGGTCCTGCATGTGGGTGTTGGACCTGATGGTGTTTACCTTCGAGGTGGTTCCATTTGCGCAGTTCCATACCAGGTCCCTTAAAATTAGATCCTGGCGTAAAGTGCCCAGGGTCTCTGGGCTATCAGATTCCGCTGATCCAGAAAACCGGGGGTCCCTGCCTGGTCTGGTGGCTTCGCTCTCCAGGATTCCGGCAGGGCACATCCTTTCTCCCCTTGTGTTGGACAGTGATCACCACCAATAATAGTCTGTCCGGGTGGGGAGGTGTCCTGGGACTGCCGATCAATATATAATATATATAATAATATCATATATAATAATAATAATATAATATGGTTCTGCTCGGGGTCATTGGATGCTGGAGGAATCCGGACTTCCGATCAATATCCTGGGACTTCAAGTGATCAGAGTATGTATGGAGGTCGACTTTTGGGGCTCCTGGTACGGATCCAGTCGGACGATGCCATGGCATTAGCCTATGTCCATCACCAGGGCGGAACAAAGAGTGTGTTGGCAGCCCTAACAGCCAGCACCCTCCGGTGGGCAGAACACCTTGTTCCTACCCTCTCTGCCGTATGCATTCTAGGAGTGGAAAACTGTCAGGCAGTTGCCTCAGTCAGCTAGTGTTGGTCAATGGGGTGGTCCCTTCACCAGGACATGTGTCATTGGATATGTCTCCGATGGGGCACTCCTGAGGTAGATCTGTTGGCGCCCCGGCTTAATGGAATGCTACTTAGGTTTCTGGCAAGGTCACGGAATCCTCTGGTGGACACTGCAGACGCTGTGGTGGCCCATGAGGCTGGTATAGTTGGATCTGCACGTCTCCTCCTCTCAAGCTTCTGCCGTGGCTTTTGCACAGGATCGAGGCCGAAGGGATTCCAGCCATTCTAGTGGGCCTGGATGGCCTTGTCGGTATTGGTAGGCCGACCAGGTGCACTTGGTCACTGACGTCCCTTGGCAACTGCCTCAAGTCCCAAGGGCCGATCTTCCATCCTGCTTCAGTCGCTGGTTTGAAGGCCTGGCTGTTATGAGCCAGGTGCTGAGGTTATGATGCTGCTGAAGGCTGGGAAGCCTTCCTCTAGGAAGATTAACCACCATACTCGGATAGCATACATATCCTGGTGTGAGGCGCTTGGCATTTACCCTCGTTCTTTCTCGGTGGCTCAGATTTCCACCTTCCTTCACGTGGGAGTTGAGCAGAACTTGGCCTCAAGTACCATTAAGGGCCAGGAGTCGGCCTTAGCGATTTTCTTCAGCGCCCCTTGGTCTCGCACTCCCTGGGGCGTACTCTTAATCAAGGGGTTTAACATCTGCCTCCAGCGCTGCAGTCTCTTCTACCACCATGGGATCTGCTCTTGGTGCATTCGGTTCTAGAGGAGCCTCTCTTTGAAAATATTCGGGAGGTTCCTCTGCTTGCTCTATCCCAGAAAGTGGCTTTTTTGTTTGCTATACACTCACTTGTCCGTTGTTCCCTCCTCTGATTTTTTTTGACCAAGGACATTGTATTGCCTTCCCTGTGTCCCAGGTCAAAATGTCCTAAGAGATTTACCTTACATGCCCTGGATGTGTTTGGGTGATTCGGGTGTATTTACCACTCGCAGGGTCTTTTCGGATATCAGACTCACTGTTTGATCATCCACGGGCCAAAAAAGGGACTGTCTACTACTTCTGCGACCTTCCTAGATGGATCAGACAGACGATGGCTCTGTCCTATTCTATCAGGGGTTGGGATCCTCCTTTCCCTGTTACGGCGCATTCTACTTGTCTGCTTACTGCTTGTTGTGCCTTCCATCATCGGGCGTCTGCTGCGCTGGTTTGCAAAGCGGCCACTTGGTCATCGTTGTAAACTTTAGTAAAATTCTACAACGCGGATGTGCTGGCATCTGAGGATGCTTATTTTGGCCACAAGGTGTTGCGGGCTGCTGTTTAGGGGGTCTAATCTCTCTTGGGGGTGTATTGTTCAGGTTGGGTTCCAGTTGTTCTGTGTTGAGCTCCTGTTACCTGGTTGGCTCTTTTGTTAGCATTGGGATTTCAGTTGTCCCACCCCTCATGTTTGGCACAGCCTTGGGACCTCCCTATGGTTCTGAATAATGGAGCACTGTGTCTGTCAATGAACAAAAGAGAAAATGGGATTTTTGACTTACCATAAAATCAATTTCTCTGCGTTCATTGACAGACACAGCACCCACCCTTCTAAGTAGTTTTGATGCTTCTGACACTGCTTGTTACTAAACTGAAGGCCTATAGCAGAGAGGGGGGTGTATATCACCTGGGACTGCCTATAGGCGTAGCCAAGTCTTTTTTCTGCCTAGTGTCCTATACCTGTAGGGGGCGATATAACTTTATGGTTCTGAATAATGAAGTGCTGTGTCTGTCAATGAACTGGAACTGTCAAAGAAATGGATTTTACCGTAAGTCAAAAATCCAATTTTTTTTATATTTAAGAAATGTGACATTTTCATTTGAAAATCTCACTCCCTTGCCTTTCAGTTGCTGATCAGAAAGGATGTCCACCTTGGCATTCTTGCCAATTGGCTGTTTTACTAAATCCTCTAGCAGTGCTTGTTAAAGCTACATTTTTTGGGGGGTCTTCTTTTTTTGAGGAGTTTTGGATATCCAAGTATTGGAGCATTTGGAAAACTATTAGTTATTTATACTAGGTAGATTCAAGTTACTACCTCCAACTATCCAGAATATACTTAGCA
This sequence comes from Lithobates pipiens, assembly GCF_037356315.1. NCBI lineage: Eukaryota > Metazoa > Chordata > Amphibia > Anura > Ranidae > Lithobates > Lithobates pipiens. The sequence goes on along the minus strand of NW_027507718.1, from coordinate 458,993,625 downwards.
TCTGAGAACAGAGCTGCCCAACTTGTACAAGTGAATGTGAGAGATGACATCACTAAGGGAGCTAGGGAGGAAGGTGGAATCCTTATGGGTAGAGCTCCAAAGGGATGACGCTAAGGGGAAAATAATATTGGGAGTATGCAATAGGCCCCCTAACCTGAGAGGGGGGGGGGGGCGTTCCTCCTATCACAATTTGGATTAGCAGCAAGGATGGGAAGTGTTATAATGGGGGATTTTAATTATCCAGACATAGACTGGGCGGAGGGAACCACACACTCGTCTAAGGCTTGCCAGTTTCTAAATGTCTTGCAGGACACTTTCATTGGTCAGATAGTAGATGCACCAACTAGAAATAAAGCGTTACTGGATCTACTGATTACCAACAATACAGACCTGATCACAGATGTGGAAATACGGGGCAATTTAGGAAACAGCAATCACAGGTTAATTGGCCTAAGTATAAATCACAAAAATAGGAAACATAAGGCAAATATAAAGACACTGAATTTCAAAAGAGCCAACTTCCCTAAACTATGAACCTTGCTAGAAGATATAAATTGGGATGAAATCATAGGAACAAAGAACAGGAGGAGAGATGGGTTTGCTTTAAGAGCATGTTAAATAAGGGCATTAGCCAGTGCATCCTATTGGGTAATACATTTAAAAGAGCGAACAAAAGCCCTGGATGCCTGAACGCCAATGTAAAAATGCATATAAATGCAAAAAAGAGAAGGCCTTTAAAAAATACAAGGTTGAGGGATCATCATCAGCATTCAAACTTTATAAAGAATGCAACAAGGAATGTAAGGGTGCAATTAGGGCAGCTAACATAGAACATGAAAGACATAGCAGAGGAGAGCAAAAAAAAAATCCCCAAAAATTGTTTAAGTATGTAAACAGTAAAAAAGGAAGGACAGACCATATTGGCCCCATAAAGAACGAGGAAGGGCATCTGGTTACAAAGGATGGGGAGATAGCGAAGGTATTGAATTTATTCTTCTCCTCAGGCTTCACAAGCGAATCGGGGGGGGGGGAATCAGTAACCAAACCTGCAGTGTTTATCCTTGTGACATATCACAGGAAGCACCCTTATGGCAAACAGGACAGAATTAAAATTATATTTGGAAAACTTAACATTAATAAATCACCGGGACCAGGTGGCTTGGACCCAAGGGTACTTAGGGAGCTAAGTCAAATAATTGCCAGACCATTGTTCCTAATTTTTTTCTGACAGTCTACTGACTGGAATGGTACCAGTGGTTTGGAGAAAAGCCATTGCCATAGCCAAACCTCAATATTATGCAAGCTCTTGGAGGGGGTGATAAGGGACTATATACAAGATTTTAGTAATGAAAATGGTATCATTAGCTGTAATCAGCATGGATTCATTAAGAATTGCTCTTGCCAAACCAATCTATTAACTTTCTATGAGGAGGTGAGTTGCCATCTAGATAAAGGAAGGCCCGTAGATGTGGTGTATCTGCATTTTGCAAAAGCATTTGAAGAAGTTTCCCATAAACGTTTACTGTACAAAATAAAGTCCATAGGCATGGACCATAGGGTGAGTACATGGATTGAAAACTGGCTACAAGGGCGAGTTCAGAGGGTGGTGATAAATGGGGAGTACTCGGAATGGTCAGGGGTGGGTAGTGGGGTCCCACAGGGTTCTGTACTGGGATCAATACTATTTAATTTGCTCATAAATGACCTGGAGGATGGGATAAACCGTTCAATCTCTGTATTTGTGGACGATACTAAGCTAAGCAGGGCAATCATTTCTCAGAAGGATGTGGAAAATTTGCAAGAAGATCTAAACAAATTAATGGGGTGGGCAACTACATGGCAAATGAGGTTCAATGTAGAAAAATGGAAAATAATGCATCTGGGTGGCAAAAATATTAATGCAATCTATACACTAGGGGAAGTACTTCTGGGGGAATCTAGGATGGAAAAGGAACTGGGGGTCCGAGTAGATGATAGGCTCAGCAATGGCATGCAATGCCAAGCTGCTGCTAACAAAGCAAACAGGATATTGGCATGCATTAAAAAAGGCATTAACTTCAGTGGTAAAGCGATAATTCTCCCACTCTACAAGACTCTGGTCCAGCCTCACCTGGAGTATGCTGTCCAGTTCTGGGCACCAGTCCTCAGGAAGGATGTACTGGAAATGGAGCGAGTACAAAGAAGGGCAACAAAGCTAATAAAGGGTCTGGAGGATATTAGTTATGAAGAAAGGTTGCGAGCACTGAACTTATTCTCTCTGTAGACGAGACGCTTGAGAGGGGATATGATTTAAATTTACAAATACCATAGTGGTGATCCCACAATAGGGATAAAACTTTTTTGCAGAAGGTAGTTGGCAGACACGTGGCCACTCATTAAAATTAGAAGAAAAGAGGTTTAACCTTCAAATACATAGAGGGTTCTTTACTGTAAGAGCGACAAGGATGTGGAATTCCCTTCCACAGGCGGTGATCTCAGTGGGGAGCATCAATAGTTTAAAAAAACAATTAGATAAGCACCTGAACAACTGCAACATACAGGGATAGACAATGTAATACTGGCATGTGGCCACACACACAGGTTGGACTTGATGGGCTTGTGTCTTTTTTCAACCTCACCTACTATGTAACTATGTAACTCCTAACCTATATCAAAATATGAATATTTGATTTTGTAGCTTGCAATTGGTATTAATGCATTTATAAGTAAATCCTTTCCACTTTGATTGGTAAGGTATTTTGTGATGGCCCTTTTGTGCTTCTGATTGACCACCCTTTCTTGTTGTGTGATTTGTGTCTATTCAGGAAGGTTCTCCTGTTACCTTTGTGTGTATCTGAAGATGACGTACATAAAATACAGCAGGAGTTTCTCTGTGGCTTCTCCCAGATGGACATTACTCTAGCTCTGCCTAAAATCCAGGGAAGACTTCTGCTCCAGAAGTATCAAAGTGACTGGAGGAGCATTGAGATGCAGAAGATAGAGTACAGGTTACTGGAAACTGAACGTCAGGTAATATTTTCTGATTAATTCAGAGGTCTTTCATATTCTTCGCATTCACAGTTCAACTGTATATTTTATGAATTTTTATGATTTTTTTTTTTTTTTCAAAGTGCAAAGAACATTTACATGAGTCCATGCCTCATAGGAGCTCACACTCTAATGCCCTTAGCACAGTTGCAGAGGCACCCTAAAAACCGATCACTGGGGAGATTATTTCTGTTTAGGAAAGCTCCTTAAATCTTAGGTAAAAATCAAATCTATTCAATATTGACCTGTTGTATTTGAATCCAAGATCACAAAACCGCAAGGCTTCAGTGCTAATCATTAGGCCACTGAGTACTAAATAAATACAATATAACCGGAATTGTTAACCATGAACTTGGTATAATGTAGCTAAATGCTACTAACGTATGCTTTTAAATGAAGGCCTAATATGCTGCTGTTGTTTTTTTTTTTTTTTTGTTTTTGTTTTAATCGCATAACCTCATTAGTCAGGAGGTATCTTCACTGAATAACAACCAGGTAGGTTTGAGAAATGTCCGCTTAATAAATGGAGTTCTTTCCTCGGGTGACCCTCACCCAGGTCTTGTATGCTGTCTTCACATTGTCTGTTCCCAACTTTGTTTGAGCAAAAACAATCAACTCTTATAATTCTAGGGAATTTACTAAAACTGGAGCAAATGGAATCTGGAGCAACTGTGTATAGTAAATCATCAGCTTCTATGTTTCGGCTTGTTCATTTAAGCTTTAAAAATGAAAGAAGCTTATTGGTTGTCATACACAGCTGCTGCAGTCTTAGTAAATTTCCCTCGGTATGTTTTAGTAACTGTCAAGCACACATTGTTGTATGATTTAACACCTTTGTGACCAAAGCTCATTGAAGCCAAGATGCCCAAGCCAAAATTAGCAGCTTTGGTATGCATAACTTGACCAATACATCAGTGACTTGTGTAGCCATTTTACATTGATCTTTAAGGTTTTTATGTATTACTCTGTTTTAACCCGTTCAGGACCGCCCAACACGTGCGGCTGTCAAAGGGAGAGTTTTATTGCCCACCCACTGCACATGTGTTGCTGGACAGGCAATGTGCGTATGCTGAGAATGCACTCACTGCACGCTCTCGGTCCTGCCTGAAGATCAGAAGCCAGTGGGACCGCTTTCCGATCATGTGACCACTGTGACAGTGGTCACATGATCACTAATCCTTCCTACCTACAAGCATTCCAAGGCAGGCGGGAAGGTGTTAATAAATACACTGCTTATTTTTTTTTTTTATGAACAGCTATCAAATAAACCTAATTATTTTACAAATAACCATTTTAAAACCACTTCAAGACCAGATTATATCACCCCCTTCCTGCCCAGGCCATTTTTCACTCGTCAGCGTTGTCACAATTTGAATGAAAATGACTCAATAATGCAACAACATACCCAAACTTCATACCATTTTTTTTAGACCAATAGAGCATTCTTTTGGTGGTATTTTTTTGTTTTTATTACAAATTTTTGCAAATAAATAATTTTTCTTAATAAATTTAGACCAAAGCGTATTCTGCTACATCAGCCCTCTGATTTTCCACGTGCTTACTAACATTTTGTAAATTTTCGGCTGCCTGGGAGCACGGGGGGGGGGGGGGGTAGTGAGCACGTCCGCTGTCTTGTCAAATAGCGTCCTCCATCGGATCGTGTCCGCTGCGTACTGCGCATGCGCAGTACACAGCAACACAGATTCCCAAAATTGCAGAGGATGAACGGCGCCTGCGCCGTGAGTCCAGGTTCTATCCCCACTATCCAAGTGGACATAGAGTTAGAATAAAAAAGAGCCGAGCGCAGCGAGGCCGAGCCCGAAGAGCGGCGAGCGAAGCTCGCCCGCAAGGGGCCCTCTAAAATTCACAACCCTATGTCCGCTTGGATGGTGGGGCTACCACCTCCACTCACGGCGCAGGCGCCGTTCAGCTTCGGAGATTTTCCGAAGCTTCGTCTGCTCTGTACTGCGCAGGCGCAGTACGGAGCGGACACTATTTGATGGCCGGACTTTATGCGCCAGAACACTGGCAGGCATGGTTGAATGGGAGTCGTTCTCCCAGTGATCGCCAAGAGAGAGCTGACCGGAGCATCAGAGCATGAAACATCGCTGTAGCAGCTTTCATTTCAATTGCCGTGTGTTCCCCGCACTTGCCCCGCCTCCGGGCCCGGGTACTTTGATAGACAGATCACCCGTTCAATCCCGGGATGTAGATCAAAGTCCCCAGGTCAGGAGGCAGGGCTCTATGTGACGGCAAGCGCGGGGAACACGCAGAAATTGAAATCAAAGCTGTTACAGTGATGTTCCTCGGTGCTCTGATGATCCGGCCGGCAATCCTTTTCCTCTGCTCTCTTCCACTGCACAGGTAGGCTGCATTGATGGACACAGGTAGGCTGCATTGATGGACACAGGTAGGCTGCATTGATGGATAGGAGAGAAAGAGGATCGCCGGCTGGATCATCAGAGCACCGAGGATCACAGTGTTTTGTTTGTGAGTAACATTTTTTACCTTAATAAAAGATGCTTTTGGTTAAATCAGAGAGCACTATGTATGTTTCATTGATTTTACATGGTCACCACATTCCTATCTACTGTATATGAGATTGTCATCTGATGTAGTAAAGAGACTGGATTTCGATCCTTGGACCACTTAGAGACACATTTTCACCTTTGATTACCCTTTTGGGAATGCTTGATTGACCTCAGAGGTCTACAGTGTGAGATGAGCGGCCTGTATATACGATGGTGGAAGCACTAATGAGGACGCATGTAAATTGCAATATTTTCCAAGCACACCGATCACTACTGAAGAGAATATTTTTACCTTTTAGTGTCATCTTTTTACGTCATGCTTTGCTCTCATATTATATGAACTGGGACTATTTATATGGCTCTCTTCTGCCAGATATTATTCAAATGTAATTTTAGTGTTATGATGCTTTTTCTTTTATTTAAAACACCTGAACATTTTAAAGAAAAAATGGGGATTTACTCACACCGTATGGCTATATGGTGCTTAAGCCCACTTACTGCGTGAAAGTACCCCATTATCAGTGGGTCCTATGCTATCCATAGAATGGAAGATCCTGCTTCTCTGAACCATGGGAGGAATACACTCCTCTATATGGGAGAACTAAAGGACTATCGGAGGAGTCCTTTATTTTTCCCATATAGAGGAGTGTATTTCTCCCATGCTTCAGAGAAGCAGGATTTTATGGATAGCGTAGGACCCACTGATAATGGGGTACTTTCACGCAGTAAGTGGGCTTAAGCACCATATAGCCATATGGTGTGACTAAATCCCCATATTTTTTGAAAATGTTCAAGTGTTTTAAATAGCCTTGCAGGAGTTAAATTAAATTGTTGCATGTGTGAGCTGTAATATTTTGTTCTGTTTTTTTATGGTCTTATGGCTGCACCATCTTTAATGCATCTTTTAGGGTGTGCCCCCCAAATCTTTGTCAAGTTCTTATGGTGACATTATGACAGGTGTGACAGTGAACAGGGACACTGTGACTGGTGTGCCGATGATTATGAATACTGGGACTGGGGCGGCAGTGATCAGGAATACTGTGACTGCTGTGGTGATCAGGGGCACTGCGACTGCTGTGGCGGTGATTATGGGCACTGTGACTGCTGTGGCAGTGATCAGGGGCACTGTGACTGCTGTGGCAATGATTAGGGGCACTGTGACTGCTGTGGCAATGATTAGGGGCACTGTGACTGCTGTGGCGGTGATCAGGGGTACTGGGACTGGTGTGGCGAAATCAGGGGTACTGGCACTGGTGTGGCGGTAATCAGGGGTACTGGCACTGGTGTGTCGGTAATCAGGGGTACTGGCACTGGTGTGGCGGTAATCAGGGTTACTGGCACTGGTGTGGCAGTGATCAGGGGCATGACCTGTTGTGGTGGTGATTAGGGAAACTGTATGTGGGCCGCATTGATTAGGAGCATTGACTGATAAACCTGGGTTGGCAACATTGTACACTGTGGCGGTGATCAGAGACTATGGCTGGCGGCACTGACATACAGTGATCAGAACAGCCAGCTATTGCACATGATTAACAGTACAATGTTACACTTTGCTTGCTAAAGGGAAATTAAATAACGTAGAAGGAGTTAAAGTTTCACTTTCTGACTCTGGATATGTACAAAAGCACTTTTACATTGCCTTTAAAGACAATCGAGGAAAATTGATTTTCTCCCTAAGAAATTACCTTTTTGTGATTTGGCTTGGTCAATAAGATAATGTGAGGTCCAATTAGAATTGGTTGCTATGGATTTTTGCAGTAAGCTGAAATCTGAATATTTACTGTTGGGTATTGCATTGTACCTGCAGTTACCAAATATTTCACATCCTAATTACATGAGCCCAAAAATATATTTATCACAAGAAAAATATTCATCTTTCATTAAGATTTCTCTGGAGATTTTCCATTGTAATTGGGTTTCTGGTTTGCAAGTGAATTATTTTGCCTTTGCTAGCCTGTTAGATGAAATATTCAGCCTCGAGACCTCTTGTTAACCGACTTTGATAAACCTACTTGCTGCTCTTTCTCCAGGTCCCACAGGCCACAGAAAGTATGCTTTTTTATTGAGATATTTGAGGACCGAGAAAAATGTGATTACATAGCTATGTAATCTGAAATCCCAGCTTCCTACCTGCTGATATTTCATTTGTTTCTTATTTGCTAATTACACTTCATCTGTTTTCTTTCTTCCATCCGCTCACCATCTGATTGCAGAAGATCTAATCAATGGCACCTGTCTGCATTTTCAGTGTGTTCTGATTCAACTACACTGACATCAATGCGGCTTTTGTGTCTGGTTTCATTATACATTTCTCTCTATTATCTGGTCGCGTATTGACTGGTGTCACAAGGGCTTTTGCATAGCTGCTATGTATTATTTAGGAGAATTGTGCTCAGAATGTCAGGGTGTTGAGTATAGAACCCTCCTTTTATTTCATCAAGCCTTACAGTTAGTGATGATTGACAGTGTTGGATGGCCTTCAGTTCATTTTGAATTCCAGCTTGGAGCTAAGGATTGTGTTTCCTCTTTGATCAGCAGTAACACGTTCTCCCCTATCTCCCCAAACACCTGAGGTCGTTCCCCAGGAGCACACCACCGGAGACAACTGATGATGTTGGCAGTTAACCAAAGGAGATAAATAGGAAAGTTGTCCAGGAACTAAACGGGGCGACATGTATACGACATTCAAGTATAGTCATGTTAAAAACTGAGATTAAGACCAATGGCCCTCAATAGAGTTGGTTGACATCCCAAGGTCAGAACAAGTGTTGGATAAAATCCAAAAGGCAGCCTGGAGTCACAAACAGAATGACAGCGTCAGATCAGGAGCAAGCTTTTGGTTTTGTCTTGGTGCACTCTTAAGAAGTCTTCTCCTAAAGTAGAAGTAAAGTCAAAAAATTTTTATTTTATATAGAGTAAGGCTTGCCGTAGATGGTGCAAATTTCTTTCCTGCAGCCACCGATTGCAGGTAAGAAATCTGCACGATTCCCCCATCAGCACAGGCAACACTGACAGGGGAATCCCTCCTTCCAGGCCATTGTCTTCTTTTGGTGGAGGAGGCTGTCCCTGCCAGGAGAAGACAGTGATTATCGCTAGCGGCTATGGCGATAATCAGAAGTGAATCAAGCAGGCTGGTTGTACTCAAGTTGATCGATCAATCAACTTGGTACATTAAGCGTGCTCATTAATGTTTCAAATCTTGGCTGGTTCCTGCTGAACCTGCCGAGATTCCAACCGTGTATGGCCGGCCTAAGCCAAAACAGGAAATTTAAGCAAGAGATAATCCCTGGTTGTCATCAGGGTCACTAAAACTAGTGACCCCATTGAAAGATTCTCCTCTATTACAGTTTTGGAGACTACCCAAAATTTGGGATGTTCTTTCACTGTTAGTCATAACAGTAAACATGACAAATAGGGTGAATCTCCCTAAGCCCCTGTACACACGGTCAGAGATTCTGCCAACCAAATCCGTCGGAATTGTGTCCGAAACTGTTGCATACACACGGTCGGACTAAGTTGTCGAAAAATCCGATCTTTCAGAACGTGATGACGTAATTTCGTTACGATGGGACTAGATTCAGGCTAGTAGCCAATAGCTTTGATGTAGGAATTTGATCTGAGCATGAGTGGCACTTGGTCCGATCAAAATTCTCTACACATGATCGGATTACGTCCGACCGGCCCAGTTGGTCAGGAAATATTTCCAACATGTTGGAAAATTGGGTCGGACGGAGATTCGGACGGAATCAGTCCGATGCATACCACACACAGTCGGATTAACTGACGACACGGTCCGATAAGACGCATTCCGACGGATTCTCCGACCGTGTGTACGCAGCTTTAGAGGGACAGAATCAGCAATAAAATTCTGACAGGGGTTCTACTCCCCCTTTGCTGTATCCAAAACTAAAAAAAAAAGTTTTAACTTTAGTTCATGCTTTAACCACTTGTGGACCGCCCCATGCACATATACGATGACAGGGCGGCAGCTCTGCTCCGGATTATGTACATGTACGTGATACGGCATTTCTGGATAGGGGGCACGGGTGCGCCTGCTGCCCCCATTCATGCTGTGATTCGGTACAGCACAAGCTGATCAGCAGGTCCTGACCAACAATTTATGGCCAGGACCTGCTGATCAGCTTAACAAATCACAGTACAGAGCTCTGTGTTTACTAGCAACGTAGGGCTCTGCACGTGCAGCAGAGATGTTGCAGATTTTTTTCTTCCTGCAAAGCAGGGAGAGCAATCAGCTACATCTATTATTAAAAGCAGAACATAATACCCACATACCATTTGTTAGGCAGACGGTTAAACCCTTGATTGCTCCTAGATGTTAACCCCTTCCCTGGCAGTGTTATTAGTACAGTGACCGTGTATAGTATTAGCACAGATCACTATGTTAATGCCACTGGTGATGTCATTGTCAGTCAGTTCCCACCCACAGATTGCCCTTTGAACTATCAGTCTGATCACCACCATTACTAGTATAAAAAGAAATAAAAATTCCAGTATGTATATCATGGTTTGTAGACCTTAAAACATTCACGCAAATCAATCAATATACTTATTGGGATTTTTTTTTTACCAAGGGCATGTAGCAGAATACATTTTGGCTTAAATGTATGAAGAAATTAAATTTTTTATTAGATATGTTTTATAGCAGAAAGTAAAACAATTATGTTTTTGGGGTTTTTAAAAAAAAAAAATTCAGTCTTTGTTCATTTATATAATAAAAAATAAAAAAGCCCACTGGTGATCAAATAGCACCAAAAGAAAGGTCTAGTTGTGTGTAAAAAAAAAAAATGGTAAAAATATAATTTGCGCACAGTGTTGCATGACCACGCAATTGCCAGTTAAAGTAGCGCAGTGCTGAATAGCAGCAAATACCCTGGTCATGAAGGAGTTAAAACCTTTCAAGTTCAAGTGGAGATCATCTTGTGGCGTGTCTCTGCTGCTTTCTCAGTTCCAGGCTAGAGTTAGGTCGGTCATTTTAATCACTTGCTGTTGGAGGATTCTGCAAATATAATTGAGTTTTCACTAAAATTATATATTTGTCCCAGCCAGTATTGTTTAGTCAATGTGCAGTTACACAATAGAGCAGTATTAAACCCAAAATCACTTCTTTATTATATTACAGCTTACCAATTATTAGATGTGATGACTGCATTAGTTCTCTTTTTAGGTTTGCTTTCGTTTACTTTTAAGAGATGATCTTGGCAATAAGTCTGTTATTTTTCAACAGACCAAGCTGCCCTGCAGCTGTAGATGTTAGAGGGTTGAGAAAAAACATTTATCACTAACAAGGGTGCTTACTAATGGTCAACTATTATTTAAAATGTTGATCCTAAAATGAACAATACTTTTAAAAAGTGTTAGCTAGAGTTTGGCGTCAGTTTGCTTATATCTAAATCTGCTAGTACAAGCTGAACTCCCACTGCCCAATGCTGCTGTCCAGTGGTGGTTCTGTTGCTCCTTCATCCAGAGTGGGAAGGTGTGTTACTGGCCAATACATTAGGTGAAAACAGAGGGCCAGTTCACACCATAGAAACGCAGTCCGGGTGATGCTTTTTGTGCATGAGCATTTTTGATGCGTTCCAGTTTGTTTTTGTGATGCAGTTCAGTGAATCCCCTTACCCTGTTTTTTCTTTAAGGGTATGTTCACCTTTACAGAACAATCTGTAAGGTGAACTTACATAGGAACACACTTGAACTGACAGCACTGGTGTGAACTATACCATTGAAAATCATATAACCTGTTTTCCATGCACTTTTGATGCAGAAAAAAAAACAACCCACTGGACTGCATGTGGTGTTCACAGTATTGCGATGCTGGAACCACCACAATTCCAATGCCAGTTCCTGCATCGCCTCTCCCCTCCCTTGTGCAAATCCAATGCAAGTTCAGCCATACAACTGTATGGCTAAATTCGCATTGCACAGACATTGCATATGATCTGCACAGCAATGCAACGCCTGTTTGCAATAGTGTGAACCCAGACTAAAAAAGAAAACAAATGCAGTCACATTGTCTGATGGAAATAATACTGCTTTAAAGTATTACTAAACCCACAACAGTAAAATCAGTGTGTATATGCAGTAAAGCATGCTTGTTATACTCACTGTGGAACCCAAGAGGTCAATCCTCTGCATTGGGAAAATGGGTGACAGGGGGCGCTGTGTGGTAATGATATGGAATAAATGATAGGAATAAAGTGACGTGCAATAAAAGTGCAAATGAGGCAACTACTACGTGCCTGAAAAGTGCCATAGGACATAGATACATCAATTCAAATATAAACTGCAACAATAGATGTACCAATGTGAGATAATATTTAAAAAAAATAAAACATTGATAAAGTCCATGATATAAATTAATGGTGGCTTAAATCTTTATAGCGGAGAGGAAATCCTTCCCCGGTAACATAAAACAACTCCAGAAGTGCTCAGATATGAAAACTCACCAAATGGATATGACCTCTTTAATTAAGAAGACAGTCTAATGCGGTAGGGAAATCCTATTAGGAACCCGTAGTTAATGGATGAAGGCTCTGTACTGCGTCCTCCTCTCCTACAAAATATCTCATAAGGAAACAAAAGGACAATCCATGGCGCAATACTGTTTTTATATTTGAAAATAATACAAACAAAAGGCAGGGGTACTTGCTTACATTAGTGGGTGCCTTGGCCTGGCACTGAGGATAGCTTGCATAAATTGCAATATGAGAGCTGCTCACCGCTGGGCTCACGTCCAAGGAAGCTCGGATCTGGAAGTGGTGTGACCGGAAGCGCCTCCAGTCCTATAGCACTTATCAGGTGGGTAGTAGTTACCTCATTTGCACTTTTTTTTGCACATGTCACTTTATTCCATGTTATATGGTCTTTAACCTCCCTGGCGGTATGATTCTGTCAGGAATTCTATTGCAAAAGCGGTACAATTCTTTTGCATGGAAATTTGGTGTTATCATAGGTCTGCAATTCTTAGTAATTACTTACTAAAACCTGACCAAACAAGGCTCTAGTAGACATCCCAGATGTGATAAAGTTTGAAACACAAAATCATGAATTATAATCTGATAAATAATATAATTTTATTCAATAATGTAATGCGAAATAATGAAATTTATCAAACAAAGAAAATTCAATAAACATCCTGAGTGTGATAAATTTTGAAGCAAGGTACAACACACAGTCCAAAATCACAATCCGGACAATAGAACCGGCTTTCTTTTCGGACTTTTTTTCCACTGCTATCTCTCTTTGAGCAGCAAACCACGCACATCCTGGTAGGTGCTGCCTTTTTTGCGGTTGGTGGTATGTAGTCCACAAAGTGACGACCTGTTAGGCATTCTGGGTTGACAACGTCAACAGCATGTCCTCCAGGTCTGATCGCAGATCCTGATGGTGTCTGGTGTTCAAGGAAAATCTGCTCAGCCACCTTCCAGGTAAAATCGGCATGAATAAGAGGCTTGTGACTCTGTGCTGTGTATAGGACATATGCGTTCCAAAGGCATTGCTCCAGAAGATGCGGGAAAATCTTTTTATAATATTTTTTTTGCTGCTTGCGCATAGCCGGATAAAATGTCATTGCCTGATCGGCTCTGTCCACGCCTCCCATAATGCAATTATAGTCTATGACGACTTGCGGCTTCAGCACATCTTTCCCACGTTTGGTATGGCAGTGGAGGTATTGTGCACCGTGCTCATGAGACACATGTCCTTCTTGTCTCGCCATCGCATTGCCATCATCTTACCCTTCTGCCAGGCAACCATTTCTCCAGTTTTTAGATTTTTCCTGGAGAACAGAGATGGCATGTCACGTCGATTAGGCCTAACAGTACTATACGCATCGGTCTTGTTTTTTAGCGAAACCTTAAAAAGTTCCGGAGACGTATAGAAGTTGTCCATGGTGACACAATATCCCTGGTTCAGCAATGGCTCCAGCAGTGTGAGGACTGATGATGTGGCCATCCCATAGCCGCTCTACCTGGGGTTGAACTTTGTGCCTTTACCGGTGTAAATGACCGAATTCCAGATGTACCCGGTGGATGACTCACAGAGCATGTAGGACTTTATGCCAAATCTCGCTCTTTTGGATGCAATAAATTGTATCCAGCTCAGGCGTCCCTTGTAGGCCATCAAGCTTTCATCCACGCTGACGTCCCTTTCTGGCACGTAGGTCCGCTGGAAATTGCTCACAATAATTTGCAATACCTCCCAGATTTTTTTGAGTTTGGGTGCAGGATGCATGGCCTCATCAAACTCTTCATTGTTCGTGAAATGGAAATATTTCATGATGAGGGAAAAACGGTATTCGGACATCACGGTGCCAAAAAACGGAGTGGCCAGTAATTTATTGGTGGTCCAGTACCATTTCTGCAGCGGTTTCCCCACCACCCCCTGAAGAATAATGAGTCCCAGGAACTGCCAGATGTCCTCTTTGGTCACTGGTTCCCACTTTCTGCTTCGGGAAAACCTGGCATGCAGCGTAGCGGATTGCTGTACCTGGTAGCGGTTTGTGACAATTTTTTCAATTACATCCTCAGTGAGAAATAATTGCAGGTATGCCAGAGGATTGTCACGTTCGACATCTACCTTCATCCCAGGTGATCCAGTGAAGGGGAATCTTGGCGGCGCTACCTGGTCTGTATCGCAGTCGATAGGGCACCAATTGCGCACATCGCTGAGGTCAGGTGCAGGGTCATCACCGCTGTCACTTGTCAGATCCGTGTCAGTGTCAGACGACAAATCTCCCCACGACTCGCTATCGCTAATTTCTGCGAGCAACTCCGTGTCGCTACCGCTGTCACTCAGCTGGTCCAATGGCGATTTTGTAGCGAAGTGGCGCTTTTTTGATGCCATGTTATATTTTATTTTATTGGAGGCAAGGGGCACTGTATAGTTTATCAGTCAGATAGAGATGATACAGTGTAATCCTCTCAGATTACAATGTATCACCTCTATTTATGTGTTTGTGTTGTGTTCACTTTTTGAAATTCCCACCCAGTTCCGCTCCCGTGCGCCGCTGCTGCTCGCAGAGAACGGAACCAGGAAGTCAGGATGCCGTGATCTCGCCGGCGATCGTGTCGGCGATCACAGGGGAGGACACGGAGGACAGCGGAGAACATCGCTGGAGCGCCGGGAGAAGGTAAGATCTCCGCTCGTGCTCTGCAATGTTACCCCGAGCTTGACTCGGGGTTACCGATAATACAAGAAAAAACCAAACCTGAGTCTAGCTCCGGGATACTGCCAGGGAGGTTAAGATAAGAAACATATCAGTACCACACAGCGCCCCCTGTCACCCATTTTTCCAATTGCACAATGTTCTTTCATTGTTTTGGGGAGCAGCTATATATAATATATATATATATATAATTTATTAGATTTGTTTCAAAATTATTGTTTGGTGCAAGGTTCCCCTTTTACACCAATTCTCTGCAATGTATAAAAAGGCTGCTTGAGATTAACCCATCAAAGTCGAAGGCACTGTCGACTAACCTCTCTATGGAGTTGCTGGGGGACTTGCAGTCGGCCTTTCCTTACCAGTGGGTCTCCTCCTTGCCTAATTTGGGAATCCGTCTCACTTCTATGTATCAGGCTTTATATCAGGCGAATTATCCACCATTGTTCAAAGGATTAACGGATATGTTGTCCTCCTTACCTCTTTCATGGTTCAGGAGAATAACAGCCATCAGAATGGCGTATCTCCCGAAGCTACTATACTATTTTCGGGTTCTTCCTATCCCAGTTCCTTCACATGTCCTCAATACCCATCAGCGTAGGATCCTGCAATTTATCTGGGGATCGTCTCGCCCCCGCATTAATAAACAAATCATGTTCGCCAAAAGAAGTAATGGGGGCCTCTCGGTCCCAAACATAAGAGACTACTACGTAGCAGCTACCATTGCTCTGCTCTCCCACCTCCACGAGACGTATCAGCTCCCACTATGGGCTACTATTGATCTGCTTGAAGTTGACCCCATCCCAATTTCTTCATTACCATGGCTCTCACCTATACGCCGCCATACGATTACGGGGCCTTGTATGAATCACACGTTACGAGTTTGGGACTCGGTGAAGTACTCTGCAGGGCTGGTCTCTCCCCATCTTCCGTTGATGCGACTCCTTCATTGCCCACTTTTCCCCCTGGGCCTTGATAACCCAGCACAATTTAAGTGGTGGACCATGAATGGATTCGGGGACGTACACTCCTTGCTTACTCCCACTAGAATCTTATCATTTGAAGTTTTACGCTCGTCGAATGACATACCTTTACGAGAACATTTCAGGTATCTGCAGATCCGTAATTTCCTCCAGAGTCTCATTCAATCTCAAGACGCCCCACATAGGTTGACACCGTTTGAGAGCATCTGTAGATCCAGGCCCCACTCTCCTGGTCTGATATCTCTGATATGCTTAGCTCTGATCTCTAAGAAGAGACCTCCAGTGCGGTCCTATCATTTGCAGTGGGAGAGAGAGTTTGGAAAGAAGCTTGACCCGGAGGACTGGCAGGCAATGACCCTAGCCATATCCAACTGCTCGCGCAACGTAATAATTTTGGAAAATGCATATAAGGTCTTGTACCGGTGGTATTACACCCCAATGCGCCTGGCTCGCTTTATCCCAACCTGTTCCCCTCTCTGCTTTAGGGAATGTGCCCAGGAGGGCACTATGGCCCATATTTGGTGGATGTGCCCGCGGGTGTGCAAACTATGGGTCAGGGTGTACGCATTACTCCGTAGTCTACTTCGAGTAAATCTTAAAAGAGATCTGTTCGAGGCACTTCTTGGCAAACCAATCACTGCACTACTACACCCAGAACGACAGTGGCACAACATCTCTTTACTGCGACTAAGTTGACAATAGCCAGAGCATGGAGAACCCCAGCCCTGAGTTTTGAGGCAGTCAAGAACTGACTGAACGATGTTATGGTCAATGAAAAATTGTCTTCTGTTCTTTCTGACACTCATGCCAAGTTCCTACGGGTCTGGCAACCCTGGATCGCATACCATTATTCTCCTAGATTCGATGTTGCTATATTGTCACTGTAAGGACCTGTTGGGCACACCCTGTGAACCCATTCTCTTCTCTCTTTCCCCCCTCTCTTCCCTGACTCCTCTTCCTTCTCTTTTTTTGACCCTCACTACTCCTCCCCTGCTTTTTATTCTACAAACTCTTCTAATCAACTCTTGACCCTTAGAACATCTTCTTCCTTCCTTCTTCTCTTTTCGCCTTACCAATTTACTGCAGATGATTACTATGGGCTTTCTATATATTGTATGACACGCTTCTGTTGCAGTCATGTGAAAACCCGGGTCCGCCCGGACACAGGAAATGTTTACATTGCTAGGCAACAGCCTGCTTGAATTTATACTATACTGTGAAACACCTGTACTGAAATCCGAATGTAAGCCTATTGTATTGGAATGTAAATTTGTAAATTAATAATAAAAACATTTGTTAAAAAAAAAAGGCTGCTTGATCTTGTATGCCTAGATTCTCCCCTCCCTGCACTCTCCCCCTGGACAAGTCCGGATAAGATGGAGCCTTTGGAGTCAGGCTGTACATGCTCAGTTTGGTGTGTATTGTTAGAGAGGTGTTTATTTCTTGGGAGAGTGCATGTGATCAGCACAGGGCCAATCAGAACTGTCCAGACAGAGGGTCAGGAATCCTGCAGCCTCATAGGACAGCTCAGTGAAGTATGAAAACTCCTACAAGTTTTAACCAGACACTGAAGTCACAAGATTGTTATAAACTGCTGATGAGAAAGGTATTTAGCTGTTTATATTTACTAAAATAATTGCATTTCCATGTTCTGTGTACTGTGGACGACCAGATATAGTGAATGCAAGGTCCTGCGTTTAGTAACACTTTAAGCACTTACTAGCAATCACCTGTAATGGAATCTCTTGTATGGTTTGATGGGCCAACATCTGAACTTTTTATCCTTTCATTTCTGGCCACAAGTTATAAATCAGTAATTGGCTTGTAAGTTTATAAAAAGGTACTAGCTTTGTGTAGTGTATTCTTCCAAGTGAATGTTTGAAGCATGTGATTTTACGGTCCATAAACAGTCAACACTTGAATTTTGGCAGATTCCTGCATAATTGGTGGAAATTTCAGCTGTGGATGTCCCTGTCTGCCCAGCTGGGTTGAATATTGTTGGCTGTACAGTGACTGCATCCAATCAGATATAGTCACATTCCGGGTACTCTTGCAGCTGGGGGTATCGGTAGTTATCAGAGTACCATAGCCAGCAGGGAGTTTATTTCAATTGTCCAGCCCAATATCTATGGCTAGCCTTAGTGCTATAGTATTGGCAAAGATTTAGTCAACTTAATTTCCGACAGTGTAGTCTCTCTTGACAGCCAGTAGAAATGATGGCATTAACAATCAAACTTGTCTCTGTCTCTAGCTATTCTCTGCAGGAGGGAGCTAGATATGAGAAATAGGGATTTGTGCTTCATATTTTTTACAGTGAAGCAAAAAATTAGCCATAGCAAGACCGCAAAATCTATAACCTATTTCTTGCTAAATGTTCACATATAGATAAAATGTCAAACTATCGTATCTGTGGTACCATGCGAAAGCTCTACCAGTCCTGAAAATTCAGCAGTGAAGATAAATTAAGCGTCATGTACGGGCGGCGTCACCTCCTTTGATGGTGGACGTCTTATGGACGCCCATGCGTCACCGCCCGTACATGACACTGGAGGCGTAACCTTCGAGCCCTTGTGGGTATATCTAGATGTTCAGCACGGCTTGGATTCTGATTCACAACTTGACAATTGGATAGAGCAGTCACATCTCTAAGCCCTTGTACACACGGTCGGAGAATCCGTCGGAATGTGTCCTATCGGACCGTGTCGTCGGATAATCCGACTGTGTGTGGTATGCATCGGACTGATTCCGTTGGAATATCCGTCGGACCCAATTTTCCAACATGTTGGAAATATTTCCCGACCAACTGGTCCGATAGGACATACTCCGATCATGTGTAGAGAATTTTGATCGGACCAAGTGCCACGCATGATTAGATCAAATTCCTACATCAAAGCTATTGGCTACTAGCCTGAATATAGTGCCATCGTAATGAACAACAACGACAACGACAAAATCCGACGGATTTGGTTGTGGAAATCTCCGACTGTGTGTACAGGGGCTTAGAATAAACTGACAACCATTGGATTTTTCACTCCATTGAGACATTTTCCAGACATGATTTTAAGGGGCTAAGTGTAGACCGCAGTGAGAAATACCCCTATGCAGACCGTGCTGATCCTCCGGATGTTCCCCTGTTGTGGCCTTTGTTTTTTTCCACCCCCTCAGCTCCCAAACTGGATGCACTACATGGCTGCCATTTTGATATCCAGCGTTTGACAATGTATCTGAGACCTTCGATACAACATTCATGCATCTGCCCCTGAAGAAGCGAGCAGGGTCTCGCGAAATGCATAGGGCTTTATTGATGCTTGTTTTATGCCAGTACATGCTGGGTATTATTGAGGTCTGCATTATGTTTACATACTTCCCTGTCCACCTTAATCTCCCTTCTTTAAGTACAAATTTTAGGAACTCCAACCATTTTTATACACAGTCCCCCCATTTTCAGGGGCTCAAATGTAATTGGACAAATTAATATAATCATAAATAAAATGTTAATTTTTAATATTTTGTTGAGAATCCTTTAATGGCAATGACTGCCTGAAGTCTGGATACCATGGACATTACCAAAGACTGGGTTTCCTCCTCTCTGATGCTTTGCCAGGCTCTAACTGCAGCGGTCTTCAGTTGTTCTTTGTTTGTGGGTCTTTCTGCTTTTAGTTTTGCCTTCAGCAAGTAAAATGCATGCTCAATTGGGTTGAGAATAGGTGATTGATTTGGCCATTGCAGAATGTTCCACTTTTTTTTCCTTCAAAATTTCCTGGGTTGCTTTTGCAGTGTGCTTTGGATCATTGTCCATCTGTACTGTGAAGCATTGTCCAATCAACTTTGTGGCATTTGGCTGAATCTGGGCCAACGGTATATCTCTAAACACTGCAGAGTTCATCCAGATGCTTTTATCTTCTGTCACATCATCAATAAACATCAATGACCCAGTGCCGCTGAAAGCCATGCATGCCCATACCATCACACTGCCTCCACCATGTTTTACAGGTGACGTTGTGTGATTTGGATCATGAGCTGTTCCAAGCCTTCTCCAGACTTTTTTCTTCCCATCATTCTGGTACAGATAAATCTTTCATCCGTCCAAAGAATGCTTTTCCAAAACTGTTCTGGCTTTTTTAGATTTTTTTGGCAAAGTCTAATCTGGCTTTTCTATTTTTCAGGCTTATGAATGGTTTACACCTTGTGATGGACCCTCTACATTTGCTCTGGTGAAGTCTTCTCTTGATTGTAGACTTTGACAATTATACGCCCACCTCCTGGAGAGTGTCCTTCACTTGTCTGGATGTTGTGAATGGTTTTTCTTTAGCATAGAGAGGATCCTGCGATCATACACCACGATTATCTTCCGTGGACGTCCAGGCCTTTTTATGTTGCTGAGCTCACCAGTGCGTTTTTCTTTCCTCAGAATGTACCAAACTGTTGATTTGGCCACTCCTAATGTTGCTACTATCTCTCTGATGGATTTGTTTTGTTTTGAAGCCTTACAATGGCCTGTTTCACATGCATGGGCATATTCTTTGAACGCATGATGTAGGTTCACAGCAATAGATTCCAAATGCAAATACCACACTTAGAATTAATTCCAGACATTTTACCTGCCTAATTGACGAATAAATAATTTAAAGTAGTAGCTCACACCTGGCCATGAAACAGCTTTTGATTCAATTGACCAATTACTTTTGGTCCCTTGAAAAATAGGGGAGGGCTATTCTTAAAAGCTGTAATTCCTAACTCCTTTCTCTGATTTGGATGTACATACCCTCAAATTAAACCTGAGAGTGTGCACTTTTAGCCCATATCCAATATATAACTGTCTTAAATATGAAATTGTGCCTGTGTCCAAATATATATGGACACAGGTACAAATGTCAAAATTGGGCCCAATTGGCCATTTTCCCTCCCCGGTGTCATGTGACAAGTTTTCAGGTGTGAATGTGTGTTAAATTTGGTGTTATCACTCTCACTCTCATACTGGTCACTGAAAATTCAACATGGCAAAAGAAAAAAAAAAGAATTGTTGCGCTACCTAAAGATGTGTATAATTTAATCTCAGTATAAATACAGTTGTTCTGTGAATCCCTCAGGTTTGCTAGAGAACTGTAGTGAACAAACAGCATCATGAAGGCCAAGGAACACACCGGACAGGTCAGGGATAAAGTTGTGGAGAAGTTTAAAGCATGGTTAGGTTTAAAAAAAAAAAAAAAAAAGCTTTGAACATCTCACAGAGCACTGTTCAGACCATCATATGAAAATGGAAAGCGTATGGCACAACTGCAAACCTACCAAGGCATGGCCGTCCACCTAAACTGACAGACCAGGCAAGGAGAGTATTAATCAGAGTAGCAGCCAAGAGGCCCATGGTAACTGGAGGAGCTACAGAGATTTACATCTCAGGTGGGAGAATCTGTCCACAGGACAACTATTAGTCGTGCACTCCACAAATCTCACCTTTATGAAAGAGTGGCAATAAGAAAGACATTGTTGAAAGAAAACCATAAGAAGTCCTGTTTGCAGTTTGCGAGAAGCCATGTGAGGGACACAACAAACATGTGGAAGAAGGTGCTCTGGTCAGCTGAGACCAAAATGTTACTTTTTGGCCTAAAAGCAAAACACTATGTGTGGCGGAAAACTAACACTGCACATCGCCCTGAGCACACCATCCCCACCGTGCAACATGGCGATGGCAGCATCATGTTGTGGGGATGCTTTTCTTCAGCAGAGAAAGGGAGCTGGTCAGCATAGATGGGAAGATGGATGGAGCCAAGTACAGGGCAATCTTAGAAGAAAATCTGCAAAAGTCTTGAGACTGGGGCAGAGATTCACCTTCCAGCAGGACAACAACCCTAAACATACAGCCAGAGCTACATTGGAATAGTTTATATCAAAGAATATTCATGTGTTAAAATTACCCAGTCAAAGTCCAGATCTAAATCCAATTGGGGGGGCGTGGCTACCGAGCCTCCTGATGAACGCTTGATCGGCGAGCTCCGCACCAGTGACAGGAGAATCGTCTGTTATAGGTGTCCCGCCAGCGCGAACGGAGGCTCTACACCAAGGGGAAGTGTTCAACGATCCCCCGACATGGCTCGCAAACTAAAAGGATCTGCTCAGCTCCAGAAGGTGCCGCATTTTTTTCCACGGAAGACCTCCGGCCTAGGCCAAGATAGCGCTCGCGGCACCTCTCCGACTGCGTCCTCGGGTTCTAGTGCGGACAGTGCAAGCCCCAGATCACAAAGCAGACCGCACCGCAGATCACCGGAGGCTCCCACCCTGCAATCCCTGAGCCTGGTGAAATCCAGACCCAGAATGGCTCCGGAGTTTGAGACGGAGAAGGTGAGCACAGGCCCTGATTCACTGGATAACACAAGGAAGCTGGCGGAGCACATTAACTCTTTCCCTACCAATGACCAGCCAGTCTCCGACACAAAACTAAAGGACATTCTAGTTTCTTTGCATAGTTCCCTGCATGCAGATTATGGAGTGCATGAGTGGCTTCAGGGCTGATATGACTGAGCTGGGAGAGCGTGTAGACCATGTGGAAAATAAAATGGGGGAATTTACCTCCACGTTTAACTCGCTCATTGACTCCCATAATGACCAAACTGACAAGGTGGAGTGGCTAAAAACCAAAGTCGCAGACCTCGAAGGACAGGTCACGTAGAAACAATGTAAAAATACACAGCATACCAGAATCGGTGACAACAGGGCAGCTTCAGCAGTATGCCCAAGACTTCATTGAAGCTTATTTACCAGATCTCTCTGCTCCTGACCTGGTGATTGACCGCATACATAGATTGCTAAAGCCTACTCACCTTGCTGACAATATCCCGAGAGATGTGTTAATGAGGGTCCATTTTTTTCACGTAAAGGAGCGCTTCATGTTGGCTTTCCGCAACAATAAACAACCACCTGAGAAGTTTGCCTCTGTTCAACTATTTGCGGACTTGTCACAATTTACTATGCAAAAACGCAAAGCCATGCTCCCAATTACTAAAGCTTTGCGGAATCACGCTATAATCTACCATTGGGGTTAACCCGCAAAATTGACGATCACAAGACATGACCACACGACTACTATCAACAACCTGCAAGAGGGACTCGCCCTACTTAGGACCTGGGACATCATTCCTGAGCAACCTGCAGAGCCCTCGGCGACGACTTCGAAAGTAGACGCACGTGACTCCTGGCATCTAGTCACCCACAAGAAAAAGAAAGCCCAGAAACGCACTGGCTGAGCACCTAGCAACTCTAAGCAACTATGATAAACCAGAATCTCCTGGCCTGACGGAAAGATATGCTTTCTAAATTCCCCCCCAAGAATAGAGGCAGCAGCACTGCCGACTGATTCCTTGCAGGATCGCATCTTTTTACAAGTTGGCCTATTTTATGGCAGTTACGTACTGTTTTTTGTTTCTTTCATTATATGTTTTTCTCCCATATTTTGTTTTCTTTTGCTAGAGATGGTCTGATGACCCAACAAGTTGCCGTAACCAACAGCTACCGCTCCCGATGGCTGGAGTGGACATTCTGGAAGGCACGCAGCAGTTTCCTGCAGGTACTCATTGACTGCCAAAGGTAATAACAAATGGTTCTCAAAATAATTTTGTATAATGCGCACGGACTTAATCACCCTGCAAAAAGGGCCTCACTATGGAAGGAGGCGCAGAGACTGCAGGCTGATGTACTATGTGTTCAGGAGTCACATTTCCTGGCCTCTGCCCCACCGTCCTTTAAACATAAGCACTTGCCGCATATTTTTATGGCTTCAGCTTCACAAAAACGTAAGGGGGTTATCATTGCTATCAAGGATAGCGTGGCTTTCAGCCACAAAATGACACTCTCCGACCCGGAGGGGAGATATCTGGTGGTGGTTGGAGACATAAACAACAAGACCTATACCATCGTGTGCCTTTATGCACCCAACTCCCACCAGCAGAGGTTCTTGAAGAGACTACTTAAAAAAAAGTTTCCGACCTCAGGAAGGGGTCTTCGGTGCTCTGTGGCGATTTTAATCTCACCTCGGACTCTACCAGTGACACAACCACTCCAGACGCCTGTTACCCTCGCTGCAATATATCCTCAATGCTGAAAACTTATACGATGTGTGGAGATGTCAACACCCTACTGAGAGGGATTTTTGCTTCCACTCCTCTAGGCATAACTCTTTTTCACGTATTGATATGATTATTGTAGATCGATATGTACTACAGGCGGTGTCCTCCTCCGCTATCCACGAGATCTCATGGTTCGACTATGCTCCGGTCTCAGTCACGGTGCCGGAGGGGAATGCTCCTAATTCAACATTTGTGTGGAGAGCCAACTCCACTCTGTTTCAGACCCCAGCTCGGGGGGTAGCTATTACTGATTATCTAAGAGAGTATTTTACCCTCAATGAGGATTCTGTTGCAGACCCGATGGTACTCTGGTGCGCCCATAAGGCGTTCATCAGAGGGATTTTGATCCAAATGAATGTAAACCTTAAAAGACAAAGAACTTCCAAAATAAACGCCCTTTTAGAGGAAATCAAAACTGTAGAGATCACTAACAAAAAACCCAGAGCGAGGTCTGGGCAGCTAAATTACTTAAGCTTCGCTCTGACCTTAGATGTTTGTTGTTGAGCAATATGATAAATCTATTAAATCGCTGAAGCTTCTCCACTACTCTGCTGGGAATAGAGCTGGGAAACACCTGGCTCGACGGTTACAAGAGTCCAGGGCTAGGACAAAGATTCCCTACTTGATTAACCAATCAACCAAAAAATTTCTGACTCTTTTGCTAGTTACTACTCCTCCATTTATAATATTAAAGATGATAGCGACACCCCACAGCCCTCTAAGGAGAGCATCCAAACCTTTTTAGCTGATATCAAATTTCCCAAACTATCACAAGAACAACTTTTGACCCTAAATTAACCCATCACGCAGGAGGAGATACAAAAAGCAATCCACTCACTCCCATTAGGAAAATCCCCAAGCCCTGACGGTTTGCCAAATGGTTACTTCAAGACATGCTACAGTATTCGGTCCCCTACACTACAAAAAGTTTATGCCAAGGCCACTTCTTCTTCCTCCTTCCCCACTGAGATGCTCAAAGCTTATGTGGTGACCATCCCAAAGCCAGGTAAAAGTCCCAACACCCCTCCCAACTTTTAGCCCATATCGCTCCTTAATACAGATGTTAAAATATATGACAAAATCTTGGCCCAAAGACTCTTGCTTATCTTGCCCACATTCAAAAACCCAGACCAAGCGGGCTTTACAGTTGGTAGACAGGCATCGGATGCTACTCGCAGAGTCATAGACCTTATTCACCATGCTAAACCTGTCGGAAGCCTTCTCTTCTCCTGTCCTTGGATGCGGAGAATGCGTTTGACAGGGTACATTGGGGGTATATGGATCTTGTCCTAAATAAATTTGGATTTGAGGGCCCAATTCTGTCTGCAGTTCTGGCTTTGTACTCGTCACCTTTAGCCCAGGTATACACTTCAAATATGCTCTCCCGTCTGTTTACTATATCAAATGAAACAAGACAAGGTTGCCCTCCTGTCCCCCTCAATATTTAACCTCCTCATAGAGCCCCTAGCCGAAGCAATTAGATCCCATACGCAAATTATAGGCTTCTCCTTACATGGCCAGACTCACAAAATAAATCTTTTTGCTGATGATATTATTTTATTTATAAATTTCCCATCCCAGTCTCTGCCACATGCACACCATATCTTAGAAAATTTCAGCAGGATCTCCTACTATAAGGTAAACTACGGCAAGTCACTCATTCTGCCCTTGGGAGTCCCTCCAGCGCTCCAAGGTAGGTTATGTAAGCGTTTCCCATACTCGTGGAGCTCAGCAGGGATACCCTACTTAGGCCTCCAACTGACCCCAGATCCAAGTAAGTTAGCAGATGCCAACTACTTACCATTGTTAAATAGAATGCAAGTGGAGACTAAACATCTTTCCAAGTTTGAATTAACTTCGTCGGCCCGATTGGGCTCTTTTAAAATGCTCCTACTCCCCCAAATATTATATATATTCGGGACCCTCCCAGTCCCGATTAAAAATGCACATCTTAAGGCCTTAACCCCTCACCTAATAGATATGTATGGAATACAATGAAATCTATATGTTCTAGGATCAGATTAACCAAACATAGGAGAGCGGGAGGCATGGGACTTATTGACCTACGTGACTACGCTTGAGCCGCCAGACTCGCACAACTGAAAACATGGTTCACAAGCACTTCCAATATACTGTGTTGTAACCTGGACCAATCTCTTAGCCCTACCAGGGATCTAGTCTTCTTACTCCTACTAGATAGGTGGAAACCCTTCCCACTGCAACAGCTCCCCCTAACTATTCAAGCCTTGCTGATGGCCTGGAGAGATCTTTGCAACAATAAATCACCTTCTGATACCCTAGTTGAAGTACCTCTCCCTATCCACATATTAACCAAGGCCATTCCAGGTATCACGGCCAGAGACTGGCAGGTAAAAGGTATCGCTCATATCTCGGACCTGTTCCAGGATGAACAGCTCAAACCTTTCCAACAGTTACAGAAGGGATTTTCCCTTCCACATAGAGATGAGTATAGATACTTCCAAATCACACACCTGTTCAACTCGGTCAACTCCTGGCGTATATACTTGCCTGACTCTGCTTGGAGGTTCTATGGGAGCGAGCCTAGACAAACAAAAGGTCTTTCACTGTTTTACAACATCCTTCAAAACAAGTTGATATTTAACAAAACATCCCCTTTTCAGAAATGGGAAGACCCGCAAAAGTCTTTCACCCAGCAACAATGGAAAATGACCCTTAACTCAACATATGGGGCTTCTAGAGGTGTGAATCTCTGGGAGCTGTCACAGAAGATAACACTAAAGTGGTACCTTACCTCATATAGGTTACAAATTTTTTTTAATACCAGTTCTAACCTCTGCTGGAGGGGATGTGGGGAGGTGGGCAACATTAAACACATCTTCTGGTCCTGCAAACACGTAACTAGCTTCTGGAATAGTATTTTTAGCTCTCCTCTGTCACAGGTGTTCTGGTACCACCTACCCCTGAACTTGCAATACTGAATCTTGGTATATAAACATTTCCTACAACCTTTAGGATAGTTGTTACCCATGTTCTCTTAGTGGCAAGATTGCTTAAAGCTAGGAATTGGAAATCAAGTGTGGTGCCCAATGTATCAGATGTAATCCCTATTGTTCAAACCCACTTTACTTACAAAATTCTGCTGGCCACTAGATCTGGCTCCAGAGGCAGGTGTGAGGGACGATGGAGGGCTTGGCGAAAGAGGTTTCAGTGATGTTCGTGGACTCAGACATCAATTATTCAAATGTGATTGTGATGTACATGATTGTATATCAGGAATTGCTGTGCCAAAATATGTTTTTTTTTTTCAGCTTATCTCTAGCTTTTGCCTCACTAGCTTTGTCTTCTTTGTATTTTTGTTGCTTTTTTTTTCTCCCCCCCCCCCCCCCCCTTTATTCATACCCTGCTACCCTCCTTATTTGTAGCTAATCTCTATCTCAGCTATATTCCTAATTGTTTCTCCAGATAGAAGGTTTCAATGCATGTGGCATCATATAAAGATGTTCCCTGAATGATGGCTCTTAACAACACCAATCTTTCTTTACTTCAGCTTAACTGGATGGGATATGTTGAATGCAGAACCCCATGTGCACTGTGTATCGAACTTTAGAGTATACGTTTGTAAGATAAAACCCTTGACATGGAGAATGTTACACTGTATGCTTTGTAAATCTGTTCCAAAACAAAAACTTCAATAAAAGCTATTGTTAAAAAAAAAAAAATCTAATTGAGAATCTGTGGCAAGACTTCAAAATTGCTGTTCAGAGACGCTCTCCATCCAATCTGACAGAGTTTAAGCTATTTTGCAAAGAAGAATGGGCAAAAAATTTCACTCCATAGATCTGCAAAACTGGTAGAGACATCCCCAAAAGACTTGCAACTTTAATAGCAGAGAAAGGTGGTTCTACAAAGTATTGACTCGGGGTGGCAGAATACAAATGCACGCCACACTTTTGACATATTTGTAAAAAAAATTTAAAATCATTTATCATTTTTCTTCCACTTCACAATTATGTGCCACTTTGTGTTGGTTTATCACATAAAATCCCAACAAAATACATTTACATTTTTGGCTGTAACATGAAAGGATGTGGAAAATTTCAAAGGGTAGAAATACTTTTACAAGGCTATATATATATATATATATATATATATATATATATATATATATATATATATATATATATAGCCTTGTAAAAGTATTTCTACCCTTTGAAATTTTCCACATCCTGTCATGTTACAGCCAAAAATTTAAATGTATTTTGTTGGTATTTTTTATATATTTTTTATAATAATAATACAAAATATATAATATTTTGTATTATTATTATTTATTTTTATGCATTTTGAACTACAATATTTTATCAACCTGTCAACGCTCCAAAACCTCTACTTTGGCATTAAAGGTCTACAAACCTGTCCGTTATAAATATGTTTTTTTTTAACCCTATTAATGGCAATCCTTTTGTCCTAGCCATCACTCTTGTGACGGTAAAGAAATACTGACACATATTCTTGCTAGTAGTAGATGCATTGCCTTCGTTTTTCAGCAGTGTCATTTCACTGAAGATGCTTTCTTCATTCAAGCAAAATATGTTTTATTTACATAGCTTGCTTTATTCCCATGGAATAAGCTCCTGTGCAATTGCTTATTATGATTTTTTTTTTTTTATGCAGTCAGGTTCAAAGATGATGAAACATCCTCAGGACAGAGCGGCGGAGATCCTGAAGAAATCTGCAGAGGATAAAGTCTTGATTTATGAAGCACAAATTACAGATGACAAGATTAAGCAGGTAACGAAAATGAGATGCGGCCAGATCAGACGGTGAAGACTTATCCAGTTACATGAATGTTTACTTTTGATTTGCACTTTCTGGCTGTATGGAAATAAGTCTCGGTTTAAGAAATAAGACCCATTTAATCGTTTGCAGGAACAAACCCTCTTGGGGTCTCTTCAGTTCAGATTTAGCTGATGCTTAGTTTTGATTCAGGGCCTTGAAGAGAAGGTTATTAAAGGGGTCATATATGCAAATATGAAAGCTCTGTGCCAACATTAACATTATTAACATAGATGTGTTTTGTGCTGATATTTACCTGTTTTTACACTGTTAGCACAACCCTCTACACTTTTCATTTTCTGGACTCGAATCTTACTGGTTTTGCTGCCACAAATAATACAATCACAGAAAGGATGCAGATGACGTTGCAGTGAAAAGGGAGAAGCAAGTCATACAATGTGCAGCCAGTATTTTATAAATGTATTGAGATGTCCCTGGATGACTTACAGGCAACTTGTTCATTCTGACTGTCTCATTTAGGCCCCTTTCACACATGCAGAACGGGTGTCCGTATTTCATCCATCCATTTGCGGATGAAATACGGACATACATGCATTCCTATGGGAACATCCGCAGACACCCGATATCATCCATCTCCACAATGGTCTGATTCTGCAGACGGAGGAAAATCCTATTTTTCTATCCGTCTGCAGAGCGGATCGAATGAACATGGACAGATGGTCCGTGTTTATCTGATCCCCCATAGAGGAGAGCGGGACCGCCCTGTCATCCGCCGGCTCAGCGGGGATCCCCGCTGAGCAAGCGGATCATCATGGGGCGGATCATTACAGACCTGTCCCGTGTGAAAGGGGCCTTAGATCACTTAAAGAAAATCTATGTTCACAGCATTCAGTTTCATTTTATAACATCAGCGTTGTAATGACAATAAAAACAATGGGCGGCACAGTGGTGTAGTGGTTAGAACTCTCACCTAGCAGTAAGAAGGGTCGCTGGTTCAAATCCCAACCATGACACTACCTGCCTGGAGTTTGCATGTTCTCCCTGTGCCTGCGTGGGTTTCCTCCGGGTACTCCGGTTTCCTCCCACAATCCAAAGACATGCAGGTAGGTTAATTGTCTTCTGTCCAAAATTGACCCTAGTATATGAATGGGGACCTTGGATTGTGGGCTCCTTGAGGGTAGGGACCGATGTGAGTGTGCAATGTACAGGGACAATTGTAGACACTCAGGTTGAACTGGATGGACTTGTGTCTTTATTCAACCTTACTAACTATGAAACTATGAAACAATAGTTTGTTTTGAATATTTATTATGTTTACTTAAAAAATGTCCTTTCATCTTGTGAGTTCTGCCAGTCTCTTCCAACTTCCTAGATTCCCTGCATGCTTTGCAGCTTCTAAACTGCTGTTTACGTTCAAGTTCACATGACTATATATCCCATGGTACCATGCTGCCTGCAAGTAGTGCTTTTTGCCCTGAATCCACCTCCCGAAACCCCTCCTCTCAGGACCTCTGTAGTTCATAAGGCCAACAGGCAATTAAAAAAAATAATAATAATCTGGCTGTGATCAAAATATAGTATGTGAGGCTGCTTACACACAAAGGTTGCACAACCAACCTAGACCAGATATATATATAGAAAAGTAATTAAAATACAAATAATTCATATAAAGAAATAATGCAAAAGTCCCAAAATAAATTAATTACACAGGGATCCTAAAAAGTAAAAGTGGAATCAGCGCTCCATCTCCATAATACACGAATGATATGTGATCCCAAAATATATATAGTGCAAATAATCTGTAAATATAATTGAGTAAAAAGTCCCATACTGAATGAAATTCACAATGATCTTAAAATGTGAAAGTGATATCAGCAGTGCATCTCAATAACACAAATGTGAATTCTTCAAACAGTGCTCAAAAAAACCAACCACCAGCTCCCAGTGAATTCAACACTCGCCGGAATTTATAGCTGCCATGACAGCAGCAATAGTGCCTGTGACAAGTGGGAAAAAAAAAACCTTGGGAGTCTGTGCAGCATCTCACATTCAGTGGCACCTTCTGATGTACTCCAGCCAACAAGCCAAAAGAGATCTCCAATAGTGTAGTATTTTATTTGGTTACTACTAAAAGCATAAAACTGTAAAAAAAAGTATACACTCACTTGTAAAGCCGCTGCCAACCCAGGATCGTGCAGCAGCGTGACATCAGCACCAGAAACTGCCCTGACGTGTTTCGTCCAATAGAACATTCTCAACGGGTCCTCTAGTGGTGATGTCAGCTATCTTTAAGTAGCCTTGCCAGGTCCACCTAGTCACAGGAGTAGAACACCATGGCTTTAGTGTCGAAGACAGAAATTATGGTTCAGCCTTTTTAGTGTGGACCCAAAAAGGATCTTCAGACAAATATGTTCAAATAAGACAAAAAGTCAGGAATATTAAAGATTAGTGTAATGAACCAATAATTGGCAAAAACCCATCGAATTCCAAGATACGATTGTATAAAAAATGGACAAAAATAGAAAACCACAATAGTACAAAAGCCATATGAGTGGGTGTCCACGGCAAGTACAACAAACAGTGACACAGCAATGCCTACTTACTACTGCATGATAATCAGTGAAACCAAATATTCCTAATAGGAACACGAAGGACAAGTGGGGGTGTTTCAAGGGAGTATTAACTGCATTTGCCAGTGTATTCTAGTAGGGTGACAACTATGCTAGAACAAAAATAAAATGTATGTAGCTAAATTCTAGTGCTGGTGAAAATACATGAGAAAATCTCAAATGCGTTGCTAAAGGGTTGTGACTATTTGTTAACAATGTTTGGAATTGGCGTTTCTCTTCATCCTCAAGGTCTTGTTTGGTCTAGTGTAAAGTAGATTTTCTCTGACAAACAGAAAAGGTTTTGTCACTTTTACTAGTAATGTTGAAAACTTCTCCATTTAGAAACGGAGTGAATCCCTGCATAGACCTCAATCAGTCCGCTATTTTCTGTGTAAGAAAAGGCAGGTATGACCAGACCCAATTAAACCAGTCAGTTCCTTGGGCTATAGCTATGTTCCGCCAAAGAGGCTGAGCACTCCAGTATCCTCTGAGCAGCTCTTCCTTAAACAAAAACCACTCCACTAATTGGCAGGAGTCTGAGCAAAGTAACCCCTTGCCATGCCTCATTGATTTAAAAAAAAAAAAAAAAAAACATTTTCTACTAGGTAAACCAAGAAAACCTTCTTCGGGTCTTATTTAAATCTTTGAAAGTCAATAATTTGTTAGGCAAATAGTACAGTAGCTTATAAATTCATTTTAGACCCACCAGACTGAACTTCTAAAAACCCCACCTACCTAGATTTTATAGTCCAGATTGAGGCTTGGAGAAGGTTTCCCTCCTGCTGTAGCTGTGCATTGAAATGTTAAGCAGATATTTGAGCTGACGTTTTACAATAGTGAAAGTATAAAAAAAAAATTTATTCACTGTGTCATGTTGGCTGAAGGCAACATTTCTAATGATCTTTGACGTGTGAAATTATCGCTCGGTTGATCGTGCTGTGTTGAAATGGTTGTTAAAAGCAATAGTCTTCAAAATGTGCAGTGACTAGACCAGAGCACAAGTCTGGCAACATCTGCTATGTAGGGTGGTACTTTTGGCGGCGGTGATTTTTCTTTCGGTGTGTTGGTTTTTCTCACCTCATTGAAAATATTTTGGGCTCTAAAACCATGCATAGGTGTGTTAGCTTGTTTATTCAGTGGCGACAATAATTATTTGATCCCCTGCAGATTTCTGTTGGTTTGCCCACTTACAAATAAATTTAGGGTCTATCATTTTTTATCATAGGTGTATTTTACATGATAGAGACAGAATATCAACCATAAATACACAAAAAAACACGATACATATGTTATAAATTGAGTTGCCATTCAGTGAGTAAAATAAGTATTTGATTCCCAAGCAAGACATGACTTCGTACTTGGTGGAGAAACTCTTGTTGGCATGCAGGTTAGCACAGATCTCAGAAGGGATCATGGTCCACTCTTCTTTACAAATCTTCTCTAAATCCTTAAGGTTTCTTAGCTGTCACTTGGCAACTCGAATTTTCAGCTCCCTCAATATATTTTTTTATAGGATAAAGGTCTGGAGACTGGTCACGCCACTCCATTACCTTAATGTGCTTCTTCTTGAATCACTCCTCTGTTGCCTTGGCGGTATATTTTTTCGGTCATTGTCATGTTGAAAGACCCATCCATGGCCCATCTTCAGTGTTCTTGGCTGAGGCAAGAAGGTTTTCATCCAAGATTTTACAATACATGGTCCCGTCCATTGACCCCTCAATGTGTCAGTCACCTGTAACTTTGGCAGAGAAACACCCCAAAAGCATAATGTTCCCACCTCCGTTCTTGACTGTAGGGATGGTGTTCTTAGGGTCATAGTCAGAATTATTCTTCCTGCAAACATGGCAAATCGAGTAAATGCCAAAGAGATAATTTTTGGTCTCATCTAACCAGAACACTTCCCCCAATCCTTCTCTGAATCATTTAATGTTTATTGGCAAACTTCAGATGGGCCTGTACATGTGCCTTCTTGAGGAGGGGACCTTGCGGGCCGTGCGGGATTTCAGTCCATGGAGGCGATTTGTGTTACCAATGGTTTGTTTGGTGATTTTGGTTCCAAGTGCCTTGAGATCATTCACAAGCTCCTCCTGTGTAGTTGTGGGCTGATCCTTCACTTTTCTCACAATCATCCTTACCCCATGAGGCAAAATCTTGCATGGAGTTCCATACCGAGGGTGATTGATAGTTATTTGTATTTCTTCCATTTGCAAATAATCGCTCCATCAGTTATCGCCCCACCAAGCTACTCACTGATGGTCTTGTGGCCCATTCCAGCTTTGTGCAGGTGTAAAATATTGTCCCTGATGTCCTTTGGTCTTGCCCATGATGGTGAGGTTTGAATGGAAGAAAGAGATTCTGTGGACAGGTGTGACAAGTTTATATTCTGTCTTATACACCTATGATAACAATTATAGACCCTTCGTTTCATTGTCAGTGGGCAAGCTTAAGAAATATGCAGAGGTCAAATAATTTTTTTCGCCACTGTATACCCTGTAGAACCAAGAGCATGAAGCGTGTCTTCATTATTGACCCTTGTAACCCACAATTGTAATGTGATGTTAATTACTGTACTGTCAAGTGGCCATTTGCCATAATAGTTGTCTTCCACATTTAATACACTAGCAATCATTTCCTATCTGGTGAACATTGCTGAGGTTTTGTATGGTGAGCCTAACAACTAAATGGTTTTGTTGGGATTTAAAGAGGAAGTAAACCCTGATGGGTTTACTTCCTCTTTTTTTCCCTGCAAAGGTAAAGCATAATGGACTACTATGCATCGCATAGTAGCTCATTATGTGTCACTTACCTGACACAGGAGCCAGCGAAGTCGCCGCTGTCCCCTGTAGTCCGCCGCATCCATCTTGCTGGTGGCGTCTCGCAGCTTCGACGAATGACAGCGGCGAAGCCGCGATGACGTCACTCCCGCGCATGCGCACGGGAGTCGCGTCTCGCAGCTCCGCCGCTGCCATTCGGCGAAGCCGCGATGACGTCACTCCCGCGCATGCGCACGGGAGTCGACAAATTAGGCAGATCCATTCTTGGACTTGCCGCATTTAGTGCGCCTGCACGCCGCTGTCTACGGCGCATGCGCCGTAGACAGCGGTGCCCATTTTCGGGCAAATATCTCCTAAACCATATAGGTTTAGGAGATATTGCTTGGACCTACAGGTAAGCCTTAATCTAGGCTTACCTGTAGGTCAAAGTGGTTTGAGAGGGTTTACTTCCTCTTTAAATCTTCCCTTCCTGACACTGATCATCTTGCGTTTTTTATCAGCTTTAAACCAGCCTCAGAGGGGGAACCTAAACATCCTTTATGCCCACAACATATTAAAAATAAATTACATTTATGTTTAGATAATGAATCTGTCATTATTTTAGCTTCTTGTTTTCCCCTGTACAGCAGCAGCATTTAGGCTAGGAGAGAAAGGGGCAAAAAACTCCAAACCAGAGTTGTATTGTTTTGCACAGTGTTTTCAGTCTTAAAGGATAAGTTTGTCTTTACAAAAAATAATAAATGCCCATTTTTTTTGCAAGTAAAAAAAATGCATTTATTATTTTATTTTTTTGGGGGCCTGTAAAGCATTGCACCCAGGATCAGCAGATTGTGGGTCCTGCAGACTGCCTGTGTATCTGTCTGCCATACCTCTGATATGGACAGGCAGTTACTGAATGCCGATAAAGATCAATTGACTCCCAAGAGCGCTCATCAACACCCTGGTAGTTCATTGAGAACTACAAGCTGACAGCCGCAAAGACTGTCGGTACTTATAGTTTTCACATTTTCACTGTGAATGAATGATTTGGTACAAGTTTTTCTTTAGATTGTGACAGCTAATGGGGAGCAGAACATCCCCCACTCATAGTCAAAAAGGGGGGTGAGGGGGTGAAGGGTGCGAAGGGTGGTGCATCTGTAACTTAATATGTGTGTAACATGTACAGTATGATGTTAAAAAAGGTGATCTTATCTTTTAACAGTGTAATCATGCTTTTAGGAGAGTCCAAAGGGAGATGTGATGAATCTGGGGGTGCTCTCGCTGCTCTGCTCCTTACAGCGGCTCCTTGGCAGCCTCTGTATCCCACTTGTCCTCTTCTTCTGGGCCCCCAGTCAGCCTGTCCTCTGGCCCGGGCCACACTGATCTTGGAGCAGAGAGGTGGTGGATAAATCAAGGTTCTAGGAGCACCGGGTGGCCACGCCTGCTCCTGTTCACCTCTTCGGTTGTCAAGGAGGGGGCTGAGCTCTTCTCAATCCTGGACTCGCACATCTAACTGCCCTCCTCACTGGCCACTCTCCTTGAATCCCCACCAATGTTCCTCTTCTTCTCGGGTCCTTTCTCAGTGCTCCTGGGCCCTGCCAAACTCAGTAACTTGGTCTATAGGGGGGCACCGGCGTACCCCTCCCTTCCGGATCCTACTAGGGTGACTCTACGGGTGGGGGGGGTTGACTAGACAGCGGTTTCCTCATCCCAATCGGTGGTCCCCCTGTTATCCATTGTGGGGGGTACCCTTCCCTCCCTCACTTTAGGACGATTCCAACCCCACAACTTTGGGCCCAGTTTGGGATAAAGATACTGAGGGTTTTTATCCCCACAGGGTCCCTACTCTCCTTCCGAGACCTTGTTGGCAAATATGGTCTTCCTGAATGGATGGTATTCCAATACTATCAGCTACGCCATGTGACCAGAGCAGGATTCCCTGTGGTACCAAGCCTTAAGGCTGATGCTATTGAAGAGTTGCTGGCTCAGGAATCCTTAAGTAAACATCTTTCTACGTCATACTTGGCACTCCTCAGGGTAGACTCACCTAAAATGAAGGCACTGTGGGAAAAATGGAGTGTAGACATTCCAAGTTTAGAAACCTGGGAAGAATGTTTTGAGAATATGTCCAAGCTTGTGATATCTTCTAGAGATAAACTGATACAAACCAAGTTCCTGCATAGGATTTACTATACGCCTCAGAGACTGCATAAGATCTATCCACAATGTTCACAGAACTGTCCACAGTGTAAATCCCCTGACAGCACTTACATCCATATGTTTTGGGCCTGCAATAAGTTGACACAATATTGGGCTGCAATAATGGAACATATTAATACTCGCTTGCAGCTGGATATTCCGTTGATGGCTGAATTTACTCTGTTGGGTATTCAGAATGATGAACAGCGACCTAGGTATACATTGGTTGCTGGACTCATTCTTGCAAAGGAGATCCTGCTAAAATGGGCTTCCTCTCGGCCCCTACAGTGAGGGCATGGGAAAACGTTTGTCAATGCAGTGTTGCCAATGTATAAGCTGACCTACAGTGCCTTGCGAAAGTATTCAACCCCTTGAACTTTTCAACCTTTTGCCACATTTCAGGCTTCAAACATAAAGATATAAAATTTTTATTTTTTGCGAAGAATCACCAACAAGTGGGACACAATTGTGAAGTGGAACGAAATCTATTGGATTTTTGAAACTTTTTTTAACTAATAAAAAAATGAAAAGTGGGGCGTGCAAAATTATTCGGCCCCCTTGCGTTAATACTTTGTAGAGCCACCTTTTGCTGCGATTACAGCTGCAAGTCGCTTGGGGTATGTTTCTATCAGTTTTGCACATCGAGAGACTGAAATTCTTGCCCATTCTTCCTTGCAAAACAGCTCGAGCTCAGTGAGGTTGGATGGAGAGCATTTGTGAACAGCAGTTTTCAGCTCTTTCCACAGATTCTTGATTGGATTCAGGTCTGGACTTTGACTTGGCCATTCTAACACCTGGATACGTTTATTTGTGAACCATTCCTTTGTAGATTTTGCTGTATGTTTGGGATCATTGTCTTGTTGGAAGATAAATCTCCGTCCCAGTTTCAGGTCTTTTGCAGACTCCAACAGGTTTTCATCCGGAATGGTCCTGTATTTGGCTGCATCCATCTTCCCCTCAATTTTAACCATCTTCCCTGTCCCTGCTGAAGAAAAGTAGGCCCAAACCATGATGCTGCCACCACCATGTTTGACAGTGGGGATGGTGTGTTGGGGGTGATGAGCTGTGTTGCTTTTACACCAAACATATCGTTTTGCATTGTGGGCAAAAAGTTTGCTTTTGGTTTCATCTGACCAGAGCACCTTCTTCCACATGTTTGGTGTGTCTCCCAGGTGGCTTGTGGCAAAATTTAGACGAGCCTTTTTATGGATATCTTTGAGAAATGGCTTTCTTCTTGCCACTCTTCCATAAAGGCCAGATTTGTGCAGTGTACGACTCATTGTCATCCTATGGACAGACTCTCCCACCTCAGCTGTAGTTCTCTGCAGTTCATCCAGAGTGATCATGGGCCTCTTGGCTGCATCTCTGATCAGTCTTCTCTTTGTCTGAG
Organism: Lithobates pipiens; assembly: GCF_037356315.1. NCBI lineage: Eukaryota > Metazoa > Chordata > Amphibia > Anura > Ranidae > Lithobates > Lithobates pipiens. Next base: position 458,956,053 of record NW_027507718.1, on the reverse strand, counting down.
CTGAAAGTTTAGAGGGACGGCCAGGTCTTGGTAGATTTGCAGTGGTCTGATACTCCTTCCATTTCAAAATGATCACTTGCACAGTGCTCCTTGGGATGTTTAAAGCTTGGGAAATCTTTTTGTATCCAAATCCGGCTTTAAACTTCTCCACAACAGTATTACGGACCTGCCTGGTGTGTTCCTTGGTCTTCATGATGCTCTCTGCACTTTCAACAGAACCCTGAGACTATCACAGGGCAGGTGCATTTATACAGAGACTTGATTACACACAGGTGGATTCTATTTATCACCATCAGTCATTTAGGACAACATTGGATCATTCAGAGATCCTCGCTGAACTTCTGGAGTGAGTTTGCTGCACTGAAAGTAAAGGGGCCGAATAATTTTGCACGCACCACTTTTCAGTTTTTTATTTTGCTAAAAAAGTTTAAAATATCCAATAGATTTCGTTCCACTTCACAATTGTGTCCCACTTGTTGGTGATTCTTCACAAAAAATAAAAATGTTATATCTTTATGTTTGAAGCCTGAAATGTGGCAAAAGGTTGAAAAGTTCAAGGGGGCCGAATACTTTCGCAAGGCACTGTATACCAATAAGGGGTGCCTCCAGAAGTTTGAGTGGATTTGGCAACTGTGGACCGAGCCAACTTGATTACCCTTGATTACCCAACTTGATTACCTATAGAATGCATTAAGATAAAAAACCTTCTGACTTTACAAGCACTTTAACTAAGAGTTAAAGGGGACAATTCAACAATCAGTTCAGCGAAAAAAGGACAAGGATGAAAATTTTTTGTTGAATATAATGGTAACAAAATTGTAATGGTTGAATTCGTCCCCAGCCGAGAAAAATGATAACTAATCCTATGCACATGCTGCTATCAAAGTTAATCCGAAAATAAAATGTTCTATGAATATGGAGACATTGACATGGCATTTGAAAATCAATTGAGTCTATGAAGGCACCATTGAATGATGGATTGAATGATTTTTTTACTTTCTCCACTGAATGTTTGAGTGGAATATATCTGTGTGATATGTGACAGCTCTCTGTGTAAAATCATCCCTTACAGAGAGAACTGTCACAGAGGCTGCAGCATCCACCCCATATCCTGCACTGAGCTTAGCAGAGAGAACTGTCACAGAGACACATGCCTCTGTTTACATTGTGAAGACTGTGATTGGACACAGCCATCATGTGATCAGGAGGGCTAATCACAGCACCCATATCCTGATCTGTGTTTGGCTGTATCCGAAGATCCCAGCCATCATAGGATCGCACCGCTGCGTGCCCTCTCATTCTGATGGACGTACCGGTACGTCCATGCAGAACAGTGAAGCTTCCACCTGGCCGTTTATGTACATTTGGCAGGTGGGAAGCGGTTAAAGTAGAACTATAGGCAGAGGGTGTGGCCAAGAGCGGCATATGAGAGGGCATGTCTCACAGAGCTCCCATCTTAGATCCTGCAATGGTCCTTCTCCCAGCCGGTAAAACCACTGGTTCTCGGTCCACAACACCACGGGGACCACTCCAGACACTCCCAGTTCTGAATCGAAGGATGCTGGTAAGCCTCCTAAACCTCCCAAACAGAACGTTCCGAACAATCGGATTTTCCAACAACTTTGTCCGACCGTGTGTATGCAACACCTGTTTCGGACAAAATCTGTCGGAAAAAATCTGACGGATTTTGTGGTCGGAATTTCCAACCGTGTGTACAAGGGCTTAGAGCGGTGCACAACTGCACAGCCTCAGTGCATACATTACAGGAACAGTTTGGTAGCATGAAGGAGGAACTGGGCTTTATCCGCCATGACATCCAAAAGTTTAGGGAAAGCACCACTGCAGCAGAGGGTCACATCAGTGACATAGAGGATAAAATCCCCCCCAATCAGAGACACTCAGAACACAGCTTAGACTGGCCAGGGCGAATGAGATCAAGTCTGATGATCTTGAAAATCGCTTGAGGAGAAACAATGTGTGAATTGTGGGACTCCCGGAGAAGATGGGGGGCAGAGACCCCACAGAATTCATGGAAAAATGGCTGCTGGAGGTCTATTTACCTCATTGTACTTAGTGGAGCGGGCACACAGAGTGCCACCCAGACCTCTGCCACCAGGCCACCCGCATATCCCACCCACCTAGCCAGGCTCCTTAACTATAAGGACAAGGAAATTATACTTCGCCAAGCAAGGGAATGGCGCAACATTGAATTTAACAAGGCACGCATCTCTTTTTACCCTGACTACTCAGCTGAAGTATAGCGCCGCAGAGAGATTTGCTGACGTTAAGAAGCTGCTCCAACAACTCCATGCTCCATACGCCATGCTGTTCCCGGCGCGGCTCTGCATCACGGCTGGAGGTCAAGCACACTTCTTCAAATCTGCGACAGACACATCCTCATGGATCGACGGCAACAAGCATGCTATCCACCAGGCAAGGAGGGCCCCTGCGGAGTGTTTTCAGAGGAGAGGTGAGAAATGCGACAATCGCCTTTACCCTGTTTTTTGCTCAGAACACTGACAGTTTGGCTGGGAGCCACAACAGATTTCTCCCCCCAGCGTTGTGAGCAATGTGAGTTGTGCAATCTTTACAAGTTTATCAGGAAAGCGCTAATTGATTCCCTATGAGTAGTACCAGTTGTGCCACTCGGAGAAACCCTATGTTCTTAGTTTGGGTTGCAGCCCGATTGAGTCAGAAATCGTTGGCAAGCAAATGTTTTCCCAGTCACACATGTGATGGTGACGCTAAAGTTCTTAATCCACTTTTCCTTTTCATGGTCGAATCAATCCGCTGTCATGATTCCAGATTCCAGAACTATATACCTCACTTTCAGCCAATACACCTACACTGCAAGACTGTGCCTAGCTACTTACCTGCTGCCCAGTAATCAATATGCTGATACCATCCCCGCGGCCATACACAAATATGTATCACCCCGGGTGGGAAAGGCCTGAGGCTCCTTATACCCTCTCATAGATAACTGCATATCTACAGATGAACACCATCCCCATGCTCTCCTGGAACTTTAGGGGTCTCCAGGACCCACTCAAATGCACCATGGTGTCCTCAGTCCTGATGAAGTACTCACCGGCTATCTTTTCCCTCCAGGAGATTCATTTGGTTCCAGAGACTGAATCCGGTGTTAACCTCTCATGGCTGGGATGGGGTACCACTCTATGCACACCTCCTCCTCAAGGGGGGTGAGCGTACTAGTGCACCACTCAGTAGACTTCCAAGCGTATGATAAATTGATTGATACAGAGGGGAGATATGTTATCCTGTTATGTAAAGTGTACCAATTGAAATGTATTCTGGCTGCTTTATATATCCCACCCCCCTTTAACTCAGAGGCATTGAGAACCCTCCTGGCATTCCAGCTAAGCAACCGTGATCTACCACTGATTGTTGTGGGGGACCTTAACTGCTACATGGACCCCGTTCCAGACAAACATCTGCCTCTGGTGAATGGCCACAAAATTGCCCGAACGGTACTGCGGAAATTCATGGAGGAGGTGGGATGGTTAGACCCCTGGCAGGGCCGCAACCCGCAACAAAAATAATTCTCCTGCTTCTCAAAGACGGACCTATCCCTCTCTAGAATAGACTTATGCTTATACACAGCCCAAACGTCCCACTTCCTACATTACATCCAATACCTTGTCAGGGGCATCTCCAATCACCCCCCCCCCCCCCGATCCACCTGATCTCTAAGTCGAACACTACCCTACTAAGAGCCCCCTGGAAACTCAATGCCTTTTGGTTAAACCTGTTTCCCTCCAATGTTGGCCTACCAGAGGCAATTGGGAAATTCTGGGTACGCCATGCAGACTACCCTGATCTTAATACCACCTGGGATGCTTTTAAAGCGTTTCTGAGAGGTATTCTCATCACTGCAGTTATGAACATTAAATCAAAAAGGAGGGCATAGAAGGAGCAGGTGGAACACCTGGTGCGTCAGCTTGAGACAAGGTTTAGCGATAATCCTAGTGATTCCTGGCTAGCGGCGCAGGAGGTGGTTGAGCAGATAACCAGGTCAACAGCTGATTGAAAGAGAATTTTCAATAGACTTGCTTTCTATGAGGAGGGGGAACAGACAGGCCGTCTACTAGCAAAGACCCCAGACTTCCCAGACTTTTCCCTCTATTGGTGCTCTTCGCACCAAACAGGGGAGGATGATGAACACTCCTACCCTAATCATGCAGGAGCTGGTGGAGTATTACTCAGATCTCTACCAGTCCAGAGCAGGACACACAGAGGCAAAGTTACAGACCTATTTACAGGCCATAGAGCTGCCTTGCCTCTCTGCATCTGAAAAAGCATGACCTATCACCATAGCGGACTTGCAGGAGGCAATCTGCCTCTCACCTAAAACTAAAGCCCTGGGGGACGATGACCTCCCAAACTAAATATATAAGCAATACGGGGGACCCATTTTCCCATTCTAACCCATCTCCTTAGAGTGCTTAACTCAGCCAGGGCCGTTCAGTGTCTGCCAGCAACCATGACGAGAGCAAATATTGTACTTATACTGAAACCGGGTAAGGACCCTCTGGACCTGGGTTCCTATAGGCCAATATCCCTTTTGCAAATCAATACTAAAATTCTAGCCAAGGTACTAGCCCTGAGACTCAATAAGGTTATCTCCTCCCTCATCCATCCAGACCAGTCCGGATTTATCCCCCAAAAATCTACTGCCAAAAACCTCTGCAGACTTTTCCTTAATCTCCAAGCCCAGTCAGATAATATGGGAGACAGTGCGCTGCTGTCATTGGATGCCCACAAGGCTTTCAGCAGCATAGAGTGGCAATAACTCTGGACAGTTATGGGCAAGTTCAGATTCGGGGACACGTTCTTGTCCTGGGTCAGACTGCTTTATAAATCCCCACAGGTGGTTATAAGAGAGGCGGGCCACATCTCCTTACTCTACATTCTCCCTGGGGAACCCGACAGGGCTGCCCATTGTCCTTGCTATTGTTCGCTGTTGTGATCGAGCCAATGGCCGCCCTGATCAGGTCTAACCCACATGTTCACGGCTTCAATTATGGGGAACGCCATTAAACAAATCATGTTATATGCAGATGACACCATGCTGCTATTGGGAGACAACTCTGACTCCTTGAGATCAGTGATATCAGCCATAGAGCAATTTGGAGCGTACTTCGGCTTGGTGATCAATTGGACTAAATCCTCACTAATGCTAATTGATGTAGATCGTGATGCTCAGGGTCTCGCAACACTCGAAGTACCAGTAACCTAAAGCTTTAAATATGTAGGAGTACACGTCACCCTGGAGATAAAAGACTATATCTCCCTCAACCTGCAACCCCTGCTAGGTCGCATTTGCGATAGAATAAAAGTGTGGTAAAGACTAAAAATGTCCCTGTTGGGCAAAGTAAACCTTATAAAAATGATTTTCACGCCACAACTCCTCTATTACATAACACCCCAGTGATGATTCCCCTTAAAATATTTTGCATTATCAACTCAATCTTTAGGTCCTTCTTGTGGCAGCACAAACCCCCCAAAGTCGAGCTGGAACAACAGCAGGAACCCAAAGACGCGGGAGGTCTGGCCTTGCCCAATCCGTTGTTTCATTACATAGAACAGAGCCCTGTACCCGCCGTGCGGAGAGGAGGAGGGCCACCCTGAAACAGACCCTATCAAGGCCCTCATGAGCCACATAACGGGGGTTCCTGATGTAGCGGAGGGATTGAAGGCTTTGGCCTATGCAAAATCTAATAAGAGGTTCCCCACATTTTCTCTGACCCAGAAAATATGTAACAAGGCTAGACATTTACAGGCCATAGATGGTTTTACTAAATACAGCCCAATTTGGGACAATGGGTACTATCCGGAACGGCAATTACTGATGTGTGGGGCTCAGTGGAGGAAACATGGAGTCACACACCTACGACACATTTTTACGGTAGGTAAATTGAGCACCTTTCCTGATATGTGGGAGTGGTTCCGCCTCCCACAGACGATGCACTTTTACTATATCCAGTTGTAACATGCTATCAGGGCTCAACCCCCATATTCCACTATATGGTAGAGGTGTTTCAAAGATTTTATCTCTAACTGTTATTTAATGTTACTCAAGGTATTCCTGAGTTTCCTTTGGGGACAAGGACCAAATAGGAGAATGACGTGGGCACCTTCAAGGAGGAACAGTGGGAGGAGGTGCTCCAGGCAGTACAAATGTCATCCCTCAATGTAGCGCAGCACCCATCACAGTTGTATCTCCTTTTGAGGGTACATTATACGCCCGCCAGGCTGGCTAGGACGGGAATGAGACCAAACAAGACTGTCCACGGTGTGCAAGAGATCATAGAGACTTGATCCATATGCTGTGGTGCTGCCCCAAGCTCCACCTATATTGGACAGGGGTCCTGAATACTATCCACAAAGCCTTCTCAGTTAACATCCCGACTGACCCCAGACCATGCATTCTGGGCATACTAGATGACCTCCCCCTGGAGGATAACTTTAAACTGCCTATTGCAAGAGCCCTATTTCAGGCTCGCCTGCTCATCCTTCGGCGATGGAAGGCGGCAGACCCTCCCTTGCTCAAGGAATGGATTAACCAGGTGGGAGACACTTTAAGTCTAGAAAGGTTTATCTTTCAACACAGAGGACACCCAAGCAAATTTGATGCACAGTGGTCACCCTGGCTGAGTATCCCGGGCCTCTCCCCTGTGGATCTCATACTGAACAGGCTGTTGTGCTAAGCTAGCTGCGTGAGGATTAATACCAGGTTTCATTGAAAGATGCTAGCCAGTGCAGCAGGTCATATAAGATAATGGGTGAAAAATGTATGTTGAAGTTACCATGTCATGGGCTGAGGTGTAGCGATGATAAGAAAATTGTTTGTACACTGTGACTTGTTGAATCTGGAATATATGACATAACTGTAACTTCTATTCTTTAATAAACTTTTTTTCTGCGGAAAAAAAAAAAAAGTAGAACGATAGGTAAAACATTTTTTTTCATTTTGGATAGCGTAAGGAAGGGTTATTTGGGCTGTCAGATTGTTTTTCGCCATCCCATTGCAGAGATTTCCCTTCACATCCTGTCCCATAGCTAAACGGGAAGTGAGCGGAAATCCCAGCAAATTATGGGAATAACTTGGGGACCTCCAGTCTCCCCATTGGAAGATTTTATCTGTATCACTTTTCTGGGTACAACCCAAAATTTGTGATTTTCTTTTACTTTCAATAAAAATGGTAAAAATCGTGCTTACTCATAACATTATGAGTAAGCATGAGTGATTCCTGTGAACCGCATCAACCCTGTCCCTGTGTATCTGTCTGACTTAGCAACAATAAAGAACCCTCAAGATTTTGACTTCACTGCACTGTGGTGTGCCACTATTTTTTCTTTTCGCTATTGCATTCTTTAGTGGTGAGCTGGGGTGAGCAACTACAGAAGTCAATCACCCACTGATTGCCTGAGTGGTGTATACTTTGTGGTTGAATGATAATGGAAAACAGGAAAAACAGAGAGGGTAAATCTCCTTAATGGGGACAAACATAAAAACCTGATAGGTGCTCTAATCCCTCTGCACTCTATCCAAAACGAAAAAAAAAATGTTGCTTTTAGTTATACTATAGGATCCAGAAGACCTTTTTTGACTCTTATATGCATTATTTGCAGACTTTACATTTGCTCACTTGTTATCTTACAAGACATTTTAATAATTTCTTAATACCTATCATTCTTCACATAGATATTTTGAGCAATTTTAATGAGCTTTTGTATTCTGGATGGAATAAGTTAATTTTTTTTACAGCACTGCTCCTTTCTTATACTATATATACATATTGAGTTTATGTATCCGAACTCCTAGACAGATGCACGGGCGCCGCCCCCCCCCCCCCCCCATCCATGCATTTAGCCCCTTGCAGGATGCCGGATCCATGGATTCCAATGGGGGGGGAGGGTGTTTGTTTGAAGCACCAGATTAAAGCCAGAGGTTTTAATAGGTTGCAAAATTGGGTGTGCTCAGGGTGCAGAGCACTTCAAACCGAGCTCACCCAGGTGTGTTACAATAGTGAATGAATATTCGCTATTGCAACACTGATCCTCCTCCTGGGCAATCAGGAAGCGGGTCCATCACCTGATTGGCTGAAAGGACAGGCGATCCTATTGGAGTAGAGAAGGAGACGCTGCCCAATACCCACCAACTGCCACCTAGATGGGGTAAGTGTCGGACCAGCCACGAGTGGGGGGAGGGTGGTTGTCCCCCCTCTAAAAAAAAAAAAAAAAAACACCAGCCACAACTGCTCCTAGTGCTGGCAGCGTCCGCATTTTAATATCTAACCTGAGCACAGTGTGTTTTTCTTTTTTATATCGATTTAGTCTTCTTTTCATATTTTACAGGTGCGTGGAGAGCTGCTGCTGCAGAGAGTACACCAGCTGAAGGCCAGAGAGTATAAGCTGGGGGAATATCTGACTTCTTTACAGTTCCAAATAGTTAATAGCAAATCAAAGATGTTCGCAGTCCACTCGGCCCTTCTTCAGCTGCAGTCCCTTTTGTTAGAAGAGGAGACAAAATCCATAACGCACAACACATCAGAGTATGAACAGCTTCTACTTGCACTAAATCAGGTGAGAGACTGTTGCTTTTTTAAAGCTTTACGGTAATTCCGTGATAAAAAAAAAGTATCACGGATAGTACTCAATTGTTTTCATTCTCAACAAGAGGGTAAGTCATCTAACCTCCTGGCCCATAAGAAAGCAGGTCCTGAGATCTGACTGGCTGGAAGTTCTAAGACCCGATTGACCGGGAGGAGAAGCGACCGCCGAGACTCAGAAAGAGATGCAGGGGGGGGAAGCTGCCAATGCTATGGCCTGGATGGGGTAAGTGTAGGGCAGGCAAGCAAAACAGCGATCGATCAAGTGACAGGGGGGTGGGGGGAGTGAAGGGGCCAGGTTTGTTGCCCCCCCCAAAAAAAAAATTGACCACCAGCCGCCACTGCTGGTTGTACAAACAAAACCAGCCAGATGTTTCTTCTTCATATTTCAAGTTGCATTGTAAGATGCATAGCAAATTTATTAAATGTGTATATACTTTATTGGCTATACAAACTATTTGTTAGATTGTCCTTTCAGTCTGCAGCCATGCATTATTTTCTGTAACTGCCAAAGTAAAGTTCAAATTTCTGCCCCTTAAGGCGTGAACTTCCCCCATATAACCCCTCCCACTACACGTGTAAGCATATGTGTTCTGGGCCTCATCATCCGAAGACACGAGGTTTTGCTTGCGAATGCTTTTAAGCTGGGCCCTGGGATCCAGTAATTTTTGGTAGTGAGGCCAATAAAAGTTTACTGGCAGGGTCTTCCCGCAGGTCCAGGATTGTGGGATTACCTGAGTGTACCCCTGTTTCTGAAGGTTTCCTTTCAAGGTCTTGGAGCCTACCATGAAGGGCGAAGATTGGGTTTTTATCTCTGATAAAGCCCTGCGGCGAGGAAAGGTAGGGGAGATTTTCTGCAAGGAATCTCTCCTTCCATGTATTATGTTGTCATGTCATGTATATGTGTCACCACTGGAGGCTGTATTGAGCACTCACCATTCTGACACTGGAAACAGCAAAAGTTTTCACTCTCCTCTCTGTTCAAGCCAGCTCAGGCCCTCACGTATGAAGGGGGGTCTGATCACTTCCAGGGCCCCCAGATTGGTGGTTTTTGCCTTCTAAATGCCAGCCCGCTGCCCTTTTTTCTTAAAAAAGAAAAGAAAAAAAAAGAACGTTTTTTTTTTTTTTTTTAGCAAATCACGGCCGTTTTACCCCCCCCCCCCGCGCGCCGCCGGCCGCCGCCATTTTGCCAGCACTCATACACTTCCCTAGTTGAAAGAGGAAGAGGCTGTTTTCGCGCGGAGGGCATGGCTAAACGGCGTCAGACACTGGCCACACCTGGAGGAAGTAATTTAAGCTACACAGGCAGAGCTGCAGTCTGACGGTGGAGGGACTGTATAGCTAGGACTAATAGCAGTTATTGTACTGTACTATAGCCTAGCAAGTGTTGCATTCTTTTGCTGGTAGTGCCTCTTCTTTGTACTGTAAGCTATGAGTGGCAAGGGGGCCAGGAACTCCTATAAGGGTTCTAGGGGGTCACAACAAACTAAGACCCTGTCCAAAAGAATGTCTTCCTCTTCTGAGAGTGTTGCAGCCGGTCAGATTGAGCCGTCGGGGGAAGCTGTTATTGCAGTCACTCAGCCCCTGAGTATGTCACACGTGAAGTGTTGTCCTCTACCATTGCTGGCTTAGAGAAAAAGCTTGATGCAATTTTATCCCTTCAGGGCAGGGTTAAACGCAGTAGATCCCCTTCAAGTGCTCAAGATCCTCCTCTGGAGGTTCAGAATGCCAAGGATCAGGCAGATCGTCCTAGAGATATGGAAGATACTGGCTTATCCTCTTCTGAGGATCATAACACGGAAGGCGTATCGCCGCAAGAGAGCTTGCTTGTGCACGCTCTCACTGGATTGGTTCGGTCAACCTTTTTGCTACCTGCAGCGCAGGCTTCTGATGATCCCATCTCTAAGTTAGGATCATTAAAACCTCCTCCGGCTGGAGATGCCTTTCCTATCCATGCCTGATTAAGAAAGCTTATGTACGCAGAGTTGGAGCATCCGGATAAGCAGTTTTATCCTCCTAAGAGGTTTGCCAAACTGTATCCTATGGAAGAGGATTTCTATAAGAAATGGGGGATTCCAGCAGTTAATGCTGTGATTACCTAATAAGGTAATAAGGTACCTAATTAACTAAATAAGAATCTCACATGTCCGGTTGATAATGCACTCATCTTGAAGGACTCAGCGGATAAGAAGCTGAAGCACCTTCTAAGAACCAGATGGCTGTAGCAGGTTTAGCAGTGCAGTCGGTCTGGCTGCAATGGGTGTATCCCAGGCCATTAAGGACCAATTTGAGGAGATGCTTAAACTTTTACCTGTTGAACAGGTTCAGCAGTACGCTGATTTAACAGACGCACTGTGTTTCACAGTAGATGCTATGAGAGATGCGTCCATTCAGATTTCACGTCTGATGTTGGGACTCGTGCATTCTCGCAGAGTTCTTTGGCTTAAGAGTTGGTCAGTCGAAGCACCATGTAAGAAGCTCCTAGCCAGTTTCCCTTTTCATGGTGAATGGCTATTCAGAGAAGATTTGGATAAATACTTGCAAAAGATTTCCAATGGCAAAAGCTCTCTGTTGCCAGTAAAGAAGAAATTTAGACATTTCTCATTTAAGCGGGCCTCTTCTCCTCCTGTATCAGGGACATCAGCCTCTAGGCAGTCTCGACGGCCTCAGCCGTCAGGTTCAAGGGGGAAACCCCAGGGACAGCACCAGAGTCAGAGAAGATCTTGGGGAAAGAAGCCCACCAAGGTGAATGCTAAAGCCTCCTTATGAAGGGGCGCCCCCGCTCGCTCGGGTGGGGGGAAGGATCCTGGAATTTTTAAAGATCTGGCAGGAGCAATGTCAGGACAAATGGGTGGCTTCTGCGGTGTCTCTAGGTTACAAACTAGAGTTCCGAATTTTGCCGTCTCCCCGGTTTCTAAGGTCAGGGGTTCCCAAGGATCCAGAAAAGAAGAAGGCTATCCTTCTAACACTGGACCATCTGCTAGCCAAGGCAGTCATATCAGAGGTTCCCTTAGAGGAACATGGCACAGGTTTTTGTTCAAACCTCTTCACGGTCCTGAAACCAAACGGGGAAGTAAAACCTATTTTAGATCTCAGAGATCTAAATCACCACTTGTACATCCGATCCTTTCACATGGAATCGATTCGGTCTGTAGTAGCCATCCTCCAAGGAGGATCATTTTTGGCTTCAATCGATATCAAGGATGCCTATCTTCGTGTGCCAATATTTAGCATTCATCAGAGGTTTCTATGCTTCAAAGTAGAAAACCGCCACTTTCAGTTTGTGGCCCTGCCATTCGGTCTAGCCACAGCTCCTCGAGTATTCTCAAAGATTCTGGCTCCTGCTTTAGCCAGATTAAGGGCACCGGGCATAATGGCCCTAGCCTATTTAGTGTTGAAAATGTTTTTATTTGTACATTTCAAGAGAGAACAAGAAAACAGTAAACATGATGAGTTAAATGCAAGCAAAGAACAGCAGCAGAAATACATTTACGGGGGGCCGGCTAATGACTATCGACCACATCCGGTCCCCGTTGGTAAGCTTGGAGAATTGAAAAAAATAGCCTATTCTCTGATCCGCGAGGTCATACTAGTAAGAGATACTCATGGGTTACTACATGAGGCAATGTTGAAACAATCGCATAAAGGAGACAGAAAGAGGGAGAAAAGAGGAAAGAGAAGAGAAGAACAAAACAAAAAGGGACAAAGTGGTAGAGGGGAGAGCTGAACAGCAAGAAGGGAGGAGAGTGGAGGGAAGGGGAGAAGGGGAAGGGATACGGATAAGGGGGTAGGGTAAGAGAGAGCCCATAGTGTCCCTATGCGTTCGAAATTTTGTTCATCAAATTGTCAGAGGAGGAGAAGCGGAGCCAGATCGACCATTGAGTTATAAATTTGGCGTAGGTGTCATTGTCCAGCGCCAGCATCTCCTCCATTCTCATGGTGTCATTCATAATTGATACCCACCATGACAATGGGGGAGTATTCTTCGTCTTCCAATAAGCAGGTATCAATTGCCTAGCAGAGGACATAAAAAAACGGAGCAATCTTTGTCTCTGTGATTTAATAGACCCGGGCAGTATAGAGAGTAATGCAATTTTCAGAGAGATAGGAACCGGTCTATCAGCTAAAAGATTGTAACATTCAAAAACCTGTGTCCAAAAGAGGCGGATCCTCTCGCAGTCCCACCAGACATGTAGATAAGTTCCGATTGAGGTTTCACAGCGCCAGCAGGTGGCTGGTGTAGACGGGAAGATTTTGTGTAAAGTTGCAGGGTCTCTGTACCATCTGGACAAGAGCTTGTAGTTCTTTTCTTGGGAGTAGCAGGAGATGGTTGACTTATGTGTAGAGTGAAAAGAGGTTTGCCATTCCAGCACAGAGATGTCTTCACCCAGGTCCGCAGACCACAGCCTAGTATATCGTGGAAGTTGATCATGTGCTAAAGTCTGCAGTAGGTTGTAGAGGGAGGATAGGAGGTGTTTGGGAGTTTCTAGAAGCGAACACAGTTCCTCGAAGTTGGTAAGCTTGCAATGTATTTGAGAGGAGGAGTGTAGGCGTTTGGTAAATGTGGACACATGTGAGGCTGTGAGCCAATCTCCAGAGTCAGCCGGGTGGACCGGAGTCCCTTGAGAAGGATGTACAAATGTGTAAGCTTGTGGCCACTCCGTGCGTTTAAAGGATCCTAGGGAGGCTGCCCCCGTACCTTGTGGCAGAGCAGGATGGTCAAAAAGGGACGTCAGGGGGCCAGGGTCAGAGGAGAGGGTGGTGTTTAGCCCTCTCTTATACCACAGCTTCAAGGAGGCCAAAGTCAGTGGGGATAAGAATGTCAAGCGAGAGTAATCTTGTTTGTAACCCCATAGAAGGGCTCGGAGATCTACAGGAGAAAGATCCTGTTCAACGGTCACCGAGGCCCTGCAGGGAGGCCGGGGGAACCATTCTATGATGCGAGTCATATGAGCAGCTGTGTGGTAAGTCTCAAAATCAGGAAGACCTGTTCCTCCCATAGTCTTCGGAAGCGTAAGCACTTTAAATTTAACTCTGGGGAGGCCCCTGTTCCACATGAATCTGGTGGCTAGCGAACGCAGGGAGGTAAAAAATTATTTGGGGATGTGGATAATGACCGTTTGAAATAAATACAGGAATTTGGGTAAAGTGTCCATCTTTAGGATATTAATCCTTCCAAACCAGGGCAAGGGAGACCCACCCCACTCCTCCAGGTCCTTCCGTATACGGGAAAGGAGGGGAATGTAATTCAGGGAAAACAAATTGGTTAGATTGGAGGGTATAATGATCCATAAGTAAAAAATCCCCTTGGTCTGCCATCTAAATGAGAAATTGGATTTTAGAAGGGACAATGTGGAAGGGGTGAGGGATATGTTGAGAGCTTCTGTCTTAGTGATGTTGATCTTAAGGTTACTATGGATGCCAAAACGTTGAAATTCTTTGAGCAGGGATGGTAGAGAGATGTGCGGATTCTGAATATACACAAGGAGGTCATCAGCGTACAGGGAAAGTTTGTGGTGTGCAGACGGAGTTTGAATACCGAGAATGGAGGGGTTTTGACGTATGGCACAGGCCAGGTGTTCAAGGATGATGACAAAGAGGAGGGGGGACAGGGGGCAGCCCTGCCAGGTACCGTTTGCAATGTCAAAGGGAGCTGATGTGGTACCGTTGACTAGGACCTTAGCTGAGGGTCGGGAATGTAGGGACATAACTTTAGAGATGAAGGGAGCTCCGAGGCCAAGTTGTTCTAGGGACAGCTGTAGAAACCTCCAACTGACCCTATCGAAGGCCTTTTCAGCATCAAAAGATAAGAGGCAAGCTTTCAGGCCTTTACGTTAGATCAGGGATATAAGATGTATCGTCTTGGTGGTGTTGTCCCTCGCTTCTCTGCCAGGGACAAACCCCACTTGATCATTATGAATAATTTTAGGTAGTAAAGGGAACAGACGGGTAGCCAGAACTTTTGCGAATAGCTTAATATCTATGTTGAGTAGGGAGATGGGCCGATAGCTGCTGCACTGGGATGGGTCCTTGCCTGGTTTAGGGATAATAGAGATGTTGACAGATAAAGATTCCTTGGAGGGGAGGTTAAGACTGTCTACCGAGTTAAAGGCCTTTGTCAGAAGGGGTGCAAGTTGGGGGGCAAAAGTTTTGTAGAACAGGGGTGCAAAGCCGTCAGGACCCGGGCATTTTCCCACTTTAAGGGCTTTGATGGCCTGTAAAAATTCAGTGGTAATTAGGGGCTCATCTAGGGCTGTCGCGTCTGCGTTGTCAATAGTGGGTAAAGCAGTCTCCATAATATAATCCTGTGTGGGGTCGGGAGAGGGGGGGGACCGATCTGAAGGGGTTGCATGCGGAAGGTTATAAAGCTGTGAGTAGTATTGCCTGAAGGATGCAGATATCCCAGAAGTGTTAAATGTTTTTGTATGATCCGATTGAACGATAAAGGGGATAGAATGTCACGGGGGTCTAGGGTGAATGATTCTAGCCAGGTGCTTACCACATTTGTTTGCCAGTGAGTAGAAGTGTTTCCACGCTTTATCCCTGGCGATTAGGGAGTGCGCATCTAGGAGCTGGAGTAAGTCTCTGCGGGCATTGGAAAGCTGAACAAAAACAGTAGGGCCCAGTTCTTTTTTGTGAAGGGGTTCAAGGTCCGCTATGGTAGTAAGGAGTTTGCGTATGTCATGAGTTCGGACCTTCTTAAGGCGGGAGCTGTGTTGTATAAGGGTACCCCGGATCACACATTTGAGTGTGTCCCATTGGTTCAAAGGGGAGGTTGTGTCAGCGGAGTGGTCACCTATAAAATCTTTAATGACTTTAGAGACATCCGCTACGCACACTGTGTCCCGTAGCAGATTGTCGTTAAGTCTCCAGCTCGCCCCCGACGGGTAGCAGGGGGGCGGACTAGAGTCAGATAGACGGGGGCATGGTCGGACCATAGGAGGTTACCAATCGACGTTTGGAGAGGTGTGTCTAGAAGTGATTGCGATATGAGAAAGTGGTCCAATCTACTGTAGGAGTTGTGTGCAACTGAGAAATAACTGTAATCCCTTTCCGTGGGATGCTGGACTCGCCAGGCATCCACCAGATGGGAGGAATGGAGGAGTGATTTAATACGTGTCAAGGTGGAATAAGGAACAGAAGACTTACCCGAGCATGTGTCTGCGGATGGGGAGAGGACAATATTGAGATCACCTCCAATAATGAAAGCCGACCCTCCAAAGGAGGATAGTCTGGTGAGGACTGAAGAGAGGAACCGAGCCTGGCCCACGTTCGGCACGTAAATGTTAGCCACTGTGAAAAGAAAATCGTTTAGTTTCAGTTTCAGAAATACATAGCGACCCGAGTCATCTATGAGAGAGTCCAGAACCTCCGGGTTAAAAGATTTATGAAAGGCAACAGATACCCCTTTGGATTTGGCCTGAGGATTAACACTGTGAAACCATTGCGAGTAATACCTATTGCGCAGTGCTGGAATAGCTCCCGCACGAAAGTTTCCTGAAGCAGCAGAATTTTCGTACGCTTTTTGTGAAAAGGCCCTAGCCTATTTAGACAATCTACTCTTAGTAGATCTTCGGTTTTCGGATTAGACCACGGTCTGGTGACAACAGTAAACTACCTGGAATCTCTAGGCTTGGTTCTCAACCTAGAAAAGTCGTCCTTGAGGCCATCAAGGAGAGTACAGTACCTGGGACTAATCATAGATACCAGGCAGGGAAAGGTATTTCTACCTCCAAAGAGAATCAGTTCCATTGTAGAACTAATCCATGTCGTCAAGGCAAAGAAAGCCTTCCATTCGGTTGTGCATGAGATTATTGGGGAAGATAGGGGCCTCCTTCGAGGCCGCCCCTTACGCACAGTTTCATTCAAGATTGCTACAAAGTGCAATCCTGTCAGCCTGGAAAAAAAATGTTCAGGCCTTAGATTTTCCGATTCAGCTTGCTCCCAAAGTTCGTCAGAGCCTGAATTGGTGGCTGATATCCAGCAAGCTTCAGAAGGGAAGGACATTTCTGCCTTCCACCTGGAAGGTACCAACCACAGATGCCAGTTTTTCAGGCTGGGGAGCGGTCCTGGAAGAGGATTCTGTCCAGGGAAGGTGGTTCAGGTTGGAAAGGACCTTGCCTATCAATATTTTGGAAATTCAAGGCAATCCATCTGGCTTTAAGAGCCTGGACGGCCAGACTGAAGGGCTGTCCTGTCAGGATTCAGTCCGATAACGCCACAGCTGTGGCTTACATCAATCACCAGGGGGGGCATGAGGAGTCCTGCGGCCCATAGAGAGGTGAATCACGTTTTGTCTTGGGCAGAACACAATGTTCCTTGCCTATCAGCAGTGTTTATTCCCGGGATAGAGAATTGGCAGGCGGACTACTTGAGTCGCCAACAACTGTTTCCAGGAGAGTGGTCTCTTCACCCCGACTTCTTTTTTGCAATATGTCAGAGATGGGGTACTCTGGACGTGGACCCGTTCGCGTCCAGATTCAACAACAAAGTCGACAACTTTGTGTCAAGGGCAAGGGATCCACTAGCTTGCAGAACAGACGCATTAGTCTTCCCATGGGATCAGTTTTCTCTGATCTATGCATTTTCTCCAGTTCTGCTACTTCCGCTCCTTCTTCGCAGGATCAGGCAGGAACAAAGGAAGGTGATTCTCGTTGCCCCAGCGTGGCCCAGAAGGCCTTGGTTCGCCAAGATCATAAGGATGGCAGTATGAGTTTCCCCATTATGGCCGGACCTTCTTTCACAGGGTCTGGTATTCCATCCTATCTTACAGACGCTACATTTGACGGTCTGGCTGTTGAGACCCACATCCTAAGGGGTCGTGGGTTATCTCCTTCAGTCATATCTACCTTGATTATTGCCAGGAAGCCAGCTTCCAGGATCATCTACTATAGAGTCTGGAAGGCATATGTTGCCTGGTGCGATCCAGGGGTTGGCACCCCAGGAAATATGTTATAGGTAGAATTCTTGAATTCCTACAGATGGGATTAGAGATGAATCTGGCCTTGAATACCATCAAGGGCCAGATCTCGGCATGGTCAGTGTTCTTTCAGCGGCCTTTAGCTTCTCACTCTTTTGTTCGTAGCTTTGTGCAGGGGGTAACACGGATCAGTTCCCCAATCAAGACACCCCTAAATCCTTGGGATTTGAACTTGGTCCTGTCAGCTTTACAAAAGCAGCCTTTTGAACCTTTATGGGAGATTCCCTTGGTTCTGTTGACCAGAAAGATAGTATTTCTGGTTGCCATTTCTTCTGCCTGAAGAGTTTCTAAACCAGCGGCTCTATCTTGTAAGGAGCCATATCTGTTTATACACAAGGATAAGGTAGTTTTGCACCCTCATCCTGAATTCCTGCCAAAGGTAGTGACAGGGTTTCACTTAAACCAAGATATTGTTCTTCCTTCATTCTTCCCAGAGCCTCAATCTAGGGAAGAGAGGTTGCTACATTCCCTTGATGTAGTAAGGGCGGTCAGAGTGTATTTAAAGACGACCGCTCAGGTTCATAAGACAGATATTTTGTTTATTCTTCCGGATGGTCCAAAGAGAGGAGAGGCAGCATTTAGATCCACTATTGCCAAGTGGATTCATCAGGTCATTGTGCAGGCTTATGGTTTAAAGAGGAAGATTCATCCTTTTCAGATTAAGGCACGCTCTACCAGGAAGATTAGTACCTCCTGGGCGGTGCATCATCAGGCCTCTGTGGCTCAGATCTGTAAAGCCGCGACATGGTCTTCAGTTCATACATTTACAGATTTTATCAAATCGATGTTAAGGGTCAGGAGGATTCTGCCTTTGTGCGCAGCGTACTGCAGGCTGCAGTATAAGTTCTCTGACTTCCTTTTTTTGTTGTGTCTCCCCCTCCTTCAGTTGCCATTGTTATGGGACATCCTACGTAGTAAGTACTACGGCTCTGTGTCCCCTGATGTAAGAAAAGAAAATAGGATTTTTAAAACAGCTTACCTGTAAAATCCTTTTCTTTGATGTACATCAGGGGACACAGGGGTCTCTCCCTTCTTCTCCTTATACACTTTTATTGCTTGCCTACAAAACAGAGGACTCCCAGTAGTGGGAGGGGTTATATGGGGGAAGTTCACGCCTTAAGGGGTGTGCCAGTGTCCAGCACCTGATACGCCGATATAACCCACGTAGTTAGTACTACGGCTCTGTGTCCCCTGATGTACATCAAA
Organism: Lithobates pipiens; assembly: GCF_037356315.1. Classification (NCBI taxonomy): domain Eukaryota; kingdom Metazoa; phylum Chordata; class Amphibia; order Anura; family Ranidae; genus Lithobates; species Lithobates pipiens. The sequence goes on along the minus strand of NW_027507718.1, from coordinate 458,937,234 downwards.
GAAAAAGGATTTTACAGGTAAGCCATTTTAAAAATCCTATTTTTTGTTTTTTTGTTTTTTGCATGTATTTTATTTTTCTCATAATGCATCAGTAATTTAAAGTTCTTACTGATTTAAAATAAAAGATATACCCTAAACCACATTTTTTTTTTAACAGCAAATCCTTTAAAGTGGATGTAAACCCAAATTTTTTTTTTTTTGCTGTCATAATGTAGAACAGAGATATGCAATTAGCGGACCTCCCAGCTGTTGCAGAACTACAAGTTCCATGAGGCATAGCAAGACACTGACAGCCACAAACATGACACCCAGAGGCAGAACATGATGGGACTTGTAGTTTTGCAACAGCTGGAGGTCCGCTAATTGCATATCACTGATGTAGAGTATAAGATTTCCTATCATTTGAGCCCAGTCTTGCCACAAAGAGTTAATCCAGCTCTGAGCAATCCTCTTTTATTATTCAGTCAGATAATTCTTGCCAAACAAAGAAAAACTTTGTCAAATCCTCCCCCTTGCTGTGAGTGACAGGTGATTTACATATCTCATGCACTAGCCTAAGAGATATGCATTATTTTTTAATTCCCTCCCACTCCTTTCTTCTGCTGCTCTGCCAGAATTGGATGTCCCCCACCTCAGCATGATTGGGCATGCTGAAGTCATGTGGTTACTTTCCTGTCTTTTCACTGGATGTTAGAGATTATAGCAGAAGTTCAGTGTAAGAAATACACAGGAGAATATGCATATTGACAAGGGGAGTGTAGAGGTGGGTGGGGAGTCTACTGGCATCACGAATCCACCCACCGATCTCCAGACAACAGACCCACCCACAGAATCTGCAGTTTTTCGGGTCTCATAGCAGACAGAGGGGAGACATTTGACAAGTAAAGATACATGCAGGAGGCTTGTATAGCCTTATAGATAACCCCTATGGCAGTAGTTTAGAAAGGATGACATTGGGTTTACATCCACTTTAAGATAACAATCTGTATATATATGTGCTTTATAATTTTTTTATTCCAACAAATCATTTAAAATAGAAACATGGAACAGGAGATGAAACTGTTAAATAGTGCTTATTATACGTGTTGAAATTAATGGATTAAGTAGTAAAATAAGAGCATGTCCTTGTTAATTGGGGGTTAACTCCCTGTGCACACAATAAACATTCCTCTCTTACTTACAAATCTGTCTGACGAAACTTACCTTTAGATATTAAAACGTGGATGCTGCCTATCTTTAAATTGCCCTTACCCTAACTTTATCCACAACATTTATATTCTTTATATAATTACTTCCTTCATAATTTCCTATGATCAGACTGTTCAGCCCAATCACACTGGCCTGAGCACCCAGGAAGCAACTATCATAATTATCTAAGCCATACTTGTGAAATTAACTCTGGAATAGATTACTCTAGATCTTTCTCTAGTTTGTGGCTCACTTTCTCATAGTTGACTTTCTCATAGTTTGTGCTTTGGTGATCAAAAAGGAAGAAATGCCAAAAAGGCAGGCAAAGGGCAAAGGACTAGTAACCAGTATAGCCTGTGGTCTCCCTGCAGCTGATATTTTTTAATTACAGACATAAATACTTTGTTCTGCACTGTCTCTGTATGGAGGCGGCTACCTTGGTAGAGGCAGGGCTTTGCCTCCAGCAAAAATAACATTGAGCAGCACAGCAGGGGCATCACCAAATCTCACTGATGCTAGCAGAGGCAGCAGTCCCTTAATCGCACATTGCAGATATACAGCTACAAGGCTGTAGATACAGGTACAGAGACAATACAGCTTAGACACAATTAACATTTCTAAATGTCCCCTATAACATAAAAAATCTTCACTTTTTGCGTTTAGTTTTACTTTAACTTTATTTTGTTTTCACTTTCAACATTTAGGAAATAAGAGACATGGATAAGACTTTGGAGACTTGGAAACAAAGAGAGACCACATCCACTAAATTGCAAGAAGAAGACCAGACCCAAGTTACTGCAGATTTATCTTGTGAAGATGATGACTTGCCTGTATCGGCAACTCTGAGAAAGGCACTTAGTAGACGCAAATACTTCGCAAATCTCTACCGTGACAGGTAAGTAATTTTGTAGATAACTGACCATCCCACTTACCTACTATGGATGTGCAAAGGTTTTTGGACACCCCTCCAAATGAGTTTAGGTGTTTCCAGTGACTTGTAATATTGACAGGCATTTTAGACCTCTGTACACTTCCAGTCTTGTGGCAACAGTTTAAGGAAGGTCCCTTTCTATTGTCTATAGTGCACAATGCCAGAACCATAATGACTTAGTTTGACTAGTTAAGGGAGGAGGAACTTGAGTGGCCTTCACAAAACCCCAACCTCAACTCTGTTAAACAGTTTTACAATGAATTGTAACACTCATTGAGAGACAGTTCTTCCCTCCCAACATTGGGTACATTTTCATTATAAATGTGTCCTTCTCCAATACTGTATAATGCAGGCTGTTCCCTCACTTTGTCCCCTGCTGCTGCCATATCCTCTGGCACTACTTCCAGGTTGCTAGTCAATCTCTTTGGCCATTGGGCGGCCACTGATGACGTATCATTCACAGAGGTTAACATTGACCCTGGCACCTGACTTTATTCTCAACATCTTACAGATGCCACAAGTGGGCCAGGGGTTTATGATGCTGGCCCATGCACCATACAGTGCACAAATAAAATATAAAAGAGCTAGGGCAAGAGGAAGATGAGAAAGAGTCAAGAGGAAAAAGTTTTGACAGGAGAGACTTGGCAGGTTACGTTTGATAAAAAAAAAAAAAACACTTCCTAGCAATTTGTTACATCCCGTTTAGTTCTATGCTTATGAGTTTGGAATGGGATATTCAACAAGCTCTTTTTGGTATGATGGTCAGGTGTCTACAAAGTTTTGGCCACAAAGTTCAGCTGCATACAAAGAATCTTTTTTTTTATTTTACAAAGGGCCTATGCGCAGGCACAAAACTTCATCAAACTTGAATGTCTGACTTTAGAAAGGGAACAATTGCCAGAGATTATTGGCCGCCTTTTAGGACCTTCATGAGATAGGTTTGAAAAATAGCCAGTGATTCCTGCTGATCTCTGCTGTGTGTACCTGCAGAAAACTATGAATAGGAGAAAAGGACTAGCACCTCCATTAGCTTTTATTTATTTCATTGAACATTTCTGAAACCCCAAAACCCAGGGATTTCCATGATCAAATATCAACTTCATTTTGAGGAAGTGCGGCGAAGTGCTGATCATTCAGCTGAAGTTTATATATGAAAAAAAAACTTAGATTTTTTTCTAGCTGTAACTAGTCTGTGTGTTTGTGATTTTGCCATTTTATATAAATATAGGTAATGCAATTCTTATGATTTCCTTCAACTCTTCTGTTTTAGCTCTCTATATGTATAGTAAAAAAAAAACTGTTGACATGCAAGTCATACTGGTACCTATTAAAACTGGTATTGATGATTATTTTGACAGTTTGGCAAAAGAGTGTTTGGGGACATATTGGGCATTCCATTGGAGTCTGTAATAAAAAAAAAAGAAGTTAGAAACCCAAGCACTAAAAGATAATAGAAAGTATGCAAAGGATCATTGGATTTCAGTATATATACAGCCAGAGAAGAGATGAACTGGCAAAACGTGTTCTGCTATAGAGAATTCATCCAATGTACACTATCTAGTGAATGTTTATACTGGTTAAAGTGTATCTATAGCCAAAACTTTTATATATCTAAAGCCAATTTTTTTTTTAATTACTTTTTGGATAGAGCAGAGAATTGATAAACCCATTGGAGAGTTTCCTCTTAACTTCCTCGCCATTCAGAATATAAAATCGTGCTTCTGTAACATAAATGCACTGACTACAAAAATACGTGAAAGAAAAAAAGTGTTCAATAAAAATGTGGCTTTTCACTTGTTCAATGTAATCTTAAATATTTAAATCGCAAACAAAATAAAAAAATGAAGCAGCAAAAGAATTGTTACCATTTCATTGTGCTGCTTCACCTATACATCCGCCCCATGCAGAAAACAAAGATGTTCCACCTGACAGTGGGAACAACCCACCAGAGTTGATTGGCCTTTTAATTACAGAGGTCGCAAAAGCGCAGAATCCTTTTGAGATCCTAATGCAATCTGACAATTTTTCTTCTTGCAAACTTCATCTCCAGGATGACATAAACCAGGGGTGTCTAACCTTTTGACCTTCATGGGCCACATTGGAAGAAGATGAATTGTCTTGGGCCACATATAAAATACACTAACAATAAGGATAGCTGATGAGCAGAAAAGGTCGGGCAGATCACAAAGTTAACGATCACTGATATAGATAATGTACCTATCTGAGTAATAAAACTTTTTTTATATATATAAAAGTAAAAGTGGGCAACATAAAACTATTGCGATATTTAACCCTTTCATGACTAAGCCTATTTCTGACATTTGGTGTTTACAAGTTAAAATCTGTATTTTTTGCTAGAAAATTACTTAGAAACCTCAAACATTATATATATATATATATATATATATATATATATATATTTAGCATAGAATCTAGAGAACAAAATGGCGATTGTTGCAGTATTTTATATCACACGGTATTTGTGCAGCGGTGTTTTAAAAACAACTTTTTGGGAAAAGGGATACTTTCATGAATTTCTAAAAAATAAAACAGTATAGTTATCCCAATTTTTTTTTATAATATGAAAGATGATGTTATGCCAAGTAAATAGATACCAAACATGTCACGATTTATAATTGCACGCACTTGTGGAATGGCGACAAACTTTAGATTAGAGTTACAGAGGAGGTCTAGTGCTAGAATTATTGCTCTCGCCCTGGAGATCGCAGCAATACCTCACGTGTGATTTGAACACCGTTTACATATGTGGGCGTGACTTCCATATGCGTTTTCTTTGCTGCACGAGCTGGCGGTGATGGGGGCGCTTTGAAAAAAAACATTTTTTCTTATTTTTTTTTATTTTTTTACATGATTAAATTGTGTTTTAAAAAAAAAAATGAAACCCTTTTATTGCTGTCACAAGGAATGTAAACATCCCTTGTGACAGTAATAGGTGGTGACAGGTACTCTTTATGGTAGGATCGGGGTTCTAAAATACCTCCGGTCCCTCCTTTGCACTTCAAAGTATTCAGATCACCGAAAACGGTGTATCTGAATACTGTATATTTTTTAAAATCCGTCGCCATTGGCAACCGAGTAAACCGAAAGTGACGTCATGATGTCACTTCCGTGTTTACATCCAGGAGACTGGAACAAAGTTGTTTCCGAAATCGGTATATGTTCGATCAGGCCTTCAGGTGGAACGGGAGGCCCAGGAAGAGCGGTGAAAGGCGCATCGGTTGTTATACCTGGAAGGCCGATCGCCGGCTCTAAAAAAAAACGGTACCAAGATAATGCCTGCAGCTGTGGGCATCATCCCTGTATAACCCCTGAAAGTGTACACTCGACGGGAATGGGTTAACACTGTTTTTGATAAAATAACACATCAATATCTGGTTGGATGGATGAATTCTCAATGAATTCTCAAGGTGCTCATCAGATATGTTGGTTCTAATTTTGCCCTTCATGTGTTTCGTTCTTGAAGATAGTTGCCCACAAATATAGGTGCTGCCAAAAACTGATGACATGAATAAGGCGTGATTGTGAAGAGTAGGATTGTTTTACTTAAGATAAAATGTATAAAAGTCCAGTAAAGGGACAGTCAATTGTTTTTTTGACTGCATATGTTTGTTGTAATTGTAAACATAATTTACAAAAAAATCCCCCCCCCCCAAAAAAATCTAAATTTTTAAGGCAAAATATTTTTTTTAGAATTGGAGTGGAGGGGGATTAGAACACCTGTCAGTTTTTATTGTGGTCTGTGCCCCGTTAAGGAGATTCACTCTCTCTATTTGTCCTATTTACTATTAGAATTTAAAGTAAAAGAAAATTCAAAATTGTGGGCTGTCCCATCTTGCAATGTTGACCCTAGTTTTGGTGGCTTGCCGGTCCCCAAGGGATTCCCCTAGTTTTCAAGGATTTCCTTTCTTCCTGTTTTGGCTATGGGACAGGAAGTAAACATAAATCTCTCAAATGGGGCACAAATGGTAAAAAATAAACCAACATGGCTTCCTTAATCTATCCAAAGAGAATAAAAAAAGTTTTGCCTATAGTTCTACTTTTAGATAAGTTAAGATTCTCTGTTGGTCCACATAGATAGTCGTCTTGAGCCACAGGTTGGACACCCCTGACACAAACCATAGTGTAATTATTTTTATTTAATAAAACCATAGCGGAATTCTATTTATTTAAATGAACAATTTCAACAAACAGATGCACTTACTTAGGCTAAGTTCACACCTGTTTATTCTCTGAAAAGCGATCTGTGGTGCCAACTGTCAACTGGACACTATGGGGTTGATTTACTAAAACCTGAAGTGTGTAAAATCTGGTACAGCTGTGCATGGTAGCAATCAGTTTCTAACTTCAGCTTGTTCAATTAAACTTTGACAATAAAGTAAGCTGTAAGCTGATTGGTTTCTCTGCAGTGCTGCACCAGATTTTGCACGCTCCAGTTTTAATAAATCAACCCCACTGTGTTAAATTTGCCATGCCTACAACGCAAAATATCTCAGGCGCAGGAAGTGAACTGCCCCCTCCAGCTATATAGTAGGATTTAGGTGGGTGGTGCGTAGGTGGTAAAACAAGGGTTCAATGGCCTGTTTTTATCACACTTATGGTGGCCAGTGTAAAGAAGGCCTATGGCAAGTATATCAAGAACTACGTATATAGCATTTGCTGCTATATCCCCGATGTCCACAGGTACTGGCTGTTAACCATGCACACACTTTCAGCCTCATTCAGTAGGGAAAGAAATGTTTCCAGGCATACCGATTTTCATCACTTGACTTCAACAAGACATTATTAGAAATCTCTCTAAGGCTGGGTTCGCACTAGAACACGCAGTGGCTCACAGCAGGGGTCCGGTGCGTCTCCATTCACCGATTCAGGTCTGATTTCAGCCTGAATTTTTGGCTGAATTCGGACTTAAAACGGACCAAAAGACGCACAGGGCTCCTGTGCAATTCTCCATAGAAAGACAGTCAAAATCTCCCGATATGCGAATTGGATGCAGGGAAAACTGCATGCAATTCGCATAAGTGTGAATTCAGCCTAAAGTAAGAGAAAAGACACCCGCCACTGGAACAAGTGTACCAGTTGGGGGGATCGCCTCTTTATTCCTGTTTAACTAATTACAAATTTGGGATTTTCACTTTCATGCCCAGGGAAAATTGGTCACCATGACAAACATTATGAATCTCCACAACGGGACACAGATGGCAATAAAACCTGACAAGAGTTCTAATCAAAGCTAAAAGATAAGTTTCAGCTTCAGATATAAAGTACTTTAACTTTATGTCACAGAGACACAACAAATAGATTTCCACTCCCTTTCTATCATGGTGACAATGATCTCAATGACAAATGGAGCAGATAAATCTTTCCAGGATGGAAGCAGATCTAAATTACAGCTTTTTTTTCTAATTCTATATTTTGGGCACATCACATGAATAATCAATCAGGCTATAATACACATCTTAGTGAACCATGTAAACGGGAATAATTTGCGTCAACAGTCGAGCTAAACCGTGAAGAATATAACATCCCATAGAAGACATTACTTTCACATCAAATGCAAATCCTTTGCCTATTTTTAGGATATCATTCTTTACAGAAGTTTTAACCCTTCCCTTGATTTAAGATTAAAAGGTTCTTTTTGAGGACCTGATCATTCCTGATAAAACAGAATTTCTCATGTACAGTGAGGGAAAAAAGTATTTGATCTCCTGCTGATTTTGTACATTTGCCCATTGACAAAGAAAGGATCAGTCTATAATTTTAATGGTAGGTTTATTTTACCAGTAAGAGACATAATAATAACAAACATATCCAGAAAAATGCATTTCAAAAAAGTTATAAGTTGATTTGCATTTTAATGAGTTAAATACCTATTTGACCCCTTTGTAAAACATGACGTGCTTGGTGGCAAAAACCTTGTTTGCAATCGGAGGTCACTCCAGAATGTGATTCTTCTTGAGCCACTCCTTGCCTTGGCCATGTGTTTTGGGTCTTTGTCATGCTAGAATACCCATCTACGACCCATTTTCAATGCCCTGGCTGAGAGAAGGAGGTTCTCACCCAAGATTTGACTCTACATGACCCCGTCCATCGTCCCTTTGATGTAGTGAAGTTGTCCTGTTCCCTTAGCAGAAAAACACCCCCAAAGCATAATGTTTGCACCCCCATGTTTGATGGTGGGGATGGTGTTCTTGGGGTCATAGGTAGCATTCCTCCTCTTCCAAACATAGCGAGTTGAGTTGATGCCAAAGAGCTTGATTTTGGTCTCATCTGACCACAACACTTTCACCCAGTTCTCCTCAGAATCATTCAGCTGTTCATTAGCAAGCTTCAGACAGGTCTGTGCATGTGCTATCTTGAACAGGGGGACCTTGCAGGATTTCAGGTCTTCACAGCGTAGTGTGTTACCAATTCTTTTCTTGGTGACTATGGTCCCAGCTACCTTGAGATCATTGACAAGATTCTCCTGAGTAGTTCTGGGCTGATTTCTCACCGTTCTCATGATCATTGAAACTCCACAAGGTGAGATCTTGCAGCCCTAGACAGAGGGAGATTGGCAGTTATTTTATGTTTCTTCCATTTTCGAATAATTGCACCAACTGTTGTCACGCTCTCACCAAGCTGCTTGGCGATGGTCTTGTAGCCCACTCCGGCCTTGTGTAGGTCTACAGTCTTGTCCTTGACACCCTTGGACAGCACTTTGGTCTTGACCATGGTGGAGAGATTGGAATCTGATTGAATGATTGTTTCTATAGACAGGTGTCTTTTATACAAGTAACAAGCTAAGATTAGGAGCACTCCCTTTGGCTGGGTTCACACTATACTACACGACAGTAGTACAACTTGCATCCTACTTTGCTCTGCGACATTAGTCCTACATTGGTCCTACATCCATCTGACTTTCATGAACAGGATACTACTTTGATATGACTTTTCAGATAGTACGACTTGTCCTTTGACCAATCAAAACTAACACACAATGGGAGGGGCTACAGCAGGGGGCAGAAAATAACACAATGTCAATGCCAAAGTCATATGGTTAGGACAAGGATCCGACTTTGATCCTACTTCAGTGATAGTCAGTGGGCTGAAGTAGGATAAAAGTAGAACCAAAGTAGTGCAGGGAGCATTTTCAAAGTCGGACCGACTTGTGTCGGACCAGTTAAGACGGCTCCCTTAGGGAAACATTGATTTTCACATGTCATGCGACATGAGCTGCCAATGTTGGAGCGTTTGTCATACCAGTGTGAACCTGGCCTTAAAAGAAGGCTCCTAATCTCAGCTTGTTACCTGTATAGAAGACACCTGGGAGCCAAATACTTATTTCACTCGTTAAAATACAAATCAATTTATAACTTTTTTTGTCATGCGTTTTTCTGGATATTTTTGTTATTCTGTCTCTGACTGTTAAAATAAACCTACCATTAAAATGTATAGACTGATCATTTCATGTCAGTGGGCATACATACAAAATCAGCAATACTTTTTTTTTTACCCCTCACTGTATGGTTTTCACTTTCCAGCTTGATGGCCCTGAAAAAGCCTGAACTCATACTTTTGACTGTATAGTGTATATAGCAATGGTTGAAGTAAACGTAAACAAATACAGTAAATGCTTTTCGCCAAGAGGGCATGGTTTCTGGAGCATAGATAAGATGTTATAGGAGCTTATGGGGATATTCAACGCGGGCTCCAGCTGTGGTCTTGTGAGGAAATTCACAAAGCCTGCACACTCTGACATCGACAAGAAATTGGTTTGAGATCCATTAGTATCACATTTTACTCCCTATTCATGGTAAATGAAATGCTAATGGTTCCAGGTTTGATTGGTTTGATTTTATCTGACAATTCATAAGCACTGCACTTACATATAAACCTTTCAGAAGCATTATAGCATTTTCTTGTTCAAGCTGTCAGTATCTGTTCTCCAGGAAGAGGACCAGTATTTTTCATTTGACAGTGGAGTGTACAGCAGGAAAAGTAAGGGTCACTTATCCTACTTGAGACAATCACTTTTATTTATTTCATTATGCTTTCTTTAGAATGCAGAGAGAGGAAATGGACTATGCACTGGTAGAAGATCAAGAGGAAAGAGCCCAAGTCTATGCAATGCAAAGATTATACAACCAGGTACTGTTAAATAACTGCTCCTTCAATGACATTCAAAGAAATGGCACTGCCCATGGCACAAAATGCCAGTTTAAAAGACAACAAAATGACATAAAAGAAATAGGTATATTTTTATTTAAAAAAAAACATTTTTTAAATATAAAATATATTTAAAATATGCAGATTTAAAGGATTACAGTGATTTAAAATGCTAAGTTCACCTATGAAACACGTTACAACAGTATTTAGGGTGGAAAATGTAACCTGTTCCGGCTCCTGCCTCCTTTCCCCCCAATTATGGACCCCCCCCACCACTTTCCCTGACAGCAGGTGGGGGTTCATCTCCCTGCACCCTCTGTCACTTTTTAAAAACAGCATGGCTGTGAAGGGCAACACCCACACAGCCACATCATTCATTCACAGATTCCTGTGAATGAATAAACTACAAGTACCATCTCCACCACAGCAGATGGACTTTCAGTTTCAATGGGCTGCGGGGTGCTGATGAGCATTAACACGTCCTTTGTCCCCTCCTCGAACAAAAAGCCTGTACAGAGTTATGGGCCAAAAGCTGGAGGACATGTCTGCAAATGAAAAAATAATACATCCACATTTTTGTTTTGCAATAATATGAGCATTTATTATTGTTTCTGTAAAAGTTGCAGATCTGTTTGCTGTCATTGCCATTGCAAGATGCACAAAAAAAGTAAATGGTACACCACATCTCAGCCTGCAGCCTTGTGACCTCTGTTTACATTGCACTGGGCTGCTGACAAAGCCACTCTTGACTACCACTAGAAGGGCTCTTCATCAGGATGAATATGAATCTAGTGTCCCAAGAGCTGCCCCTAGGTTCAGCTGCAGGCCAAGGTGATAGAAACAAAATTGACTTTTCATGTAAAAAAAATGATTACACTGGGAGACAGCTCATTGGAGGAAAGGCACACACACCCCCCCCCCCCCCCTCCTCCAGATAGGTAGAGACTTTCAGAGCTGTTCTGTGAGTAGAGCAGCTCTGCTGATCTATAGCACCCTCCCAGACACAAAATTCAGGCTGGTTTTATCACATGTGTGGGAGAACTTGTCATAAGTTATAATGCTGATAACAGAAGAACAGAGCTGGAGAAGGGCACAGAGCAGGTGAAAGCCATGGGACTTAGTGCTTTGAAGAGAGATGAGAAAACACTGCACATATACAGTATGTGCCCAGCTCAAATTTCATGAATCAGTTTACATCCACTTGGTAAAACTTACATTTTTTTTTTTCATTTTGAAAAGCGCAAGGGAGGGTTATAGTCCATCAGATTTTTGTTTTCCCTTCACTTCCTGGCCTGAAAGCTCTCTCATTTTCAGATCCTTTAGAGCAGGAGGGTAGACAACCTTTTAGATGTGGAGATCTACCTGGAAAACATGGAAGAAATCAAAGGTCAGCAGGGTGCAACACTTTTTTTAAAGAAATTAGCAAGCCCCCCAATAAACAGTAAGGATGGCAAGATGACTTAATTGAAAACTTGACATTTACTTTCAATTACGATTTTTATTTTCATGTCTGGGCATTAACCACTTAAGGATCGCAATGATTTACTACCTTAATGAACAGGGCATTTTTTGCAATATGGCACTGTGTTGCTTTAACTGACAATTTTGCGGTCGTGCAAAGCTGTACCCAAACAAAATTGATGTCCTTTTCTTCCCACAAATAGAGATTTCTTTTGGTGGTATTTGATCACCTCAGCGTTTTTTGTTTTTTGTGCTATAAACAAAAAAAGAGCGACAATTTTGAAAAAAAAACAACAATATTTTTTTTTCTTTTTGCTATAATAAATATCTCCCAAAAATATATAAAAAAACGAATTTCTTCCTCAGTTTAGGCCAATATGTATTCTTCTATATATTTTTGGTTAAAAAAAAAAAAATCACAATGAGCGTATATAGATTGTTTTGCGCAAAAGATATAGCGTCTACAAAATGGGGTATAGATTAATGGCATTTTTATATATTTTTTTTTATTAGTTCATTAGTAATGCCGGCGATCTGTGTTTTTTAGTGGGACTGCGACACTGCAGCAGATAGATCAGACACTTTTGACACTTTTTTTGGGACCAGTGACATTTATACAGCAATCAGTGTCATAAAAAGGCACAGATTACTGTATAAATGGCAGGGAAGGGATTAACACCAGGGGCGATCAAAGGGCTAAATGTTTTCCCTGGGAGATGTTTCTAACTGTAAGGGGGCTGGGCTGTCTGGAGGAGGACAGAGATCGCTGTTCCTAGTCACTAGGAACAGATGATCACTCTCAGCTCCCCTGTCAGAACTGGGATCTGCTGTGTTTACATTGACAGATACCCATTCTGCCCTTGTGTGGAGCGATCGCAAGGTGGCTGGCGAACAATGTGCCCTCTGGCCACGTGCCCAGTTTTTCGGGGCAGTGCACGCACCTGCTATAGCTATTACATGAAGCGGCGTACAATGACGGTAATAGAGCTAACCTGCTGCACTATAACTGCAGTGGCTGGTCTTTAAGTGGTTAATTCGTCACCCCCAGAAGGCTGATGCTAGAGTCCATCATGAAAGTAGACAATCTGGAACTGCAGGCTGATTTGCTTGACTAATTTCAGACCTAGTTATCTGCTTTAATTTCTGGCCAGTATAAGTAGTATGTAGGGCAGCGTACAGAAGTCAGAAGGATGTAGGGCAGTATCCAGAGGTCAGTAGGTTAGTAGGATGTAGTACAATATACAGAGGTCAGTAGGATGTAGGGCATTTTACAGAGGTAAGTAAGATGTAGGGCAATATACAGAGGTCAGTAAGATGTAGGGCATTATACAGAAGTAAGTAAGATGTAGGGCAGTATACAGAGGTCAAATTTACAGGGCCAGTAAAATGTAGGGCAATAGCATTTAGGGCATTATACAGAGGTAAGTAGGATGTAGGGAAATATGCAGAGGTCAGTAAGATGTTGGGCAATACACAGAGATCAATAGCATGTAGGGCAGTGTACAGAGGTCATTAGTATGTAGGAGGGGGGTCAGGAGAGTATAGTATTTGGGTGTCAGAAGGGCACAGTATAGGGGGATCAGGAGGGCTGGGGAGTCGAGAGAGCTTGGCAGTGGGGGAACAGGAGGGTGTATTATTGGGGGATAAGGAGGGCTGGGTTGTCAGGAGGACACAGTACTGTGGGATCAGGAGGGCATGTGGGGGGTTAGAAGGTAATGGTACTGGGGTTTCAGGAGGGCATGTGCTTGGGGGAATCAGGAGGGCTGGGGTGGCAGAAGGGCATGGTGCTGGAGGATCAGGAGGGCATGGTGCTGGAGGTTCAGGAGGGCTGGGGTGTCCGAAAGATACAGAAGTTGTTTTTAAATGCAGAGGTGCAGGGAAGCTGCAGTGGCAAACCTACATCTACATGCTGATCCCCGCCAGCAATCCTCTCTCACCTTCCCAGATTATATCACCCATCGCTTGGATCAGGGAGGGTGGCCTGGCAGGGATGAGGGTGCAACACTCAGGGGAAGAGCTTGGGTGTGTTCAGAAAGGAGCCCGTCTGAGATATTCTGTAGTCTTTCCCTGCCCCGCAGCTGCACGTATGCAAGAGTCCAGAGAGGTCTCTGCAGCCTAGGATTGGGTGAGCGTGCGCCTGTGCCGCTCTGCCTCTCTAGGGAAAGGACTGGGTCAGCAACACTGGGACGTGTTTGCAAACTATCTGTCAGCGGTTGAGGGGTAGATCGTGATCAATGGGTTGCTGACCCCCATTCTAGATCATAAATGCTACAAGATTTTGTTCACCATACTCTGTATGGGTTCTTCTATAGAAATATATGAACAACTCACTTGGATGGGGTATATTATCTAGCCTAGTACCCAAACTTCAAGACCTGGGTAATCGATTACTAGCAGCAACTCACACACACAAATCGATCTACAAATACTTTATTCAACCTCCTATGTTTTATTAATATTAAGAACTGTTCCGCACCAGATGCATTGTTATACATTTTTCTGCATCTTCCAGTGCAGACATAATTTATACACAGTAAATGAATTGTTCTCAATGTGTTCCTGTTAATGTATTGAGTTGCAGTGCATTATATGGCATCATGTGTGCTATACACGTGATGATGTTTAGTATGTTAAAGCATTAACAATACAGTACTTTTTATCCTTTATTGCATGTCACTCAGCCCTGCCGATCTCTTCCAACCTTTTGAAAATATTCCTGAAGGGTGGGGGGGGGGTGGGGGAGTAGTCACTGAGCACATGTAAACCCTGTAGCAGCATATACAGTTGTTGCAAATATAGGGATTGGAAGTGTATGTAAACCCCCTATCTCGTTTTCAATATGTTTAGCATCATGCCTCACTGTATTCAGTTTTTTTGTCCTAACTATAGATCATACCAGTAACAGCACTTCCTGATGCAGGGTGACAATGCTACACCATTACCTCTATATTGGTGAAAAAGAAGGGGAATTGGGACTTTAAACCTCTGTCTCAATATCAGCAGCATGTTTAGCCTTTCATGTACTCTGATTAAGTTGAGCTGTCCAACTCCAGGAAAATTAAAAATGTTCCCTTGCGGTGGAGCTGTGCCTGCACTACAAGGGCTGATTGCTCATTTAGGACTTGTTAAAGTAGATCTATTTCTTGACTCCTCCACGCTGCTAGATCAGTCCTGGCAGCATCTTCTTCCCAACGTTCCAGCAGTCTAAGGTCCTGATGTCATCAAGACCAATGTAGGATCAAGGCACAGTCCAACGGTGGAGCCTGGGGGAGTGCTTTCTGCCAGGGGAGCGGAGAATCAGGTAATTTTAAAGTGTTCACCTTTACAGAAAATCTGTAAAGGTGACCTAACACTGGACCCCCACCCCACCCCAGCCCACCCCACCCCAGCCCACGTACACTTACCTCCCATGATCCTGAGCTGCCAGTGTTCCGTCAATCCACTCCACTGGTCCAGGGATTGGAAATCCTTGCTGCTTTCTCTCCTCTGCGTTCAGTGCTGCCAGGACTGACCAGATTCGCATGGTCAGCACCATCGCATTGATGGCGCTGACCAATCACAATCTGTCTGGTCTGTCTTTACAGCTCTGTGCAGAGAGGGGAAAAAGCAGCAGGGATTTATGGAGCAGCTTGCAGAAGCGCTGACAGCTCAGGATCGCTGGAAGTAGGTACAGTGGGGCGGGGGTCCAGTGTTAGGTCACCTTTACATATTTTCTGTAATGGTTAACTAACCCTTTAAGTGCTTCTCCTCTCCCCTACACTAAGCAAGTAGTTAACCATTGTAGTGCAGGTGTAGCCCCAGTAGTAGTTGGGCTTGAAGTTGGCTGTTAAGATGTATATCTTATAGATCTGCTAAACAGCCCAACAGCCAACTGAATTATAGTACTCATTAGGTAATGACATGGTATTGTTAACCTGCAACAGAAAGTATTGTTGCGATCAGAATTTCCAAGAACACAGGCACCAAACCAGGTAGTAAAGGCAAACCTAATATATTGTCACCCAATGTGGTTGGTAACTAAGCAAGCAAAAAATGGATTCACAATGGTAATAGCAGAATTTAGTATACAGACTGCTTAAGGCTGGGTTCACACTGATGGGAATTGGATACAGAGAAATGTGAGCCGGTTCACACAGCTCCAGGGTGGCCGCGGAGCGCACAGGAACAGGGTCCTGTGCGTCTTTGGCTCTGTTTCAGGTGCAAATTCAGCCAAAAATTCAGACCTGATTCACAACTGAAATGGTGTACAGGGATGCACCAGACCCCTGCTGTGAGCCATGGCTGCAGCTAATGTGAACCCAGCCTAACAGTAGGGACTAGGCATAAGATGACATTTGGTGCCCAGATCAGCATAAACAGGAGCAATGCCACTTCAAATGCAGCAGTGAGCAGTAGTAAAGTTTTAATCTACAGAGTGCTGCTAGAACTATACTTCTAAAGTGAATTTATGCCAGTGATGCTAGTCCTCGACCAACTGGGCTGGGTATACACTGTCCAAAAGAAAATGAGGATGGTAGTGGAGGAGCAAGAGAACAATGGGGGCTTGCAGAATAATTATTATGGGAGAGGCGGTCTTTTGAGATGTTCTTCTGATGGCTATCATTGGAGCCCTTTAAGATCATTGGTGCAATTTTTACTATAGTCCCAGTAACCTTCAGTATAGGTATGGTATAGTAGTCTCGGCAGAGGTGCAAAGTAGATGTGGTTCATATTCTGTAAAGGTTCGGTATAATGCAGTATAGGGTTGGTATAGGCAATCTTGGTTTGAAATATGTGTGGCATAGAGTGTAATATGGGTATGGTATCGATTGGGTATGCTTGGTGTCCTGCTCTCAGTGGCTCAGTCCCTGCTAGCAGTATCAGCAATGGGCGAATGGCCCTCTCACCAGTTCTCAAGATGCTGCAGTGATCTCTCGCTGTAGAAGGGAAGGTCCCTCAGTCTCTTCTCTAAAAGATTCCGATGATCAGTGGCGAGCTGAAATATGGTGAGTGAATGCTGTAATGGGGGTGGTGCTATGCTGCCCCCTGGTGTACTTACTTCCAGTCTCGTACTTGGATCTCCGCTGGTATAGTTTCCCACTAGCAGGCGAATATCCAGACAGAGGTGCTCTCTCTAACTACCTTGGTGCCAAGAGGAAGAACTTTCCCATGCCGTTTAATAAAAATAATCTCTCCACTCTTTCTACTGCACAGTACCTATTGAGTCTGTAGTGTAAGGAGCCTATTCTTCCTATTATATGGCTGCCGTCTCAAATTACAACTCCTAGGATTCTCAGTGCTCAACATAGAGGCCTATGGGTTTGCTTGCTTTTAGATCTCCTCCTCCTGGCTGTAGGAGAATGATGCAGCATAACATCAGTATCTCAGTAGAAGGGGAGAGAAATAAAAGGTAATGTCTCCTTCTCCATATTGCTGTAGGTCAGCACCTGGCTACATTTGCATCCGATTCAGGAAAGAATATTTGCATACTGTAAGTCATAATGCCAGACCTACTGAAAAATAGAATTTGGGTTTACATACATTTTTAATACTTTTTTTTACACAAGCATATCAAGTGACCTGTTGTATTGGACTATATTAGCTCTTACTGGAGTTCTTCCTCAATTGAATATTGCACATCTCTGAACTAAAGCCTGAGAAGACTTAACCCAGTTATTTATTTTACTAATACTTGTTATTCACTGATATCATTGTGGCAAATAAGTGACGATTAATTTTGCCTGACAGTGACTGCCTGACATGGTGCCATTAATTCTCTCCAGGGCACCCGATTGGCAGCTTATCTGACTAAACGATCCCTGGTACCAGAGGGCATGTTGCAGCGAGTACTCAGCCTATTGCTTCCTGCGAGCTCAGAGAGTGAAATCTCCTCCCTGCTTCATTCACTGGGCCATAAATATTCAGACCGAGTTCCAGAAACTGGCAGCATTGAGGATGGAGCTGACAGCTGGAGGAAGAGGTAAGAGCTTGTCAGTTTCTGCTAGCAAAAATCCAATTGCATTGTATTGTTTCAGGGGTGAAAAAAAAAAATCTATCCTTGGGCTGATAACACAATGTCAACACTCCGCAGGATTCCTAACGAGAAACGATAATTGTTTGCCCGCTTTTTCCTCTGAACATTAACTTTGAATTACCCTTTTACCAGTGAAGGATTCACCTGGGATTACTGAATGTTATTGAAGTGCATTGCCTGCTCTCTACATGTGCCATGTTCAGACAAATAAGAAAGCTCCGGGATATGATGGGCTGATGAAAGAAAAAAGGGGCCCATGGTAGCTGATAAGAAATCCAAGTGTCATTTCTGTGTTTTGGATTACATCTCCAGACCAGCCTTCTTCAAACAAGGTGCTGCTCAGGTTCTTCAGGGGTGCCATTAAAAAAAGCCTAAAAATTGCCCCATATAGAAAGAAATATAAAAAGAAAAATTCAGCACTATAAATTAATAAATGCAATATGTGTAAAGTCTCTATGAAGGGTAAAGAAGGTGCATACATTTATAATGTGACAGTTTGATATAAATGAAACCACAGATATATAAATATATGAATAAGGTGTCCCTGTAAAAATCAAAAATCCGGGTATAGATAATCGGCTGTCAAAATATCACCCTCGGTGTCTTTCCTCCACCAAATATACGAAATGCAAGCACACCAGAGCCTAAAAAATTGCCCAAAGAATTTCAAAATGCTGGCAGGTGGCTCAAACCTGCCTTTTTTTGTTACACAAAGCCACAAGATTTTATTATCTAGCTTTACAATCTTGGGCACCATGCAGAACAACCACTGACGTCCTAACAACTGATGATGTCACAGTTAATAAGAAGCATGTCAGGCACCTGCGGTCTTTGTTTACCCCTCTTCATTAGCACTGGTGTCACAGTAGAGAAATACTGGAATGCTGCTCAGTACCAGTGTGCAAAGGTATATTTGTGTTGTTTAAAAAAAAAAAAAACACTTCTAATGTTGGGTGTCGTGTGTGGGTGCTGCTGCGATATACAAAACAATTTTTTTTTTTTACATTTTAAAATGGGGTGCCTTGAGCATAATTTTAAAGAATTCCTTCATTGAAAAAAGGTTGACAAACTCTAGAACAGGGATCTCCAAACTTTCTAAACAAAGGGCCAGTTTACTGTCCTTCAGACTTTAGAGGTTCTGGACTGTGGCCAGTGGGAGATGAAAATGTTCTGGTATCAGTGGGAATAATCAATGCCCTGTTTTTAATACTAGGGGTAGTAATAGTGCCCCATTATTGGTGTCAGTGCGAGGTCCAGTACCCCATTGTTGGTGTCAGTGGCAAGAACTATGCCCCATTGTTGATGACGGGGGGGGGGGGGATAATGCCCCAAGAGCCATATAAAATCAAGCAAAGGACTGCATCTGGCTGCCCTAGATTATGGGTCTCCAAATTGCGGTTCGCGGGCCAGATGTGGCCATTTGCTTGCCTTTATCCGGCCCTTGGGGTACTAGTCTTTCCACTGATATTAAACACTAATATGACCACTGACATCAACAATTGGGCATCATTTCTGCCACTGACAACAATGGGGTGCTATTTTTCCCACTGACACCAACAATAGGGCACTATTCCTCACCCTAATACCAAAGATGGGCACCACTTACTCCCACTGATGCCAGAAAAAAAATTCTATTCCTGCTGGCCACAGTCCAGCCCACCTAAAAACTGAAGGACAGTAAACTGGCACTTTGTTTAGAAAGTTTGGAGACTCCTGCCCTGGGCCATTCATTTTAACAAAAATCTTCCCATAAGATTATATGTGCATTTAACAAATTTAAAGCGGACCTTTCCCATATTTTACTAAAATTTCCATCAGCATGCATGTCTGAAATCATCCAAAACTGTGTTTTTTTTTTTTAAGTGTCTTTATTTACTTGCTTCCACTTCCTGGTTTCCCTGAAGACACTGATGAGGTAGTCCTGGCTGCACCGATGCCCCCTATCACGTACCTTATCTGCAAGATCTTACAAGATTTTGCAAGATCTCACAAGATTGTTGTACTATGCATGCAGCACATGATTAAAACGCATGACGTCTTGCGGCTCATCTTATGCATCTGTTTAAAGCGGTGTTCTGCTTAAAAATAAAACAAAAAAATACTTCAGCTGCTGACTTTTAATAATCGGGCACTTACCTGTCCCAGGGTCCAGTGATGCGGGGATCGAAGCCCCACTCGTCTCCCCCTCCACTCGGTGGCACTGGCATTGTAACTGTGGGCGCCCAGCTGTGGCTTCACAGCCAGGCACCCACTGCACATGCGCGAGCGGCGCGCAATAATCTGGGACCTGACATGACTTTGTCTGATAAGCGCCTGTACAGACGCTTGCCAGTGGGAGATTGAGCTGGGAGAAGCTGCCCCCTTCCTTTGCCTGGTTGATCAGAGGGGAGGAGGTAACCCTCAGGTTTCCACCAGAGGTAGTGGGCAACTTTCTGCTACTTTGCCGCCTGCATTTTTTTTCTCCCTCCCTGCTCACTTCCTATAGCTATACAGCTTTATCTAGCTGTATCACTCCTTGAACAGTGACAATGTGCTGGGTGTGTGCTGTCACCATGCAATATATGCCATGCATATTTTATCAGGCTCTGTGTTTCTTCTGCAATAACCTCTGTTAACAAATTACTTTAGAATTTACACTGAACTGCACATGCAGTTGGAGAGCTTGTTAGAAACAGTTTATTTTATTTAGCTGAAAAGAGGTTTGTAAAGGGCATTAGCACTAAACATACCCAGGTGCAAAAAAGGGGGCCACTGGTGCAACTGCCAAAAAAAAAAAAAAACAATAGGCAAGAAATGATAAATGAACTAAAGGAGTCTTTTTAGTCCTTGAGAAAAGTCCATAAAAATCACAGTGGCATGAAGTGTAAAATTCCAGCAGCGTCAGCGGGATCTGGGGAGGCTCCCACCAGAAAACCATATATAAACAGGAAAAAGAATGAGAGAAAAGCACCACTACCTAAGTGTAGCATTTATTAAAACATATTGGTGAAATAAGAGAACACAAAAATAAACACTCATACTTAAAAAATATAAAAAATTATATCAAAAAGTCTCCACCAGGTGGTCAGTGGTGAGCAAGCCCCTCCATGTGGATGTGATGTAAGGTGCTTGGAACCATGAAGTTGGCCAGGGGAACACCAGCAAGAGCTGGCAAAAGCAGCAGACCGAGCGTGTATATCACATGGATGAGAAGCACTGTGAACAGCAGGAAAGTGTTGCAGGCCCACGAAATGGGCGTAATGATGTCAGGTGTGATGTCAATGGGAATGGTTATGCATTTTGGGGTGTGGCACCCTTTTTGCATAACCACGCCCATCAGCGATCATACATGACATCGTCACAGCCATTTTATGGGCCTGCAACACTTCCCTGCTAATCCACATTGGTATCATCCATGTGATATACACTCTCGGTCTGCTGCTTTTGCTGGCTTGTAAGTATCTTGTGATTCCCTTCGCAGCTGCACTCAGACTGGAAGGAGGAGGGGCAGCATTACCTGCCAATCGGCTATGTTGAATGCACATGTGGCGGACATGGGACATACTGACAGGAGCAGAGAGAGCGGTGTGAGAAGAGCTATGAACTGCTTCTTCACTGTCCAATCACAGACTAGAAGCCGGGACATGACCTAACTTTATCGCTTAGCTGCTGCAGATGAAAATTCAGGTCACCAGTAGTATAGGTCATAGTAGTATACATCTCATCACTGGATGGAGAATTACTGCTCCAATATATGTTTTCACATTGTGTATTTAGTAGTTTTGCTGGCGTTAAATTTAATGATTTTTATTGATGTATACAGATGTTTATATTGATACACTATATTGTCAGAAGTATTCTGACATCTGCCTTTACACGCACATGAACTTTAATGGCATCCCAGTCTTAGTCCGTAGGGTTCAATATTGAGTTGGCCCACCCTTTGCAGCTATAATAGCGTCAATACTTCTGGGAAGGCTGTCCACAAGGTTTAGGAGTGTCTATGGGAATGTTTGACCATTCTTCCAGAAGGTCAGGCACTGATGTGAATGAAAAGGCCTGGCTCGCATTCTCTGCTCTAATTCATCCCAAAAGTCTGCTACAGGGTTGAGTTCCTCCACCCCAAACATACTCATCCATGTCTTTATGGACCTTGCTTTGTGCACTGGTGCTCAGTCATGTTGGAACAGGAAGGGGTCATCCTGAAACTGTTCCCACAAAGTTGGGAGCATGAAATTGAACTAAGGGTCTTGGTGTGCTGGCGCCTTAAGTGTTCCCTTCACTGGAACTAAGGGGCCAAACCAAAACCTTGAAAAACAACCCCACACCATAACCCCCCCTCCACCAAATGATTTGGACCAATGTACAAAGCAAGGTCCATAAGGACATGGATGTGGAGTTTGGGGTGAAGGAACTTGAGTGACTTGCATAGAGTCCTGACCTTAACCCAATAGAACAAATTAGGGATAAATTAGAGTGGAGACTGTGAGCCAGGCCTTCTGGTCCAACACCAGTGCTTGACCTCACAAATGCACTTCTGGAAGAATGGTCAAACATTCCCATAGACACACTCCTAAACCTTGTGGACAGCCTTCCCAGAAGAGTTGAAGCTCTTATAGCTGCAAAGGGAGGGCCAACTCAATATTGAACCCTACGGACTAATACCTGATGTTAATAAAGTTCATGTGTGTGCAAAGACAGACGTCCCAATACTTTTTTTTAATATAATCTTTATTTTATAATTTTTTTCAATTTCCATACATGTATTTATATTGATCCATAAACCATTGTATAATCTATTGTAATTTAGTTTGTTTTGCTGAATCATTGTAGATTTGATACATGTTGTAAAGAAAAATGAAGCAGCTAGTTGGGTGTGAATTTGCACTTGGTAACGTTACTCTTCTATATACTGCAGAAAACATCAGGATCTGTGGGTGGCTATGGAGAAGCAGATCAGGGAAAGTCTGGCCATCCAAGACGAGGAGAAAAACACATTTCCCCCAAGAAAGAAGAGAAGGTGAGTAGGGATAGGGTGGATTGTCGTCACCAGCCGCCTGTCACAGGCGGCGGTGGTGCTTCACATGTTGTATGGCTTTATAATGATACATCTGTGCACTTTGCTGTAATCATTTGCCTGCTTTTTACTAACTGGAGATGCCGGGTAATAGCAGGCTATTTTCCTTGTCAATGAAAGATTTTGCCTGCAAGCAGTGTCTGTCTTTCAGACAACAACATTGGAGAACTGAAGTAAACACCGTGCATTGTAAAATCTCGCCGGCAATTTCTAGAAAAAAAAATTGATTTCTCCACATGACAAGAATTGTTATCTGTATATGTACGTGCCGCGGTCCATGTTTTGTCAGTATTTACTGTATGTGTCTTGGAATATATAGTGAAACATGGTGACATTGCTTTCTTATAGCCTTGCTGTTCCAGATTCAGGCTCCATGCACAGTAGTGTTTCTCATAAACTCAAAAAAAGCTATAAAAAAAACAATAGATTAAAAATTCTGATACTATAAATACTTCTAGTAGCATTTTAGGAGAATTCGCATTTTATTTGCATTTTTGCAGTACTTGATGAAAAAATATTTTTTTAAAAAGCTGATATTTTAGTAGCATTTAGGAGCATACGGCACTCCAAAAAACTACAAAAACTATTTTCTTGCTTCTCCTAGATGCTGAAGCTCAAAAAATGCTAATAGTCTAAAGTAGTGTGCATGAACACATAGGATCGATAACACTACTTCGCTTCTAGGAGCAGGGGGAAAAAATGCTAATAACAGCTTCTAGGAGCTTAAAAAAATGCTAGTGTGCATTAACCGCTTGCCGACCAGCCGCTGTCATTTTACTGCGGCAGGTCGCCACGATCCCGCAAACTATCGTACCTATAGGTCGGCTCACGGGATAGCAGGTGCGCGCATGTGTCCACTGCACTGTGGGGGTGCCGATCCTCGTGGCCGCCGGTCGCGATGACTGGTAGCCACGAGCGATCGCAGGCACGAGAGGCAGAACAGGGAAGTGTGTGTAAACACACACTTCTCTGTTCTGTTCTGAGAGGGGTGACAGATTGTGTGTTCCTAATAGTCAGTCCCCTCCCTCTTCCGTTATAAACACGTAGCAGGGAACACAGTTAACCCCTTAATCGCCCCCTAGTGTTAACCCCTTCCCTGCCAGTGACATTTATATAGTAATCAGTGCATTTTTTTTTTTTTCTTTTTGCCACTTCAGCGAATTTTCGTGAGGTCCAATCCGTTTAACGTTCATTTACGTTGTCCTCATCTTCACATCATTGTAGCATTAATTTTTCTAGTTTATATCCCAAAAAATTCCTCTCTTTTTTTTTTTTTTTTTTTTTTTTTTTTAAAGGCAAGTATAATGCAGGGAATAGAATACACGAAAAAAGAAAAAATATCAAATCAACCCCTACAAATTTCTCCCTCTCTCATCTCCCTTGCGCCCCCCCCCCCCTTCCCCACCTCCCATCCATCCCCCCCTCTACCTAACTATGCGTGGAGGTTTAAACCTTCTCATATTCTTATATGCTCGGCGTAGCTCCATGATTTTTTACATTTTTTCCACTCTTGCCATATATCTACTACTAACATTCCCTTATCCTCATGGCTTTCCCTTCGCCTAGTCATACGGTAAGTCTCTTCCACTGTATCAATCCATTCCCATATTGCTGGACTTTCCTCTTTTTGCCTATTTTTTGGTATCAATCTTTTGGCTGCATTTAGAAGATGCGGGACCAATGATTCCTGATACTTTTTCATTTCCTCTCCAGTACCATGAAATAATACTACCCATGGGTCCTCTGAAATTGTAATATTTGTAATTTCTTTTATATAATGTAGGATCCTTTTCCAGTATTTATTTATTTTAGGACAATTCCACCACAGGTGGGTCATTGTTCCCAATTCCCCACATCCTCTCCAACAATCCCTTGACTTACTTGGTTGAAATTTGTGAATTTTGTCTGGGGTAGCGTACCATCTAGAAATACATTTGTAATTCATTTCTGCTGTTCTGCTATCGGCTGCTGATCTATGTATGAGTTTAAAAATTTTCCCCTGGGTGCTTTTATCACATTGTGTGCCCACTTCCATTTCCCACTTCTGTATATAAGGCGGGCTCTCCAGCTCCCCTTTCTCGGTTAGCAGCCTATACAACTTAGAGATTATCCCCTTGGAATTATCTGCTAAACAAAGCTTCTCCAGGGGTGACCACTCCTCTTCCGTTTTTAGTGGTTGTGGTAGGCTTCTCACAAAGTGGGCCAACTGGAGGTACCGCCACTCATCTATTCTTCCTAAATCCCCCTTGTGTTTTAACTCATGTAGTGACAAAATCCTTCCTCCTTTTATAAGGTCCCGAACCTGTGCCTTCTCTTTTTTCAACCAATTCCCACTATTAATTTTTAGCCCTGGAGGGAAGTATTCATTTTCTTTTAACTCTATAAGTGGAGAGTTATATTGACTATTCAATTGCTTATATACCCTATCCCAAATCCTAAGTGTATTACGTGTCAAAATATTTGTGCCTGCATCAAGTGTCCTGTGTTTAGGCGATTCCATACTATCTTATTCAACTGTGTTTTACTAAAAACATTTTCTATGTTTACCCATCTTTTTTCCTTATTATTTTCCCTTACCCACTCTATTAATCTCGACAACACGATAGCGTTATAATACTTTTGTATATCAGGTACAGCTAATCCCCCTTGACTTTTGCTTCGTTACAGGGTAGTGAAGGAGACTCTAGGTTTTTTTTTATTCCATATGAATCCCCCTAACAGTGTCTTAATCTTCGTAAAATAGTACTTCGGTATCTCTATGGGGATCATCTGGAATTTATATAAAATTTTTGGTACAATGAACATCTTAAGTGTATTAATACGTCCCATCCAGGTCAGTGGTCTATTTACCAATCTATTACTTTCTTTCTTGATTTCATCTAGCAATGGGACAAAATTTAATTTAAACAATTTCTCTACTGAGGTTGTAAGTTTTATTCCCAGGTAATTTAATTCCTTCCGCCAAGGAAACCCAAATTTTTTTTGAAGCCAGCTCTTTTCCAATTTGCCCGTATTGATATTGAGTATCTCAGATTTAACTTGGTTAATTTTAAAGTTCGAAAGTTGGCCATACTGTGCTATTGCTTCTGTCAACTTGGGCATCGTATTGCTTGGCTCCCTAATATAGAATAACACATCATCGGCAAAAGCGGCCAATTTATGTTCTTCTTGTCCTATTATAATTCCCTTGATCTGTGGATCCTTGCGAATCGAGGCAAGCAGTGGTTCTAAGGACAGCACAAACAGCAGGGGTGATAGAGGACACCCCTGCCTTGTGCCGTTTTTCATCTCGAAGGGTGGGGATAGCATACCATTGATCTTAATCCTTGAGGTTGGGTGATAGTAGAGTGTCCTAATCCTTTGAACCATTTTGGGTCCCACTCCCATTGCCTCCAGGGTTCGGAACATAAATCCCCAGTCTACCCTGTCGAAGGCCTTCTGGGCATCAATCGACAGGAGTAGACTCGGGCTCCCTCTCTCACCCTCTTGGGACAGAAGGAGCAATGTTCTCACTCCATTGTCCCTTCCCTCCCTTCCGGATATAAAGCCCACTTGGTCGGGATGTACTAATGTGTTCATCAGGGCCCTCATTCTACTAGCCAGAACTTTAGCAAACAGCTTTGTATCGGCGTTCAGTAAAGATATGGGCCTATAATTAGAGCACAAAGTCTCATCCTTCCCGTCCTTCCGTATAACCGTTATGGATGCGGACCTTGCTTCCTCACTCATTTCATATTCTATCCCAAGTCCATTTAAATAATTGCATAGATGAGGTATTAATATTTTCTTAAATTTCTTAAAATAGTATACAGTAAACCCATCTGGGCCCGGACTTTTACCAGAGGCTGAATCCACAAGTACCTTTTGTAATTCTTCCTCTGAAATGGGTCTCTCTAGTAATTCCATTTCTATTTCAGTGATTTTTGTTAATTGGGCTTTTTCCAAATACTCCCCCACTTTTAGGTCCTTTTCTTCTGCCTTTAGCCCTATGGGCTGATCTACTGCGTATAATTTCTCATAATAACTCTTAAATATTTCCGCAATCTCACTTGTTCCGTAGACCATATCCCCTTTACTTGTCTGAATTTTTTCTATGTAATTTCTGGACTTTTTCTTTTGTAATCTTCTTGCTAGATATTTAGTAGGTTTGTTGTCTCCATAGTACCTGTCCCTAGCTATTTGGTTAAACGTTTTTTGAGTTTCCTGTTCCATCAGGGTTTTTAATTCATCCCGCTTGATTAATAATTTTTGGAAGATTACCTTATCCTGGTTCGGGTGTTTTTTATGTTGCTGTTCTATTCTAAATATTTCCTCTATCAAAGTTTTGATTTTTTCCGATCTCTCTTTTTTTTTCTAGCTCCCAATGATATCAGGATCCCCCTAATATAGGCTTTGTGGGCCTCCCATAGATTCTGACTTGATATATTCTCGGTGTTATTGATCGTGAAATATTGTTCTAATTCTTTATTGATCCTCTCTTCCCCCTCTACATCCTGAATTAATCCTTCATTTAGCCTCCAAGTGAAGGTCTTACATTCCCCACCCCTTAGTCACAGCTTCATCCTAACAGGGGCATGGTCAGAGAGTGTAGCAACCTCTATCGAGGTCTCTTCAACCATTTCCAAGATTCTATGATCAACAAAAATATAATAGATCCGGGAGTACATCCTGTGCACCGAGGAATAGAACGTGAAATCTTTCTCGTTTGGATGCTGTACTCTCCAAACGTCTACTAGTTGGCAAGTATGTAATTTTTGTTTTATTCTTTTTAATTGCACCTTACTAGTCTCCTGTGCCCCGGATGTACTATCCAATCCCGGATCGACGCAAAAATTCAAATCCCCCATCAGAATCGCTGGTCCTCTCCCAAAATCTGTTAATTTCCCCAGAAGACCCCCTAAGTATTTTGTAGGGTCGCGATTAGGGGCATAAATATTGATCAGAGTACATTCCATTTCTCTCAGTTTACCTCTTAGGGCTAGGTACCTTCCCTCCGGATCTACTAATCTTTCCTCTAAGTTAAACTGTATCTTCTTTGAGAATCCTATAGCCACTCCCCTTCCTCTACTTGTTATCGCATCTCCGTAGTATCACACTGGGAACTCTTTTGAATATAACTTAATATTTGCCTTATGAGAAAAATGAGTTTCCTGTAAAAAAATTACCTCCGCTTTATAATGCCTAAGTTCCTTCAGTATCTTATGCCTCTTACTAGGCGTGTTTAAGCCTTTGACTTTATATGTCATAAAATTTATGGCTTGCATTTTGGATCTCTTGGATAACTATGGAAAATCTCCTTCTTGCTTCTACACCGGGCAATAACCTCTCTAGCATAGATTTTCCCTCCCCCTTCCCCCCCCCTCCCCTCCCCCCCCTACCCCTCCCCCTCCCCCCCTCCCCTCCCCCCCTACCCCTCCCCCTTCCCCTCCCCCTCCCCGACCTACCCTTCTCCCCTCGCCCTCCCATTCTTCCCCTCCTCCCTCCCCCTCCCGGCCTAGATCTGGCCCTTGACTCACTGAGTGGTCCGGTAATCCCGACCATCGATAAGTCTTATAGGTTCTAAGGTAAAGGACAGTATTCGGCCTCCCCCTCCTCTCCCCCAAGATAATACTAAGAAGAGGAGGGGGGGAAGGACCAGCCCCCCGCATCCACACAAGTACCATGATGTAACTTCACATAACTCCCTCCGTCCCAGGAACCCCCCCTCCCCCAAAACCCCTAGATCCCCATCCGTCCATCCCGGCAAAGTCGGGGCCTGAATCCCCAATCTCTCACAGAATCCCAACAGCTCTTCTGGGAATCGCAACCTAGCTGTCCTGCCATCTTTAGATCCTACGAGACAAGCCGGGAATCCCCAACTGTAACGTATATTCTGCGTTTTCATCTGGTCTAACAAAGGTTTCAGGAGCCGCTTTCTGGTTAATGTCTCTGAGGCTAGATTTGGGAAAACTTGCAGTTCTGCCCCTGCGTATTTCAAAACATCTCTCCCCTTTAGTTTTGACCATATCTCATCTTTATCTTCACAGAATCTAAATCTGACAATAATGTCTCGTGGCTTATTGGTTCCTTCGTTCCTTCTACCTATACGGTGGACCCGTTCAATCTTTGGGAATCCATCCTCTCCTCTGCCCAGGAGTGGATTGAATATATTTTTGATGATTTCCTTCAGGTCTTCTTGTTTTTTTTCAGGTACTGAACGTATTCTTAAATTTTGTCTGCGATTTCTATTTTCTTGATCCTCCAGTTGATACAGGATTTTCCTCTGGTTCTGATTTGTTGTTTTAATATGATCTTTCACGCGCTCTAATTCCTGGGCTTGCCTTTCCATATTAGACTCCACTTCTTCCACTCTGTTTAACAGGTGTCCCAGATCCCCTCGCAGTAAAGCGATTTCTGATTTTATTGCGACTTCGAGATTTGAGAGCATTTCTCTCAGAACTTGCTGTGTTATAGGCAAGTCTACTCCCCGGTGCTCTCCATCTCTGCTCAGCTCCATTTCGCTTTCGGTTGTAAGATCCTCCCTGGAGTGGTCCCTATTTTTTTCATGTTTTTTATCTTGTCCCTTCTTCTTCTCTGGTTTCGGAGGTACTCCTTCCGCCCCTTCTCCTCTTGAGCTTCCCCCTTGGGTCAAATATTGTTTAATTGTGCTGTTCTGTTTTTGGGGTTTTAAGGCCCCCCCCCCCGTCCATTTTGTTTGGAGGATTTACTCATTTTGTATTCCTCTTCCTTCTTCCTCGCACTCTCTCCACCCCACAAGGCTGATTCGCCCGTCGTTATCTTAGCGTTATCCCTGGTGCGGCAGAGTAGAATATGTATATTCCTATTGAGATTCTCCTTTATTGATCCTTTTGTGTTTTTTTTTTTTTTTAAGCGCAGTTAGGGTTTATTACTTTTATTTTTTCCCCACCCGGCCACTTTTTTTTTATTTTTATGGTATCCTTATTTATTTAGTTTGCACCTTTCCCGTGGAATCCCTAGGGGAGAATAAATCTCACACTCTGGGGCGTTTATACCATGTAGATATTATGATATTTACCCCCTACCAGTATAATAATGGTCAATTAAATCTTTGAGTTTATAGGACGTCAGGGGTATTCTTAAAAGAGCCCTAGAGTTGGTTTGGTTTGGTTTGGGTTATCTCACAGTAAATGGGTTCCCGGGTATAATCCTGTTTCTTTCGTCTAAATTTATATAGTTCACCGTCTCAATATTAGACCTTCTTCTCAGATGGAGCCTTTAACTATAGCACATATTTTCAGGATTAGGGGAGTCTTTGAAAAAACACAAAGAGGGTAATGGCCTCCCAGGTACTGTTTATATAAATGTGCTTAGTATTTTTAACCCTTTATCAGCACCCAGTAGGATTAAGAAAACGAGAAGAGAGCGACACAAACCAGCAGTACCACCTGGCCTCCATATTTCAGAGCCTCATGTCCAAGCCACCTGATGAAATATAATTATATAACGCCCCTTATCAGCACGTCTTGCTCTTTCAGATTCCGGAGAGCTGGTTGCGCAACATAATCTAATATAACCCAGTGCTGTATTGCCTAACCGAGACTGGGATTCCAATCTAAGCATCAGGTGGAGTAATATTACTATAACAGTTTTCCATAAAGCCCAGGCTCTTGCCTTGTACAATATCACTCCTCCTGATTTTGGTATGCTAGTACACCACCTGGCCCAGCAAAACCCAGCATTGACCACCTAATCCAATTCAAAACAATCAAACAGCAATATCACAGATCACAGACTCATAATTTCTTATCTGTTCCACGTTGTTTTTTGGATCTAATCCTTGGTCCGTCTTCCTGCATCAGTCCTCTCACTCATATACAAGTGTTATGGTCGCAACTCTTGTGCAGCCCTGTGCAGCGCTGGATGCTGATGAAATCCGGCCGGTGAGGGGGGGGGGGGGGGCAACGGAGGGGAAAGGAGCACACACCGATACCACTATCATATCCGTCTCTCATGTGGCATCCGACGGGCGGGCGGTCTCCGGAGAGGCGGCAAGTGGAAGAGCTGTTTCGTCCAGCTGGAGCCTCTCACTCTCCAGCTGTATTCCACGTGACACGCCGTCCTCTCGCTCCGGCAGCCTCATACTAGTTCCTCCCTCAGATCCTGCGTCCTACGTCATGGCGCCCCCGACCAGTCAATCAGTGCATTTTTTTATAGCACTGATCTCTGTATAAATGACAATGGTCCCAAAAATGTGTCAAAAGTGTCCTATGTGTCCACCATAATGTCGCAGTCCCGATAAAAATCGCAGATCACTGCCATTACTA
Source organism: Lithobates pipiens (assembly GCF_037356315.1). NCBI lineage: Eukaryota > Metazoa > Chordata > Amphibia > Anura > Ranidae > Lithobates > Lithobates pipiens. The sequence goes on along the minus strand of NW_027507718.1, from coordinate 458,906,134 downwards.
GTAAAAAAATAATAATAATAATAATAAAAATGCTGCAAATCTATCCTCTATTTTGTAGATGCTATAACTTCTGCGCAAACCAATCACTATACGCTTATTGTGATTTTTTTTTTTTAACCAGAAATATGTGGAAAGAATACATATTGGCCTAAACTGAGAAAAAAAATCGCTTTTTAAAAAAAAAAAAATGGGGATATTTATTATAGCAAAAAGTACAAAATGTGTTTTTTTTTCAAAATTTTTGCTCTTTTTTTGTTTATAGCGCAAAAAATTAAAAACGCAGAGGCAATCAAATACCACCAAAGGAAAGCTCTATTTGTGGGGAAAAAAGGATGTCAATTTTGTTTGGGCGTAGCATCACACGCCATTCAATTGTCAGTTAAAACGACGCAGTGCCGCATCGCAAAAAATGGCCCGGTCATTCAGCAGCCAAATCTTCCAGGGCTGAAGTGGTTAAAGCATCACTACCATACATAAGTTAGACACTGCTTCTGCCAACAGTCATCCTCTGCATTTAACTCTGGCACAAAAAAAGGGGGCTGGCGGCCACACCTAGCCAATCAGAACCACAGCAGGAATCGGAAAGTTCCTGCCACTATGATTCACGTTGGCCTAAATTGTTGGTGTCACTGTAGCCTCATCTTTTACCTCACTCTGGTAGGCTCCTTCAATTAGTGTACCCGGCCCCCCACAGTCTTCTCTCTTGGGTGCTTACAGCCAAGGTCGTGTGCTTACCTATAAAATGCTCTACTAATTAATGTGCATGTATGTGATGATGCTGAGAGATCGCCCACAGCATTAGAGGAGAGTGTTGGAGCCTGCCAGACCAAGGGGTAAGTTAAGTAAAATAGCCCCTTCTCTATTCCCACTGCAGAGTTTTCTTTTTCCATTGTAGAGGCTATACTATAAAGCAGGGATATGCAATTAGCGGACCTCCAGCTGTTGCAAAAGTCCCATCATGCCTCTGCCTCTGGGTGTCATGCTTGTGGCTGTCAAAGTCTTGCTATGCCTCATTGGGACTTGTAGTTCTGCAACAGCTGGAGGTCTGCTAATTGCATATCCCTGCTATAAAGCCTCATACACACGATCGGATTTTCTGACGGGAATTGTGTGTTGACAGACTGTTGGCCTGAAATACGACCATTTGTACACTCCATTGGACAATTGTTTTGTTGGATTTTCCGTGGACAAATGTTGGATGGCAGGCTTATAAATTTTCCGTAGACAACGGTCTGTTGTCAGATTTTCCGATCGTGTGTACACAAGCCCGTCAGACAAAAGTCTAATGTACAAACACGCATGGTCGGAATCAATGCTCACCAAACACAACATTAGCAAAAGGTGCCCAAAGGTTTGCTCTAAAGAGCTGAAAAACCCTGTACTATGTCACTACGTTCGTGTTTGTTGGCCGACAATTGTGTGCCGTTTGTATACAAGGCAAGTTCATGGCCAACTCCCTTCGGACAAAGGTGTGATGCTTTTTCTGCAGAAAATCCGATTGTGTGTACGAGGCTTAAGGGTAAACTTGGTCAGCTACAACCTTGGTCTGCTAGGGTCCCAAAGCCCCTTAACCCTGCAAGGAATAGAATCCCTTCTTTATCCAATCCAACATAATGACCCATTTTGGTTAGAATCTATTTTTATTCTATTTATTTCAGGTACTTGCATAGCGCCATCAATTTACACAGAGCCTTACATATACATTGTTTGCTTTACAATCCTGCATGGATAAAATGTTCACAGATGAGTTTGTAGGTTCTTCTCATTGTGTGAGTGTCTACATGTGACAATCGTGAACCCCAATCATGTAATGGGGGGAGACTGGGAAAACAAAATAAATATGTGCAGCCTGGAGGAAATGGGGGTGTAAATGACATATAATCACACACAAATGTTGGACTTGATGGACTTGTGCCTTTTTTCAACCTCACCTACTATGTAACTATGTAGAAGGGATGTATTTTGAACATGAAGCTGAGATAAAGAACACAGGATCATGACTTCAAGTAGGAGGAAAGTTCAAGAGTAGTTGATGCTTGGAACAGACTTCCAGCAGAGGTAATGAGTCAGATTTAGATTAACATAGTTCCATCTTTAGACAAGATTGTTAAAAAAAAAAAAAAAAAAGAACACTCAAAGGCCACTTGACTTTTTTTTTTTGCCAGTCTTCTGTTTCTTTGTATTGTAAATGCCATTAATTCCTAAGTATAAAAGCCGCTTCAAACTCCCCATTGTGTTCGATTCGAAGTTATAAATTTGTTTTCACTTTAACATTTCTAGATATAAAATATTTGTGTAGCCTTGATTTGTACTGTGTTTTTGTAGTTTTTCTTATTAGCATTTTCCTCTAGTTCATTCTTGTCAGGTTCACAGCAGAATTCGCTATTAAAAGATTTAATAAGTTCCCAGCTTAGCCAAATGTATTTGTAATGAAATTCTTTGTCTGGGCGCTTTTAACTGCACACCATTTTTTATTTCTGTGCCAAGCTCAATATTTCATGCCATACTGCTATATTGATGGTTTGAATAAATGGCTACCACGTTTGCTTTATGCATGGCCCTGCCTCTAGGATAATGACTGTCATTAATATTGTGAACACCTATATTATCATACATAGGACAAAGCACTCCCTAAAGTGGTTTGTAAGGATATTAGAAGTCTACCAGGAATTTGGGCATATAAATGCTTAAGAGTGATTTATACAAGGGGGGGGGGGGGGGGGGTATTCATTTCCTTTTAATTTACTAGGGAAGTATATTCCTATCCTGCCTGTTCCTGTGAGATCTTAAGCTGATCATCTACCAATCAAATAACCTTTAGATCTACCATCAACTAGGTAGTGCAAAGGCCAGCCAGATTAGCATAAATGAATGGATTGTTAAAGTATATCCTTATATTACACCATTTTGGGAAACCTAACGGAGATTGTATAGTGTATGGTAAGCTGAAGGCAAATGTGGAGTGCACAGCCAAATTAGCCATTAGATATACTTCTAGGCCCGTATTATATTTAATTGGCATGTCCGCTTATCCCTTTCCTCTCCTAATACCCCATCCTTAAACACTTCACTGCCTTCATAAGTCTTAAAGTGGCAGAATGGTGGATGTGTATTTTTGGCGTGCCGTTTATAAACAGCCTTTCAGAAAACACAAATGGCAGCCAGTGCTCTTCTGAATACATGTAATCATTGGACAGCTCAAATCACAGACACAATGTACAGAGCTGATCACGGTGGCTCTGTACATTGTGCTGGCTGTGGTGACTAGCTCTTCTGAATACATGTAATCATTGGACAGCTCAAATCACAGACACAATGTACAGAGCTGATCACGGTGACTCTGTACATTGTGCTGGCTGTGATGACTAGCTCTTCTGAATACATGTAATCATTGGACAGCTCAAATCACAGACACAATGTACAGAGCTGGTCAGGGTGACTCTGTACATTGTGCTGGCTGTGATGACTAATTACAGCGATAAAAAACGAACCGTGTGCATTTCCTGCACCCCATTCAAAATGCACTCTGCATTCAATGCGATCTGCAGCAGGTTGTCAGTACACGCTTGACTACACCCTAAACATTCAGTGTGGGTTTGCTGGCCCCAGATCACATGGTATAAAATGATAATGCGATTTGGTTGCAGTGCGGTTCCAAAATGGATACATGCACGTCTTTGGTGCCATGAAGTGTGATTTAAGCCCATTCAAAATGAATGGGCTCAGATCGTGCCGCACTGTCGCAAGTGAATTGAACAGGAATTCGGTGAAGTTATTGTGCAGTAGATTCATGGTAATGTTGCCATGAACAAGGCTTATCACCAAGCCTAGTCTGCTGCTGACTGTACTCACTTTGAAGGCTTAAAAATAAATACGCTTGATGTTATGGAGTTGCCGGCTGCTTCTTTTATTCGATTTGTGGTAAGGTATTTTAATTGATTCTAGGATTGTTTTTAACTCTTTCATACACCCTTCTTCTCCTGTACATCTTGTCTATAAATTACCCTTCACCGCCCCTATTCTGCACATTAACGTCCTCCCACTGTATGTGACCTGATCATTAATCATGCGCTGCATCTAGTGCACCAATACAAAGCTAAATGTACAGTATATAGTATACCACCTCAATACCAGCATGTCTCTTCATTTCCAATGAATTAACATGGTGAGCTGAGCTACTGAGAGATAGTTACTTGAACAACTTCAGTGCTTTTGCTGTGAAAATTGAAGATTAATTGCTCCATAGCTATAGGGATGTCACTGAATGTGTAAATAATTGATACTAATATATCTTTATAACACACATGTACAGATAGATTATCTATCTATCTGCAGCAGGTAAAATAAGTATTGACATGACATTTTCACCACATGTCGGTAACAACCCACGCAATCCATACATACAAAGAAACCAAAACAAATAAGTTCATAAATTAAGTTAAGTGTAATAAAATGGAATGACACAGGGAAAAAGTATTGAACACGTGAAGAAAGGTGCAAAAGCATGGGAAGCCAAGACACCAGCTAAAATCTATCAGTAATTAGAAAGCAATCCTGCCACTTTTGTTCAGTTTCAACTGATGGCCTATAAAAAGGTGTCTCATTACCAAGGTGTCACCCAAGAAACATCTCATGATGGCTAAAAGCAAAGAGCTCTCTCAAGACCTTCACAACTTTATTGTTGCAAAACATACTGATGGCATTAGTTACAGAAAGATTTCTAAACTTCTGAATGTTCCAGTGAGCACTGTTGAGGCCATAATCCGGAAGTGGAAAGAACATTATTTCACCATAAACTGGCCACGACCAGGTGCTCCTCGCAAAATTTCTGACAGAGAAGTGAAAAGAATTATCAGAATAGTTGTCCAAGAGCCCAGGACCACTTTTGAAGATCTTCAGAAAGACCTGGAATTAGCAGGAACAGATGTTTCAAATAAAACAATAACTAAGGCACTCAATCGCCATTGGCCTGTATGCAGCTCACCATGCAAGATTCCATTGCTGAAGAAAAAGCATGTTGAAGCTCGTTTAAAGTTTTCTGCACAACATTTAGACAAGCCTGTGAAATACTGGGAGAATATAGTCTGGTCAGATGAGACCAAAATGGAACTCTTTGAATGCCATAATACACACCATGTTTGGAGGTCAAATGGGTGCTACACATCACCCCTAAAACACCCCCATACCAACAGTGAAGTTTGGTGATGGGAACATCATGGTGTGAGGCTGTTTTTCAGGATATGGTACTGGCAAACTTCATATTATTGAAGGAAGGATGAATGGAAAAATGTACCAAGACATTTTTGATAAAAATTTGCTGCCATCTACCAGGATGAAAGAAAGAAATGAAACGAGGGTGGACATTTCAGCAAGACAATGATCCCAAACACAAAGCCAAGAAAGCTCTCAATTGGTTTCAAAGAAGGAAAATAAAGCTGCTATTAGTATTAAAATATATTTCAGTTGGTGTGCGCAATACTTTTTCCTTGTGTCATTCCATTTTACTACACATAACCTAATTTCTGAACTATTATTTGTTTTGGTTTCTTTGTATGAATTGCATGGGCTTACAGCAATTCTGTCCTGTATCCTAGTCTACCTTGGCATCAGTACCTTAAATGCAGAAACCCACAACAGGAGAAATGGAGACTTTAGGATGCCCAGAAAACATCATTGCATGGGTTATTACCAACATGGTGAAAATTTAGTGTCAATAGCACCTTTAGAAATATATTTATCTAGAAAAAATGGGACGTGTTCAATACTTGTTTTACCCGCTGTATATAATACACTTAAAGGTACCCTCTAGTCAAACTTGAAAATTCAACTTTTAACAAACAATTGGTGAACATCGCCTGCCTGATAAGTAAAGTTTTCATCAATATATCTATTGATATTTAGTAACAATTCTTGCTGAGAACTCGGTCTAAGGCCTCATGCACGCTGAATGTTTTAATAACGTTCTTAACCACTTCAATACAGGGCACTTTCGCCCCCTTCCTTCCCAGCCCAATTTTCAGCTTTCATCGCTCTAGCGCTTTCAGTGAAAATTGCGCGGTCATGCTACACTGTACCCAAATGACATTTTTATCATTTTGTTCACACAAATAGAGCTTTATTTTGGTGTTATTTATTCACCACTCCGTTTTTTATTTTTTGCGATATAAGCGCAAAAAAAGCGGAAATTTGGAAAAAAAACTATATTTTCTTTTTTTCTATTTTAAAAGAAATCCAATAAAATCAAATTTTGTCATAAATTTAAGCCAAAATGTATTCTGCTACATGTTTTTGGTAAAAAAATTCCGTTAAGTGTATAATAATTGATTTGTGTGATCACGGACATATGTACGCAAATGATCATGTACATATGTGTGCAGGTGATCACGTACATATGTGTGCAGATAATCATTGGGACATGTGATTTTAGTGGGACATATGTGGGGGACATGTTTTTATTATTAGGGACATGTGTTTTTATTATTTGGGGACATGTGTGGGGACATTGTGTTTATACTGTGTGGTGTGTTGTGTGTACACTAGACTGATGATCAGTGAGTAAAAAGCTGTAAAAAACAGCTCATACTCACTGATCATCAGCCGGCTGCAGCGATCTGCTCTCCTCTCCTTAGCGATGACTTCTGTGTGAGGAGAGGAGGAGCCGATTGCCTAGCAACCGGCTGTTTGTTTACATCACATGACGGCCGTGATTGGACACAGCCGTCATGTGATCAGGAGGGCCAATCACAGAGCCCTCCTGCCGATCTGAGATGCGCCGTGTCCAGGTGACACGAGCACATCGGGATCGCACCGCTGCGCGGGCACGCTCCTTCTGAAGGACGTTCCTGAACGCCCTATCAGAAATAGACGGCTCCCACCCGGCCGTATATGTGCATTGGCCGGGTGGGAAGTGGTTAAAAACGCCAGTAGCTTTGCAGTGAGTTCTTCAAAGTTTCACAATAGCGTTTTTTAGCATTTGTGTTTTTAAGCTTTTTTTTTTTTTTTGTGAATGTGATCAAAAATTTTAAACGCTTGTGAGACTCGTTTTTGAGCATTTATCAGCATTTTTTTGGTGGTTTTTTTGACACTAGAGTGTTTTTACAGCTGAAAAACTCCTCTCAGAACCCACTAGTTTTGGAGTTTTTTTACAGCCAAAAAATGCCCCAGCCAAAAGCAGTTGATAACAGCCTATGTATGCAGCATGGACACATAGGATAACTTGCTGGAGAGTTTATTGACTGTAGAAAAAAACATCTGAAGCCAAAAACAGCAGCTGTAAAAACATCCAGTGTGCATGAGGCCTAATATCTACAGTGGAGATCATATGTAACTATACACTTTTTTGCATTAAAAAATAAGACAACAGTAAAGTTGGCCTATTTTTTTTATATTGTAAAAGATAATATTATGCCGAATAAATTGATACCCAACATGTCACGCTTCAAAATTGCACCCGCTAGTGGAATGGCGACAAACTTTTACCCTTTAAAATCTCTATAGGCGACATTTAAAAAATATGTAACCTGTCACTCACAGCAAGGGGAGAAACAGACTCATATTTGTCTGACCATTTTTATCTCACTGAAAAAAGATATGAGGATTTCTCAGAGCTGGATTAACTCTTTGTGGCAAGACTGGGCACAGATGACATGAAATCCTATACTGTATAAGGTGCAAGCCTTAATTAAAAAAATCGGGTTTACATTCACTTTAATATACAAATCCAAACAGTTCATCACCAAATAGAAAAAGACAGAAATAGCTTCAAGCTTAAGCACATGTTCCAGAGGACAGTGGGATGTTTATAAATGAGTGTGACCAGATCTGCGCCTGAACAGGGAGCGGGGGGGGGGGGACAAATAAGAAGGGTCAGAATGGGTTACAGGGGAAGGGGTATGACAGGGTGGTGTGGAATGGAACTATGCTACCTTGTATCGCCCAAGGGCTGATTAAACATGTTAAATGGCTAACAGGGACTGTTTTAAGTATTTAGGGAGTCCACACTCAATGCTCAAATTTTCATAGTTTTTTGAGAATTGCAAGCATAGTTTTTATTTATAAAAAAATATTTTGCCACAAAAACATACCTGGGGGACTTTACATTCAACCTATGCAAATCTTCATGACCAAAAACTACTAAAAAGCAGTCATATTTTTTGAACAAAAAATATAAATTTAGTCATAAAGTGATTATAAAACGATATATCTAAAAATGTTAAAATGACTAAAGGTCTCCTTATAGTGGCTGTATCTATGTCTGGTCTTGATTATTTTGTAACCTAAATGAAATAGTTTACAGAATGCCAGCGCTTAGTTGCGAAATAGTTAAAACACTGTGACTAGAAAACAAAGGTTAAAAGGAAAGCAATGACTAAGTGCATAGATGCTTTAAAGATGTTTTTTTTTTCTTCTTCTTCTTTAAAAATAAATAAATAAATAAATAAAAAACCTTTTCTGAGGATTATGGATCATGGACAGGCAATCCCCAGATCAATTTCTACTCCCTGTGGCATGAAATATAGCAGAGAGAAGAGCGGTAATGTGTGGAGGCAGATAATTTGATGGTGTGCATGTGTTCCATTGCATATCTGAGTTTGTGCCTTGCTGTCACATGACTTGTCTACAGCATCCATTAACACTTGGGAATTGGATGCTGCTTTAGGTAATGGAGTAGTAGAGGTAGCTCCAAGATTTTCATGCTGTGATTGCTGTGTGCAGCGGCCCTTGGCGACTCTATCAGCACTTTATAAAAATACCCAAGCTTCAGATGGGGGAAGACATTTAAAAAAAAAAGGAAGTCTGTTTATAGCTGTTATTCCCATACAGCCATAGGTTTTCTCCCTCTACATAAGATTGCTCTGAAATGTAAAGAGCAAAAGGAAAACTACTCAATCAAAATTAAAGCAGAGTCCAAGCCATTTCTGTGTTTATTAAACGTCAGAAGCTACAAAAAGTGTAGCTGCTGACTTTTAATAAACACACACTCGCCTGTCCCACGGTCCAGCAATGCGGGCGCCCGAAGCCTTGCTTATCTCCCTCTCCTCTCCGTGGCACCGGCGTTGCAAGTTGGGGCATCCGGTTGTGACAGCTTGTAGCTTAACAGCCCGGTGCGCACTGCGTCTTGACTGACGGTGGCCAGGGGCAATCTTCTGGGACCTGTGACGTGTCCCAGAAGAATGCAGGGAGGGAGGAGGAGTAGGAAGTGGGAGCTGGGTACCTGTCAAAACTAGGTACCTGCTCCCCCCCCCCCCCAAAAAAAATGACATGCCAAATGTGGCATGTAAGGGGGTCAAGAGTCCTTAAAGCAGAAGTTTCACTTTTGGGTGGAATTTCGCTTTAAGCTGTTAAGTATCTGACTGTACAGTCTGCTTTAGAGCTACTAACAAAGGCCTGCCTGATTGATTAACAATTGTATAGGTTTGGTAGGTCTTAACTTAAAGTGAAACTCCAAGAAAAATCTATTTTTTTTAAATTCAGTTGGGACAGCTAGGTCCCCATCTGTACATTGTTTGTAATTTCAAGGTGTGTTGTTGGGGTGCTGTTCAATATTATTGGCACTGAATTCCACTACACTGCAGACCATCCTTTACCACAATACATGTGTGCAGCCTGTTTTTTTTTTCACATAAATGGCTTATTAACAGTTTTGCGTTTATTAAATTTTCACCATTTCTGAAAAAAAGCAAATGTTTGCTGTTTGTACCTAATACAGTTTTATCTTTTAGATTAGTAAGAATCGTTAAAGTTATATTGTGTTTGGGTGTGCTAATAATGACTTTATTGTTTTTTTTTTTTTGTTTTTTTTTTATATATCTTTGATAAACAATTGTACAACTATCATGAGTACCTGCCATACTTGTGGGCCTTTTCAGTCATCCATGAAGCAGGGTTGCCAACCTCCCGCAGCTTTTTTTTTACTACCAAAACATGGAAAGTTTACTGATAAAGTACACTTTTTACTGGCAATCAGAAAAATTACAGAGCTCCTATTAAAAACTAAGACAATCAATATTTAAACAGTATAAACACAATATGGAAACACTGATAATACCCATAACACAAAATTTGCCTGGTTTACACTTACAAAAGTCAACACAGCATGACAAATTATCAGCCCCTGATATTTACGGTCAGTTGAAAAGTCACAGATTTTTCATCAAGTGTTGGCAACCCTGCCATGAAGCCTGGTCAAAATACTCCTAATGTTTACATCCCCACTTCCTAACTTAGGGCTTCAACAAAATGGCCACTGAGCCGCCTTCTTTGAGGACAACTAAATTGATCATCTTTTTAGCTGTCTTTAAACAAGTATCCATTTTATTGTAGCCTGTATCTTTAAAATGATGCAGTACCTTAAAATGTAAAAACTGGGAATATTTCAGCCAGCCTTCATGGGTGACAGAAAAGGCCTACAGGTATGACAATTGCATTTAAGCAATATATAAAACAAAAAAGCCACGCTTAGAATATGTGTGTGTAGCTGCAGCCTACCCAAGAAAGGACAACTAATGTCATCCCAGAAATGGCGCTGCTAAGAAATAATGGTATGATAACCCCTCTGATCCAAAAAGGATAGCAGACAAGGGTGGGTAAGTGAAACCCTAATAGAATGAAAAAGTGAATTCCAAATACATATGAAGTGCAATACACTAAAAAGTGAAAAAGGGCTTCTAGTAGGTGGGAAGGACTTTCTCAAAACAGATCTAAACAATTAAAACAAGTGAGTCCTCAATCCTTAAATACAATGTGATGTGTCCATAAAAATTATTTGCGGTGTCAATATATGAGGAGGATGGGACGATGTGGCATGTGGAGTGGTGAAATAAATGTCTACATATTCCTTTTGTAGAGGTGAACAAGTTTATACGCTGTGACAAAGATTTGTATTTGAGATGTAAGCTGCAAGTTGTACTCATATGTTTTGTTGTTATTCAATAAACTTTCTCTGATTTAAAAAAAATAAAAATTATTTGCGGCAAAAACTGTAACTGATGAAACTGAATTCATACATAATCCTTTAATCCGTTTCTCAGTTTTTGCAGCAAATAATTTTTCTGGACACATCATATTGTAATTAAGGATTAAGGATTCACTTGTTTTTTAATTAATTGTTCTGATCTGCTTTGAGAAAGGCCTTCTCACCTACTAGAAGCCCTTTTTCACGTTTGGATGCATTCAAGTTTCTTAACCACAGGCAAATTGATCTTAATAGTTTATTCTCAGTAAATGAGCAATTAAGTGCTGAAGAGAACTATGATGGTATTATGACCGCTTTAGGTAGTGCTCTAGAAAAACAGGTTAGAACCTTGTGGGACATTTGTACCATAGAGCACTAAAATAAAATATTACAGTACGTAGCCTGAGGTGGGAGGTCACGCCTCAGGATGGACTGGATGATTCTGAATCCATGGCAGAATGGTTGGGATTTTTCAATGGGTCGGACTGAAATTGCAAGAATTAGTGTTACATAGAAAAATTAAAAAAAATTACTAAGTTAGAAATTAAAATTAAACAATTGCAGCAACAGTTAGACCCAATTAAGGAATCCCAACAGTATATAGATTTTAATAATAACATTACCAAAAAATTAGAGAAGGTTGACATGGACACCCAAAAGAAGAAAGTTAAAATGTTCTATAAGGATTTTAAATCAAATACTATTTATTTTTGGCAAAACTCCTTAGATTCCATTAATAATGAGGAGGAACAAATGGAAAGTGAGTTAACACAGACCCAAACTGTGAGACCCCCAACAACCTAATCCTGGCCCTTATCAAGGACATGTGAAAGGTCAACAGAAAAAGAAAATCTCTCAACCCAACGCAAACTCTGGTACCCTGATTAGGGCAAATAAGAATCAAGGTAGAGGAAGAGGAGGCATGGTGAGAAATCCCCAACCTCCAATCTATGACAATACATATCAGGTGCCCATTGGAAGTAGATATGAGCCTCTTTGGGATCATAACATGGGCAATCGAACCTACTCACCACGCCTTTTTTTAGGAAGAGGTGGGGGGGGGCAAAGGAGGGGCAGAGGGTACCCATCACACACGGGCAGACCTCAACTACCCCCAGGGCCACTGATAAGGCAGTACAGCCAGCCCTCCAGTAGGGGGCCCAAGCCTCATCAGTCCAAAAGGGGGCCCGGACAACTGCAGGAGAGGAGAGCTGGCTGTTCTGCCTTGTGACTCCTGTGCTTTATCCCTGTGTTCTACTTACTTGCCTACAGTCCCTTTGTTTAGCAAGCTGTCCCATGCTGGCTTTATTCTCAGGCTGCATCCCGATTTTAGAGCAGCAGGGACAGCTGCACACTGTCTCTCTGCTTCTGCCTTGAAATCATTACACTGCCGGAGTTCTGTGGGTCCTTAAACTCCCCCTCCCCCTTTGCAGCGTTATCTTGCAAAGAAGAAAGATTGAAGGTAAGAAGTTCTCTGCCTGTCCCTCCCTGATGAGTCCTGAGCTCTGCTCTCCTGACCTCTACTCCGTGCTCTGTGTGAATTGTGGCTGTAGGGTTTGAATGTTGTAGTGCTTCTAATGGAAAGGGGTGACTGAGGAAGGGGGGTGAAGCTGCAGAAAGTTCAGAATTCCAGCTGACAAACATCTCCACCAGCAACAATGCACCAGCTATTTCTATATGCCACTCCTGAGGCCCCATTCACACTTAGCATAGCGAGAACACATTCCTGCATTTTTTTTTTTTGATTGTTTATACATAGGGCAGCCCATTCACTTTGATAAACACACCATAAAAGTTCTAGAACATTTACAGGCATGCAACTTTGCAAGTTTGTCACATAACAAAATGCAAGCTGTTTTTACAATTTAACAATTAACGGCACCACAAGCACTATGCGACATTGCAGTGCATTTCTAAAATGCATGCAAAGCATGCGTTTCCCTTACCCTTTGTCACACGGTCAGGAAATACAAAGTGGTAATGCAGCCTAAGAACTCTTTCACATGGTTGGCTGAGCCGTGAATTTATCACCACCCCTAGCTGCACACCCAAATCCTAACAATACCGTCAGACAGGGCTGTACACATTATGTAGTTGCAATGTTTTACTACACAGCTGCGGCATTTTAACACAGGCTGCAGAGTTTGACAGGCAGCACCACCTATCAAACTTCCCATTGAATTCAATGGGGCCACTTTGCAACTGCAAGCCAAACACTTGGCTCACAGTTGCAGCCAGTCTCGCAAAGAAAAATTTCTATTCAGCAATTTAAAAAAATTATAACAAAATACAGGAGTCAGGAGGCAGTAGTAGCAAGGGTATAATTTCTGCCATGGCTGCAAAACGGCATTGCTACCATCGCATTTTAGCAAAAATTTTATTTGATATTTTTTTTGGGGGGGGGGGGGCCCTGTCAGGTAGGCTGTATGGGGCCCTGTAATTTCTAACAGCAGCCCTGACTACCCCCATACCTCCCAATGAAACCTATTTACAGGGAACCTCAGTAGAGAGACCAGCCCCACTGGGAGAGGAACTTGGCCCAATCACAATGCCAAAGGAGAGACGGATAAGGGGCTGCAGGGCAGGATCTAGGGTCCACAAAAGGAGGGAAACTGAGTAGGGGGCATTTTTAACCTTAGTAATTCTGTTTTATCGCATAAAGAGACAAATATACTGCATCAAGGTCTCAAATACAGTCTGAAGAGACCACTTGTCAAATTTAATGCATATATAGATGTTCACAAATACATGCATAAGCTGAGTATTAAAAAGTATTTTCTCAATAAAAACTCCAACCCAGTGAGTGTTAGTAGCAGTGTAGCATTAGCAGTGGACAGTGGCTTGAAAAACGGATCATTGTTTAAGCCACCTAACGTTGCCACACAACATTTGGAGGTCTTTAAAAACCTTGTCTTACGAGACCTGGACTTATTGACCCCTAAAAAGAATGTAAATCCCAGGTACATTAAAGAAGGGATAGAGTCACTAGAAACTAGGAAGGACGTAATTAAAAGGCACACAGACAAGGGTGGTAGAGTTGTAATTATGTAAAAAGAGTACTACAATGATCAACTAATAAAATTATTGTCAGATGCAGATACCTATGAGAAATTTTATAGGGACCCCCACCTTTCAATATAGATCAGGACTGGAAGCTCTGATAGAATTTGAGTACCAGTCACATGTGCTCACTGCAAAAGAAAAAAGATTCCTAATACCAAGTAGCAGTCGTATCCAGATGATCTATACCCTCTCCAAAATTCATAAGGACTCAAGAAACCCCCTACCTAGACCCATTGTGAATGGGATAGGTTCGGTAACATCAAGGTTTGGGGCAATACCTGGATACATTCTTACAGAAAAGTGTTGTAGTTACGAAAGCTTATCTTAAAGACACAAAAAATCTGCTGCAGCCATTACAAGAAGTTATGCTTACAGGGGAAGATGAAGTATTTCTAGTCACATCTGATGAGACTTCCTTATACACTGTGATTCAACACGAGGACGCTCTGCTGGCCCTTAATTGGGCACTAAGCAAAAGAGAGGACCTACCGTTCACACAGAAGGTCTTTCTAAGAAAGGCAATAGACTTCTGTCTCTCCCACAATTATTTTTGGTTTGGCAACAGTTTTTTTACCCAAAAGAGGGGAGTGGCAATGGGTGCAAAATTTGCACCCAGTATTGCCAACCTGTTTATGGGGAAGTGGGAGGATAAGCTCATGTTCCATGAGAGGAGGGCCAAGCTCCTATTTTATAGGCGCAATATGGGCAGGACCTGAATCCTCACGTAGTGTTTTTAGACCACCTGAATGATAATACAAACAATATAAAACTGACCAGCCAGTGGAGCAAAGAACAAATGAATTTCTTTGACGTTAATATCTATCGTATGGATGATAGTTTGCAGACTAAAGTTTTTTTTTCAAACCCCCGGACAGGAACAGCTTTTTGCCTACACAGAGTGGCCACCATCCTCTTTGGTTGAAGAATGTGTCAAAGGGCCAAATGATGAGAGTAAAAAGGAACTGTTCCATGTCTAAGGACTTTGAACAACAATCCCTGGTGTTGAAAAACAGATTTCTTGAAAAAGGATACAAAATACAACAACTTGACACCATAGTAGAGGAAATTTAGATCTATACCTCGAGAAATGTGCTTGAGGGATAAGGTTTTGGAGACAAAAAATATGGACCATGAATTGGGGTTTATATCATCTTTTCAATACTCATTAGCATATTTTGTGTCTTGATAAAACTTTAAAAAAAGTACTTCCTACCAAGCCTAAGTTCATTTATCGGAAAGCTACCAACTTTGGTGATTTAATAGTGAAAGGGGTAATATATCCTCCAAGCCAAATTCTATCTTTCTGGGATCGAATGGAGATGGTGATGTTCATATACTAGGCAGTCATTTTTTATTAACTGACAGGAGCATCGCTTTCATGAGTATTTGCTACTGGTTAGCAGTTTGAACTATTCGTCTTATGTATAAATCTATCTATTAATCTTTTAAGTGGCTGCTGATTTATATATTTATATACATTTTATTTATGATTTAAATAAGTACCTGTGTTGGTGTTACTTGTAACTCCATAGCTCTAAGATAGGAAGTAGTGAGTAGTGAGATTTAATTTATTCTTCCTGTTTTAACAATTGCACTTCATATGTATTTGGAATTTACTTTTTCATTCTATTAGGGTTTCACTTACCTACCCTTGTCTGCTATACTTTTTGGATCAGAGGGGTTATCATACCATTATTCCTTGGCAGCTCCATTTCCATGTCCTCATTATGTCTGCATTTAAACAATATTTTTACAAATGGCACATTGTTTTTTAAACTATCAGAGCTCCTTGTCTGCATGAGCCAATTTATGTAAAAGGGGATCTTGGCCTTTACAGGTCCCGTGCTTTCAGGAAATATATCATTTTGGGGGGGGGGGGGGGGGATGCTTTACTTTTAAAGCACACTGGTGCGAATTGTCCTGCCACTTGGGACTGCAAAGTCATACCTCATGATTTCCAGCGAGTACCATTAATATCTGTGTGACTTCAAAGTAGTCCCTGCACTACTTTGGCCTGACTTTGATGCAACTTGAGGTCCATAGACCTCAAGATTACACAAGCATTGCTTCAAGTTGCATCAAAATTGTGTCAAAGTCACAGCAAAAAAAGCGGCAAAGTCGCACGACTTTCAGGTCGCACAAGTGTGAAAGGGGCCTAAATGGAAAAACTGTAAAAATAGCAACAATGGTCTGGAAACTTGAGGTGAAAAATAGGAGGCAGAGCCTGGCACCAAAAGGGTTAAAGGCTCATAGTCCTCCAGGATGTTCTTATCAGAACTTGTTAGAAAACCAAGATATAGACTGTCTTTGCAGCCTGCCTCTATTTAAATATGCAGTTCAAGAATATACTGTTATCCTTGGTTCAAATCTACACATGAAGCATGCAAGGCAGCCTATGCATTTCAACGGGCTGCCTTACCTGCCCGAACATTGGGGACTTTATTGAGCTCTTGTAGATTATGTGTATTAGAAGCCCTGTGTAAGCTCCAGGTTGTCTTTGTAGCTTGCAGAAGGCTTAAGATGTGTAGGGGGGGAGGGATGATACCAGATAATACCAGAAGTAAGGTCCTTAAAAAAAATGGGTAAAGTCTCACTTGCAGGTCTTGTCCCCCATCCTTTGACTTGACAGTGAAGGGAGAAATGAGAAACTGTTTGGCTTATCTCTCTGTTACTCTGCTGTTTATATCAAACTAACCTTGGTGTGATTTGTTTTAGCATCCTGAAGAAGAAGAAGTTGCGTCCAGTGAAGCGAGTCTCTTTCTCACACCCGGGAAGTTTTACCAAGCTGCTTCAGTCCAGTGCAGAAGCCTTAGATATTCCGGATGTTGAAGAAAACCTGTATATATTTCGAGTTCCCAATGACTCTCCTAGCCCTCAAAGCAAACCTAAGAAGAAGAGGAGCTTTCTGAACTCAAAGAAGTCAGCTGCTGTTCTAACTTAGGAAAGCCACATGGGTCCAGGCCTGGGGTGGAAACCTTTCTGGGGAGACAGCAGACTACCAATCATTTCAATATCTAATCACATTTCTAAGCGAGGCTGGTCAAAGAATCTCTCTAGTGACAATGAAAGATCAGCCTGTCTTTGTACCTATCTCCAAGGTGGCAATGTCTTAAAGAACTCCTATCTGAAAAAAAAAAGCTGATTTAACATAAAGACCTGTGGAAATCCCTACATACAACCAAATAATAGTTTTAATATTATTGACAGACACATTTGGTCCTAGTAGATGTCCAAAGAACTTCAGTACAACACTCCTAAGGGGTTTAATGAAGATTTTTTTTTTCACATATTTATTCAATGTATCCTAATTTTATTAGCTATGATATATCAGCACTTTGTACAGAGAATAATTACCTACACTGTATAATGTGTGCAATGCAAAGAGTGTGTACAAAGTGGAGTAACCAATGGCAACCAGTAGAGTTCTGTTTGTTTAAGTCGCATCAGTGAAAATGAATTCTGATTGGTCACCAGTGATTGTTGCACTTTGCCCTCTGCTTTATTAAAGCCTAATTCAACTTTTTATTTATTTTTAGTGTTATGATATCATATTTCCACGGCAGCATGCTAAAGATTTGGACCACTGGGCTCTGTGTAAGGACAGCTGTTTGGAACTCCAGTTTTCCCATGCACCCCCTAGACTAGGGATCCTCAAACTACGGCCCTCCAGCTGTTGCCAAACTACACATCCCATGAGGCATTGTAAAACTCTGACATTCACAGACATGACTCGGCATGATGGGAATTGTAGTTCCTGAACAACTGGAGGGCCATAGTTTGAAGACCCATGCCCTAGACAGACACAACTAATATGCTGCAATCTACAAAACTTACCTTTAAAAGTGCAATTAACTCCTGGCAGTCACCTATGGAATTAGGGCAAAATTCACATGGGCAGTTGGGACCATCTGTCAAGCTCGCCCCAATTAAGGTAATGGGACTACACCACAACCAAGGTATTAAATGTAAAAACCCCTTTGGGATCTGGGAAAGAGCCAGCCATTCAGGAGGTGGAAATATTGTCTCCTAAATGCCCACAACCGCCTCTCAGCCCCCTCTGATAAGCAATCTACTAAAGATCTCTTTTCAGAGGAGCAGTAAAGGCTGCCGCCTGTGTGAACAAGGCCTAAACATTTTACAGTAATGTTTAAAGTGGTAGTAAACTCTGCTTTGTTACTTTTACCTACAGGTAGATTATTGTCTACCTGTAGGTAAAATTAATAACTCCTAAACGTACTCCATTTATGAGATATTCACATGTTTTGCAGCTGGTGAGGTCACCGGCGCATGGGCACTGTGCTCTAAATTAAATGTAAATGTGCCGTAAATCCAAAACTCTATGCTCATGACTCCTGTGCGCATGTGTGGGAGTGACATCATCGTGGCCCGGCCATTCAAATGCACAGAGCCCTGCAAACCTGGAAGGAAGACCAAATGAAGATGGAAGCCATGGCAGTGGTGACAGCACACCACAGATTTTTTGACTACCACTTTAAAGAAGAACGCTACACGTTTTATGCAGTCGAGTCATTGACTTAATGAAATGTTAAAATAGATACCTGCAAGAATAAATTATGTTATCAGTGCCCACACAGGGCGGGGGGGGGGGTGGTATATTTATATTATTGCTGGTGAAGGCTTCATTAATGGATTGACCTTGATCATAAGTTAGTTTGTTTAGATTTGACAGAGGTGGAATGTTGTAAGCCCCAAAATCCATGCACCATTATTCTTCAAACGATGTATCTAAAAAGCAGACATGACCAATTAGCTTGGACCAGAAGCATGCTGCTCTTTTTACTGAGATTTAAATTTTTATCATTTTTATTCCATCCAATCCTGGGACAGTCCAGATTCTTACCAAAAAGTTTAAGCCTTGATGAAGCGGGCCATTAAAACCCCCTGAAATATTGCAGCTTGTCTATTTGTTGATTATTTTTATTTTTTTATGAGAAAATAAACTCTTCATGGACTTTCAACATTTAGTCTGGTACTCCTTTATTTTTCCTGAACTGTCCAGCCGTGACCTAAATATAAAAAGAGAATGAAGTGAGGGGGCGCTATACACAAGTAAATGGTGGAATAGTGACTAAAATACACAATAATTAATAAAAAAAACAAAAAACAAATGCAATATGCTCCTAAATAAAGTGCATACATTCATAAAGTGCAAGGAAACTTAATGTGCTTAAAAAAAAGTTCATTTGTGCTCTTCTTAAACAAAGTTTCTTGATTCTTCACTATGAAGCGTTATTAAACTATCACCACTAATTTAATTTGCTGACAGTGTACTGGAATAATACTCACCAAACTGTCATGACTGCTTTAACTAAAAAGATCAAACAGTGCTTGAATGCTTGGATTTCCCTATAGCTCTTCACATTTAACCAATACTGATGTAATGTTAAGATCGCCGTCGCTCCGCTCAAACCCTGGAGCCAACGTGCGTTCCACTTGCCAATTGTTTAGAACCTGAATAGAGGGTCCCAGAAGTGACCTGACTGAAATATTGACATATATTTCATCAAATGGCATCATCATGAACCCTGTCTTCCGGTTCTAAACAATCAGCAAGTGAAAAGGACGCCGGCTCAAGGGCTTGAGCGGAGTGCCGGTGATTCTAAAATTACAACGGGGAAAATTAGAGTGTCGGGCAGGGCACCATATTATGTAAGTAAATTGTATATGTTTTTAAATATATTTTAATAAATGGTAATACACTATCCGATTCTTTTCTGATTTATGGGTGGCATGATGGAGTGGAGGAGTGTTATTCTGGTTCTATGACAAGTGTTGGTTATATGTGAAGAGCTATAAGGAAACCCAGCCTTCAAGTGATTTTTTTACCTTCTTTTTAGTTAAAGCGGTGAGTATTATTCCAGTAGAGCACATTGGGCAGCAGTGAAATTGGTGGTGATGGTTTAATGATACTTCATATTGAAGACTCAACAAACTTCATTTAGGAAGAGCACAAATAAACTTTATTTGAATCACATTATGTTTTCTTGCACTTTATTTAGGAGTATATTATATTTGTTTTGAAAATTAATTATTATGTATTTTCGTCACTATTGCACTGTTTAATTGAGTATAGTGCAGTTTTACATCTTGAATTTGTGTATTTTACTTAGCGGTGCAAGGTTTAATAATAATTTAATAATTTGTGTCCTAAACATACCATTTTAAAGGATAAGTTCACTTTTCTGCCAATGTATCTGCTCACCTGTACATCCCATACGGGTAAGCAGATACAATCTGATAGGAAGAAAGAATTAACTAGTGGTAGTTCATTAAAAACTACAAGCCGACAGCCTGAAAGGCTGCCAAACCTTGTCGTTTTTTCATTTACAGGACTCTGTGAATGAGTGACATGGCCAGCCTGAATATAAGTGTAGCATGTTACGAAAGGTGAACGAAAAATTAGCTGGCTTCCAAAACCAGAATAATGGTTTGTTTATAGCTACCGTCCATTAATCACTTGGGAGTCATGCTGTTGAGGCTCTGCAAACAGGTTATGTTTCCAGGTTAGATGTTGACATTGCTTAAGAGTTCTTTTTGAAGCTTCTTTTATTACAATGGTAGAAAAGATCTAAAATAAACTTTTCCTAAGGGAAATCTGGGGGCTGCCATTGATCTTCTGAAAATGCTAGCTGCTGTTTACTGACCACTAACTTCAATACTTTCTAAGTCACTGATCCAGAGCAAGTGTACAAGCAGAAATATCAGAAAAAGGCCAAATATCCTTTTTTGCATACTTGCTCTGGTCTAGTGATTAAAATATATAAAGTGGGGCTTACTACTAAAGTTTTTAATGTGAAAACCATGGAGTCTGGGTATAATAAGCCCCAGTCACCAAGTGATGCTAAATTAGAGAGGGGCACAGATGAGGTTTTTATGACTAATAAGACCCTTTTCACGCTGGGGCTGCATTCGTGGTACCGCCACATTTCAGCCGTTAGTGGGGCGCTATTAACCCCAAAGAAGGGGTTAAAAACTCCCGTGTTGCGGCACTCCTGAACTGTTTCTTAGGTGCTTTAGAAGTGCTGCCCATTTATAGCAATGGGCGGGGCTTTTTTGAGTGTGTATGCAGTGCTCCCAACCCGCCTCAAAGATGCTGCTTGCAAGCACACCACCCGGGTGAATGCCCAGCAAACGCCCCGCCCAGAGAGGCCAATCTGTAACAAAGACCTGAAGCACCGAACAGTATGTTGTCTACCGGGTGCTCGGATTCGGATCAGGAATACTGCCGGTACATCGAGCCACACCAGAAAGGCAGAGGGAGATTAAGGAAGTAAACAAGTGGCTGAAGAGCTGGTGTTGTAAGGAGGGGCTTGGGTTCCCGGAGGACTGGGCCGACTTCTCAGTCAATAACCGGTAATATAGAAGGGATGGACTGCTCCTAAATGAGAAGGGTGCAGATCAGCTGGGAATGAAGATGGCCGAAAAGTTAGAGGAGTTTTTAAACTAGGCGATGGGGGGGGGGGGGGGGGGGTTGGAGGTAGAGATAGTCAACGTGGAACATATTTCAGAGGCTAGTATTGGGGGCATTAGTGGTAGGTTGACCAAAGCACATAAACCCAAGGTAAGTATAGTAGCAAGTGCTAGTTGCAATCTCGGAACACCCAATAAGAGGATAATATGCGACCGGTCTAAACTACATGGCATGTTCACCAATGTAAGTAGCCTGGCAGACAAGATGGGTGAACTAGAGATGCTATTTTACGAGGAGTCACGTGGTCTCCCCAGTGGCCGGCTTCAGGGCAGAGGAGAGAGTGCCAAGGACAGCTGCAGAGCCTGGGCTGTAACATCACCCATAGACTTCCTATAGGGCATCTGTTGTCAGCTGTTCCTCCTCTCATCTGAAGCCAGCACTGGAAGCTGATTATGTAACCAAACTCAAGTGCCCTTAAATTACTGTACATAAGCATCTTCCCTTTACAGCAGGGGTAGCCAGCCTTACAGAGGTGGATATCTACCTGAACAACATAAGAGAATGAGTGAGTGAAATACTTGTATAGCGCACAATGCAAACTGAATCGCCTCTAGAGAAGTCAAAGCTCACCGGTCAGTGTCACCTTCTCACACCTCATTTAAACCTTGGAATCACTCCGCATGGGACAGAAGCCAGCACTACAGAGGAGGCATCGGCATATATGACTCTTGCTCCCTTCTACAGCTCTAACTTTACTAGTTGTCCCTCTGTATTGGACTCTGGTGCTCTGGAATTGCAGGTCAGCAAACCCTGACCGAGATCTACCAGTCACCAGTCTGCGATCTACAGGTTGTTGACCCACACTTTTACAGGGTATTTAGTATAGGGCTCAGAATGGAGTTGGGAGCAGGTTAAAACTTATTTAGGTTTTGACGGGACTTGCACTTTAGTGTGTGTATTATCTTATGTAAGTGAATGCTTTATACATAGAAGTTTTCTTAAAAGTGGTTTGTGAACTCTGTATACAGTGAGAAGTTCAAAACTATGACCGATATAATCAAGAACATCTCTCAGCCCTAAACTTTGATAGTATAGTCTTTGGCTGCTGACATGATTCAGTTTGAAAGGCCATTCAAGCTGCTCATGAATAGAATACAGTACATTGCCAGTGTTGTTTTGTATCCTGGCGTGATTTTCACAGCAGTGCTTCTGCTTTGAAGTATAATAATTTTCTTCTGAAATTTTGTTTATGTGGCAGCGATCTTCCTTTCATCAAGGCACAATGCAGGAAAATAACCAGCAACAGTCAAACTACGTCATCCCCAGTTTCATACTTTAGAACCCAAAGTACACTTGAAGCCTTATTTATATCATGTGGCTTATGATCCATATGTGGGTGCCCGCCACCTCTGATGTGATTCCCAGCTGCCTCTTAGCTCCTGTATGTCTAAATACCTGTTGTACTACTGAATAGTGTACAGGTGAAATCAGAAAAAATTTGCTCCAAGTTAAAGGAGAAGTCCAGCCTAAACTCGTTTGGCTGCCCTTCTCCTATGGATCACAGGAGTGCAATTTGTTTTGAACTCCTGCGACCCATTTTCAGCAGAGAGCAGACTGAAGTCTAGTCTCTGCTGACGTCACTGTCTTCAGTCCAGGCACCACGTCATCCCAACCACGGAGTCTGTATCCACCAGTTGCCTGGACTGACACCCATCTGAGCCTCTCAATGAGCCGCTGAGAGCATAAGATGGCTGCTCCACCCCCTCCACAGCTCAGCGCTCCAAGGAGGGAGAAGAGTAGAGACCTGTGACTGACTACAGCTCTCTGCTCGGGGAGCTGTGAGAAAAGAATGATCGGCAACGTTTGATCGCTCGGTCCTCAGTGCAGAGGCACCGGGGGGACAGATGCAGCATTGCACCAATGCTCCATCGACCTAGGTAAGTATGATGGGGGGAAAATCCTTTACTTCTCATTTAAGTAATAAAAGACATGTTTTGTTTTTTTTGTTGTTTTTTTTTTATATATATTTTCTACATATTTGTTCATACTTACTCTGACTTTAACTGTACCAAGATAGTCCGATTGCCCCCATTCTCTAAGGTAGCTTGGTTGGGGACCAAGCTCCCGATTCCTCTATTTCTTAGAAGAAAATGGAAATGGAGCTTAGTATTGCATTAATAACAGCACATAGATAGGAAATGACAAGCATATTTGTGTAATGGGGTCTAGTCGGTATAAGTTATGAGGACCAAGAAGAGTCAGCTCGTCGAGGTTCTCATCAGATAGATCTCAGGGGGCGGGGCCAAGCTAGTGGTATGAAGGGGGGTGAATCATCTATATTCAATGCATGGAGCATAAAATAGTACCCGTAACGAGGATAGGGATGGGGTGGGCGGGAAGGGGAAAGACAGAGGGGTAGTAGGGGTTAGGAAGGAGGGGGGGATAAAGGATCCGTTCACCGATGTTCTCCTTGGCAAAAACGGGGCATATAGAAACGCACAGTAGCATGCAGTAGGTCAGGTCTTTTGTGGCTTGGGTCCGGACAAAATTGGCAACATGTAAATAAAGGAGAGATATGAGAAACGGTCAATCATGGCATGAGTAACAGGGTAGATTAGATGTGTATGGGTCTTAGTGGTATTGCCTGAAGGGGCAGCGGAGGGTGAAACAGGGTTCGGCGAATTATACTAAGTGACTTTGTATGCGGATATATTCGGGTGTAGTTTTAAAGTGTTTCCAACACGCCCATTTTGTGTTATATTTGGCAGGGGTATCTCTTGCTATGTGGATTAATTCCTTCATTTCTGAAATTCTGTTTATTCTATGGAGCCAGTCTTTAATAGAAGGGACAGTCTGAGACTCCCAGTGGGTCGGTATGCATTGTTTGGCTGCATTGATCAGGTGGATAGTTATTGATTTACGAAAGGATGTTTGTGGCAGAGTAGTGTGATGTAGTAGGAATTGGGCCGGTGTATAAGGTAGTTCGTAGGTCGTAATGTCCTTAACCACTTCCCGACCGCCGCACGACGATGTACGTCGACAGAATGGCACGGGCAGGCATATGGGCGTACCTGTACGTCCCTGCCTTCCCGCGGGTCGGGGGCCCGATCGGGCCCCCGCCCGGTGCCTGCGGCGGTCGGTATTTGTCCGCGAGCGATCCGGGATGAGGGGGCGGCCATTCATTCATGGCCACCCCCTTGCGATCGCTCCCGATGAATAGAAATCCTTCGTGACATCACTTCCTCTCCTGTAATGTAAACACAGGAGAGGAAGTGATGTAATCTCTCCTCCGTGTCGGTATTTTTCGTTCCGACACCGAGGAGAGAGGATCGGTGAGTTGCACCAACACGACACTTCACAGTAGAACATGCCAGGCACACTCACACCCCCCCGATCACCCCCCCAATTACCCCTGCCCCCCAGTCACAGTGACACCAATGTCATTTTTTTTTTTTTTTTTGCATTGGTGTCATTTGTGACTGTAATAACTGTTAGGGCAGTTAGGGTTAGCCCCCTTTAGTTCTAATGTACCCCCCTAACCCCCCCAATAAAGGTTTAACCCCGTGATCACCCCCCGTCGCCAGTGTCACTAAGGCTGGGTTCACATTGCAGCGGTTTATGAGAACGAATGTGATTCGCACCGCACTGCAGTGCAAATCACATCCGATCTCTGTGCGATTCGAGTTCAGCCATACAGATAGTATGGCTGAATTCGCATCGCACCCGCCGCAAATTCGCACGGGACCCTTTTTTTGGCCCGCAGCAGAATCGGATCGCATGGGTGTTCACACCATGCGATCCGAGTTTGCAGATCGCACTGCGATATGCGAACTGATCTGGGGGTGTCATTAACATTTCACTGACACTCCCAGCAGTTCGCATAGGGCAGTGTGAACTGCCGCCGGGAGGCATGTGATGCGGGAACCCGCCGCGGATTCGTGGCGTTCCCGCATCGCTCCAGTGTGAACCCAGCCTAATAAGCGATCATTTTTCTGATCGCTGTATTAGTGTCACAGGTGACGCTAGTTAGGCAGGTAGGTATTTAGGTTCGCCGCAGCTTTTTATAGCGCCAGGGACCCCCATATACTACCGCATAAAGCCCCCTGATTGCCCCCTAGTTAACCCTTTCACCAGTGATCACCATATAACTGTTACAGGTGACGCTGGTTGGTTAGTTATTTTTTTATAGTTTCAGGGCACCTGCCATTTATTACCTAATAAAGGTTTAACCCCCTGATCACCCGGCGGGTGTCATTTGTGACTGTAATAACTGTTAGGGCAGTTAGGGTTAGCCCCCTTTAGTTCTAAGGTACCCCCCTAACCCCCCCAATAAAGGTTTAACCCCGTGATCACCCCCTGTCGCCAGTGTCACTAAGGCTGGGTTCACATTGCAGCGGTTTATGAGAACGGATGTGATTCGCACCGCACTGCAGTGCAAATCACATCCGATCTCTGTGCGATTCGAGTTCAGCCATACAGATAGTATGGCTGAATTCGTGTCGCACCTGCCGCAAACTCGCAAAGGGACCCTTTTTTTGGTCCGCAGCAGAATCGGATCGCATGGGTGTTCACACCATGCGATCCGAGTTTGCAGATTGCACTGCGATATGCGAACTGATCTGGGGGTGTCATTAACATTTCACTGACACTCCCAGCAGTTCGCATAGGGCAGTGTGAACTGCCGCCGGGAGGCATGTGATGCGGGAACCCGCCGCGGATTCGTGGCGTTCCCGCATCGCTCCAGTGTGAACCCAGCCTAATAAGCGATCATTTTTCTGATCGCTGTATTAGTGTCACAGGTGACGCTAGTTAGGCAGGTAGGTATTTAGGTTCGCCGCAGCTTTTTATAGCGCCAGGGACCCCCATATACTACCGCATAAAGCCCCCTGATTGCCCCCTAGTTAACCCTTTCACCAGTGATCACCATATAACTGTTACAGGTGACGCTGGTTGGTTAGTTATTTTTTTATAGTTTCAGGGCACCCGCCATTTATTACCTAATAAAGGTTTAACCCCCTGATCACCCGGCGGGTGTCATTTGTGACTAATAACTGTTAGGGCAGTTAGGGTTAGCCCCCTTTAGTTCTAAGGTACCCCCCTAACCCCCCCAATAAAGGTTTAACCCCGTGATCACCCCCCGTCGCCAGTGTCACTAAGGCTGGGTTCACATTGCAGCGGTTTATGAGAACGGATGTGATTCGCACCGCACTGCAGTGCAAATCACATCCGATCTCTGTGCGATTCGAGTTCAGCCATACAGATAGTATGGCTGAATTCGTGTCGCACCTGCCGCAAACTCGCAACGGGACCCTTTTTTTGGTCCGCAGCAGAATCGGATCGCATGGGTGTTCACACCATGCGATCCGAGTTTGCAGATCGCACTGCGATATGCAAACTGATCTGGGGGTGTCATTAACATTTCACTGACACTCCCAGCAGTTCGCATAGGGTAGTGTGAACTGCCGCTGGGAGGCATGTGATGCGGGAACCCGCCGCGGATTCGTGGCGTTCCCGCATCGCTCCAGTGTGAACCCAGCCTAATAAGCGATCGTTTTTCTGATCGCTGTATTAGTGTCACAGGTGACGCTAGTTAGGCAGGTAGGTATTTAGGTTCGCCGCAGCTTTTTATAGCGCCAGGGACCCCCATATACTACCGCATAAAGCCCCCTGATTGCCCCCTAGTTAACCCTTTCACCAGTGATCACCATATAACTAATACAGGTGACGCTGGTTGGTTAGTTATTTTTTTATAGTTTCAGGGCACCCGCCATTTATTACCTAGTCTCACTAGTGTACCCCTAAATTTAGGGGTGTCTACTTTCCAAAATGGGGTCATTTGGGGGGGGTTTGTGCCATCTTGGCATTTTATGGCCTTCAAAACTGTAACGCCCTTAGAAAGCCTGAAGGCGGTGCTTGGTTTTCGGGGCCCCGTACGCGGCTAGGCTCCCAAAAAGTCCCACATATGTGGTATCCCCGTACTCAGGAGAAGCAGCAGAATTTATTTTGGGGTGTCATTTCACATATGCCCATGGCATGCGTGAGCAATATATCATTTAGTGAGAACTTTGTGAAAAAAAAAAAAAATATTTTTTTGTCATTATTCAATCGCTTGAGGCAAAAAAATAAAATATTTAATGGGCTCAACATGCCACTTATCAATTTCCTTAGGGGGTCTACTTTCCAAAATGGGGTCATTTGGGGGGGTTTTGTACTGCCCTGCCATTTTAGCACCTCAAGAAATGAGATAGGCAGTCGTAAACTAAAAGCTGCGTAAATTCCAGAAAACGTACCTTAGTTTGTAGATGTGACAACTTTTGCGCAAACCAATAAATATACAATTATTGACTTTTTTTTTACCAAAGACATGTGGCTGAATACATTTTGGCCTAAATGTATGACTAAAATTGAGTTTATTGGATTTTTCTAATAACAAAAAGTAGAAAATATCATTTTTTTTCAAAATTTGCGGTCTTTTTACGTTTATATCGCAAAAAATAAAAATCGCAGAGGCATTCAAATACCATCAAAAGAAAGCTCTATTTGTGGGAAGAAAAGGACGCAAATTTTGTTTGGGTACAACATTACATGGCCGCGCAATTACCAGTTAAAGCAGCGCAGTGCCAAATTGTAAAAAGACCTCTGGTCATTTACCAGCAAAATGGTCCGGTCTGAAAGTGGTTAATCAATTTATGGATAGACCTCCAGAAGGGTTGGAGCAGGGGGCAGGACCACCAGACGTGAAGTAATGTACCTCTATGTATACCTTATTCTATCTTTTCACGTGACAACACTGAAGAAATGACACTTTGCTACAATGTAAAGTAGTGAGTGTACAGCTTGTATAACAGTGTAAATTTGCTGCCCCCTCAAAATAACTCAACACAGCTATTAATGTCTAAACTGCTGGCAACAAAAGTGAGTACACCCCTAAGTGAAAATGTCCAAATTGGGACCAATTAGCCATTTTCCCTTCCCGATGTCATGTGGCTCATTAGTGTTACAAGATCGCAGGTGTGTTAAATTTGGTGTTAGCGCTTCCACTCTCTCATACTGGTCACTGGAAGTTCAGCATGGCACCTCATGGCAAAGAACTCTGAAGATCTGAAAAAAGAATTCTTGCTCTACATAAAGATGGCCTAGGCTATAAGAAGATTGCCAAGACCCTGAAACTGAGCTGCAGCACGGTGGCCAAGACCATATGAAGGTTTAACAGGACAGGTTCCACTCAGAACAGGCCTCGCCATGGTCGACCAAAGAAGTTGAGTGCACATGCTCAGCGTCATATCCAGAGGTCGTCTTTGGGAAATGGACATATGAGTGCTTCCAGCATTGCTGCAGAGGTTGAGGTGGTCAGTCTGTCAGTGCTCAGACCATATGCCGCACACTGCATCAAATTGGTCTACATGGCTGCCGTCCCAGAAGGAAGCCTCTTCTAAAGATAATGCACCAGAAAGCCTGCAAACAGTTTACTGAAGACAAGCAGACTAAGGACATGGATTACTGAAACCATGTCCTGTGGTCTGATAAGACCATGATAAACGTATTTGGTTAAGATGGTGTCAAGCGTGTGTTGCCTATAGTCAAGCATGGTGTGGTCCTGCATGAGTGCTGCCGGCACTGGGGAGCTACAGTTCATTTGAGGGAATTAATGAATGCCAACATGTACTGTGACATAGTGCAGCAGAGCATGATCCCCTCCCTTTGGAGACTGGGCCGCAGGGCAGTATTCCAACATGATAACGACCCCAAACACACCTCAAAGACGACCACTGCCTTGTAAAGGTGATGGACTGGCTGAGCATGTCTCCAGACCTAAACCCTATTGAGCATCTGTGGGGCATCCTCAAATGGAAGGTTAAGGAGCACAAGGTCTCTAACATCCACCAGCTCTGTGATGTCATCATGGAGGAGGGGAAGAGGACTCCAGTGGCAACCTGTGAAGCTCTGGTGAACTCCATGCTCAAGAGGGTAAAGCCAGTGCTGGAAAATAATGGTGGCCACACAAAATATTGACACTTTGGGCCCAATTTGGACATCTTCACTTAGGGGTGTACTCACTTTTGTTGCCAGAGGTTTAGACATTAATGGCTGTGTGTTGAGTTATTTTGAGGGGACAGAACATTTACACTGTTATACAAGCTGTACACTCACTACTTTACATTGTAGCAAAGTGTCATTTCTTTAGTGCTGTCACATGAAAAGTTATAATACACAGTGGTGTAGTGGGTAGCACTTTTGCCCAGCAGTAAGAAGGGTCACTGGTTCGAATCCCAACCACGACACTACCTGCCTGGAGTTTGCATGTTCTCTCTGTGCCTGCGTGGTTTTCCTCCGGGTACTCCGGTTTCCTCCCACACTCCAAAGACATGCTGGTAGGGTAATTGGCTCCTGTCTAAATTGTCCCTAGTATGTATGAATGTGTGTTAGGGACCTTAGATTGTAAGCTCCTTGAGGGTAGGGACTGATGTGAATGTACAATGTATATGTAAAGCGCTGCGTAAATTGATGGCGCTATATAAGTAACATAAATAAATATTAAAATATTTACAAAAATGTGAGGGGTGTACTCACTTTTGTGAGATACTGTATATTTGTGTGTGTGTGAATACAGTATATACTGATCAACCATAACTTTATGATCACTAACATGTTAAGTGAATAATACTGAACCACTGAATTGTCTCATTACAATAGCACCTGAAAGTGACTGGAATATATGAGGCAGCAAGTAAACATGTTGTCCCTGAAGTTGATTTTACTGAAAGCAGAAGAAAAATGGGGATCACAATTTGTTGTGTATGGGGCTGCATAGCTGCAGACCAGTCAGGGTGCCTATGCTGACCCATGTCCACAGCCAAAAAGCACCTGCAGTGGGCATCAGAACTGGACCAAAGAGCAATGGAAGAAGATGGCCTGTTCTGATGTACTTTTTTTTATACCTTATGTATGGCCAGGTGACTTTCCACACTGTTCTGACACGGAAGTCACACGACTTCTAAGGTAACTTTGCCCTGCAAATTCATGTCTGACTTCCATGTGACTTCAATGAATGGGATCCAACTTTGAGTCTGGTAGGGATATTGAGGGGGAACCCCATGTCAAAATAAAAGAATTGGCGTGAGGTCCCCCTCAAAATCCATACCAGACCTTTATCTGACCAAGCATGCAGCCCGGTGTGCTCATTCCCCCCCCCCCCCCCTCCTGGGCTATATCAGGCCACATGCCCTTAACATGGGGGAGGTGAGTGCTTTGAGGCAGGGGGGCTCTGCACCCCCCTACCCTAAAGCACCTTGTTGACGGGGCAAGAGCCTTTTCCCAACAACCGTGGGCAGTGGTTTTGGCGGGCCGGGCAGGGGGCTTATCGGAATCTATAAGCGCCTTTGACAAGGGAGCCCCCAGATCCCACCCCCCTGCTCCAAAGCCCCCAGCCCACCCATGTTAAGGGCATTTGGCCTGGTGTGTTCCAGGAGGGGGGGCACTCACCTGCCCCCCCTTTCATGACCTGCCATGCCACATGCTTGGATAAGGGTCTGATATGGTTTTGGGGAACCCACGCCGTTTTGTTTTTGGTGCAGGGTTCCCCCCTCAAGATCCTCAGAGTACAAGTCGCATGCCACAAGTTGGATTTGTTAAGATGATGATCTGACTTGGATGTGACTTACATTCACATCAATGGACTGAAATCATTCCCAAGTAGGACCAAAGTAGTGCAGGGAGCGTTTTCAAGGACAAACTAATTAAGACAGCTCTCATAGGGAACCATTAATTTTGACATGTCATGCGACTTGTGCTCTGGAAGTTGGAGCGCATGTCGGACCAGTGTGAACCGGCCATTAGATTTCTTTCAGTGTTAAACTCTTGGTAAATATGCAAAAGGCAATGCAATGTAAAGAAAATGATAATACATCAAACAGTAGTAACCAGTAGCTCCTGAAAGAACCTATGACCCCAGGTATAAAAGACCTCTTTCATGTCAGACTGCTCCCTTTAAATCATGATGCCACAGGCCAAACAAGTTTGTAGCACAATTAATAAACAACAAGTTACAAGAGTTCCTCTTAATGTGTGCAGATATTGTGCACAGAGCCCTTTAAGTGGGGGGGGGGGGGGGGGGGAGAGGGGAGGGGTCCTTGTGATGCAGATGTTCAGTGTCCTCAGCTAGCTCAACAAGTGCCCAGAAGGATTGCTGTGCAATGGCAACCAGCAACAGGAAATAGCATTTGCAAAGTGTTTCCTTTTAGAAGCTTTAATGTAAAGAGATGGGATAAGGGTGTCTGCATGCAGTGTCTTTGTAGAGTTTACACAAGGTGGGCTTCTGCCTGCTCACCAATCCTGATGATACCAAAGATCAAGGGAATAGGATGTCCTGACTCTTGAAGAATCTGCAACCAGTGAAGAGTGTCTGGCCGTGCACCTAGCAATGCTAGCATTCAGCTGGGTCTGTAACAGTGACAATGAGAGTGACCCCCAACAGTCGCTCGGCTGACAGGGAACTGGCAATGGTGGATCTGCTCGCTCACTCGCTGGAGACTCTCCACTCTGCCAATGCTGCGACAAGCCTGATTGCATCCCCTGGAGCGGACGGGTCCCTGCTCTCAGCTGGAGCCCATGGTCCCAAGAGAAAAACTCCTCCCCGGACCAGGCTATTTATGTCCTCGTCCAGCATTCCTCTCTTTCTCTCAGCCAGCTGGAATTGTCTGCAGCAGTCTGGCTCCAGTGCAAATCCTGGCTCCTCAGACCACATACCCCACGATCCCCTGCTCTCATTTGTGGTCTCTGCTTGCTCTACATTCAGGAGGTCATGACAGTGTCCAGGCTGAACACTAGAGGGAAACAGGTTCACTGTAGCTGGTGTTACAGGATGTCCCACGCCACAATCATACAGGCAAAGTTCGCCAGCACCTGGCTACACACATAAATACAATACAACGCTAATACAAATTTTTTTTTTTTTTTTTGCAGAACCGTCTTATCGGATGACTTTAAAAAGGCACCAGTTTACATTGCCCCCCCCCCCCCCAAGCTACTCTTTATAAAAATAAATAGTAAGAAATTGTCCCTTTAAGTGTGTGTGGGGTGCTGGACACACAGGTGCTACGGGAAGCATTACATTATTGCAATCACATGATTGCGGGTAAGAAGATCAATTGCCTGGCCTTTAGATTGTCCTCAGGGTGCAGAGGTTCCTAGCAGTGGCTTCTGATTGGCACGGTACTAGGAAGTAGGGGGGTGCTTTTAGAAGAACCGCAGCATCACTTCCAGTTTCTCAAGTGACTTGTCCCAGTCCGAAGGTGGATGGAAGCCTGAGCAGAGGAGTCAGCTGGTGAGCAGGCCAGGGTGCACTATTCAGTGGCATTGCTAGGGGGTGCAGTCCGCACCCGGGTGCCACCCACTACAGGGGTGACATCATCCCAAGGGTGCCGAAAACCCTGGCTCCCTTTTGGCAGTTTTTTTTGTTCAGCCGGAACACACCTCCAGCGCCGTGGCCGTGCCTGACCTGTGTTTTCCTCCTCAGTCTCTCACTACTGCGCTGCTGCCTGAGCCTGTCAATATCTATTCTCCACCCGGGCGGCACGGATGCTGATGATTAGGTTGGTTTTTGCTACTGGACACAGCTATATTATATGGAGGGGATTGGTTTTTCCTAAGGGGGTCTGTGCTGATGGAGGGGGTGGTTTGTCTTGAGGTGGGGTCTGTACTGATGGAGGGGGGTGGTTTGTCCTGAGGTGGGGTCTATACTGATGGAGGGGGTTTATACATTTGTGGGGAGTCTATACTGAGGGAGGGGGTCTGTACTTAGGGGGGGGTTTATACTGAGAAAGGACTATATTGGGGGAGGGGGTTCTGTACTGATGGAGGGGGTCTGTTACTGAGGAGGGACAATATTTGGATTGGGGTCTGTACTGATGGAGGGGGGTCTATACTGAGAAAGGACTATATTGGGGGAGGGGGTTCTGTACTTATTGGAGGGGGATCTGTACTGAGGGGTGACTATAGTTGGTGGAGGGGGGTGACACCATGTTTTACCACACCGGGTGACACCACACCCAGTGACGCCACTGCTTGTAATTTACTGCTAGCGGGAAGAGTGGGTGCTGAGCTCAGTTTTTCTGCTATGTTTAGCTGGTGGACTTCACCTTCCAGAAGTGTCATCCTGGGCTAGGAGCATAATTGGTGCTAGCAAATTTAAAAGTGGCTGATATATGCTAGTGCTGTGGGCTACCATTGGCATTACTGATGCGCTGCTTCACTGGGGACCCTCATAATGGACATAGCAGGTGTACAGACCCGGGAACTCAGCACAGGGATGGTGGGAACCCCTCACAAGTGTAAAGTTTTCTGAATGGGCGTGGAAGGGGAGAGCTTTGTTTTCCCAGATGACTTCCCAGAGCCCAAACAAAAAAATTGAGTTCTAGGCATTGATTTCGGCCCAGGTGACTATGGTCATGCAAATTGGGTGAACAGGCTGGAGAATGCCGGTGCCAAGCTGGAAAGGTTGGCGGCTTTCCTTGAGGGAAAAGGTTGATATGATTAAGACATACCTGATTCCAATTTTTCTGTATGTCAGTTTTGTTCGTGTTTTGCCAGTTTCTCTCTATACCAGGGTCTATAGTTATGTTTCTTAGTTGTTTCTTCCAGCTGTTATGGGGGAACAGAATAAACCTTGTCAAAAGGAATGTGACCTACCTTCCTAGGCGGCAGGATAGTCTAGGGATCATCAACACTGAAGTATTTTTCTTTCTGATGTTTGTGAAGTACAATCTTGGTAACATGTTGGCAGAGAGACTGCTTGGGTGGGTTGGTATTTTCCGGTCCTGGTTTAGGCCCTTTCTGCGAGCCTGGGAAAATGGTGGGTCAATGAAAAGCCTGAGGGTCAAGCATGATAAGCTTATGTTGCCCCATGTTTGAAAATGCTTTGGCAGTGGCAAGTAACAGCAGGAGAAGTCAGATCTCTTCCAAGGAAACTTTTTGACAAGCGGATCATGAACTCTGCTTTTTGCGAGTCACTGGCTTTGAGGGATTGTCCAAGCCTGGTTTTGTAGGTGGGTTTGCGATTGATTAATTTTGAGAGAATCCCAATGAAGTTTAGGGATCAGTCTTGGCTTGCCTTTCATGGAAAACTATGTGAAGGGCAACTTGAAGTTTCTTTCCATGAGTTATCGGGGCTGCCCGAGAGTGGAGTGTGGTGGAGTGGTGGAGTCCATGGATCACTTTCTACTTCAGTGCCCTTTTAATATAGAGGTGTACAAGAGGGGGGGGGGGCTCTGAGTATACCCTTCTTCCGCCATATGAGTTATGCAGAGTGGGTGTATGGGGCATTCCAGACTCGTCTGGGTTATGATTTGGAAACACTTTTTTAGTTAGTCTAGTAGTCCATTATTTCACGTGGAGTGCACGGTGTCATGTATCCTTACGGACAAAAATCTTCCCTGTAGAAGTGGTGATGCAAGACATTCTGGGTGAGGTTGGGAAGATTCAGGGTCTTAAGAAAGACCAGTGGCGGCAGGAGGCCTGGATAAGGGTGTGTGGGACTCTGTAACTGCTGCCTGTTGATCTCGGAGTGTGCAGCTTTGTATTCTTGTTTCACTCCCCTAGATTTTCAGATCAAATATATTTTGGCTACATGCATGGTGACGGTGATGTTCCTTAGTCTGGCTCTCTCGTAGGGATTATGTTGTGCGCAATTTATTTTGCACCATTTATTATGTTCTTGTTTTGTATAGTCATATTCAATTATTTTGTAAATATGTTTGTTTTATTTATTATGGTTTTATTGTTCGTAAGATTTTTCAACAAAAAAATTACCCCCTCATAATGGGCACAGCAGGTGTACAGACCCAGGAAATCAGCCCAGGGATGGTGCATTGACGGGCACAGTGAGGCTGCATTTGATGGGCACAGTGAGGCTGCATTTTATGGGCACAGTGAGGCTGCAGTTTGATGGGCAGGGCACAGTGAGACTGCAATTGATGGGCACAGTGAGGCTACATTTGATGGGCACAATGAGGCTGCATATGGTGGGTACAGTGAGGCTGCAATTGATAGGGCACAGTGAGGCTGCATATTATGTGCACAGTGAGGCTGAAATTGATAGGCACAGTGAGGCTGCAATTGATGGGTATACTGAGGCTACATTTGACGGGCACAGTGAGGCTGTATTTGATGAGCACAGTGGGGCTGCAATTGATAGGCACAGTGGGATTGAAATTGAGGGGCACAGTTAGCCTGTATTTGAAGGGCACAGTAAGGATGCAATTGATGGGCACCGTGAGGCTGCATTTGATGGGCACAGCGAGGCTGCATTTTATTTTATATGCCCTTATCCTTCCTATTAACTTTTTTATACCAATAAATGTTTTGATATAAAAGGAGAAGACTGCTCCTTGCCCAACCCTTTATTCCCATTTGAAATTTTCGGGTCTCTGCCCCTCCAACCATTTTTCTGCATTACAGTTTAATTTTTAAGTTTGTTTGCACCCTCCCCCCAAAAAAAAATTTTTTTGAGCACCAGCTGCCACTGGTCAGAATCAACCCAAGTTGTTCAATTAAAGCTGAAATTAAGGATAAGTAAATATTGTGTAAATACAAGTGCCATGTGTATTCCTACTTGAATATTGAAGTGCTTGGTGTATTTCCTCCAGGTCTCTGCAGTAATTCAGTGTGAAACAGGAGCAGGAGCTTCCTAAATATAAAAGACAAGGGTGACTGGTCTTATGTCTGCCCCCTCCTGTAATTTTCTGTAGTGGGTGGAGCCTGCTGGGCCCCTCCTTCATCTTTACTTTCTGCATAGAACAGCACAGCACAATGATAATGTCACTTCTACTTTTACAAGGTAATATCTTAGTTTGTAAAGATGTTTGTTGCACACACAGTAGATTCATATCCTTTGTGGCTAGTGAGGAATATTTTTTAGCCCGCAGTTCAGCTTTAAATTATCGTAAACAGGCATTCAGGGCCAATTGATAATTGTAACTATTGGGAAAACTACAAGTAGAAAAAATCTTTCCCGATCCAAAAATCTTTCCTGTTTGATCAATTCTATGACTGGAAATGAACTTTAGCAGTTAACCCAGGGCATAACCTTAGCTGCAAGAAGAGGTCTGCACAGAACTCTGGCAGGCACTGAGGATTCTGACACTGTCATTGAGGACAAAACACGAGCATATTTTATTTTTAATGAGCATCATCCTCAGTATTTATCCAATTTTAGTTTATGAATATTTAAATAGGCACACTACTCTTCAGTTGCTAGCAAAGTGTGTACCTTGTCTATGGGCAAGCATTTAATTAAATATGGAAAGTATTGAAGAGATTGTTGTGCAATACAGAATGCTTTTTGTACTTATACAGGGATGATTTAAATCATTAATGGAAGAAAATCAAAGTGTGACACTAGTATCTATATCTACTGTATATTTTCAGTATACAGTATGTTCAGACTCCAAATTCATTTTAGATAAAAGATGTGGTACGAAACTCTTGTGTTCTAACCTTCCTTGCCAATCCCTGTTTTAACTAAATTCAAACGTACCTTCTAATATGGACCTCAAGTGGTCTTTTTATTTAAAAAATTTTTTGGATGAATTTCAGAAACAACCACCTGCTAGGATTATTAAAAACTGAATTCTTCAAACGTTCTTGAAACAACAGAAAGAAAAGTTTGGGGGTGAATGTTCAGTGAATCCTCCAAAGATTGATCCCCAACATCTATCCATTGGAAATATTAGGAATTGCTGAGATCACGGTGGCAAAAACAAATCGGTGAATGCCATTGGTTAACAATAGCAACCCGATCAATAAGTACTTATTAAAGCCTTAGGCCTCTTTCACACGGGGCGGATCAGTAAAGATCCGCCCCGTGATGATCCGCTCGCTCAGCGGGGATCGTTCCGTTGTCCCCGCTGAGCCGGCTGCGGACAGGGCGGTCTCCGCACACTGTGCGGGGACCGCCCTGTCAGCTCTCCGCTCTCCTCTATGGGGATCGGACGAGCACGGACCGTGTGTCCGTGTTCATCCGATCCGCTCTGCAGACGGACAGAAAAATAGGATTTTCCTCCGTCTGCAGAATCGGACAGTAGCGGAGGCGGACAATAGCGGGTGTCTGCGGATGCTCATCCGCAGACACCCGCTATCCCATAGGGATGAATGGATGTCCGTATTTCATCCGCAAACGGATGGATGAAATACGGACATACCATCCGCATGTGTGAAAGGGGCCTTAGTTTAGTCAAACAATTTTTTTAACTTAGCACAACAGAAAATACTTACTATATACAATATGAGAAGGGTCCTTTGTGCTGATGGCTACTGCTTTAGTTGAAATCCTCGGAACCCACAGTCCCCACCTCATTAATCTTCCCTTGTGTTGATATAAAACAAATGTTTACCATAACATAGGCTTTAAGCACTTTAAAAAAAGGTGAAAATGGTCATGCTCATGTCTGTGTTGATGGGCTTTGGGCTTGTTTCGAAGACATCAGCTTGACATAAGTTTGGGTTGCTTTTGCGAGCACTCAGAATGAATTACCTGGTGCACCTGGCCTGCTTTTGACCTCCTTCTGACCTGCATTTGACCTTCTTCAACCAAGTTTAACATTACTTTAGACTTTCATAAGAATTGAAAACCCTCTTGAAGTGTAAAAAGCCAACACAGGCCTTTCTACTTTTCATGAACAGACCCTTTTTGAAACAAGATAATTTTCCTGTATCCTGCAGCATGCCCTATTTTCCCAATTTCTGTCTCTTCCTGTGGTTGAAGTTCTGGTTGATGTGTTCGTCTGTGCTGTAGCTATTGCTATTTGAATATTTCCTCATGTATCACAATTGGCTGACAAGAGGAGCAACCATACTTGCTTTTGACTGATATGCAGCACACTTACTGGTGTCTTGCGGTTTATTGTGTTCACATTCCCCCCGCCATCTAGAGGGGTTTGTGCCTTTACTTTTCTTATTGACTAGAACTTCTTGCCCACAAATTCTTGCCATCTAGTGTTTTTCCTAATGTGTTTTCCAAAAAAATTTCCAGCCCAGGTTAACAAAAAAATTTTAAAAACCAAACACAAAAAGCCGTAACCCGTAAATCCGTTATGGAATCCATATGCCATACATGACATTTGGAGGAAATAAGACAATTAGACAACGAGAACCCTCAAGTGGTCATTTCTTCTTTTTGGTCATGTTATAGCTGGATAGGCCAGAAAGCTTTTGTTTCCGTGAATCATTAGGAGTTTTTCTTCCTGTGTTTTACAGGTCAAGGATTAAATGTTGGGGTGACCACAAAGAAATAAAGTTCCTACTGATTCACAGTTACTGTATATAAATGTACTAAATGAACTAATGATTCTGGATGTGCTGTAGTAATGAGTGAATTGGTTCAACTAAACCAAAATGATCTGCTCTTAGGTGTCCTGGGAAGCCTGTACTTTACCCTGGCATGTAAGCCTTTCCCCTCTTAACAATGAGCCTTTCAGCTATTATATGCAAGGAATTGTAAGCTAGAACTTCTCACCCCCTGTGATATATTAGTCCAGAACTAGGTACAAAAATTCCTGAAGGGGTACTTGCCCAATAAGGTAATATTAGATATCCTTCCGTGTCCAATTTTATCACAGGGTACATGCCACCTTCATAAACCTCTGCATGTTCTGCTTCTAAAGACAAACAGTATTACCAACGCATGTTGTTCCAATAAGGATGTTACATATGTTAGCCCTTGTACACACGGTCGGAGATTCCGTCGGAATGTTTCCGATCGGAGCGTTTTGTCGGATATTCCGACTGTGTGTGGTCTGCATCGGACTGTTTCCGTCGGAATATCCGTCGGACCAACTTTTCCAACTTGCTGGAAATATTTTCAGACAAAATGCTCCAATCGGACATACTCCGATCATGTGTAGCCTACTCCGACGGACAAGGTGCCACGCATGCTCAGATCAAATTCCTAGACCAAAGATATTGGCTCAGGGGTCAAGTCCTGGGGAAAAAAGTATGGGAACTTCCACCCAAGATCCACTCGCCCACCCAAAAAAAAAATTATACACTTATCTGCACGAATGCTTCAAAAGTGGTATGTTAGTACATAAAAAAACAATCCTCAAGAAACATAAATACGGTAATTCTCTGAATAATCAGCATTCATTCAATTGTGCTTCCATGCAAATGTGAACATCACATTCTGATCTTTATTGGAGAATGTTATTTTGTATGTAGAGTGTTTATGTGGTGAGTTTACACTTTTCATTGAACAGAGTTTGGATAACACAGGGTTAAACGGAAAGGTCATAAATTAATTGCACATTATCTGGACAGAATGCTTGGGGAGATAGAGATGTGTTCCTGCTTAGGAGATGTATGTTAGCTTGGGGGGCTGCAAACTCTGCAGGGCTCCAACACACACTCGCTGCTATTCCAACCCTTCACATATTTCCACATAAACTTCCCTCCTGGCATTAAACTTTGCCAGGTATTGTGCTCAGCTTACCACCCCAAACTGATGTTCCTCCCTCAGCTCACCTCTCTCCCTGCATGTCCTGTGAGCAGAATAGCTGTGCTCCTCCTCTGGGTTCTCTCATCATATGGCACTGAAGATAGAGGAGGGGGAAATTCAGCGGGACACACAGAACAAGAATGCAGGAGACTGGGGGGGGGGGATGAGGAGACGAAAATCAGGAGGTGCCGGGGGGGGGGGGGGGGGGGCGCATCACGAGAAGTCTGACTAAATACAATCTCTTAGCAGCAGGGACCTGATCTACCCGTCAGCTAGCTGTGATTGACAGGTAGATCGAAGAGGAAGCTGTCATAGGGCCCTCTACTGGCAATACCTGAATGGTCAGTCCACCCCTGGTGTGCGGAACTTACTATTGCGAGCTGTGTCGGCGGCTGCTGGTGTAGCACCTGCCACACAGCTTGCATACTTCAAAGTCTTGCAGGACGCGGCTGCTAACGGGAACTGAGTTCCTGTTGTGGAAAAAGTACAGGAACTCCGTTCCCATGCGTTCCCGCAGGACTTGAGCCCTGTATTGGCTACTAGCCTGAACGTAGTCCCGTCGTAACGAAATAACGGCATCATGTTATGTACAATCGGATTTTCCGACAACTTAGTCCGACCATGTGTATGCAACATCACTTCCGGACCTCTTCCGGAATTAATCAGAAATTATCAGGAAATCAGGAATTACTCCGACGGATTTGGTTGTCGGAATCTCCGACCGTGTGTACAAGGGCTTAGGGGGGCTGGAAGTGTCCACAGAACTCCTCTACTACTTCAATACACACTGCACAAATTGCAACTGTTCACTCAGAGCAGCAACATTTAGATTTGAATTTGTGGGATACATAGCAGAGTTGACTTAGAGTTTCTGCTTTAGGAGGGAAATACATTTGTACTGTAAGCAGTCAACCCATCTTCAGAAACTGATGCAGAGTTGTTAATAGAATATATTTAGAGCTCTGCACAATGATATCATAAGGAGTAGTAAAAAAAGGTTTGCACCAGCATTTTAAAATTATTTTGGTGAGAAGTAGAAAGCACTTAAATGACAATGCCGATTTAGGAAGGTTTAGGTCCGTTAGACTACATTTGTCAGCCTGTATGGATCACACTGTCAAGATCCAATGTGTATAGCCTCTTCACAATGTTTTGTTTTGTAAAAATCATTTTAAAATGTTCTGAAATTGTGTTTTTTTATGTGTTTTTGGTATTATTGTATTTCAGGAAAAAACATGGTGCTTGTATGGTTATATTAGATATAACCCAAATTAAGTTGCAGTGTAGCTGTAAAGGAAAGCAGTTGCCCCTGAGCCCCTTGGGTCACTTGGTCCAGGGATGACTGCTTCTGATGCCCAGTTCCCAGATCTGTATTTATATCCTGTACAAAAAAACAACAATGTTTCTTTCCTTCATATCCACTTTCCCATGTGTACGTAAAACTTGTTTAATTTCATCGGTCAGAAAAATAATTTATCCTGACCATTGAAATGAAATAACACTCAAGTGCTAAATGGCTCTACCCAGTGACACCCATGATGACATTTCTGCAATCACTGCAATACCCAGACCAACTGTGTAAGCCATTACAAAGAAAATGGTGGTGTCATGTTGCACTAGTGGTGGGCTATTGCAGTCTATATTTGCCCATCCAAAACCAAGTACTAAAAGTTTGTTATGCAGCTGGCCTTGCGAAACTCCAGACCAATTTTTTTTTCTAGTTTTGGATATTAAGAAGGGGGTGGATCAACTTTATATTGCTGTGTCCCCATGATATTTCCTCTCATTCTCTTTCCTGGTGACACCCAAGGCATTGCTGTTAGCTGATTTTCAACTCGTCAGAGTGCATTCTTCATTCTTCAGTTTCAAGAATATAGTAGTTGATGTGGACATTTTCAATGGATTTTTTGTGGATTTTCTATAGGAATACAGTGGGGAAAATAATTATTTGATCCCTTGCAGAAGTTTGCCCACTTAC
Organism: Lithobates pipiens; assembly: GCF_037356315.1. Classification (NCBI taxonomy): domain Eukaryota; kingdom Metazoa; phylum Chordata; class Amphibia; order Anura; family Ranidae; genus Lithobates; species Lithobates pipiens. Next base: position 458,864,220 of record NW_027507718.1, on the reverse strand, counting down.
AAAGAAATCAAGGGTCTATATTTTTTATCATAGGTATCATTTAAATGATAGAGACAGAATATCAACCAAAAATTCTGAAAAAAACACAATATAAATGTAATAAATTGAGTTGCAGTTCAGTGGGTAAAATACAGTAAGTATTTGATTCCCTACCAACCAACAATAATTCTGGCTCCCACAGACTGGCTACAGTATGTGCTCATCTGGTACACAGATTAGTTCTGTCAATTTAAGGTGCTCCTAACAACTCATTATGTGTATAAAATACACCTATCCACAGAATCTTTCTTGTATTCAAACCTCTCCATCAAGGGCGAGACCAAAGAGCTGTCAAAGGATGTCAGGAACAAGACTGTAGACCTGCACAAGGCTGGAATGGGCTACAAGACCATCAGCAAGAAGCTTGGTGAGAAGGAGAAAACTGTTGGAGCGATTATTTGCAATTTCGAAGAAATACTAAATAACCATCAATAGCCCTTGGTCTGGAGCTTCATGCAAGATTTTGCTTCATTGGGTAAGGATGATCATGAGAAAAGTGAGGGATCAGCCCTGAACTACACAGGAGGAGCTTGTGAATGATCTCAAGGGAGTTGGGACAACAGTCACCAAACATACAGTTGATAACACAATACACCACCATGGATTGAAATCTTGCAGCACCCGCAAAGTCCCTCTCCTCGCGAAGGCACATGTACAGACCCATCTGAAGTTTGCCAATAAACATAAATAATTCAGAGAAGGATTGGTAGAAAGTGCTGTGGTCAGATCAGACCAAAATTTAGCTCTTTTGCATTAAATCGACTCGTTGTGTTTGAAGGAAGAAAAATGCTGACTATGACCCTAAGAACACAGTGAAGCACGGAGGTGGAAACATGCTTTGGGTCTGTTTTTCTGCTAAAGGTATAGGCCAACTTTGTCACATTGAGGGGCCAGTGGACCGGGTCGTGTATTGTAAAATATTGGATATGAACCTTCTCTCCTTAGCCAAAACACTGAAGATGGGTCATGGATGGGTCTTCCAGCATGACAATGACCAAAAGCATACTGCCAAGGCAACAAAGGAGTGGCTCAAGACAAAGTACATTGAGATCATGGAGTGGCCTAGCCAGTCTCCAGACCTTAATCCCATAGAAAATATATGGAGGGAGCTGAAACTTTGAGTTGCCAAGCGACAACCAAGAAACCGTTAGGATTTAGAGAAGATCTGTAAAGAAGAGTGGAGTAAAATTACTCCTGAGATGTGTGCAAACCTGGTAACCAACTGCAAGAAACATCTCACGTCTGTGCTTGCCAACTAGCGTTTCTCCACCAAGTCATGTTTTGCTTGGGGATTGAATACCTAATGTACTCACTGAACTGCAACTCAATTTATAACATTTGTGTCATGTGTTTTTTCTGTATTTTTGGTTCACATTCTGTTTCTATTATTTAAAATACACCTATAATAAAAAATTATAGGCCCTTCATTTTTTTGCAAGTGGGCAAACTTACAAAATCTGCAGGGGATCAAATAATAATTTTCTCCACTGTAGTAGTTTATGTGGACATTTTCAATGACTTTGTAGTGGATTTTCTACAGGTACATATAGAGAATACAGAATTTAAAGCATACCCTGCATGTTATTTTAAAATCTCGCTAAGCTATACGAAAGTGACATAGGACCAGTTGTGCATATATTAGGTTGATCAAAATCTTTTGCATCCTATTTTATATATAATATTCTTGGACATCAAATGGTGACCATGGCAAATTATTTGCCATTCTAACTCACAGATTGCTGGGATCTCAACAAATGCAAGACTTAATTTAGTACATGTAAACAGAATGACAAACTAAGTACAAATGTTGAGCAATAAACAGTTTATTTGACCAAAACTTTGAAATCGTGTTTTGTGCATTGTGCTTTTCTTTTGTACAGAATTATACATGGATCACTTATGTTCTGGCTAAATAAAAAGCATGCTTTAATATACTACAACACATTATTATTATTATTATTATTACATGGGCAGTCTACTGTGATGAAAAAATGAAAACAAAATACTTTTATGAAATGATGATACAAATAATAAATGGTGAAATAATTAAAAAATAGCTTTTGTATATAAATAAAAAATATTTTATATAAAATAAAGATACAAAATGATACAATAAATATAGAAAAGCTTGTAAAGAAATTAGTGCCTCTATTGAGAAATCTAAAGTTATTTAAAAATTTGGAACAATTAAAACAATATTTGACAGGTGGGTGACATCACATATCAAAATACGGTAAACACATAACAAGCGTAAACATAGTAGGCCTCTCCAATAAGAAGTGGAGAAAATAGGAAGATAAAGTGTTGCTTGTAGTGACCAATCAGATGTAAGTTTTCATTCTGGCATTTAAAAGAATTACTGTTGGTATCTAATCGCTGTGGCCAACACATTTGCTTTATTAGAGCTACCCAAGGATCATGGGGCAAAATCTATATATTTATGTATTCCCTATTATCTGTTATAAACACTTCCTAAGACATGATCATTCATTGGGAATGCGAATTGCAAGTAAAAAGTTAATATTATAAACTGAGCACTGGTCAAAAATACACGGTTGAAATATAAGGATGTTAGTTGGTTTTAAGGGATATCACAGATATTTGTATAATGAAATCATTGTCTCTGGCAGGTTTCAACGTGCCCGATTCCAGATAAGAGCCAAGGCTTATGCCCTGTACACACGGTCGGACTTTCCGACAACAAAATCCGTCTGATTTTTTCAGACGGATTTTGGCCCAAACTTGTCTTGCATACACACAGTCGCACAAAGTTGTTAGAAAATCCGATCGTTCTGAACACGGTAATGTACAACACATACGACGGGACTATAAACGGGCCATCAGCCAATAGCTTTCATTTCATAATTTATTTTGAGCATGCATGGCAATTTGTCCCTCGGAATTGTCTACACATGATCGGAATTTAAACAATCGGATTTTGTTGTCGGAAAATTTTAGATCCAGCTCTCAAACTTTATGTGTCGGAAATTCAGACGGAAAAAGTCCGATGGAGCCCACACACGATTTGATTTTCCAACACCACAATCCGATCGCACTTTTTCCATCGGAAAGTCCGACCATGTGTACAGGGCATTATTGTCCCTCTTGTTGAACTTTATGAATTAAGGGCTACAGATCACTGAACAGCCCCTCTCTATGCACAAGTGAAAAGAGCTTACGTGTTTTCTGAAGAACATTTTTAATATGTCCCTTTTACTCATAAGAAAGACATATCTGTTGTAAAAAGTACAGCGCTACAGTATTTCAATCATAAAGTTCCACATACAAAACAAAATCTCATAAATACAGTATGTGACCTTGTCATAATAGGTTATTAATAACCATCCCAAAACAATCCATAAAGTACAACACATGTCCAAAAAAATTTGAAATCATTAACTGAAAGGAAAATTCACAAGTGATAATACACTCTATAGGAATATTCTCAATTTATAATACACTATACAAAGTGACAAAAAGTGCTTTCATGCATAAAAGTGCCTCTGGTGCAGTTCCTTTCACCAATATGCACTCACCAGAATGCCATTGGTAAACGACATATCATCTGAACAACCTTTTGTGGATTCCCAGCAACCAGCCGCCATGGCATAACATCAGAATAGCCTTTTTAAGGGTTCCCCACAATCATCTGGTGGCTCTTCCACAGAGTCAATAATTCCTCACATCAAACCTGATCAGAAGGGTGCTCACCAAATAGAGACCGAGGAGAAGTTCATTGTGTAGTAGTTTAATGTAAAATACTGATAAACAATTTAAAATGACGGATGTACATCCAAAAAACAAAACAAACAAAAAAACACATAAGATAGAGAAGATTGGTATACAGCAAAATGGAGGTGCCCAGAGGACTACAACAAAATAGCGCTGACTCATAGTGTAGTAGGGAATCCTCAAAAGGTTGTTCTGATGATACAGGCATACCCCACTTTTAAGTATTTTAAGGGTTTATTTACTAAAGCTGGAAAGTGCAAAATCAGACTCCCTTCTGCAAAGAAACCAATGAGCTTCCAGGTTTTATTACCAAAGCTTAATTGAACAAGCTGGGGTTAGAAGCTCATTGGTTTCTATGCAGAAGGGAGCCTGATTTTGCACTTTCCAGCTTTAGTAAATAAACCACATTGTGTACTTAAAAGTGGGGTATGCCTGTATGCTGTTTACTAATGGCATTCTGGTGAGTGCATATTGGTTAAGGGGAATGCACTGGAGGCACTTTTATGCATGGAAGCACTTTTTGTCACTTTCTAGAGAATATTACCACTTGAGAGTATACCTTCATATAGAGTGTATTATCACTTGTGAATATGCCTTCAGTGAATGATTCCAAATTTTTTGGACATGTGTTGCACTTTATGGATTGTTTTGGGATTGTTATTAATAGCCTAATATAACAAGGCCACATACTGTATCTATGACATTTTGAAATTCATGTATTTATGAAATATTGTTTAAATGTGTCAATTTATGACTGAAATATCGCAGCGCTGCACTTTTTTACGACAGATTTTCAATTTAGGGTTGATCACCGTGTTTACATTTAGTTATATTCACTGTAGTTATTTCTTAGTATGTCCTTCCTTAACACATTTTCCCTAGAAAAAAATAATGAGCCACTTATGTAAAAAATAAACTATGTATGCCCTTTGATAATCAGTAAAACATTGCCTTTGGCAACAAAGCCAATTCCCCTTTCAGGGGTGTACCTACAGAGGTAGGAACCCTGGGGCAAATTTCATACCAAAGAACCTCTTTTTTCCTTTTCAAAATATATCTAGTGCAGTAAGATATCCCTTACATTTGATCTTGTGATCTGATGTCCTATGAACAAGCAAGCAAGAAAGGGACACATCACCGCATTGACCCTGTAGATTCCTGCAGTGGAGGATCCAGCATATCAGGTTTCATACTCATTGATTAAGTATATGTACAAAATGGGACTGTAAAAGGACTTGGGGGCTCCGTGGTTAGGAAACTATGGTTAGTTCCCCTTTGGTGTGGGGTGCCCCGCTCCAGCTGCACCTGCTGTGATTCTGGTTCCTTCACTGCTGAAATCATAGTTAATGTACAAATTACAAAATGAAAATGACAATCTGGCTTCTACAGGCAACACAGTGCTTCCTACTTGAGGCTCAATATTACTTTTAGAAAGTGAGGACACTGTATTAAAAATAACCTTTACCAATGTCCATTGTCACAGTATCCGTTCCTAAGCTGTCATTGTAAATGAACAGAAGATAATATCCAAAGTGCAGGATAGGTGGTTTTGGTGATTTATATACATACATAAAGACACACGCTTAAGATTATACATAAAAGGAGCCAAACTCGCAAATGTGTGACTCCATGTAGACTTAACAACACTAAGTACAGAACAATGATACAGTATGTACTGTGTATATCTCACAATGTGGCATTTCTACAGTCCAATACTTTTATATGGCACAGCTGCAAAATGGAGGAGACAAAAACTGTCCTTCAAAAGAATTAATCCTGGAATGGTTTTATATGAAACAACTTTAAAGTTTTATCAGACACCGAATGAGCTAATAAAAGAGCCATCTATTAAAAGCACATTGAGAGTTCTTGAGAAATCCATATAATCCCTGCCAGTATCTTATTAATCACACAGGAATGAGATTGTTACTGGACTAGCCAAGATAAGACAAAAGTTATGTAGGTTTGAGAGGGCACAAACGGAGGAGCTCTGAAAAATTAAGACTTTAACATACATCACAGTGCCCGTGTCATACAACAGAAGGAAGTATAGAAGGTGGCATCCCAAAACACAAGAACATTTATTTGTATGTTGTTGCTAGGTAAAATAAATTCTTGGCTTTGCTGGTAAGTATTAATTACAGAAGGCTTACTTGTTTGTAAAACCCAGGTAGGTTTCTAGGACAATTTTGACTATTATTTAAAGTAAAGGCATCCATTACTCTTTTGGCAAGCCCTACCCAAAATTCCCCCTGTACATTATATGCTCATTTCATGAGACTTTTGATAAGTTTAGCAAACAAACCATTGTGAGGATTGGGCTCTACTTATTATTGGCAACAAGTACTAAGTGTAGAACTAAGCTCTCACAAAAGAATACTTTGTTTTATAGAGCAAAATATTTCCTCCTTACAATGTCTATATTTTTTCCTAAATTTTGCACAGTATGGCACTACATAATGATGTCATGCCGTTACCATTTCTTCTGTGTGTCCAGGGTGGCATGATGAAGAGTCTCTGGGGGGAAAATCCACCTAGAGTGGTAAGTCTCAGACATAAGTCCCTCATTAGATATAGCCTGACTACTGTATCATTGTGTTTTAAATAAATTCTCATATTATCTACAGGCACCACATATGTCCATTATGAAAAATCTAGGGGCCTTTGTTGATGGCATCAGTTTGAGGCACTTAAATCATGGAATCATTCAGAATTCATTGACAGGTGTATTTCACCTGTAGTTGACCTCTTTCTGGCCTGTGTGTAACATGCTTTAGCATACCTGTAGGGGAATGCAAGATCTGCTTGAAGTACATGAAAGCTTATTGACCCAGCCCCTAAAAAATGATTTCCAATGGATAAATATGGGCAGATATTTACTGAATATATATTTACTGAATAAGTTAGGCAGGAACACAAATGTTTTTCCTTGAATTAATGTCATGACCCACTACAATACTCATCCAACCTTGGCAGTGGTGCATACACGGTACTTTGATCCTTTCCTCTGCTCTATAAAAAGTAAAAAAAATCTCCCAGTGAAATAATTTGCACCTGTAACCTCTGAGGAAGATCATTATCACTGCTCATTAATCAGAAGCAATGCTCCTGCCTGTGAGCAACCTCAATACTTCTTATCTAACAAATATTAGTTAAAGCTTAGTGTGTCTAGATCTAGCCTGCTTGGAATTCAGCCGTCATCCTGTTTCCTTGCTTGCCTGTGACTAGGAGTGTGATAACAATGCCATCAACATACACACGCTGTTACTGACAGACTGTGCTATGACGGCTTGTCAGGCAAATTAAACATTGCTGCCCTTATTAGTCTAAATTAATTTGTTCAAGTAGATGAGTTGACGTTCTGTGTCAGTCTTATTTGTGCTTCACAATGGAATTAATGTTATATATTATTTAATGTGGAACAGAATAATGACAACAGGCTTCTTTTAAGATACTGTAGAAGAAATCTACACAGTGATCATCCTAAAGCAAAACTGTGGGTCCCTCTCACTTGAATAAATTGCCCCTGGTTCTGAATGCAGATGCCTCCAGGTTTTTTACAGGAATCCATGGCTCCCAACTCTCTATCATGTGGACTTTCTTTTGCAACCCAATCTGCATGTCCTTCTTTCATCCTTTGTTGTCCTTTTTGGTCTATTGTATAGACCTTTACATAAAAGGTATTATTTAACTATTAAAAATGGTTTGCTGCACTAAAACTTTCACCCAGCCTCCAAATTTTTGCATTTTTTTAAAAACATTTCTAAGACTGGATGAGGTGGAGAGGTAAGGTGGTAAAGTCTCATTCTCCACCTTGTACAATCAAATAACACTTTGCATTCATTGAGACAATGCAAAGTGTTCTCTGAATGATGAGCAACTCCCTGTATTCAGTAAGCAGTAAGATAGCCGCTTAGCATGGAACCCATAGACTTGTGGCAATCACTGTAGTAGCAGTGCAAATTGCAGTGATTTTCAGCTGCCATGGGGATTGGCTAGGTATAGCACATACATACTTACATTATTCCAAGCTGGACGTACCTAGGCAAAAATATCCATACCTAAACTTTAGGTTGAACTAATTATTTTTTCTACATCAATTCTTGTGGTTCCTGGGTTCAGGGAAGGGGTGTCATTTGCTGATATGGCCACGTACTGGCTTGCCGTTTTCTAACACTTTGTGCTTTCCTATAGGCACCAATGTGATGGCTGGTTTGCTGGGCAAATACAAAAGCTCAGGGTGCAAGAGTATAACCATGCTGGCTCTTGAAGCCATTTACACCTAAAATGGGTTCTAGTTAATCTAGGGTGCTTTGAAAATAATTTGCAGATGAGAGCATAGACCAGAAGCTGTCTGCTACAGACCTGGAGCTACTTTATAGGGCAACATGAACCCACAGATTTGCTTTAAGAAATTTTCTATAAAGATCCAATACACCTAAATTCCACTTGATTTCTTATCCGGTAACCCCACTAGAGAACACTTTAGCCTCCGATGAGCCATCTTTAGCCTAAAATATTTTATAATAACAGAGAAAAGGAGGCTACACTCTGGTTTTTGAACAAATATAAAGCCAAATACCCAAAGTTCTTTTTTTTTTTTTTTTTTTACAGAAACTGGATATTGGAGCTTTCTTTGCATAAAAATAATATAGATGCTTCAATTTCTGCATAAGCACTGCCTTAGTATTCAGAAATGTTAAAAAATAAATTAGTATAAGTTCAAGTTTTATCCCAGGACACATGAAAGTTTTGACTTTTATGTTTGTTACGGTTTGACATTTGGAGTTCTTATTTTAAAGAAGGAATCTTAGTGCCACCCATAAGCAAACTCATTTAAGAGTTGTGCCTAAATACTTGGTAATAATTCACATTTTGAAGAGCAGTCCATGTTTCTGAGTGAAGGCATGCATACGGGCTCCTTAACTGTCTGTATATTGTAATCTGTCAACTAGCTGCTACAGCCTCTTGTGCAGCCATGTGCCAAGATGTTGTTATTTGTTGTGTGTCCATCTTGAGACTTTATGTGTTGCTGGCTGTGTGCTCTGCTGTCTGTGCTGGAAGCTTGTCCATCTTGCTCTGGTTGGTGTTTCAGCCTAGACAAGAGGTAACATAAATAAGTTACATCAGCATAATCAGCATATTTCTTTTCAAAATGAATATAAAAATATGTATGTTAATCAGGTAATCGGGTATTTATCAACTGTAGCCAATACATTGTGAGCCAAGCAAGAGCAACAGTTTTTGTAGCTTATTTTCATTACTGCAGAACAGGAAAGATCAGAATACACAGACTGCTGAATATTTTAGAGACACAGATCTGGATAATGTATACAGTTTTACACAGGCCACCAAAAGGCAAACAGCCAGTACTTGGCTCACATACTGGGAAGAATAGCATACACTTAAAGCTGGGAAATAATTATACAGGTTGCTGTTCAGTCGTTTTGTCGTGACCTCATGGACCACCAGGTTTTTCTGTCCTCCACTGGCTCCTGGAGCATGCTTAACTTAATTTTAATGATGCTATCTATCCACCTTGTTTTCTGTTGTCACCGTCTCCTTTTTCCTTCCATGTTTCCCAGCATCAGGGTCTTTTCCAATGAGTCCTCTTTTCGTATCAGGTGGCCAAGGTATTCGTGTTTCAGCTTCAGGATCTGTCCTTCCAGTGAAAATTCAGGGTTAATTTCCTTCAAGATTGACTGGTTTGATCTTCTTGCTATCCAAGGGACGTTCAAGAATCTTCTCCAACACCATAGTTCAAAAGCATCAATTCTTTGGCGTTCAGCCTTCCTTATGGTCCAACTTTCACAGCCATAGGTTACTACTGGGAATACCATAGCTTTGACTATACAATACTAATAATTATATAATTATACAGGTAGGTTTTTGTTAAAAAGATTTTAACAGCTTTTTCAAGTTGAATTGGGAATACTGGTTATGTTGATAGCACATTGTCTACTTTAATATTGAGAAATATACAACTTGAGGTTTTACATTTTCTGTAATAAATAAATCCCTTTTATGAATAGAAATGACTGAATCAAAGTATGATTTTTGCCTTGGATCAAGTACTTTACAGGTAAGTCATGATTCAATGATTTGCTTAAATATGCGCGTGTTATGCTAACTGCAGTCTATCATAAGAATCATTTTATTCTGCAACTGGCAGTAATGATTTGTACAATCTGCAGAGGTTCATGCAGATAGGAAGAAGTGCGTTCAACTAAGATAGCTTACTGTTATTCACTTCTAAAGCATCAGTTTCATGGATCAGCTAGATTAGTGGCTATCTGTGAACTGCTGAAAAAGACTGGGTTCACCAAGTGAAAAGGCTATGTGGGCCTTTTCCTGGCATTAAAATTACACAGCCTGTATGTCATATAGTGAGAAAACAATTTTCCTATCATATATCATTTTAATTATGATCATATAGGTAAGAGAAAATGGCAATCTTGGATCCTGCTCATTTAAAGCATGTTATATGACACAGTGCTTGTCCTGTGTTATTAAGACCCCTGTAAAACCTAAAAAACCTGGCTGATCCTACCAGTTTCTCCCCTCCCCCCGGTAAACTGATCACGGTAATCATGGCTTCTGAGCCCTAACACCATGGCCAGTTTGCATGCCTCCATCATCTGCAGCCCTGCCGTCTCTCCTCTCTGCTCTTGTGACCTCCTTCCCCTCCCTTTCCTGCATGTTGGATACTGTGTTAGGATCCGCTCCTGCCCCCCTGCTGCTGCTGTAATAATATCACATACTTTATATACGGTAATTCGCTCTGCCTTTTAATGATATGTCCCCCTGTGTATGTGTTGTATAAAAAAAAAAGCCATATACACCTTATCTGTGAACACTGATCAGCAGTCACGTGACGTGCCAGCTCTCTCCGACTCTCTCCTCTTCTCCTCCCCTCCAGACTGACGTCAGCGGGGGAATCTCGGCCCCCCTCGCTGCATCTGTCAGACACAGAGAGGAGAGATGCAGTGCGTCACGTGACCGATGATCAGCGCTTTTTTTTAATACAACACACGCACAGGGGGACATATCATTATAAGGCAGAGCATATTATATAAAGTACACAATGTGGGTTAACAAACTCTTTAAAGCGGGGTTTCATCGCCGTTTTTTTTTTTCTGGTTAATTGTAAGAATTATGTTTTCTAATTATGTTACTTACTTTTTTATTTGCGCTAAGTGTCTTGCTGCCGTTTTTCGGTATTATAAAGGCTTTATAAAAACGTCTCCTGACGTTTTCCATTTTGCCTGTGGGCATGTGAAGCCCACAGGCATTGTCTTCCAGGACACTGTGCTGCTAATGTCCCAGCATGCACTGCCCGTATAATCTCTGATCTGGCGCCTGGGCGCCGCACAGACTCCTGGGAAATTGAAAAAAACGATCCCAGGAGCCAGTGCGGCCGACAGGAAGAGCTGACCTGCCGCTGAAGCCCCGCCCATATCAGCAGCAGCACCGCCCCTTTTCAGAATCTCCAGGAGCAGGAGATTTAAAAAAAGACAAGATGACAGCTGCAAGGTAAGGGGGATATCCAGCGATTAGAGAACAAGATAATCCCATAGGCATAGGAGTAGGAATTTGGGTGGAGCTCCGCTTTAAGCAACGATCCTCTGATACTTTTCTGTGCCATTTTGATCCTACAGTTCATTTTGCTTTAATTTGATTCTGTTTTATGCTTCAATTTAGTATTGGTGTTCTAAATCATAAACAAAGTAGAGATTGGTTCAGGCTATCTGCTAGCTCTAAATAGAGACATATTAAAAACGACCTGCATGGTTACATTATTGCTTCTGCACACCATGTGCATGACGGATGACTTTGCGATGGGAAGTGGGCCGCCCTTTGATTTTGCGGGCATAAACACGATCAGTGGGGTATAAATGTAGTGAGGCATGGAGGGCCAATGGCCTGCGACTAACTGGACACAGTGGGGGTTATTTACGAAAGGCAAATCCACTTTGCACTGAAAGTGCACTTGGAAGTGCAGTCGCTCTAAATCTAATGGGTAGATCTGAAATGAGTGGAAGCTCTGATTATTTTATCATCCAATCATGTGCAAGCTAAAATGCTGCTTTTTATTTTCCTTGCATGTCCCCCTCGGATCTACAGCGACTTTACTTCCAAGAGCACTTGCAGTGCAAAGTGGATTTTCCTTTAGTAAATAACCCCCAGTAAGAATTAGAGCTGCCTGCCCTGTAGGCACTATGGGTGATAAGACTTTTATTAGGATTTTTAAATAGAGGTCTATTATTACCTTTGAATTACATTATATTGTAGTCATGTGGACCCTGGAGGTTACTGAACACCTCATTAGTTTTGAACTTGCGCGCAGAATATTTAAAGCAGAACTTAAGTGATTTTACAAAAGATTGTAAGCGGGCAAGTTATTATCGCAAAAGAGACATGCAATGTCTGTTCTGTAATGAAATACACCTACCTTCTCTGCTTGCAGTCTTTAGAAGCATATAAACTTAGATGCTCATTCATAGCTCAGCTTGCATCGTCAGCATATCCCTGTGGTACCAGGATGACAGACTTTATCCGTCGGAATTGTCCACACACGATTGGAATTTAAACGATCGGATTTTGCTGTCGGAAAATTTTAGATCCTGCTCTCAAACTGTGTGACAGAAATTTTGACGGAAAAAGTCTGATGGAGCCCACACACGATTGGATTTTCTAACAACAAGATCCGATCTCACATTTTCCGTGGGAAAGTCTGACCGTGTGTACAGGGCATTAAGCTCAGTTTTTCTGCCGAGTTTTTCCTTCAGATTTACCAAAACCATATAATATGAGTTCAAACATTAGGAGTTTCAATTTGTATGCAATCAGGCAGGCTCTTGTACTACATGGTTTTGGTAAACCTGAAGGAAAAAATCGGCAGAAAATCGGATAGTGTGTATAGGGCATAAGACCCCTTTCACACTAAGGTAGTTTTCAGGCATTTTAGTGCTAGAAATAGCGCCTGTAAAGTGCCTGCAAACTGCATCCCCTTTCACTACAATGGGTGGTTTCACACCCGGGCATTGAGCTTGCGGGACATTCGGGTTAGGGATGAGCTTGGTGTTCGAGTCGAACGCATGTTCGACTCAAATATCGGCTGTTCACCCGTTCGGCTAATTCCGAACTTTATGGGCTGTTCGTGCCATTTTAGTGTGGTGCTCACGGCCCACAATGCACTGCGCCATCGCAGTGCATTGCTGGTTGATGATTGGCCAAGCATACACTGTGACCCTGCATGCTTGGCCAATCACAGTGCCGGCAGCAAGGAGAGCCATAATTGGCCACAGGCAGGATGCCTGTGGCCAATTATAGCTCAGGGGGTATAGTACATGCCCCACACTATATAAGGCCGCCAGCACGACGGCCTTGTGTAGTGTGTTGTGGCTTTCAGGGAGAGAGCAGGATAGGTAGGGACAGTGTGTTCTTTTCTTGTGAACCTAGTGTTGTTAAAGTGGGTCTTGTGTGCTTCCAGCACAGTATACACCTGAAGCTACCCTTTATTACTGGTGTTCTGTAATACAGGCATCTGCAGGAGTTACAGTGGGTGTTGTGTGCTTCCAGCACAGTATACACCTGAAGATACCCTTTATTGCTGGTGTTCTGTAATATAGGCATCTGCAGCAGTTAAAGTGGGTGTTGTGTGCCTCCAGCATGGGTTACACCTGAAGATACCCCTTATTTCTGGTGTTTGGTAATACAGGCATCTGCAGCAGTTAAAATAGGTGTTGTGTGCCTCCAGCACAGAATACACCTGAAGATACCCCTTATTGCTGGTGTTCTGTAATACAGGCATCTGCAGCAGTTAAATTGGGTGTTGTGTGCCTCCAACACAGTATACACCTGAAGATACCCCTTATTGCTGGTGTTCTGTAATACAGGCTGATAGTTAGGAAGAACATTTTTAGTTTTGGGTGACGCCACCAGTGGCTAAGGTCCAATTTTTCAGCCCCTGCTTAACAGGGGCATGGAATTAGAGTTTTTGATGCAATGCTTTGCAGCAGGGCTCATTCCTGCACTCCAACTAGAGTATCTGGGAGAGGTTGCAGTGTCGTGGCACCAGTGCCTAAGGCGCAATTTTCAGCACCTGTTTAACAGGGGCATGTAATTATAATTTTTGATGCAATGCTTTGCAGCAGGGCTCATTCCTGCACTCCAACTAGAGTATCTGGGAGAGGTTGCAGTGTTGTGGCACCAGCACCAGTGCCTAATGCCCAATTTTTCAGCCCCTGTTTAACAGGGGCATGTAATTACAATTTTTGATGCAATGTTTTGCAGCAGGGCTCATTCCTGCACTCCAACTAGAGTATCTGGGAGAGGTTGCAGTGTCGTGGCACCAGCACCAGTGCCTAAGGCCCAATTTTTCAGCCCCTGTTTAACAGGGGCATGTAATTACAATTTTTGATGCAATGTTTTGCAGCAGGGCTCATTCCTGCACTCCAACTAGAGTATCTGGGAGAGGTTGCAGTGTCGTGGCACCAGCACCAGTGCCTAAGGCCCAATTTTTCAGCCCCTGTTTTACAGGGGCATGTAATTCCAATTTTTTGATATAATATTTCACAGCAGGGCCCATTCCTGCGCCCACCGAGAGTAACTCTGAGGACTTATAGTGTTGTGGCACCAGCACCACCACCACCACAACCACCAAAGGCCCAATTTTTCTACCACTGTTCAGCAATGGCATCACCAACACCTTAGGCCCACATTCCTGAGCATATAACACATAGCAGAGCATATAGCGCAGGCCCCTACTTTCAAACATCCAACTTACAAACGTCTCCTACTTGCAAACGGAAGGAGACAACAGGAAGGGAGATGAAAAAACAGGGGTGATAACCCTTCCCTATGTTTTCCAAAAAGCTTAAAAATAGATTTTTAGACTGGAGCTACACTTTAAAAATGTGCCAGTTCAAAATTACAAACAGATTCTACTTAACACAACAAACCTACACAGTCCCTGTCTTGTTTGCACTGCCTGTATACTGCTGTTCTGAGTATATAGGGCCCGGGGGGCCCCAACGCCTTTACTTTTTTTAATTTGGGTATGGGGTTCCCCTTAATATCCATACAAGATCCAAAGGGGCTGGTAATGGGCAGGGGGGGCTACCCATGCCATTTTTTTCTCAATGATTTTCATCCGTATTGCCAGAACCAAACATTACATTAAAACCGCAAGCAGTTTTAAATGACTTTTTTTCCGTTAAATGTCATTTTGTGCAGGGACTGTTCTAAACACGGGAAACACGTGCCACTTCACAGGCATACTATAGACATCCCCAGGCACAATATTTAAAGGAATATTTGACTTTTTTTTTTTCACTTTAATCATTATTAACATCAGTGCTCCCAAAAAAACTGCAGTTTTTTAAAAAAAAATTGGCATTGATCCATGTCCCCTGGGGCAGGAGCCGGGTCCCCAAAACCATTTTTAGGACAATATCTTGCATATTAGCCATTAAAATGAGCACTTTTTATTTTGAACGTTCTAGTCCCATAGAGTTCAATGGGGTTCTAAAGTTTGTATGAATTTTTGGTCCGTCCGAAAGTTCTGGTGCAAACCGAACCGGGAGGGGGGGGGGGGTGTTCAGCTCATCCCTATCCCCGGTGTGTTCTCTTGGTCCTGCAGGTGTATCCAATCGATCCACCTAGTGTTTCTATCCTGGTCTGAACTTCTTTGTTGTTGTGAGACTGTCCATCAGAGGCCCTTACTATATGATGAGCCTCATTTTAACTGTCACAATGTGAGTTGCCATTTGTCTTTTCACTGTAGTAAGGCTGCTTTACACATGCAGTAGCCCTCTGAAGAGTGATCTGAGGTTAACAGGACATTTGACAGATGGTGGGAAGCAGGGATGTGCAGTCAGGGGAGGCAGGGGAGGCAAGGGAGGCAGCCATGAACCTGCCATGATCATAACAAAAATAAAAAAACGATCGAGCTTCCAGAGTCATATCTCGGCAACTTGGGGTCACAGAGACCCCAAATTTAGGGGGTAAGTAGCTGAAATCCTACCCCACCAGGGCTCCTGCCAGCTATAGTTATGGAGATGCGGGGCTTCTTCTGCAGCCTGTCAGAAGCTACATACAGAAAGGCCAGCTTAAATACAAGCTGGCACACTCTGCAGCAGACTGAGAGGATGAGCTCACAGTGCCTCTCAGTGAATTTTTTTTTTAAAAGTGTCTTTTCTACATGTTTCTACCACCCCCAACTGCAAGTGTAAATACGCCTTTTATTAAATCAGCACAAGGCCAGGGCTCTGGGCTTGTGATTGCATTTAGCTACCCAGTTCCTGACTTTTGCTTAACTAGTTCCTATCTGGCTTTCCCTGCATTTGAATTTGCCTGTTACTGATTCCTTGCCCAGAATTTGGACTATTTTTTGGACTGCCATCTACCTTAGAACTTACACTATTTCTGGATTATACTTTTCTGCTGCCCTACCTGACCTCTGGCTCTCATTTTCAATTACATTGTGCCTGCTGCCTGTTCTGACCTTGGTATGTTTCTGGATAATGCTGTCTTACTGCCTGTCCAGTCCACCGCCAGCCTCTGGCTTTCATAAGGACACATACTCACAGTGCAACGGGCAATGCCGGATCCCCCTGAAGAGCACACTTACTCTTTTCCATTACCTTTACTCACAAGAAACTATAATGTGTACCAAGATCTGGGGGAACCAAGCTCTGGTAGGCACTGACAGGGGTGCTTACAATGGCCAGCTTTTATTTATAGATGTGAAACATTTCCCAAAAGGAAAAAAAAACTGTAAATTTGTTAGCTGGAGTTTGGATTCAATTTGTTAATGTATTTAAATATGCTACAATCTAACTTTCCCCTCCCCCAAGTTGACAATACTGCTGTCAAAATGTGCCCCCCTGTGCTCCTTCACCCCCTAATACAGGGGGTATGTTGCTGGCCAGATCACCTTAAGAAAACAGAGGGAAAACACAAAAAAATAACGAATGCAGCCACCACATCTAAGAATTTGTAAGCTGAAAAATATTACATTTTTGGTTTTGGGTTTAATACTGCTTTAAGGGAACTGGGGCTGCTGAAGGTGAAGCAACACTCACCAGCTATAGTTTCTGCCAGTGGCATTGGATTGAGCAATACACTACATTCCCTTCTGGTGAAGTATCTGTAGCCACCCAGGGAAGGGAAGATTTTTCTCACAGGTAGTGATGACAAACCAGGCAAAATTCGGTTAGCTGGATATTTGTTAAATGCTTAAAAAAATCCAAAAATACCAAACACAGTGCAGAAACCACAAGTCCATTGGTACTGAGTCATGTACATTTTTAGTTTTCTGGCCTTTTTCTCAAGGCTGATTTGCAAGCTTTAGATGCAAAAGCTAGGAAATTAATAGCTAGCAACTAAAATGAAGGATATGGGAAAAAAAGCTACAAAACGCTATTCAGCAGGGCATGGATCTATTAATAAGCCTTACAGTACACACGACCGGACTTTCCAGCAGACTTGGTCCGGTGGACCGGAATCCGTCAGACAATTAGATGTGTGTGGGCTCCAGCAGACTTTTTTTTCTCCAAAAGTCTGACGAACCTAGAAATAAAACACGTTTCAAATCTATCCGACAGACTCGAGTCAGACAGACTAAAAATTGGGAAAACCGTTCGTTTGCATGCTAGTTGGACGGGCCAGATACGACGCAAGGGCAGCTATTGGCTACTGGCTATTGAACTTCCTTGTTTAGTCCAGTTTACGTCATCACGTTCGAAACGAATGGACTTTTGAACGCACTTAGTCAGGTAGTGAAAGTCCATCAGACCTCCGCCGAAAGTCCGTCGGGAAGACCATCGGACCTAGTCCGTCGAAAAGTCTGTTAGTTTACACGGCATTAAAGAGTAAAATTAAAATTCACAATTCCTTTAAAAGGCTGAGGTGATACATTAAACCTGCATGTGAAGTTGCTCACCTGTACAACGTACTCCTACAAAAGCGATGTAATAAAAATAAAATACCATTGCTGCTAAATGACGTCTCCCAGCTGGACTGCTTCTGTTTGTAAAAAAAATTCCCCCCAGCAACCATACCACACCCCTATCCAGGCTGTCCAGGAAAGAGAGGGACAGTGAGCATGTGTTCCACCTCCTGAGCCATACCAGGCAATATACCCACAACATGGGGGGTGGTACCTTGCCAAGTGGCCTCCCCTGGGAAACCACCTTGTCCCCATGTTGATTTGGAAAAGGGTCTCACTCCCAATTCCCTAGTGTGGTGGATGTGGGGGTCTGTAGTGGGGGGACTCAAAAAATAAAACAAATGTTTCCACCTTTTCTAGGGACTGGTAAGCTGCAATATAGATTATAAATTTTTGGTTTTGACTTTAGATATGCTTTATAAAGCTTCAAATGATTACATCATACACTTCATAAACAGACCATATTTAAAAACTGCACATAGATCCTGCAATGCCCTATATTGTCATAGTGGCTATAGCAGCAAGCAAGGTGATGTCCTCAGAGGGCTTTGTTTGAACTATTACAATGATAAACTCTAAAGTCAATTTTAGTAAAAAGCCAAATAAATGTTTTAAGAGAAAACTCATAAAAATTATGGGAAACATGCTAACTGCATAGAAATGATATTCATGATAAAATTCAAACCTTGAACCTTGAGCCACACTCCTAGAAAGTTACTAAGTTGTGATACAAACCATGATGCTTCATTATCAAAATCTTCAGTCATAGTTACAGCTGAAGTTGAGAAGAGCATCTCCGTTTGCACTTTTATTTTTATCATTAAAATCAAACAATGATGGTCTCTCCTGACGTTAGAGCTCAATAATTGGAAGTATGCCATGCCCTGCTGACTTCAGAAGCCAAAGTCTTGTTGGTATGGACCTATAAAAAAATGATTTACTGATAATTTAAAGGCAAGAAATCTGCTAATTAAGTCTCCATTTCCAGAGCATGGTAGGCTGTACAATTATGTACTGAATTTATTTAATGTACAGAGCTCATCCCACAAACAGCAAGAACCTCACATTGTACCTTAGTTCAATATTGTATCATGCATATCATGTCTTATATGTTAAAAGAAGTATGGCCAAATTAAAGTCCGCTGCTGGCTGACATCACAAAGCCAGTCCAGGCTCTGCAGGGATCCTGACAATCAGGGCCATCTTTATTGGACCCTGGGCAAACATTTTTTGTCATCCCCCCCCATGCAATTTCAGCTGGACTCAAAATCAGTTAAATGAATCAGATGAAGCAGTGATTGTGATTGGTTGCTAGAGGTTACAGTGTATCATCACCGCTCACTGGCTGACTGCTAGAGTTTACAGCACACATTATGGCTCACTGATTATTTGCTACATGTTACAGTACATGATGTCTGCTTGTTTGGTTGCTAGAGATTACTGTACATCAATACTGCTCACTGATTGGTTGCTAGAGGTTACTGCACATTATTACTGCTCACTGATTGGTTGCTAGAGGTTACTGCATATCCTTACTGCTCAATGATTAGCTTCAAGTGGTTAGTGCACATTATTACTGCTCACTGTTTTTTTGCTAAAGGTTACTGCACATTATCTCCCCCCTGCCTGCTATGACTAAGCACCAACCCATGGTGTGAAAATGCATTAGATGTCTGCCTCTTCTTTTATACAGTATGGACTGACTGTCTTTTGGATTTTTAAATCTTGAATAAAGGTGTTTAATTGGTGTGGCCATCCAGGACTACTTTATTGCTTTCTGCCTGCACATCATGGACTGGAAAGGTGAGGGGACCCATCAATAGACAGAAAACTCCTAAGGATCCTAGGACTTCTGGGATCAGTGGCAATGCTGGGGGAGGGGGGTGTGATTAGTGGCAATACTGGGGGTTGATGGGATCAGTGGCAGTGGTGGGGGGATGGGGTTAGTTAGGAGGCAGTATACTGTGGCAAATTCTGAATCATGTAGAGCAAAGCTGGAAAACTTTGGCAAGTATATAGTGGGGGATTCTACACTGACAACTAATGTAATGGGGAATTTACAATGACCACCAATGTGAGGGGGGATTTACACTGACCTTCGTGTAAGAGGGAATTTACACTGACAACGATTGTTGAGGAGATTTGTACTGACCACCAGTGTAAGGGCAATGCTGCACTTACCACCAATGTAAAGGGAAATGTAAAGTGCACTGATCTCCAATGTAATGAATAATTTACACTGACAATCAATGTAATGGGGAATTTTACATCAACAACCAATAAATGGGGATTTCTACACTGACCACCAATGTAAGGGGGGATTTACACTGACCACTAATGTAATAGGAGCATTGTCAGGGAAATAGGCGCATCCCTATGCGCAATTCTGCAAGGTTAGTGAACCAGCATAGGCAAGGTCTAACGCGCATCAGTGCACACGGATGTGCAATGTCTCTACTAGAAGAACGCCCGGCGAACGCACGTGCGCAACAATGCCGTGGTCCTGCAAACACATGTATGCAACGGCACGCGCACGATGTGACACAAGCACCTTGTTTATTTAAACATTCCACTGACAGTGCCGCATCGCTGGATTATCATCAGCTTTCCCTGTATACCTGTGCTTGTAATTCCTGTTACCTGATCTCCTGTGCACCGACTTGGCTTGTTTGACCTCCTCGTTCTTAACTCCTGGCTCTACCTATCGGCTTGCTTCTGACTTCTTCCTGCCTGCTTCCTGCATCTAACCTGGCTTGGCTAACGGACTCCGTGTGTTCCTGTCTCCTGTTCCTGGACTTGTGGCTCCGATCTTGGACTGTCTTACCGCGTTTGACCCCTGGCCTGGCTTCTGACTCTGCTACTGGACTTCCTTTGGTCTTCTCCTTTGGACATCTTAAGCATGACTGCCTCCAGTGACTTTGCTCTACCTAGTTCCTGGCATCAGCTGCTACTACCAGGCAACCTGTGCTTTTGTGGGCACCGCATCCCTGTGTCATCTTCAGGGTTGTGCTGCACTCGGCCGCAAGGGGAGCCCTCCCGGCATCTCGGCCTTCTACCAAGTTCCTGACAAGCATTCACAGTACCCACCAATGTAAGGAGGAAATTACACTGACCACCAATGTAAGGGGGACCTTCACACTGGCCACTAGTGTGAATGAAAGGATTGCACACCAAACCCCAAGAAGATTTGCACTGACCACCAATGTAACTAAGACATTTAGCCTGCATTCCCATTTGTGTGTGTCGCAAATGTATGCAAAATCGCTTTCCTGACACCACGGAAATGTGCTGCCTTTTAGCAGATACACAGCAGTGCCATTAATTGTTATTGACACCTTCACACATATGCTGAGATGTGTGTATTCACATGCACCAAAATTCAGGGTGCTGTGGCACCATGTTATTTTAAAAAAGGGTTAAACCTCCAATTTGCTTACCTTTGTAGAACAGGCTTATGTTAGGCTTAATGACCACAGTTGTAGGCAGGACTTTCCAGCATGCCCCTTTACCTCTCCAGTGGGCAGAATTCAGCAGAAGTAATGGTGGAAATGACCTCAGGGGGGCATGATATACATATGAATGCCACCTCTATTAACCACATGCCGACAGGCTCCTGTAGATCTACGTCGGCAGAATGGCGCGGCTGGGCAAAGTAACGTACCTGTACATTACTTTGAATTTCCTGCCATGCACGCGCATATGCGCTGGCAGCGGTGCGCGCGCCTGCCGCAAGCTACTTGACCGTGCCTGCAGGACCCGCGGACTCGATGTCTGCGGAGATACCCGCGATCGTGTCATGGAGCTGAAAAACGGGGAGATGCCGATGTAAACACAGCATCTACCTGTTCTGCCTAGTGACAGGACACCGATCGTCTGCTCTCTGTCATCGGGAGCAGCTAGCCCATCCCCCAGTTAGAAACACTCCCCAGGACACACTTAACCCATCCCCACCGCCTAGTGGTTAACCCCTTCACTGACAGTGACATTTTTATAGTAATCAATGCAATTTTATAGCATTGATCTCTGTATTAATGCCAATGGTTCCAAAAATGTGTCAAAATTGTCCGATGTGTCCGCCATAATGTCACAGTCACAATAAAAATCGCTGATCGCTGCCATTACTAGTAAAAAAAAATATTATCAAAAATGCCATAAATCTATCCCCTATTTTGTAGACGCTATAACTTTTGCAGAAACCAATCAATAAACACTTATTGCAATTTTTTTTTACCAAAAATATGTCGAAGAATACGTATTGGCCTAAACTGAGGAAAAAAATTTTTTTTTTATATTTTTTGGGGATATTAATTATAGCAAAAAGTAAAAAAACTGTGTCGCTCTTTTTTAGTTTATAGCGCAAAAACTAAAAACTGCAGAGGTGATCAAATACCACCAAAATAAATCTCTATTTCTGAGAAAAAAGGGACATCAATTTTGTTTGGGTACAACATCGCACGACCACTCAATTGTCAGTTAAAGCGACGCAGTGCCGAATCGCAAAAAGTGCTCTGGTCAGGTAGGGGGTAAATCCTTCCAGGGCTGAAGTGGTTAACATATCAATGCCACCGGTCCGCGGTTATTTACATATTAATGCCACCACTATTTACATATCAATGCAGGTTAATTACATGTAAACACAGGGTCTGCAGGTGAGTCATCTGTACACGGCTATAGGGCAGAGCTGGGCAGCATTAGTAACAAAACTTCACACTGAGCTATCGTCCTGACAGCACAGGACTAAAACTTCAATAGACAAGGGAATTTAAACTGGGATAGTTGGTAAGTACCCCTTTTGCCCTGCCTTAAAGAGGCCCTGCTGACAATATTATCAGGATCCGCTTAGATGCCTGACCGCCAGCTGGCTCAGCCACTCTGCATACCACTGAGAATCTCTTGCCCCCTCCTCCGGCCTGGTGCTCCAGTGAGTGCTGGAGGGGCAGAACACAGAGTGCTGACTGACAGTTGGCACTCTCAGTTCAGAGCGGACCTGGGCACTGAGCAATCAGTGGTCTTTGCTCAATTCGCGATGTAGAAGCATTGTCGGACAGCTACAAGATCGGATCAGTGTTAACAATGCTGCAGCCATGTTGGTGAGTATGTACTGTATGTTTGTTAGTTTTTATTCTCACACTTCTCTTTTAACCTGGACCCTATCATGTAGAGCAGACACATCCAAGTGCTAGCAACTAGATGCAATATACATCCAGAGCTCCCAGAATCCCCTGTGGTAGGCAATTGACATTGTGCATGTTATTACCTTGATAAAGGGGTCCTGCAAAGCCCTGTATCTTGGAAAGTACTAATGCAAATTTTACATATAGACACTATAATTTTCAAAATAATAACAGCACAAGAGCAAAACCACAAAAAAAAACAAAAAAAACATTATTTTCACAAAGGACAATGTGGTTTATTTATTAAAGCTGGAGAGTGCAACATCTGGTGCAATTCTGCATAGAAACCAATCAGCTTCCAGGTTATATTGCCAAAGCTTAACTGAACAAGCTGAAATTAGAAGCTGATTTGCTATCATGCACAGCTGCACCATATTCTTAGTGCACCAGTTTATGTACATTTCCCCTCAATGTATTAAAAACAGATTGAATATTACAAATATTATCAAATAATAAACAAAACATAAGTATAGAAATTAGTATAGGGATAAGTATAGAAATATTCTCAACAGGTTCTTTTAACTATTTCCAACAACTCGCCTCTAGCATTCTATACTGCTGTTGAAGTTCTTGTTGGCATTTCCTACTCAGGTCCTGACAATGAGATGCAGTTTGGTTGTTTTCTGTTGTGCCTTCGAATGCAGCCTACTGAGTGATGTTTTTTTTAAATTTTGCCCTTATATTCTTGCCATCTAGTGATTTTTGTGATCATGTTTTCCTAAATATTTTTTTTATCCAAGCTAAAAAAAAAGTCAAAATAAAAAAACACAAAACACACAACCTGTAATAAAAATTAGGAAATCCATATGAGAGTCAAACTCATTTGGAGCAATTAGGGCCTTCAGGTGGTCGCTCCTCATTCTCATTTGTCATTTGTGTCATAGATGGCTCTTGTCTCCATTAATTGATATGAGTTTTTTTGGTGCTTTATAGGGCATTCATGATGATGAAATTATGGGGTTAACACAAAGAAAGCAAGTTATAACTTATCCCCAATGATCTAAATGTAGACCAGACTTGAGGAACTAATTCTTCAGATTTGTTGCAGTGATGAGTGACTTGGTTCATCTATACTAAAAGTTACTTCAATTAATCTCTTCCTCCATGTCCTTTGAGCCCTGTGCTTCACCTCAGAGTTTGGCCTCTCAGCCATGGAAATCAAATATGTAAATGGACATTGGGCAGTTATCTAATAAGGATCCAGCTTTTATTTAGAGGCAGATCATGCAGGGAACTGTGGAATAGGACTAATGGCCCATTTCATAAACAGACCACATTAAGTATAGGTGGAAATTCCCCCAAAAAAGGAACCATAGGACTTTGTTATTTATCCAATTGTTTTACAGCAACTCCAACCCCACACAAACCCCTCCATGTTTCACTTCTTATTAAAAAAAATGTATTTCCATTTAATGCTGTCTCACTCAGGATATTACATAGTTTAGGGGATTGGAGGTGTCCAAAAAGCCCCTCTACTATTTCAGCACACACTGTACTGTCTACACAGAGCAGCAAAATTCGGGGTTAAATCTGCAAAATACCTAGCAAAGCTGATTTTTAGATAATCAATCATCACTAATTTTAGGTTTTATATCAGAGTTCTTCTATTACATATTTGTTTTGCTGATGAGAGGTAGAAGGCACTTCTGAAAGTCATAGTGTGACAATGTTCATTTAAGTAAGTTTAGGGTGGTTAGTCTACCATTTCCTTTTGCTTCCCAGCCTGTATGTATTACATATATCAAGATCCAGTCTGTATGTCCTCTTCAGTGTGAGATTTATTCCCAGCACACTCTTTTCTGAATATGTGCCTTAAATCTTTCCAGTAATTGGGATTGTATGAGCGAGAAAGTGGAATCTTACAGTATTTCAGACAAGAAAGCCATGTAATCAATAAACAGACTCAAGCTGGGAAGCCGCACACAGTCTGCCAGCAAAGCCCTTTTGCACCTGTTGTCACAATCATTAATCATTTCCAGTAACAGCTAAGAAATAACCTACAATGCTTCAAGAGCAATTTTCCTTGTATAACATGAGCATGTGTTTGATAAATATACTCACTTCTCCCTGTTGAATATGATGAATTCTTTCCTCACTGTGTCTAAGCATTGTTGCAGGTGTCCATTCTGGAAGAGAGAGGAGACAAGAGTTCAGGGCTTGAAACCAACTCACCAATATGCATCTGGGCTGTTATTTTGTACGTTATGACATACACCTTTTTAGATCCCTTGCCTGAATGCTCAGGACTCGAAACTTGAGTACCTTTGGTACGGCCTGCAATAAACTTTGACAGGCTGCAGGCAATGGTGCTGGATGCTAAACCTGTTCCTCCCGAGCGCACTAAGTTGACGGCAGGGCTGGACTGGGACAGAAATTTAGCCCTGGACTTCATCCAGACCAGCCCACTTACATTTTGAGTGTCCCATCAGCACTCCCTTACATCAGAGTGTCCCATCAGCACCCCCTTACATCAGAGTGTCCCATCAGCCGCTCCTAACATCAGAGTGTCCCATCAGCACCTCCTTTCATCAATGTCCCATCACCAGCCCCCTTACATCAGAGTGTCCCATCATCAGCCCCCTTACATCAGAGTGGCCCACTGTGCCATCGGCCCACCTGGAAACTTCCGGTAGTCCCATTGGCCAGTACATGCCTGGTTGATGGGAGGAATGCACTATTCTTAGACAATGGGCCTAAGAAGTCCTTATTGAACGTCTTTTAAAGTATAGCTTTATAAAAAATAATAATAATAATAATAATAATAATAAATAATAAAATAACAAATAAATAATAATAATAAAAATAAATAATAATAATAATAATAATAATAATAATAAAGTAATAAAATAAAAAAAAAGTGCATTTGTACTGCAAAGAAAGTCCAACAAGTTAAAAAAATATTATATATAATATTATATATTAAATACAAGCAGTAGTTAATAGACCTCATATTTAAGTAAGCAACTTCAAATTACAGCATTGTTTTGCATTCTTTATAAAACATTAAACTATATTATTTTCTGAAATATCAAATCAATTCAAAGCTATTTTTTGCAATTAGCACTATGCTGCAATGTACCTCATTGAATTGGATTTAAATGTAAATGATGTTTGCTATTTTATTAGCGTTCCTACCCTATTACTGGAGTGGTAGTAATAACAATTTTTTAAATGTTAATGTCTTCAAAGAATATTATAGAAAATATTAAAATGCTGCAGTAGCCCACGCTGCACACAAAGATCAAATAAAATTCTGTTGCTTGGAGCGTGCTTTGTCTACCCTCATATCTGTTCAGAGAAGTAGTGGCTATGAGCATTACAGTGCAAATGATGTAGAAAATAGTTGCTCTACTATAAAATTAGAAGCTGTGAGCTTTGAGTTTGGCTAATGTTCATTTGTATGGACAGACCGTATACAGCCAGTGGCACTGCATGTTGATTATTAAATACACCAATGCCCCAAGTCTTAAATACATTTTACATGAACTCATCTCTGAAAAATTCATTTTATCCAAATTACAAAATGACTAATGCGCCCCAGCTGTAATTAAAGCATATCTTAACTCAAAAACAAAAAATATAATATATATTCAGCTGATCAGATGAGGAGCCTTTTTTGTTTTTTTTCTCTTTATTTTCACCTGGGGATCCTGCCAACTGTTAGTACCACTTATTACTCATAAAAAAAAAAAAAAGTGAAAACACACAAAAAAAAACTGAATGAAGTCCTTATAAACAAAAAAAAACAATTTCTTTGCAATGTAATTCAACATCAGTCGTGCTGACCAGGAATGTAGATCCATGTCAGTCATTACGACCTGTGGCCTGACAATATTGACTAGACAATGCGGCAAGCCACCGACGAGTCATGTTCACCTTTGCTACCGCCGTCACAAATGACAGATCAGAGTGTGTATTTTTGATACTTGAATGCACTTTAACCGCTTGCCGACCGCCTCACGCCGATATATGTTGGCAGAAGGGCTCATACAGGCAAACTAACATACAGTGGTGTGAAAAAGTGTTTGCCCCCTTCCTCATTTCCTGTTCCTTTGCATGTTTGTCACACTTAAGTGTTTCGGAACATCAAACCAATTTAAACAATAGTCAAGGACAACACAAGTAAACACAAAATGCAATTTGTAAATGAAGGTGTTTATTATTAAAGGTGAAAAAAAAATCCAAACCATCATGGCCCTGTGTGAAAAAGTGATTGCCCCCCTTGTTAAAACATACTATAACTGTGGTTGTCCACACCTGAGTTCAATTTCTCTAGCCACACCCAGGCCTGATTATTGCCACACCTGTTCACAATCAAGGCATCACTTAAATAGGAGCTGCTTGACACAGTAAGGTCCACCAGAAGATCCTTAAAAGCTACACATCATGCCGAGACCCAAAGAAATTCAGGAACAATTGAGAAAGAAAGTAATTGAGATCTATCAGTCTGGAAAGGGTTATAAAGCCATTTCCAAAGCTTTGGGAATCCAGCGAACCACAGTGAGAGCCATTATCCACAAATGGCGAAGACATGGAACAGTGGTGAACCTTCCCAGGAGTGGCCGGCCGCCCAAAATTACCCCAAGAGTGCAGCGGCGACTCATCCAAGAGGTCACAAAAGACCCCACAACAACGTCCAAGGAACTGCAGGCCTCACTTGCCTCAGTTAAGGTCAGCGTTCATGCCTCCACCATCAGGAAAAGACTGGGCAAAAATGGCCTGCATGGCAGAGTTCCAAGGAGAAAACCACTGCTGAGCAAAAAGAACATCAAAGCTCATCTCAATTTCTCCACAACACATCTTGATGATCCCCAAGACTTTTGGGACAACATTCTGTGGACCGATGAGACAAAAGTGGAACTCTTTGGAAGGTGTGTGTCCAAGTATATCTGGCGTAGAAGGAACACTGCATTTCATAAAAAGAACATTATACCAACAGTAAAATATGGTGGTGGTAGTGTGATGGTCTGGGGCTGTTTTGCTGCTTCAGGACCTGGAAGACTTGCCGTGATAAAAGGAACTATGAATTCTGCTGTCTATCAAGAGATCCTGAAGGAGAATGTCCGACCATCTGTTCGTGTACTCAAGCTGAAATGAACTTGGGTTCTGCAGCAGGGCAATGATCCTAAACACACCAGCAAGTCCACCACCGAAT
This sequence comes from Lithobates pipiens, assembly GCF_037356315.1. Taxonomy (NCBI): domain Eukaryota; kingdom Metazoa; phylum Chordata; class Amphibia; order Anura; family Ranidae; genus Lithobates; species Lithobates pipiens. Next base: position 458,836,166 of record NW_027507718.1, on the reverse strand, counting down.
GGCTGAAGAAAAACAAAATGAAGACTTTGGAGTGGCCTAGCCAAAGTCCTGACCTGAATCCTATTGAGATGTTGTGGTATGACCTTAAAAAGGCCGTTCATGCTCGAAAACCCTCTAATGTAACTGAATTAGGACAATTCTGCAAAGATGAGTGGGCCAAAATTCCTCCAGGATGCTGTAAAAGCCTCATTGCACGTTATCGCAAATGCTTGGTTGCAGTTGTTGCTGCTAAGGGTGGCCCAACCAGTTATTAGGTTTAGGGGGCAATCACTTTTTCACACAGGGCCATGATGGTTTGGATTTTTTTTCACCTTTAATAATAAACACCTTCATTTACAAATTGCATTTTGTGTTTACTTGTGTTGTCCTTGACTATTGTTTAAATTGGTTTGATGTTCCGAAACACTTAAGTGTGACAAACATGCAAAGGAACAGGAAATGAGGAAGGGGGCAAACACTTTTTCACACCACTGTACCTGTACATGGCCCTTTAAGAGGCGGCCAGCGGGCGTACGCATAACAAACTCCGTGAGTCGGGTCACGGATTCCGGGGACTCGATCACCGTGGGGATACCCACGATCGCTTCACAGGTAGGAAGAATGGGGAGATGGTAATGTAAACAAGCATCTCCCCATTCTGCCTAGTGACAGTGTCACTGATCTCTGATCCCTATGATCGGGAGCAGAGATCAGTGATGTGTCACGGGTAGCCACGCCCCCTACAGTTAGAAACACTCCCCAGGGCACACTTAACCCATACACTGCCCCCTAGTGGTTAACCCATTCACTGCCAGTGTAATTTACATAGGAATCAGTGCATTTGTATAGCACTGATTGCTGTATAAATGATAATGGTCCCAAAAATGTGTCAAAAATGTCCGATGTGTCCGCCATAATGCCGCAGTCATGATAAAAATGATCGCCGCCATTACTAGTTAAAAAAAAAATATGAATTAATAAAATGAATAAAAAAGCCCTAAAACTATCCCCTATTTTGTAAACGCTATAACTTTTGTGCAAACCAATCAATAAATGCTTATTGCAATTTTTTTTTTTACCAGAAATATGTAGAAAAATACGTATTGGCCTAAACTGGGGAAAAAAATTATTTTTTATATATTTTGGGGGGATATTTATTAAAGCAAAATTTAAAAAAATATGCGTCTTTTTTAAAATTGACTTTCTTTTTTTGTTTATAGTGCAAAAAATAAAAACCGCAGAGGTGATCAAATACCACCAAAAGAAAGCTCTATTTGTGGGAAAAAAAGGATGTCAATTTTGTTTGGGAACCACGTCGCATGACCGCGCAATTGTCAGTTAAATAGACACAGTGCCGAATCTCAAAAAGTGCTCTGGTCAGGAAGGGGGTAAATTATTCCAGGGCTGAAGTGGTTAAAGGGATAAAGCATGTTGAAATGTGCACATATTACATAAATGTGCTGTATCTATGTATTTTTTTTATTTTGCTCCAAAATACACTTTAAGTCGCCTCTATTTTATGTCTTACCTCCACATTCCTGTAACAGCTGTTAAGTGAGGTATAACTATGACTAGGCAGTCCAACAGGCACCAAAGTTTGACCAGACTGCCCAGTGCTCTACCTAATTTAACAGACCTGGTCAGACACATCACCTCTCTTTCTCAGCACTACTAAATCTGTGTGAGGACACCTGAAAGTAGGTTTGTGATTTTTAATTTTCAATACCAAGATAGAACACCATAATGGATTTCTGTCAATAAATTTGTTTTGTTTTGTTCCTTTCCGTATAAGAATTAATTCATATTTCATAATTCGTGTCTGAAATTCAATTTGGAGTCATACAAAATACAAATTTTCCTTAGGTTCATTACAATTTACACTTACACTTTTCGTAAAAAATTACGAATGTTCGTTATGATGAATTTATCATTATGAGGGGCTTCCACCATCCCTGTGCTGTGCTGACTTCCTGGGTTTTTAACTGTTAGGTTTTTTTAACTTTTCGTAACAATTACAAATGTTCGTTATGATAAATTTATCATTATGAGGGGCTCCCACCATCCCTGTGCTGTGCTGACTTCCTGTTTTTTTTTTTTACTTAATCATAACGATTAATCGTAGTTAACAAACATTCTTATTTTGGCCGATTCTGAATCTACCATCGCCTACTGGTACCAGTCTCCCACTCCCATATTAAAAAAAAGTCCTTTTCCCAACCCTCACTCAGCAGCAGAAGAAAACCTCTGATTGGTCAACGAAACACAAGTCACGTTTCCGTTATAACTGACATTCGTAAGCGAAATTTCGTACAAAATTCGGAAGCATAGAAATTTGTATTTCGGATCCTCTCGAATGTACAAATTTACAGAAATTTGTACGAATTTTCGATTCGTATGAAACTAATCGCACATGTCTATTTCAAATGTGAAGGCATTTCCAAGATAAAATCATAACACACAACAGTACAGGACTATAAAGGTTTGAGAATTCAATTTGGCTTTAACAGTCTCTAAAAATACTTACCAGTGCACAACTTTCCTTGGCTGCCTCTCTTGACTTGTACTTGGCTAATCTCTTTTTCTTCTTATGGAGAGGTTTAGACTCTAGAATCATCTCTTCTAGCTCAAACGTTGGATCACAATTCAGTCTTCCTTTCTGAGAAAAAAAAAAAACGACAATACTAAAGTAGAAATTCAGGCAAATATAATAAATATACCACTTAAGGTATTTACATGTATGTGTTCATTAAAATCAATTCCCTGTACAACACTGAGAGAGGGAAGGGCAGCACCCCTTGCTTTACATATGGCTGTTTGCAAAACTGTTTTTTTTTTAAGGAATAGGTTTATATACTCAACCCCCTAACTACCGCCTCCCACAAGCCACAGAGGAGAGTAGTAAAGTGGCAAATGGTGTGTGTGGCCAAACTGCTCTAACAAGTGCATTAACCACTTTAAGGTCAGACTCTTTTACCCCCTTCCAGTCCAGGCCATTTTTTTGTTTTTAGCAAGCGCAGTCACACTTTGAATGACAATTACTCAGTCATGAGTACAACATTGTACCCAATTTAATTTTATATAATTTTTTTAAGACAGACAGAACTTTTCTTTTGGTGGTATTTAATCACCACTGGGTTGTTACTTTTTACTACTTACAGGAAAACATACTAAAAATAATCGTAATCATCCTAATAATAACCACAAATAGGTGTTAAAATCCAAGGAGCACCTTTGTAAATTCAAAAAGCATGACTACCTATTACACAAAATGGCCACAGTCTGGATAGCAAACACACCAAGGTATTTTCTAGACTGTTTTGGAAAATGCGTAATCAAAATCAAAATGTATGTTTTTACAAAAGTTATCAATTAATAAGATATTACTAACACACAACATAGGCATACTTACTTACTTACATACTTAGCATTACACCCCAAAACACATTCTACTACTACTCTTGAGTATGGCAATGCCACACGTAAAATACATTTTCACAGCCTAGACACATGGATAGGCCCAAAATCTAAGGAGCACCTTAGGGGCAGAAATTAAATTTCCTCTCTTCCTTTTGACATTTTTGGAGGCCCTAAAGGACAATAGAAATACCCCCAAATTGACCAACTTTTGTTGAGTTAACGCTTCAAGGTAATTTTTAGCATGGTAAGTCTTTTAAGGACATTTTTTGACGCAAGTTTTTGAAAATGCAGGAAAAAAAGTTGTCAATTTACTAAGATATTTCTCACAGCATGGTCATACTTAGAAATACACCCAAAACGCATTCTGCTACTCCTGCCGAGCATGACAATACCACATGTATGAGACTTTTTCTTGTACAACTTTTTTTTTTTTGAAAAGCAGGTGATAAAGTACCACAACAAAGACATAGATACAGTAAACATAAGGGTCTGCACATATTAATGGCATATTAACGGCACACATCACATGTGTGAGTCAATATACAAGAGAGAAAAAACCAAGGACTTGATAGAGTACAGACAATAAGTGATAATATTGCACAAGTAGAAAGAAATAGAAGAAAACATTGTCTTTGGGTATAGTTGTGTAGAGTGAATACCACATTGCAATTTCAAAATGAAGTAAAAGTGGTGAGAAAGAATGGAAAACTTGAAGCGAGGAGGAGAAGGTAAGTGCATTGAATAGAGAAGAGAATAAAAGAAAAGAAAGTGAAAGAACAGAAAGAGAAAGTAAAGAGATCCCAGTGTACAACATCTCACTAATGTCAGACAGAAGCAATTGCTTAAAAGTCGATGTCTGGATCGCGCATCCATTAAAATGGCAGTGAGTTTCTCATAATATTAGTCACCCCGTTACAGCAATGTGTATGAGGCTCTCTTGGGTCCTTACCTCCTGATTAGCTCAGATACAGCAGTGGGAGCCATTGGCTCCTACTGCTGTCAATCACAGCCAGTGATGAGAGAGCTGGACACACAGACCTGGACTAGAGGGTGAGCTTACACGAGTGCCCCCATAGTAAGCTGTATAGCAAGTAGTATGTAAAAACAAATATATACATATCTATAGCTATATATACATTATATACTGTAAAAAAGATATGTACAGGTTATATATATATATATATTTATTTATTTTTTGACACTGTAATTGCTTACAACTGCCAACTAAGCAATCAATTCCCTAACACCATTCAAAGGCTGCATTCATGCAGTCCTTGTTTACTACTTTGATCGATGTGATTGGTTACAGCGATCACATGGTACACAGAGAATTTCACTGGGATGTACCAAAATTTATAACTCAGGGCTTGTCTACTAAAGGGGCTGAAATGAGCAACAGATCTTCAATAACAACAAACAACAAATAAAACCTAACCAAATTCATACCTGCTTCCCCAGTATCCAAACCTAAATAAAATTCAGTCTAAAAGGCTAATATTTAATTTTATCTTCACATAATGCTACATAGGTCGCATTGATTTGAAAAAAATGTGACCTTGGAAGAATGCAGACTTAGTCCACACAAACAAAAAACAAAATCCTACAAGGAGTTAAAAATCTCAGGACCAAAATTCAGTTAAATAGACTGCTATTATAGTGATAACAAAAGGCACCGTGTATAAACAATGATATGTGTCATCTTCTAAAGGTTGATCTCTTTTTATTTCCCAGTACAATTGATGTCTTTACAGGCTTTCATGGGAATTTGTATCCTGCTGGGTATAGTCAGTTCAGGTCTTATTGCATCTAATTCCATGGACTGTCAGTCTCTCACTCTCCCTAGAAAGCAACCTGTCAGGCCATATGCTAGATCACACCTACTGCTCCCTGCTCTTTTCACACTGTGTTTGCAGTAAGTATTCAAATAATGATTTTCCTTCCAACTTTATTAATTTAGTTGTATAATGTTTTGTTGGAAATGCAATTTCTATGGAATGCCAATATTTACTGATGAACTATAAGTACTGGTTAGAACGTAAGGGGCTCAGAACTTAAGGGCAGTCCATTTGTTTTCCATATAAAGATAAGTAGCTGTGTGATTTACTTAACAATTTCAGCACACACATTTTGAACACCGAAGGTATTATTTATTTATAAATAAATAAATAAACACAGCTTAACCTTATTTCCCATACCATGTGAACATGCACTTTGCATGTGAGTAGTCAACTTACTAAGGGCTCTTTTTTTTTAAAAACCAGAAAGCATATTTTGCTGTTTACTGATAAGAAGGACCTTACAGTATATCCTCTTTTTACGGGTTGTTTTTGAACCGTTCCCAAAGTAACTTATAATGACCAAAGATGAAGAGACTGGCAATCTGTTTGCCACAACTCTTGCCAAAGTTTGCCACAACTCTTTGTTATCCATCAAGCATATTGTACACCCTATACATTGCATTAATGGCCTCGTAGAAAGAGAGCCCAGATTTCCCTAGATGCTGCTATTCTCCTGTTGATCATTTGCATATGTTCTTTAAATGCCCCAAACTGGTACATTACTGGATTTGAATAACTGAAGCCAATAATCAGGCATTTTAATTTGCTCTACATAATGATTCTTTGACCTGCATATTAGGGTTCCTAGATGAAGAACTATATACGCGCCATGACTTCTAGATTTTTTTGGGCATGCAAGTGTGTTTTGATAAAATGGATTGTACCAATTCCTCCCATGTTTGAGGAGTGGCATATGTAGGTTAACTCTAGCCTGCTTAGAGAGATGTATCTTGAAGGACCGTTGTACTCCATTCAAAATTAACAAACTATGGGACGCTTGGTTACAAGTTCCAGGACTGGCCCCATTGGTTCTTGTATCTCTACAGTTGTTACAATATTTTTTTCTTTTTGTTTTTTTGTTTGGTTTGTGGCATATAAATTTATAAAACCTTTAATAAAATGCTATTTGAAAAAAAAAAAAAAGGGTTTTCTTTACATCCCAGTTCCCACCTTCAGAGTTTATTCAGACGGAAAAACCGCTCGTGTCTACACAGCATTAGTCACCAAAAGAAAAGGATTTAAGAGAAGATTTAATATTTCCAGACCTTCCAGATAAAAACAAAACCTTAAAGTTTAAGAATAACAGTTCTGGGAGAAGAGTTGACAGAAGAGATACTTTTTTTTTTATAATTATTGTTGTCTTTTAATGATCAATAAAGTTTTTCCAACTTTACAGAGTGCAGGAAGAAGAATAAGAAGAAAAAACCTTAAGACCTCTAATAAGGGAGAAACTTCTAAAAACAATAGACTTTTGACTTTTTGACTGATGAAATAATTTATCCATCAGATATATTTCAGTTTTTATATATAAATATACATTTTTGTGATGTGATATGTTTATAATATCAAAATTTGATATTTTTTACACATCAATTTTTACAATCGCAAACAGTGTATTTTCACAGTTGAAAGGGTTAAACATCCTTACAATAGAGTCATTCTAGCTAGAAGGAACATGTGATGATAATTAAGATAACAGTACATTTTTCTAAAGTCATATAGACAGGTAAGGACTAACTTTTACATTGTAATATGTAATTATTTAAAAAAAATCCTCTCACATATATGAATGAATTGAAGTTAAGAAACATATTTTAAGTTAAAATGTTGACAAATATAATTTGAAAGGTTGTATGATTTATAGATTTATGCTAAACAGAATTACATTTATGAATTATGAAATTAAGGGGATTGATTATTTGTTAAAATAAAAAGAAAATAAGGGTGAAAATATGTTTATGGTATATGAAGCAAAAGGTTTACAATGTTCACTTTTCCTTACATAGAATCAAAATTGAAAATATATATTCAAATCAATTATCTTAAGATCTAAAAGTATGTTTGGATATGAATGTGATGCATTTGAGATATAAATGGATTTAGATAAGAAAATGATTAAGATTATATTTTGAGAGGGAAATGTTAGAAGTTTTCTTTTAACTAATATCTAATATTCATTATTAACAAATATTAACAAATAAATGGATTAGATCTTACAGAATAATTGAGTTTTATATATATATATATATATATATATATATATATATATATATATATATATATATATATATATATATATATATATATATATATATATGTCTTCTATGTATGGAAAAAGTGAAATTATATAAGATTTTTATACTTGTGAGAGTATACACATTGTTATAAATGTTATAAGCAGTTCTATATAGAGTCAACATGTGTTAGTAATTAAGAGTGAGCTCTCATCTTCTCCCATCACAGATGAGAAGGAAAATTTTATTTAAGAAGTAAAGGTTCATGTTTTAGTTAAGATCATAATTTCTTTATATTACAATATTTCTTGATTAAGATATTAATAAGAGCATTGCGTTTTAAATTAATATAATATACCTTCTGATATATGTAGTATTTGATTTAGAAGTTGAAGGAAACTTATATTGTATATGTTTAAAACTTTACACATAGCAGTTTTACCCATACCCATGGAATGACTTGAATAGAGATGATGTTGTATTTCAACATCTGGCGTTAGACTGAAAGTCTGTGGAACTTTAAGACAACCAAACCTTTTTAGGAGAAGGGAGGAGGCTGAATTTAGGAGTAAAAATCTAGTAACAGAGAGTTTTGGAACTCATTCACGACACGAGGAGGACAGCTAGGCAGACACACGAGATTTTGCTGCCACATCTACATACACACACACACACATCTGATTCAATCTTCATCTTAAGAATATACTACATTATTAATGACATTCTATACTTTGATATTGTTCTTGTAATATTTTGCTATTTTTACTATTAAATCAATTTTTGAGTTTTTACACGAGAACTGAATGGACTTTCTTGGAACTTTTCTCATTAATATGAATGACTGAAATATCATTATTATTATCGTAAAGATGAGAATCTTACCGATACTAAACATACAATGCTTAATAGGGAGTAAACTCCAACCTCTGACTTTTAACTATAGGTAAACATATAATAAGGCTTAACTATAGGTACTGTAAATTTCTCCTAAACGTTCACTGCTTAGGAGATATTTACTGTACATGCAGCTGGTGACATCACCAGTGCAAACGGCCAAACGGGCCATTCCTTCAGAGTTTTGTGCCGCAAATTGCGGCTCCTGCGATCATGCGTGACATCATTGCAGCTCTGGCCACTCACATAGCCGGAGTCCACAAACCCGGAAAGAAAGACCTCCAGTAGTGATCATCTGAGTACCTTAATTAATTATTGCTGTTAAGAGGTCACATGGGGCAGCACAGTGGTGTAGTGGTTAGTACTTTCACCTGGCAGCAAAAGGGTCGCTGTTTCAAATCCTGACCACAGCACCATCTGCCTGGAGTTTCTGACACTGTAAAGAGATGTGGAGGAGGTTCTGCCAATCACAGGCTGTATCACATGTTTTGAGACTAACAGGGAAGAGAAGCCTCCAACAATCAACATCATATATATCTCCCCATAGTGTTTAGCAATAAGAGAACATGGAGCAAGAAGGGAGGGAGGCTGAGGGTCATTTAACACTGTGTATAGCCCCACATGTATGACTCTATAATAACACGGGCTACACAGATAAGAGAAATGAGAAAAGTGAACACAAAACAAAAGAATGCTCAGTAGAGTGAACAGCTGGTCTACACAATCTCTACTTAAGCTAATCACTTACTTCATCCTACCATACGCCTATTGCCACATACACACGACCGGACTTTCCGGCAGACTAGGTCAGACGCAATCAGTCCGTCGGACAATCCAATCGCGTGTGAACTAATTTGATTGTTTTTCATAAAAAGAAATCAGACAGACCTAGAAATAGAACAAGTTTCAAATCTATCCGATGGACTCAATTCCTATCGGGAAAACCGTTCATCTGTATGCTGGTCTGACGGACCAAATACGACGCAAGGGAAGCTATTGGCTACTGGCTATTGAACTTCCTTTTTTGGTCCCGTCTTACACCACCACATTCAAAACGAACGGACTTTCGAACAGACTTAGTCCATTCATGTGTGAGCAAGTCCGTTCGTTCAGAAGGTCCATCGGAACTCTGCTGAAAGTCCATGGGGAAAACCGTCGGACCTAGTCTGCTGGAAAGTCCAGTTGTGTGTACGCGGCATAATACTTTCATAACCCTAACCAAGATAGCTCTTAAATATACTGTACGACTAAAGGCATTTTTTTTTATATCTGTATGGAGTGTGAGTGGTTAGAATTGCTGTCAGATTTTAATTGGCGTATGTGCCTTCATTAGGAAAATTCACTTTCTCTAATTACCTTGATCACCAATGTGATTGGGAATAAAAGTTAGGGTAAATCCAAAATTTTGAGTTGCCACCAGAACAGGAGTAAATCTTCAACTGGAGACACTTATTCTCTTTACAACTGTCTAAAGGGGGATGTCCCTCACATGGTAAAGATATCTTCTCACTTCCTGTTGAATCTAAGGACAGGAATTAAAGAGAAATCTCTATAATGAGCCACAGATGAAATAAAATACTATCCAAAACGAAGAAAATGTTTTGACTTTATATGTACTTTAACCCACCTGACTCATAACTCAGCTTAACTCTTAAACAAGTTAACCTGACAACATAAACTATCACAGCAGCAATAGGATTCATACTTTTCTTATTAAGCCAGTATGTATCTTCATACTTGTCTAGCACCAATTCATATCACTGCTGACTTTTTGACACCTAAAGGTCCATGCATCTAATAAATTCTATATTTTCATCTCAATACTCATACTCGATACTAGTGGTGAAAATACTATAACAATAAAAATGATATGTACAAAGCATGAGCTTATTGACACAAAAATTTAATGATCCAGCAAACTAGGAGGTAGACTATAATTCTACACTATACATTAAAGTGGTCTAAAATAAAATATTTGTAATTTATTTTTAGTATAAAGCACCTTATTAAAGGTAGCACTTCGTACCTTACATTAGTCATTTGGAATGGTAGGATTAATAGTTCATTTTACTGCTACCTAATAATGAGGAAAATAAACATATTATATTTTAATGTTCATAAAGTCAACAAGATTTATTCTGTTGAATTTATTTCTTTCATGTGGGAACTTTAAAAAAAATTAGATCAAAACTACCTGGGTGAAAAAGTGGTATTTTAAAATCATAAAAAATCAATTCAGTGTTTTGATATATTGTACTTAGCAAGTCCTAGATATAAAGAGATTGATTTATGTAAATCTGGCGGTACTATATGAAGGGCTGTAGACTTTAGATGGGAGCGTTTGTTTTGAATATCAATGCTAAATCTAGTGGTTGCATAAAAATATTGAAATTGCGGTATAGAAAAACCAGGAAGCAACTAGTAATCAGAAACCAACTGCATAAATCATTGGTGACAAATATAGTTCCACTGCTCCCAAAAGATGTGCATCATTGTTCCTTTAACTGCATTCCTTCTTCTGCTATGTTTCTCCTGGTAGGAACCTCAGTCAGGGCTCACTGGGATACCACACTATGTTTTACCTCTTCATTTTACTATCATTCCATACCATAGCTCACCATTCGACATCAATCAGATAAGCAAACAGTAATCAATAGCACTACTGGCATCATTCACTGTATACAAATCCAACACTTTCTCTCGGACTGACCACAGAAGTGTATGACTAACTGGAAGTGGGTTTAAAGTAGAACTATAGACTAAACTTTTTTTCATTTTGGATAGCGTAACATCTGTTTTCTATTGCAGAGATTTCCCGTAGCTTCCTGTCCCATAGCCAAACAGGCAGTAAGAGAATATCCCTGCAAATTAAGGAAATTCCATGGGGACCCCCAGGTCACCTGAACTAGTGTCTCCATTGGAAGATTTCTGGGGACAACCCAACATTTGGGATTTTCTTTTACTTTCCCTTCCATGATAATGGTAAGCAGGACAAATAGAGAAGATGAATCTCTCAAACAGGTACACAGACAGCAATAAACACTGACAAGTTTTCTAATCCCTCTCCACTCTATCCAAAACAAAAACAAAGGCTGAACTTTAGTTATATTTTAAGTGTTCTTACTGATGGTGCTTTGCTTGCTGTAATCCAGCATTACAGCTCTCCACAGTCCACAGGATGGAGGACTGGTGTTTACAAGTCGATAACCGCCTAATAAGCCACAAAAACAAAATTACGGACTGTTCCATGACTCTGTGTACCTGTGAAGATTTGGTGTGCCTGGCTGTGCAGGAGTGGGGTATCCCTGTTCATCTGCAGCTCCTACATGGGGTGTGCTACATATAAAAAGTTTTTTTGTGCGTTTAGTAAAATTTTAAAATCTATATGGTCAAAAAATGCTATGTAAAGTAATTTGGGGATCAAGAGGGGATTGTTATGTCAGAATGGAGGCAAGAAAGGGACCAGCAATAAGTGCAATAAGACCATCTTTCATGTTGCCATGTACCACCGGAAAAGACAGTTGGTTGGTCAGACTCTGATAAGGATAGCGGTTTGTGGAACTTTATATTTCACTGCTAAGAACGTGGGAACTCCAGGGGAAAAATTAAAGAAACCAGGAGATGTTCACTGTGTCTAATGTGTTTCATAAGAAAGATTGTACAAGCAATGTATCTGTGTCTTCATTAACATTATGTATGAGACAGAGTCTTTGAGAGATTCTATGGACCAGCTGCCCGAGCACCGTGTCTGATATGCTGAGATTTTTTTCCATAGAAATTTCTTGACAAACATTTTACAAGGTAGGATGCCAGGTCTCTCCACAGGCCACCCAAGTTGCTCAGCTTGGGACTGGTTTGCAGAATGATAACACATGTGCATAGCCAACTTGTACATCCATACTGAGATAGACATGAACCACTTAATCTGCTAATATTTCACGTGCAATGTGGGAGAAAACTGGAGTTGTGACAATGCATGACAGGAGGATTTCCATTTTTTGCTATAAGTCCCATTCACACCCGTGCTGCTGTTCCTCAGGGAAACTACAGGTTTTTAGTGCATCAATGTGCGTCTTTGGCCCCATAGAGTTTTATTCAGATTCAGAATACTTTTAAACAACAAAATTACCAATAACAGTAATTAATACCACATTAAAAACCATCCTTTTAAAATACTACATAAAATAAATAACACTTTGATTGAGAAAAATAGCAGAAAGTCAAACCTCAAACATGCAAATTATACAACTTTCTCTAACATTACCCAAATATCCCCACCCCCCCACCATGTAAAATTGGAGTGCATCTGCGGGAGCAGGAACCACTGTGAAAATGCATTGTCGAAAAGACCAAAGCAATTTCCCTGCGGCCACATAAAAAAAAAAAAAAGTATATGCACTTGATTGAAATGATTGGGCTGCCGTGGAAATGCGGCCTACAAACACGTAGAGATGTGAACCTAGGGTCAATTCTTAACCACTTCAATACAGGGCACTTAAACACCTTCCTGCCCAGACCAATTTTGAGCTTTCAGCGCTGTCGCACTTTGAATGACAATTGCGCGGTCATGCTACACTGTACCCAAATGAAATTTTTATAATTTTTTTCCCACAAATAGAGCTTTCTTTTGGTGGTATTTGATCACCTCTACGGTTTTTATTTTTTGCGCTACAAATAAAAAAATACAGAATTTTTTTTAAAAAAAATGTTTTTTTTTGTTTCAGTTTCAAAACTTTGTAAATAAGTACGTTTTCTCCTTCACTGATGGGCACTGATGGGGCTACACTGATGGGCACTGATAAGGTGGCACTGATGGGCACCAATGAAGTGGCACTGATGAGGTGGCATTGATGGACACTGATAGGCGGCACTGATAGGCGGCACGGATGGGCGACACGGATGGACACTGATAGGTGGCACAAATTGGCACTGATAGCTGGCACAGATTGGCATGGATGGGCGGCAGAGATGGGCATGGATAGGCGGCACAGATGGGCATGGATAGGTGGCACAGATGGGCATGGATAGGTGGCACAGATGGGCATGGGTGGGCACTGATAGGCGGCACAGGTGGGCACTCATAGGCGGCACAGGTGGGCACTCATAACAGGTGGGCACTCATAGGCGGCACAGGTGGGCACTCATAGGCGGCATTGGTGTTATACTGTACTAATGGATGCCAATCAGTGCCAAACAATAATGCATGCCAATCAGTGATGCCCATTGTGGGCACTGATTGGCATCCATTATGGGCACTGTTTGGCATCCATTGTGCTGACCATTGGCATCCCTGGTGGTCTAGGGAGGATTACCTTTTCCCTGGTGGTCTGGTGACGTCCCTGGTGGTCCAGTGTGGGCATCCTCGGGGGGGGGGGGGGGTGCTGATAATCGATCAGCACAGACCCCCCCTGTCAGAGGATCAGCCGATCGGCTTTCCTCTACTCGCATCTGACAGACGCGAGTGAGGAAAAGCCGATCACCGGCTCTTCCCATTTACACTGTGATCAGCCGTGATTGGACACAGCTGATCATGTGGTAAAGAGTCTCCGTCGGAGACTCTTTACCGAGATCGTAGTTGCCGGGTGTCAGACTGACACCCCGCAACAACGATCGCCGCGATGCGCGCCCCCGGGGGCACGCAGCGGCTCATAATCCTGAGGACGGTCCGGTCAGGATTATGAAACCCCTTTGCCACCGTCAATTTATAATAGGGCGGGCGGCAAGTGGTTAATGATACCGCATGAAAGAAACATGTGCAAAAAAATGCATGAAAAATGGAGAAGCTAGGTGTGAATCAAGGTTTAAAGAAAACCTGTAATGAGACCAGTGGTGGTGCATCCATAAGGGTGCCCAGGCACCACCCTCTCTCTCCAGCCACCCCCTCTATGACCAATGAATAGATTCATGCATTGCATGAATCTATCCATGGCCGCTGGCAGGGGGTATTTTTGAATACTAATAGGCGTTAAAAAGGTGACCTGCAAGCTCACCCAGGTGTGTTAGAAAAGTGAATGAATATTCGGTTTCCTAAGACTGAACTACCTCTCTGCCAATCAGGTGCTTGGGTCTGTTACATGTCACCTGATTGGCTGAAACTGCAGGCGCTGTGATTGGACTCCTATCAGGCGTCCAATCCCCTATAGGAGAGGGTGGGAGAAGACATGGAGGACATCGAGGAGCATGTCCATGGAGAAGCATGGAGGATACCGCTGCCTCACCAAGACAGGGTAAGTGGCAGGCAGACGGCGAGTGAGCAGGGGGTCACAGGGGCAGCATTCAATGGGCACAGTGACTGCATTTGATGGCACAGTGGGAGCATTTGATGGGCACAGTGGCAGCATTTGATGGGCACAGGGGAAGCATTTGATGGCACAGTGGGAGCATTTGATGGGCACAGTGGCAGCAGTAGATAGCACAGTGGCAGCGTTTGATGGCACAGTTGCAGCGCTTGGTGGGCACAGTGGCTGCGTTTGGTGGGAACACCTGATTGGCTCAAACGACAGGCACTGTGATTGGATGCCTATCAGGCGTCCAATCGCCTATAGGAGAGGACAGGAGGAGAGGACGGGAGAAGACATGGAGGAGCATGAAGGACACCGCTCGTCACCGTCACCCGCTGCCCCACCGAGACAAGGTAAGTGCCGAGCAGACGGCGAGCAGGCGGGGGTCACAGTGGCAGCATTCGATGGTCACAGTGGCAGCATTTGTTGGCACAGTGGGAGCATTTGATGGGCACAGTAGGAGCATTTGATGGGCACAGTGGCAGCATTTGATGGGCACAGTGGCAGCATTTGATGGGCACAGTGGGAGCATTTGATGGCACAGTGGCAGCGTTTGATGGGCGCAGTGGCAGCATGTGATGGCACTGTGGCAACTTTTGATGGCACAGTGACAGTATTTGATGGGCACAGTGGCTGTGTTTGATGTGCACAGTGGCTGCGTTTGATGAGAACAGTGGCGGCTATTGATGGGCCCAGTGGCGGCTATTGATGGGCACAGTGGCTGCATTTGATGGCCACAGTGGCAGCATTTTATGGCATAGTGGCGGCAGTTGCTGGGCACAGTGGCTGCGTTTGCTGGGAACACCTGATTGGCTGAAATGACAGGCGCTGTGATTGGATGCCTATCAGATGTCCAATCGCCTGTAGGAGAGGACAGGAGGAGAGGATGGAAGAAGGCATGGAGGACATGGAGGAGCATTTCCATGGAGGAGCATGGATGATCACTTGCTGCCGTAACCCGCTGCCCCACTGAGACAGGGTAAGTGCTGGGGAGATGGCGAGCGGACGGGGGTCACAGTGGCAGCATTCGATGGGTACAGTGGCTGCATTTGATGGCACAGTGGCTGCGTTTGATGGCACAGTATCTGCGTTCGATGGGAACAGTGGCAGATATTGAAGGGTACAATGGCGGCATTTGATGGGCATAGTGGCTTCAATTGATGGGCACAGTGGCTGTGTTTGATTGGAACAGTGGCGGCTATTGATGTGCACAGTTGCAGAATTTGATGGGCACAGTGGCTGTAATTGATGGGCACAGTGGCTGTGTTTGATGGACACAGTGAAGCTGCAATTGATGGAGTTTTTTTTTTTCAGTTTGTTTGCACCCCTCCAAAAATTTTGAGCACCAGCCACCACTGAATGAGACAATATGGAGCCTGCCATTGCTGAACTTTCCTTCTAAACACACTACTCACTTGACTTCTATATTTGCAAATTATCAAGAACAGACAGCAGGCATTGACATAGAGACTGTAGAATTGCAGATTATAAACGGGGTTGTCACCCTTTAGTGCTACCCCGTCATACATTACAGGATGGATCATAATAGTAAGTTCATTACTGTGAAAATCTTTTGACACGTATTTCCTAAATATGTAATCCATATGTATTTTTAGCTATTAGTCTTGAGCTGTGGTTTAAAGGAAATCTAAATGCTTCTTACTATATTCCCTTTTCACATTCCAATTTGTGTGAATCCATGCTGCTTGACCTGGTGAGAGCATCAATCTGCAGCAGGTTTGTCTTCTTTATAAATTGCTATTCCAGAAAGAAAATGGAACTAGCCTTTGGGGAGATGTAATCTGTACACTGTATTCTGCAAGTAATAAAGGTATGGGCAATTTTATCCAGAACAATGCAGCTAAGCAGTGTGAAGTACAATGGATGAAAATCATGCTACATCTTTCGTGTCACCAGAATATGCTATATCTTGGTCCTTTAGCAAATATTATTGGAGCAATCATGATGAACAGTTGAAGGCATGTTTAGAAGAAAAAAATATAAAATTGTTTAAAGGGTTACTCCACTTTCGTGTAAAAAAAAGAAAATAAAAAAAATAATACAGGCATACCCCACTTTTAAGTACACAATGAGGTTTATTTACTAAAGCTGGAAAGTGCAAAATCAGGCTCACTTCTGCATAGAAACCAATGAGCTTCTAACCCCAGCTTGTTCAATTAAGCTTTGGTAATAAAACCTGGAAGCTCATTGGTTTCTATGCAGAAGGGAGCCTGATTTTGCACTTTCCAGCTTTAGTAAATAAACCCCATTACTTAAAAGTGGGCTATGCCTTACTTGTTTGGAGAGTTTCTTGGTCTTCATGGCAGTGCTTGGTTAGTGGTAATTCTTGCTTAAGTGTGGCAGCCTCTGGGGCCTTTCAAAAAAGGTGTGTATATGTAATGACAGATCATGTGGCACACAGGTGGACATCATTTCACAAATTATGTGACTTCTGAAGGTAATTGGTTGCACCAGAGCTTTTTATGGGCTTCGTAACAAAGGGGATGAATACATACGCACATGCCAATTATCAATTTTTTTATTTCTGAAAAATAGTTTTATGTATATATTTTTATAATTTTACTTCACCAACTTAGACTATTGTGTCCTGATCCATCACATATAATTCAGATTAAAAAAAACATTGAACTAAAGGCTGTAATGTACCAAAATAGGTAAAAAGCCAAGGGGGGTGAATACTTTTGCTAGGCACGGTATGTTTGATTGCTAAAAATATACATGCTCTCCAGTCTTTGCTACATTTTTGCATTTTTTTTTCTCCTTTATCGACATCCAGATTGTTCACCTTTGGGTTTCTCATGCCATTTGTGTTCCATTATTTCAGCTTCTTGGGGATTTCATGCTGGGATTGGCTATTATTTCTACATTTTTCATATTAAGTAGTATGTACCACAGGCGTAAGTAAATGTTTATTCTCATCTATGTGTAATTAATATGATACATTTATGACTATTGTATTTATATTTAGAATTGGACCACGTATCTCCTGATGAAGAATCTGGATGCATTGAAACACATTGGGGTTCAAACATTTGTCCTTTTGGTCGTCGGTTGTGGTGATACATCATAATCCCAATATGACTATGTATTTTTAATGCTTTTTCACATGTGTGGGTGTGATTTTGAATGTATGTGCAATAAAGGTATTATACTTTAAACTTTTTTTTTGTGTGCCATCAAAGTTCCAACCAGTTACCAAAACCTTTTCTGATATGTATTAGGGATGGGGGCACTTTGCAATCATATCAGACTTATTTATTTAATTTTACAACATTATGTTAAAGAATATGTTTATTACGACCAATTCTAGGCCAATTCCCCATTGATACCATGGAACCATTATTCCAGATTCTGATGTGCCCTAAAATTTCAAACCCATTATGCACATTTAAATGAACAATTACATAGATAACAGCTTGAAGACAGTTATGTCCATTGAGAAATGCTCAACATGCAAATTTTAAATATGTATACTCTTCATATTCAAATATCTTGCACTATTCTGTTTCTCTTCGAGTTGGTTCTCAGCGCAGTACTATCTGTCACTATAAACGATTTCACAGAATCCCATTGCTTAATTTACTTTTAGTTAACACACTAATGAGTGGCATACTGTCAGTCACTGTCAGTCTATACCTGCATCATAGAAGTTGTTTTTAATACAAAATGAACTTATTGTTGAGTTTTTGATGAGACAGCTTTCAGCTCAGTTGTTGATCCACCTTTTCAGGGTATTTTTTTCATTGTTGGTTATTCTAATGCCCCGTACACACGAGCGGACTTTTCAACATCCAAAGTCCGAAGGACCGAGTCCGTCAGACTATCCGATCGTGTGTGGGCTGCAACGGACTTTTGATTCGCCAAAGTCTGACGGACTTTAGAAATGAAGCATGCTTCAAATTTTCCCGAAGGAACTCCGCCGGACCCGGTCCCCTTCGAAAACTCCGCTCGTGTGTATGCTACTCCGACGGACTAAAACCGACGCTAGGGCAGCTATTGGCTACTGGCTATGAACTTCCTTATTCGAGTCGGGTCGTACGTCATCACGTTCGAATCCGTCGGAGTTTAGTGTGATCATGTGTGGCCAAGTCCGTTCGGCCGAAAAGTCTGTCAGAACTCCGTCGGAACTCCGGCGGAACTCCGGCGGAACTCCTTTGGAAGTCTGTCGGACATAAGTCCTCTCGTGTGTACGGGGCATAAGACAATCCACTCATTAACTTCCCCCTTGCCACTCACTCCATTAATATGCCCTACACTTGGGACAAGAAACTCTTTCTCTATATTCCTCATACGAGGCAACAAGAAGATCCACAAATTAGAGTCAATAAATGCACTGAAATCTTTTGCTGGTTATTCTCTTTTTTTCACACACAGGTACAAATGGGTAGCTTGGCTTTAAAATAACCAAGTGGTCTATCTATAAAATGTTCATTGTATGGATGTGATAAACATCTTCATAATCAGGATGAAAATTGCCGTGCTTCCTTCCTCTAATATTTGTAGTTCCTCAATCATCAGCGCCATCCAGTGGCCACAGAACATTTGTTTCCAGACTGAGGTATTTCTGGAAAAAAATGCACTATGACAACAAGGTGGCGCTGACAATATAGGAACTACATACAGGCATACCCCACTTTTAAGTACGCAATGGGGTTTATTTACTAAATCTGGAAAGTGCAAAATCAGGCTCCCTTCTGCATAGAAACCAATGAGCTTCCAGGTTTTATTACCAAAGCTTAATTGAACAAGCTGGGGTTAGAAGCTCATTGGTTTCTATGCAGAAGTGAGCCTGATTTTGCACTTTCCAGCTTTAGTAAATAAACCTCATTGTGTACTTAAAAGTGGGGTATGCCTGTATATTAAAAAAAAGTGCAGCAATTTGCATCCTGATTGTGTATGTTTGTTAGACCCCTAATGTTTCCAGCATAATTTGTAATTTTCTAATTGCATTAAAGTGTCTGAATTATATCTCTGTGATGGTTTCAGTCTATCATTTAGATTGAAAGTAACAAATTATTTATCTCACCAGCTATTTTGCAGGGAGGCTGAACACACATGTCATATAAAAGGGAAGTAATTTGGAATAAGTGTAACATTTTGTCAAACTCAAATGTTCTGCAAAATTAACAAATTTGCATCAACAAACTTTCTTCAAGATCACCCTCTTTTTGCACCTTATGGTACTACAAGTTAAAGATTAGGAAGAAAAAGTAAATCTAATTTTTAATTTTAAGCTACTCTCCATAAGTGGAAGCTTAAAAAACACCCTATTGCTTATTAGACTTTGGGTTTAAGTAGTTTAGGCACTGCTCATAACTTTAGGACAATGACTGTACAATGTCTGTACTGCAATTTTACTGGCCGTATTTTTGTGAGAAGCCTTGTTAAGCTGGCTGTCAGGGACATGCAGGCAGAGGTAAATACGCATGTGCAGAGGTGCATTTGCAGGTGCCGTCTTGCTGGGCATAGGCTAATGCCTATGCGTGGGAACATTAGCGCTAAAATATATGTGCGCGTTACCATTAACCCAAATGGCCTTTATAAATCTGCAGCTTTACCTGAGTCTGATCCTGTATCTGCATCTGATTACCTGTGTTTGACCTGGCTTCCTTGACTATACTTGCTTATCTCCAGTCCTGACCCTGGCTTGCTTTAACCTTGTTATACCTGCTATTCTGCCTGATATCCTGCTGTCAACCGCTGCCTGCCTACTGACCAATCTCTGCTTACAGTTTATGCCATATCTTATTATCTGTGATTGACCCGACTTGTCTGACTCTGCTCCAGTCTTGCTCCATCCTGCTTCATCCAGCTCCATCCTGGTCATCTCTACCTTCAACAAGAGATTCCGCAAGCACTCCTACCTCACTGCGCTCTCACGGACACTGTTGCAACTCCAGTGGTCCCTGAGCCAGGGCTGTAAGAGAGGTCTCCTTCTACATGTCAGGCTCTGTTACAAGGTATGTAACACTGGCAAAGACATCTCCCTATTGCTATCTTTGAAGTAAGGAATGGGTTTTGTTGTTTATCTTTAAACTCATTGAAGGAAGAGAAGGAAATTGGGATTTTATATGGTGTGTGCGAAAACAGCTGACAAATAGTAAATACGTAATAGTTTCTATATATTCACAGGTGGACTCATGACATAATGCAGTATAAAAATTATATTAATGTTGAGAACAGGTTTTATTTAAAGATTCATCAACAGATAACAAAAAAGACATGATTGCAACAGTACATATCTTTGATGGGAATGTGTTTGTAAATAATATGATTGGATCATAGCACATAATATGTAGTAAGGATAAAGCACTGACTTGTGTATAGATTGGAGTAAAACAATACATTGTTGATAAACAATTGTCAAAAATTCATATATAGAATCAAACACATAATAGTTGTGTAAAAATGCAACCTAAAATCTCGACATGTTTCGTAGATTTTATTCCATTTCCTCAGAAGCGGACGCAGTATATAAAACAGTTAAAAATATATATATATAAAAGTATATAAAAACCTTAAAGTCTAATGATTGAAAAATTGTAATAAGGGAAGGGGAGAAAGGGGGAGTAAGTAAGGGAGTAAAAATAACCCTCCCTGGTATACTCACAACTCAGCTTATTTTATTATTGCAGCCAGTTCCTGGATGAGGAGACTATCGGGCGCCTTTCAGTGTGTGCTTTGGGTGCCCCTTTTTGTTTTTGTTTCTGGTGATCATCCCCCATTCCTGTGTGGATCTGGGGATCTAATGCACTCCTGTACATTTGGGCCAGGATGCGTGATTGCGGTTGGGCAGACCAAATCCCCATAGGATTTACCACTGCATTTTTCTGCATGGCGTAGTTAGACTACAATGTGTTGTGTGGTTGTTTTTTCTTCTTTGTTTTTTTGTTTTTTGCTTTTTTTTCTCTCTTCTCTCCTGCGATATAGATCACACATTAATAGATGTGTTCCTGCCATGCAATGTCCACACTAACCTTCACTTCATATAATGTTGGGGGATTAAAAACAACATCAGATATTAAGAGAACTGCAACGTATCTCTTGCTCTATTGCGTTTTTGCAAGAAACACATTTAACTCACTGCACATTAACTCGTATAAATTCTAAGCAATATCCTATATGGTACTACAGTTTATCAAATACTAATAAGGCAAAAGGTGTTGCCATTGGTTTTCATAGGAACACTATGGTAGATTTTTATTTCTTAGGGGCACGGTGGGTGGTAGGCAGTGTACCTTAACAAATATGTACAGTCCAAATACTAAACAATCAACATTTCTCATTCACATAATGTCCAAACTGAAAGATTTTTCTAAGCCCTTGTACACATGGTCGGAGATTCCGACGGAATGTGTCCTATCGGACCGTTTTGTCGGATATTCCGACTGTGTGTAGTCTGCATCGGACTGTTTCGAACGGAATATCCGACGGACCGACTTTTCCAACTTGCCGGTAAAATTTTCAGACAAAATGCTCCGATCGGACATACTCCGTTCATGTGTAGCCTACTCTGACAGGCAAAGTGCCACGCATGCTCAGATCAAATTCCTAGATCAAAGCTATTGGCTACTAGCCTGAACATAGTCCCGTCGTAACGAAATAACGTCATCACGTTATGTACAATCGTATTTTCCGACAACTTAGTCCGACCGTGTGAATGCAACATCACTTCCGGACCTCTTCCGGAATTAATCCGTTGGAATTACTTCGACGCATTTGGTTGTCGGAATCTCCAACCGTGTGTACAAGGGCTTAGAGTGTTACCATTCTAGCAGGATATATCAACATACCCATGGAGCCTTTGTTGGGTACATCACTTAGGTGTTCTAATATCTCTTGTAGGAACCTTTCTTATGTAAAGAAGTTACATAAAACTCAACTAGTAGATGTTTGGAGGGTTTTAAACCCCAAAGAACATGACTATTCTTATTATTCTAAAACTCATGATTCTTATTCTAGAAGAGATAATATTTTTGTTAATCTTTTCATCTTCTTTTGGTAAAATCAGCCACTATAGGGACCTGTACTGTCTCAGACCATGCCCCTGTGGCAATAAGTTTGATGTTGTCTGATCAGCTCATACAACAATATAATTGTAAGATGAATGACTCTTTTCTCCGAGACATTAGATTATGCAGATCTTTCAACCACTCTGGTCTGTAAGGCCGCGTACACACGGGCGGATTGTCTGCCCAACTAAGTTCGTCAGACAATCCGACAGACAGTCCGTTCAACTTTTGAATGAACGGACTTGACCACACACGATGAACAGACAGTCCGCTGAAAGCTTGCGCGATGACGTATACAGCACGTACGACGGGACTAGAAATACGACATCCAATACACTGCAATGCAACCTTCGGCCGTGTAAATCCTTTCTGAGCATGCGCCATACTTAGTCCGTCCAACTTGCCTACACATGAGCGGACTGTCCGCTGAAACCAAGTTTGGACGGACAAAACCAAGTTTGGACGGACAAAATTACGGAAATTCCGAAAGACTTAGTCCGTCAGACTGTCCGCTGAAAAAGTCCGCTGAAGCCCACACACGAGCGGATTGTCCGCTGAAACACGGTTTAGCGGACTAAGTTGGGCAGACAATCCGCCCGTGTGTACGCGGCCTTATTTCGCAAAGAAAAGTCCCCTGAAATATCTGAGTCTATCTTATAGGAAGCCCATAAGGCATATATGGGCTAAGGGATAAGCTAACTGAATTGGGGGCCAGGAAGATAAGGAAAGGGCACACAAACTTTCTTTTTACAGAGCTGCTCTGGTAAACCTTATGCGGAAATGGAAGGAGCTTAAATTGTTACTTAAATCGGATCTTAAATAGCGCTCCCAGCTTGTGTCTCAGAGATGGTAAAAATGGGGAGACAAACCAGGCAAAATACATTACAGGAAAAGAAAACAGCTACCTTTATTCCTAAGATTAAATCTCACTCCGAGGGAATATGTACAGTATAATACTGCACCACACATTGCATAGGTTTTTCGCAATTTTTACACAGACCTGTACAATGTGAGGGATAAACTAACCCCAGAACCTATAGAGGAAAGACAAAGAAAAATTTTAAATTATCTGCAACAGGCACAGCTCCCTAAACTCCCTCTCGAGTCCCTGCAAAAAAAGGAATCAGAATTCAAAGAGGAAGAATTTTATGCAGCTTTGAAAACAACACCATCAGGTAAATCCCCAGGACCAGATGGATATACCATTTCCATTATAAAAAATTTAAAGAGAGCCTTGTACCATACTTGACTTCTTATGCCAACTCCATTGCGGGATCAGAGGGTTTTTGAGCTGAATCACTTACTGTAAATATATCTGTATTACCAAAACCAGGGAATGATCTAACTTGCTGCGGAAACTTCTGCCCAATATCATTATAAAGTTGTACGCAAAGGTTTTGGCGGTGGATAGCACTGGATCAAACAGGTTTTGACTCTGGACGTGAAGCTAGGGACAACTCCTAATGAACCCTATCCATTATTGCCTATGTTAGGGATAAATTCCAGCCCGCGCTGTTACTCTCAACTGAAGCCAAAAAAGCATTTGACAGGGGGACTGGAAATACCCGATGATAACGATGATGTTTTTGGGATTAGGCCCAAGAATGTTTCACCGAATTGCATCTTTATATGCGCAACCAATTGTCTGTATAAAGGTTAATGGTTTATTAAGCGTCATATCCACCCTTAAAAATGGTACACTTCAGGGATGCCCATTATCACCAATTTTATTTTCTATTTATTTTGAACCCATCATACTGATGATGTGTTATTTTATGTTCAACAACCAAGGATCACTCTGCCAAATTTTCTTAGATTAATAAAAGGATCAATCTATATCTAATTTTAAAGTTAATAAGATTTAATCTGAAATATTGAATATTTTGATACCAATACGTGAGGCAAAAACCTTGAAACCGGTATTTCCCTTTACTTGGCAATCCTCTACGTTAAAATACCTAGGTATTTTTCTTACATCTAATCTTACTAGTTTATTTCAACATAACTATCTCTCCTTACTTAATTACCGTATATACTCGAGTATAGGCCGACCCGAATATAAGCCGAGGCCCCCAATTTACCCCCAAAAAAACTGGCAAACTTATTGACTCGTGTATAAGCCGAGGGTGAGACATGCCTGTCCATCCCTGTGTGTGTGTCCGTCCATCCCTGTGTGTCCGTCCGTCCCTGTGTGTCCGTCCATCCCTGTGTGTCCGTCCATCCATCCCTGTGTGTGTCCATCCATCCATCCATCCCTGTGTGTGTGTGTCTCCATCCATCCATCCATCCATCCCTGTGTGTGTGTGTCTCCATCCATCCATCCATCCATCCCTGTGTGTGTGTGTCTCCATCCATCCATCCATCCATCCCTGTGTGTGTGTGTCTCCATCCATCCATCCATCCCTGTGTGTGTGTGTATCCATCCATCCATGTGTGTGTGTGTGTGTGTGTGTGTGTGTGTGTGTGTGTGTGTGTCCAGCCTACCTGTGTCCCGAGCCTTTGTCCCGAGCCTCCGTCCCGTGTCGTGCCTTGCCTTCGTCCCGTCCCGTCCCGTCCCGTGCCGTGCCTTGCCTTGCCTCCGTCCCGTGCCCTCTTCGTCGGCGGCCATTGTAAAATTCAAAAGCCGCGCCTCCTCCTTCGCCTGTGATAGGCGGAACACTGAATTTCCCAGCAGCCTGTGTTCCGCCTATCACAGACGTCGTATCATCCTCGTCCGTAGTACGAGGATGATACGACGTCCGTGATAGGCGGAACACAGGCTGCTGGGAAATTCAGTGTTCCGCCTATCACAGGCGAAGGCGGAGCCGGAGGCGCGGCTTTTGAATCAGAATGGCCGCTGTCTGTCTGCTCGACACGCTGATCGAGCGGGCAGACAGCGATGACTCGAGTATAAGCCGAGGGGGGCACTTTCAGCCTCAAAAAAGAGGCTGAAAATCTCGGCTTATACTCGAGTATATACGGTATATGAGTATTATTATTAACCAATGAACAAAAAAGGAATAAAAGAAGTCCTAGAATCCACCCTCACGAAATTAGTACAGTACCAGCCGATTCGTCATAGAAAGACGGGATACCTGCCCAATGTAGCAAAAAAGTCTATGTGAAAAAAGAGATTTTGGTGTGCACAAGAGAGTCCACAGAGAGCAAACACGGGAAGGGTCAACCACGGCTTATGGTACAAAAAATATACACTTTATACTCTATTTCAGAGGAAATGGGTGAGGAAGGCGCTTGGTGTAGGATATGGGTGTGATCCAATTTTTGTGTGTTACATCCCTTAACCACTTAAGGACTTATGGCCGCATGCCATTGTACGTCATCACAATGGCATGTACAGGCACAAGCACGTACATGTACGTGCTTGCCTTCCAGCGGGTGGGGGGTCTGATCGCTGGATGCGGCGGGCCGTTTCGCTTCAGGAGCGATCCGGGATGAGGGGATGGCCGTTGGTTTCTGGCCAATCCCTCTCGATCGCTCCTGGCGAATGAGAAGCTTCTTCCCACTGTGTATTGTATACACAGGCAGGGAGGAAGTGATGTCATTCTCCTCAGGGCGGTCTTTTTGATCGGACTACGAGGAGAAGACTAAAAGTAAGTGCACCAAACACTACACTAACGCATAGGCACACACAGGCATACAACCCCCCCGATCACCCCCCCAATCGCCCACCGCCCCCCCTCCCCCCCAGCCACAGTGTCACTGATTGCAGTGATCATTTATTTACTGATCACTGCATTCAGTGTCAGTTGTAAAAGTAAAAACTGTCAGGGCAGTTAGTGTTAGGTCCAGGGTAGACCCCTACCACCCCCCAATAAAGATTTAACCCCCTGATTGCCCCTAGAGTTAACCCTTTCACCCCCTTTTGCCAGTGTCACTAAGCAATCATTTTTCTGATCGCTGCATTAGTGTCGCTAGTGTCGCTAGGTAGCTAGTTATTTTTTTAGGTTCACCGCCAGGTTTTTATAGCGCTAGGTACCCCGATATATTACCCAATAATGGTTTTAACCCCCTGATTGCCCCTAATTAACCCTTTCACCCCCTTTTGCCAGTGTCACTAAGCGATCATTTTTTTGATCGCTGCATTAGTGTCACTAGTGTCGCTAGGTAGCTAGTTATTTTTTTAGGTTCACTGCCAGGTTTTTGTAGCGCTAGGTACCCCGATATACTACCCAATAATGGTTTTAACCCCCTGATTGCCCCTAGTTAACCCTTTCACCCCCTTTTGCCAGTGTCACTAAGCGATCGTTTTTCTGATCGCTGCATTAGTATCACTGGAGCCACTAAGTAGCTAGTTATTTTTTTAGGTTCACCGCCAGGTTTTTATAGCGCTAGGTACCCCCATATACGACCCAATAATGGTTTTAACCCCCTGATTGCCCCTAGTTAACCCTTTCACCCCCTTTTGCCAGTGTCACTAAGCAATCATTTTTCTGATCGCTGCATTAGTGTCGCTAGTGTCGCTAGGTAGCTAGTTATTTTTTTAGGTTTCCCGCCAGGTTTTTATAGCGCTAGGTACCCCGATATACTAAGCAATAATGGTTTTAACCCCCTGATTGCCCCTAGTTAACCCTTTTACCCCCTTTTGCCAGTGTCACTAAGCGATAATTTTTCTGATCGCTGCATTAGTGTCACTGGTGTCGCTAGGTAGCTAGTTATTTTTTTAGGTTCACCGCCAGGTTTTTATAGCGCTAGGTACCCCCATATACTACCCAATAATGGTTTTAACCCCCTGATTGCCCCTAGTTAACCAGCAATCATCGTATAAGTGTCACTGGTGACGCTGGTTAGCCAGTTAGTTATTTAGGTTCCCCGTCAGGTTTTTATATAGCGCCAGGGACCCCCATATACTACCTAATAAAAATTTGAACCCCCTGATTGCCCCTAGTTAACCCTTCCACCAATGATCACTGTATAAGTGTTACTTTTTATAGCATCAGGGCACCCACCATTTATTACCCAATAAAGGTTTAACCCCCTGATCACCCGGCGGGTGATATCAATTAGGTTTTAGGGTCAGGGTCTGCGTCGCCCCAGGCAGCTCTAGGTTAGTGCCAGTACCGCTAACACCCACGCGCAAAGCATACACCTCCCGTAGTGGTATAGAATCTGAACAGATCAATATCTGATCTGATCAGATCGATACTAGCGTCCCCAGCAGTTTAGGGTTCCAAAAAAATGCATTGTTAGCGGGATCAGCCCAGATACCTGCTAGCACCTGCGTTTTGCCCCTCCGCCCAGCCCACCCAAGTGCAGTATCGATCGATCACTGTCACTTACAAAACACTAAACACATAACTACAGCGATCGCAGAGTCAGGCCTGATCCCTGCGATCGCTAACAGTTTTTTTTGGTAGCGTTTTATATTTAAATCCGGAAGGCAGTGCTTGGTTTTTGGGGTCCAGTACGTGGCTAGGCTCCCAAAAAGTCCCCCATATGTGGTATCCCTGTACTCAGGAGAAGCAGCAGAATTTATTTTGGGGTGTAATTTCACTTATGCCCATAGCATGTGTGAGCAACATATCATTTAGTGACAACTTTGTGCAAAAAAAAAAAAATTGTAATAT
The DNA here is from genome assembly GCF_037356315.1 of Lithobates pipiens. Classification (NCBI taxonomy): domain Eukaryota; kingdom Metazoa; phylum Chordata; class Amphibia; order Anura; family Ranidae; genus Lithobates; species Lithobates pipiens. The sequence goes on along the minus strand of NW_027507718.1, from coordinate 458,807,926 downwards.
TCCTGCAACTTGTGGCAAAATATAAAATATTTCATGGACTCAACATGCCTCTCAGTAAATAGCTTGGGGTGTCTACTTTCCAAAATGGGTTCATTTGGGGGGGGGGGGTTTGTGCTATTTTGGCATTTTATCGCCTTCGAAACTGTGATAGGTAGTGAGGAGTGAAATCAAAAATTTGCACCCTTAGAAACCCTGAAGGCAGTGATTGGTTTTCGGGGTACCGTACGCAGCTAGACTCCCAAAAAGTCCCACATATGTGGTATCCCCATACTCAGGAGAAGCAGCAGAATATATTTTGGGGTGCAATTCCACATATAACTATGGCATGTGTGAGCAATATATCATTTAGTGACAACTTTTTGTAAACTTTTTTTTTTTTTTGTGTCATTATTCAATCACTTAGGACAAAAAAAAATATTCAATGGTCTCAACATGCCTCTCAGCAATTTCCTTGGGGTGTCTACTTTTCAAAATGGGGTCATTTGGGGGGGGGGGGGGTTGTACTGCCCTGCCATTTTAGCACCTCAAGAAATGAGATAGACAGTCATAAATTTAAAGCTGTGTAAATTCCAGAAAATGTACTCTAGTTTGTAGACGCTATAACTTTTGCGCAAACCAATAAATATACGCTTATTGACATTTTTTTTACTAAAGACATGTGGCTGAATACATTTTGCCCTAAATGTATGACTAAAATTGAGTTTATTCGATTTTTCTTATAACAAAAAGTAGAAAATATATTTTTCTCCCACAATTTTCGGTCTATCAAAATCAAATACAACCAAAATAAAGCTCTATTTGTGGGAAGAAAAGGACGCAAATTTCGTTTGGGTACAACATTGCATGACCGCGCAATTACCAGCGAAATTGTAAAAAGACCTCTGGTCCTTAGGCTGTTAATTGGTCCGGGGCTGAAGTGGTTAAGTGGGGAACTGCAGGGATCATGCCAGCAACAGTGCTGAATGAATGTTACAATGTTTGCACATTGCTGACATTGTATACAGTTTGAACATGTATGGCTTAGATGTAGAAATGTTTGTGATATTATTTATGTGCAAATATTGTAATATCCATTCAGCATGGTTGCTGGCAGGATTCCTGCAGTTTACCACTTAAGGGACATCTTAAGCACACCAATATTTGATCACACCCATATCCTACAGCAAGCGCCTTCTTTACCCATATTCTCTGAACAACCAAGGGTGTATTACACCTTAAAGGGGCAAAGTGTTCATTTGTTTATGCTAACCATAGCGTACAGGGTGCAGCACCATACAATGTTGTTAAATACGTTTTTTTGTTTTTTTAAATATTTTTAAAGGAGCAGGATGGAAAAAATTTCTCAAATGTACAAATTTTAACAGTGTATGTGGTTTTCATCCATTAATTTAAAAAAAATATGTTAAAGCAAATTAAATCTTTGGAACAAATTTCAAATATTTTGAGTATTTTCAGAAGACTTTTACTAAGAAAACGGAAAATTGTATCATACTTACCGTCATTTTCCTTTCCTGGTGCCTATCCATGGCAGCATAACTGTGATAAGCTCTTTCTCCGGAGTTCCCCCCCTCAGGATAGTTAATATGTTATAACAATTACAACTCTCCCTTACACCAGCATTCTCCTATTATATTGAATACCGTGGGAGGGCATTTATGCTGCCATGGATAGGCACCAGGAAAGGAAAATGACGGTAAGTATGATACACTTTTCCATTTTCCTGGTGCCTCCATGGCAGCATACCTGTGATAAAATAAATAGCTAACAGGGTGGGTAATGCTTCACAAAAAATGTTTTATTGCGGTATCGCGAGGGCCTCCTGTATCGCCCTCCTTCCAAAATCCACAGTAATAAGTATACTAGGATCGATTCTCTAATGCCGTATAAATGTGTTTGGGGATGCCCAAGTGGCTTCCCTGCAAATGGTCTCCAAAGAAACACTCGCTCTTGCCACCCATGATGACAACACTGCTCTTGTGGAGTGGGCTTTCACCGCCGGAGGCTCCAACCCTCTAGCCCTATACGCCTTTTGGATCAACTTGCAAATCCAGGAAGCGATGGTTCTTGAAGTGGCTTCTTTACCTTTATTCCTGCCCCAGGGCAGTATGAACAGTCTGTTTGATACCCTAAAAGAACTTGTAGCTTGTAGGTAACACTTTAATACTTTGGAGATGTCTAGTTCTTGTAATGATCCTGACAGCAGATCTGTAAACGTGGGTAGAGCCCAAACTTCCGCAAGGGTCGCATGGCATGAAACTTTTGGAACAAAACCTTGTACTGTCCGCAATTACACTCTATCGGGAAAGAAGGCTATGTGTTCTTCCTCTGCCCCTAGGGCATGTTATTCTGATGCTCTTCTTCCTGATGTTACTGCCACCAGAAACGCTGTCTTGAACGTCAGGTTCCATAGTGAAACAGAATCTAGTGGAAGAAATGGATGTGTCATTAGACAGTCCAAGATAAAAGGCAGATCCCAAGTTGGAAATCAACGCCTTGCTGGCGGCCTGATTTTCTTCACTGCTCTAAGGAATTAAATAACGAGTGAATCTTCCGCCAATTTCCTCTGAGTTGCCGCAGATATAGCTGCCACCTGAACCTTGAGCGAGCTGAGACTAAGACCAAGGTCAAGCCCTGTTTGCACAAACTCTAGCAGAAGTGTCGTGGATGGTCTTGTAGGCTCCAGGTCTTTGTCTACTGAAAACTATTTGAATTTATTCCAGATATTTGAATAGACATAATTTGTAGATGGCTTTCTGGCTCTTAATAAGGTCGATATCACATTTTCTGAACAACCTAATGACTGAAACATCTCCCTCTCAACATCCAGACAGGCAGATTGAGTTTGTGGGGTGCTGAATGCAGAAAGTTCCCTTGCGAGAGAAGTTGGGGAAATGTCTGAATTTTGCGTGGCCGACATGTACTGAGGTCCATTGCCTAGGTGAACCATGGCCTCCTCGGCCAGTAAGGGAGGATTGCCACCACACTTACTGGTTCCCTCATCAGCCTGAACCTGGAATCTCTGGATTAACAGTTTGGGTGGAAATGCATAAACTGGTTTGCAACTCCATGGTCTCGATAGGGCATCTACTGCTTCTGCTCGAGGGTGAGGCAGACGTGAGATGAACCTTGGAAGCTTGGCATTCGTTGGTGAAGCAAACAGGTCAATTTCCGGTGGTTCTTGGAGCTCCCTGATCCAATTGAATACAGAAGGATGAAGTGACCACTCGTTGTTGTCCTGAAAATGAGGGCACAGGTGATCTGCCTCTCTGTTTAAATGACCCGGAAAGTAAAACGCCTTCAGCTCTAGTAGGTTTCTTTCCACCCACAACATTACCAGCTCCACTTCTCTCAGTAAAGAGATACTGTGCGTTCCCCCTTGCCTTTGGATGTATGATACTGCCGCCCTGTTGTCTATGCGAACTAGGACTTTCTTCCGGTGTAGGTGCTCTTTCAGATTCACTAGGGATAGATAGACTTCCCGTAGCTCCAGGATATTTGAAACCACTCCTTTCGTCGAGAAATCCCTCCTTCCTTGAATCGCCAGGTGATTGCAATGTGCTCCCCAGCCTTTCGCACTTGCATCGGTGGTCAGGATGGTCCAAGAACGGGAATGAAGCTGACGAGATATTGAAATCAACTCCCTCTTTGACCACCAGAGGAGACCCTTCTACATGGATGTTGAAATTGTAATCAGTTGACTCAGTGACTTCCTCTTCCATTAAGTTAGGAAACCCACTTGGAAACTCCTCAGATGCCAATGTGCCCAGGGTAACATTGAAATGCAGGCCGACATGGTTCTGATTAGGCTTAAACAATCTGACGCTGACAGGTGAGACAGCGTTCTTACATGACATATTTTTTGAACAATTGCTTCGACCTTCTGGGGGAGTGTTGAAAAGAGCGCCAAGGTAGATCATTACCTGGGTTGGCGTCAGGCAACACTTCTCTGCGTTCATCAACCATCCAAACTCCTCTAGGGTGGACAAAATAATCTCTTTGTGTTTCAGCAGCTGCTCCGGGTTTGAAGCTAAAAGTAAAATATCATCTAAAAAATGAAAACCTCGTAACCCTCTCTCCCAGAGGGGAGCCAGGATTGCGATGAATACTTTTGAGAAAATTCTTGTGCATAGCCCGAAGGGCAGGCATTGAAATTGAAGGTGTACGGTCCCTACTGCAATCCTCAGAAATTTCTAAAAGGATGGGAGAATGGGAACATGAAAATATGCATCTTGCAAATCCACCGATATCATCATATCTCCTGGTTGGACCATCTGGATGATCATCTGTAGAGATTCCATTTTGAAAGAGTCCACCTGGATGAAGCAATTTAATCTCTTCAGGTCCTCTACCGGTCTCCACTCTCCACTCTTCTTGGGGACAAGGAAGAGAGGAGAATAGAACCCTGTCAACCTTTCGGAGTGAGGGACAGGCACTACCGCTTGCTGTTCTTGCAATAGGTGCAGATATCCCTGCATAGCCTCCGCCTTTTGTACCGAAGATGGCTGTTTTGTGAGAATGAAAGAATCTTGTGGCGGATGACCTATGAATGTCCAAAACTTACCAAAATGGACCCTAGGCACCACCCAAGCATCCCTGCATCAGCTGGACCAGACCTTGGCAAACCACTTCAACCTGGCCCCCACTGGTAGAAGAGAGAGAGACTTGTTGTCAAAAGATTTTCATCACCTCCTGGGGGTTGGCGAGACTTCTCTGTTTGGTTTTAGAAAGGTGGCTTAAGTACTTCTCCAATTCTTTTTAATGTCTCTGTTCTGCAGGAACTGAGAGAAGTTACTATTCCTAGAGGACTGAAATTTAGAAGAAACAACTCTCGAGCGTCTGACTCTTCTATCTTGGGGAAGTAGCCCAGACTTTCCACCTGTCACACGAGATTGCTTTCTCTAGTCTATCCCCAAACAGAGCCTTCCCATCAAAAGGGATTCTGCACCAATTCTGTTTCGATGCTGCATCTGCTGCCCATGGTTTCAGTCACAAAGCCGTTTCACCATAATTGTGTGTAACATAGCTCTAGCTGAGTACCTTACTGTATCGATCGCTGCTTCCCCTACAAAGTCCGCAGACAGTTTTAGTTCCTCCAGGGCCTTAATGATGTCATCTTTAGGCACCTCCTGATGAATGGCTACTTCTATATTCTCTGTCCACACCTTTATAGCATTGGATACTGAGGCTAGAGCTACCGCTGGCCTGCAAGCTCCACCTGCCAACTGACAGGCCTTCCTTAGATCTGAATCGATGCGCCTATCCAATGGATCTTTAAAGGAAGCTGAGTCCTCCATTGGTAGTATTATGTTTTTTGCTAAACGCACCACTGTGGCATCGACCACTGGAGGCGCGTCCAGAAAGGCTGCATCCGTTTATGCCAATGGGTATAGCTTTTGGAGCCTGTTTACGGTAAAACTTTATCCGTTTTCTTCCATTCCCCTTCAATGAGATCCTTTATTTTTTCCATTAAAGGAAAAAAGGCAAGTTTTTTCTTCAGAAAGAGAAAAGGGGATTTAGATCTCTTTGGGGGCTCTTCAGTCTCCTCCAAACCAATTGCCTGCTTGACTGCAGCCACGAAAGTCTGTACCAGTGAAAAATTAAAGTCTGAAGGCTCTAGTTCTTCCACAGAATCCTCCGATTCCTCCTTGTCTCCCATGGACAGGGGCAGTGACCCTGAGGTGCCCACTACAGTCCCAACGGTTGATGGGCCCGGAAGAACCTGGTCCGCAGGTTGTTGAGCCAGTGATGAATGCATTAGCTCTGCTAATGAGTCCTTGACCACCTTCTTTATTAGGTCAGTGACTTGCTGTACTTCCGTCTGCTCCTGCTCCCCTAAAACAGTAATTGCAGAACAGTTTATCTGCCATGAGGGTTGCACCACATGCCCGGCATTTTTTGGACCTTTCCCGTCTTGGCGGACTGGGAGAGTGATGTGTTTTAGAGGCTGACTTCCCGTCTGAAAGGTGTCTCGAGCTATTCAATCTACTGTGATCCGATCTTGGCCGGGAATGGCTGCTGCAGTGGCCAGAAGTCCTGATAGACATCTCTTGGCGTATAGGACTGTAACAAAGTAACAGCATAAGGCACTCTTTTGTTTAAAAAAAGAAAAATTCTCTTTTTTTTTTTTTGTGTGTGACCTTACCTAAGAAAACGAGGGTCTTGATCGGATGGTGGCTGGCTCATAACTGTGGGACATGCAAGGATCGAAAGACAGCAAAAATAGACACTGGAGCAAGGAAAAGGAAGTTTGAAATAAAAATTTTAACATCGACCTAAGTTATTCCAAAAAGAAATTTGCATATCCCTGGCCCAAGGTAAAGAAAATATATATTTATTTATTTACATAAATATATATATATATATATATATATATATATATATATATATTTTTTTTTTTTTTATATAAATGTACCTCTCTGCTTTTCCCCTATTTTCTCTTTCTTTTGTAAATATATATATATATATCAGTATATATAAATATCATTATCCTCTTTTTTTTTTTTATCATGAAAGTTATCCAAACAAGCCTAAGAAAATGCCACATTGATCAATAGAGCTTCTTACCCGAGAAAACAGCAGAGGTTTACCAGCTCAAAGGGAGGACCTGTAGAACCACAGCCTATCTATTGCTCCCTCTCCAGCCGTCTAAATAGGTACACAACGTCCGCCCTCAATTCCTTACTCCACCCCCCAGTTCCTCCCTCCAGTGAGGGAAAGCTGTGACATGCTTTCCCACAAACAGCATGGCGGAACGGGCCTCCACGTACTGCACATACTCCGTCCCGCTCGCCGAACCTCTAAGCCAATCAGCTACCACCTAAGCTAATAATACTGGCTTCCCTGCGGCGCTTCGCGCCCGATGCTCGCTCATCCACTGCAACCACCAATGCTGAAGGAAGAAGGGGGAAAGTAAGAAATAAATATAAGGAGGAGAAAAAAAAAGGAGAAACAAATTTCATGAAATAGGCATGAGAGAAAACAGACTTACCTGTCCCACCTACCATGCAGGACAATAGCTCCAAGTTTGGACACTTGCTGCTGCCCCAAAAGAGAGAGGGTGGCTGGGAGAGGCTTGAACCACATGGCAGAAGTAAGCATACCACAAAACTATCCATCAGGTATGAGGAAAAAAAGGAGAATGCTGGTGGAAGGGAGAGTTGTCACTTTTATAGCATATTAACTATCCTGAAGGGGGGAACTCCCGGGCGGAGCTTATCACAGGTATGCTGCCATGGAGGCACCAGGAAATTTTATTTGAAATTCTACTAGCGTATACCCAGATTAAGGGTGTAAGTCTGCCAAGTTTTGTTGGGGGTGCTACTGCACATTAGAAAATACATTCTAAAATAATCCTCTGTTTTATCTGTGTTTTTTCCTATTTATTTTATTTCCTTATCGTCCTCAGACACACTGTTCACTCTGAGATGCTATCCCAAGGTACCCCTATTTTATTTTATTTTTTTCCACGCCATTTACTATGTCTATCTCTATAAGGTTATATAAGGTAAACAGGTGTGGCAACTCAATAGGTGACCTTTTATCTTTACCTTTCTAGAAGAAATTTTAATAAAATAGACATATTAAAACCCACTGGAAAAGATATGAAAACTGCAGCACATGTTCAACATGACTTGAAGGGAAGAAGCCAAAGTTTAATAAACATCTCATTAAATGGCACAGGATATTATTTAACATTGGCTTATTCTTCGATGAAAACATCTTTGTTTTGCTTTTTCCATTTAACAGGGTGAATGATTCCTTTAAAAATCAAAACTTGTTTATATTTAATTTATGGTAGATGCTGAAGTCCTTAATTACTTGTACTCCCAGGGTCTACCTTATTTTTCTTATCGCTTATGCTTACTTTAGATGAAGAAAAAAAAACAATTCAGAGACACTACTAATGTGTTAATAGATTAAATTTAAATATATTATTAATTTTAAGATGAACTAAGAATTATAAATAAAATGATAATTAAAAATATATATTTATTTTGATATATTGGTGTAGCCTAAAGGAAATCTACTATTTAATTAAGGGCCAATACTAAAGACAAACATTAAAACATTTTATTGTATTATCAGTATTTTTACTGAGCAAATTAACATTTATATGTCGCACCCCCTGACCCTCAGAGGCTTAGTGGCACTCCCAAAGACAGGGTGAAAAGAGGGATAAGAAGTTAGGAACACCTGTTACTGGCCTGCAGACTCAATAGTACAAAAAGAAGAGACACCAGTACAGAAAAGAGCCGTTAAGCTGACTCCAGCAATCTGTACATTCTTAGTAGTCTTCATGAGAAACCAAATCTTTCCAGCAGTAGTAGTGTCAATGATACTCTCTTAAAGCGGAGGCCCGCCCACCCCTGCAAAAATTAAAAGCCAGCAGCTACACATACTGCAGCTGCTGACTTTTAATAATAGGACACTTACCTGTCCTGGAGTCCAGCATTGTTGGCATCGCAGCTGATGTTTCCATCAGCCGTTGGGTGCTGCCACTGCCAGAACCCTGTAGTGAAGCATTATGGCTTCACGCCGAGTCCCTACTGCGCATGCACGAGGCACCTCTGCACTCTCCTTCTGGCCCAGCAGTGGGGGAAGGAGGAGGGAGTCGAGCTGCTGACATAATTTGCCACGGCCCATCTCCCGGAAGTGGAGACAGGGTACCTGTCAAGGACAGGTATCTGCTCCCCGAAAGGTGCCAAATGTGGCAGCAGAGGGGGTAGAAGACAAATGAGTGGAAGTTCCACTTTTGAGTGGAACTCCGCTTTAATGCTTTCCCCCGACTCTCCACAGGTTCCTCACTCAGGACCTCATGTGACAGAGTGACCTCTGGTACATTAACTCAGACATCATCTGTTTCTCTCCTGTCCTCAGCCAGGCTCCCAGACCACAGAGCCTCAAGGACTAGGACTCACTGGACAAGACTTCTTCTGTTCCAAGCACATGTACAGTATAGTCCTCAGACTTCAGGCTTTGTTCCTCACATATCCACCAGGCCGAGTCTGGAGGGAGGTATATGACCTCTTTGCCCGCCCCAAATTTGTATACTCTCCCCCAGTATGCATCCATTGCCAAAAACCTCCTACTGGTTGACTAGGGGAAGTATAAGTATTCATAAGTATTTGTTACTGTAGTTTCTGACACTTATACCATAGTGACACCTACTGGTAGAAGGGAGAAACCACAGCTCCACTAACTTAACGCCACTGACTTAACTGAAATGAACATGTAGACTATAAACCAGCTAGGTTGTCTACCACCCAGCAGAATGAAATTTGACTAGCAACCCCTGTTTAGGACAGGGTGGCTACATATATTTACAATTTTCACTTTACCACTTGCAGAGTATGAATGATCTAGGGATCTTTTAATAACTGACATGTTGAAAATAGACTTGCATAAAAGGAAAGATTAGATTACATAGACCAGTGGATGAGTTACAAGAGAAACACACCCCTCACGCCTTACTGGCAAAAACAGGGCCAAATGAACAAGCATTCAGACACTGCAAGTTATTTTACTAGAAAACTCAAAATGCTTTGCAAGCTGATCATTATTTTCTGTATGCACTGTGTAATGAAGGATGAGTTGTAAAGTACAGATTTTATAAATACATTCTAAAGTTTTTAAAATGTAGACTTTCACAAAATTCATAGAAAATTGATGAAAGAGCACTATAGTTTTCCATTTTAATTCTTAATTCCTGCATGTATTCTTGCAGCCTTTGCTGTATACAAAGGGGTCTGTGGTATGTACAGACACCCTATGGCAGCTCGCAAAGTTTTAAAAATTAGAAAGGGACAGAAGGACATAGGAGAGAAATTGAGGGAAAAATACAGTCAAATAAAAGACACAAAGCTAAATATTCACAACCTGTAGCATACCTAGCCTTGCATCAAACGCAGATCATTTTTTAATATCCCATTAATACACCAAAATTATTTTCAGTATTAACCAAGAAATTGAACATACATGCTGGAGGTGCAACTTTATTCAGGGATATGGAAATTAAAATATGACATGCAGGAGCTCAGATACACTATCGCCTGCATAGTTACTGTTATTGAAAATAGATAGGAGGGATGCCTTAAATTTAAGAAGAAAAATGTGGCAAGCTTAGTGTGCTGTCTGCAGAATACCTGGAGAAGTGGCTAGTAAAGTGGGCGTGTATGGCTTGTAGTATGGGAGTAAAATAGACCTCTGCATTGGTATCATTTGCATTATTAGTAAACACCAACATGTGAAATTGTCAGCAATAACAAACCAACATAAGACAAATCAAATTTTTTAATACACACTGCACTTGCTCAAAGTAAGTATTCAGGGTTACTAAACAACACAAACCAAATGACCAGGCCCTGCACTACAGTTCTATCATCTACGTGCCTCACAAGTAGACCTATTCCTGGGGACATCAACAACACTGGAACTTTCGCTCTGAACATTATCAGTGTAAGAATACTGAACTCTGCTCTAAGTTCAAAAACCAATTAGCAGTTGAGTAGGAGTTTATAAGCCATGATGAAGCTGCATCCATGTAGAATAATTCTTACCTTAGTGGCCATGTCTTGTGTAACTCTAATCAGGGGGCTAGACTGGTGTGTTTTTCATAAAATCTCTGAGGAAGTCCCATCTGGTGACGTAACATGTAAGATATGTGTCTCTCCCCCCCCCCCCCCCCCTGTTTTTGACATCATCATGCTTCTCTGGAAAAGCTTTATTCACATAGTGATACAGATCGTTGAATGCCAAACCTATTAGCTTCCATTGTGAGTAAGTTTTTTGTATATGTCTTGTAGCAGAGCGTCCCAGAGAGAGCCTGGGAAAGTCCTGTTCGGGGTTTATACCTCTCCCAGGCTCCTCTCAAACACATTCAGGGACCTGTGATCCAGTTCGGGTCTTGGCCCTCCTCCCCAGGCTAATTTAGGCTCACCTGAGCAGACAGCCTTTGCTCTCTGCCTGGGATGTTCACACAAGGTTGATCTGTGACAAGAGTAAGGTTGGTGAAACTTGTTTAGCAGTTCTTTGTAAAGACTGATAAGCGTTAGGCTTGTTCGGCCTGGTAGTGAGGGCCTGCAGACGGTATAGCTAGAGCCGTGACATGGCTAGGTTTTGTGTTGTGCTACTTTGCCCTTTATTTTTGTTTGCTGGAGCACTGTACAGCACCTGTATATGAACTTGTATATACCACAAATAAACACATTCTTTGTAATGGGATCCCGCACCTTCCACAAAAGATCTCGGAGTGATCCAGTGCAGCTCAAATGACAGAAAGTCATAAGCGTGGGATCCAAGTTAGAATAAAAGCAACTGATTTATTAACAAAAATTTATAGCATACTAATGCCGCGTACACACGATCGGAATTCCGGACAGAAAAAGACCGATGAGAGCTTTTCATCGGAAAATGCGACCGTGTGTATGCTCCATCGGAATTTAGCTGTCCGAATTTCTGCCATCCAAAAATTGATAGCATGTTCTTAATTTTCCCAACGGAAAAACTTTCTATCGGAAATTTCGATCGTGTGTATGTAATTCCGATACGCCAAAAATCACGCATGCTCAGATTCAACTACGAGATGGAAGCTATTGAATACTGGCTATAGAACTTCCTTTTTCTAGTCCCATCGTACGTGTTGTACATCACCGTGTTCTAAACTATTGGAATTTGGCGTGACCGTGTGCAGGCAAGACAGCTTGAGCGGAATTCCGTTGGGAAAACCATCCGATTTTTTTCCGACGAGAATTCCAATCGTGTGTATGCAGCATTACAGTTAAAATCTGGTAGATCACCATGGTAAGCAGAGGGCACCAGGATACACAATAACCAGTCTAAGCTGAAGCAGCAGCATCGTGATCTACCACTGTTCAGCTTAGCGTGGTTATGTCTGTCCTGCTGCCCTCTGCTTCCAATGCTGATCTACCAAATTGTAGCTGTAAGTGTGCTATACATTTTTGCTAATAAATCAGTTGCTTTTATTCTAACTTGGATCCCACGCTCATATCTTTCTGTCATTTGTCCTAATTTAGAGGTCTATATTTCTGGTGAGCATATATAGTTTCTCATGAGTGGTAGTGTAGGTGAAGGTCAATGTTTGTTTTTGCATGGTCCGGAACACTGGGCAGTTTTTGAAGATATCTAATGCTGAATTTAAGAGACTGCATATAACACTGATATATGTTGGATCACATAAGTGTGGTTGAAGGACTGTTTATTTTTTATAATCAAAATGGTATTGGGTGTAACATAAGAAGACACGTGTTATAATTGTATAATATTGCACATATTTAGTGGTACAGAGTATGGACCGCCGTTTTCCCCCCAGGAAGATTACTGTGCACAGCAATTAAGTAATAGTTAGAAAATTGTGACCTTTTTCTTTTCCCCCACTTTAATATCATAGCTCTTTACTAAAGAACACCCGATCTGTATATACATAACTCATAAGTAATAATTACAGGTGGTACAGATATATACAATACATCTAAAATGGAAGTGTATTTATTTTAGGTCGCATGCCATTTACTTAACTATTACTGTGTAACAAAGAGCTTAACCCTATATATTCTTGTGCGAGTAATTAATACATTTTCAATTTGTTGTATGATCAATAAAAACTTTTGACAAGGAAAATTGTGAGCTTTAAACAAGTGATATCACATATACAGTATTCAAAAGAAAATTTGAATAAGGACAACCTTTTTTTTACCAGGCTGTAATTGCTTTACAAAGAAAATTAATATTTTCTATTATTATCTTTTGTTTTGTTGAACCTGAAATTTATTTAGCTGGTTTAAACTAAGTGCGACTGGGCTTTAAAGTAAATCTGTGTTAGAGACTCTCTTTGTTATATTTTCCCCTTAAAAAATGGCCACTTGCATGGCAGTCATACTAATCCAGTGGCTTTAATATTTTTCAGGGCACAGCCCAGGAAGCACTATTCAAATCTGAAATTCACTCTTTCTATTCTGGTTGCTCGTAATGCATCGGTGACAAAGTATTGATGTAAGAAGCAGCCATGTGGCCAGGCAATTTGTATTTTTTTTTTAAGCAGATCAAAAACAACAGCCCTGTTTCTGATTCAAATGTTTCCCTTACAAATGTATTTAGCTGTTTGCTTAGAGTTGCCCTTTAAAACCATTATCCCAAAAATAGAAGAAACATACTTACTGCAGGAGATTAATAAGAAAAAAAAAAAAAAAACTACTAATGACTTTCTGGGCTAAGTTTTCTCCAGTAGAACCTGTGGTTTTCCTGCCAGGAGCTGCAGCTGGCACGCGGTCATCAAGTGCTCAGCGGCAGCCAACACTAGCTCTGTGTGCCAAAATGTCTGCTCATTTCATATGCCTCAGATGTTATGTACTGTATTAAATATGCATGGCCATAATGTCCCTCTCATCTTGGTAAACATGACATTTTGTTGGCAGAAAGTCCAACACAACTGAATTAGCCTGCACTGGACATATTGGCAGATCTCTGTGGATAAATGTGATTGAATTTTACATGGCACCAACAGAATAAAGCCTCATGCTGAGATTATATTATGTTCTTTATTTTAACTGTAGAGATCTTATAAAATGCCCCAATAAAAAGTAGAAGGGGAGCAAAGGAGGGAGTGTTTAATTGATAATGCACCTTGTCAAAAAAGGAGATGGTTGCTGGTCTAGAATTACTTTTTTCCAAGCAATTATAATTATCATTGTTTACTGGTAAGATTTTGACAGAAATATGTTGTGCTCCATTGCTGCACTAAGTAGTGTCCTGTACAGAAATGCTTACTACTGTGCTATTTATTCATAAAAACAAAGGATAAAGCAATGAATATTCCAATGTAATGCCTATGCAATAGGCATATACTTTATAATGTATAAAAATATAAAATTTGAAAGTTTGAAGCAATTTGTTACTTAAAGGATAAGTTCCCCTTTAAAACATGTTACCTGTTCCCCCCATATTTAGGGTGGAACATGTAACATGTTCCAGCTCCAGCCCCTTCTCCCCAGATTCCTCTCTGCCTTTGACAGCACATGGGGGTTGGCATTGCGCACACAGTCGTATCATTCATTCACAGATTCCTGTGAATTTACAAATTTGCAAGTACCATCTGCCACCACAAGAGACAGACTTGTAGTTTCAATGGGCTGCGGGAGTGCTGATGATCGTTCACACAGTCCACTGACATGTGCTCCAGCTTTCAAACAAAAAGCCTATACAGGGGTACAGGTGGATAGCTGGAGGACATGTCTATAGGAGCCCAAACTGCACCTGTGATCTACTGATCGTGGATGCAATGCCTCCTACAGGAATAAATAATAAATGCACATTTTTTTCTGCAAAATATGTGCATTTATAATTTTTTCTTTAAAAGGGAACTTATCTTTTAAAAAAACACCCTGTTTCAACCCAATATGTTTTTTTTTTCAATCCCTAAAACCTGAAGAACTCAAATCAGTTGGCTTGTGATACTCTTCAATTAACCATGAACGATGATCAGAAGCTCTTGTCTATGCTCTGCCAATCAGTCTACTGTCTACCTCTCATCACACTGGAAGGCTTCAGGACCTGTGAGGACCTAGTGATGGGCAAATGTAAACACCTGGCATCGGCAACATTACCAAGGGGTAATGTGCGAGCTATAGACTGGACATTACAATTCAGGAGGAGGAAGAAAGAAGGAAGACCCGGGACCTAGTATGCAATTGTAGCTTATTTTAGATTTCCATATGCATACATTGATTTCTTATTCAGCAACACAATGCTGCTGCCTTGAACATGTGGCATTCAATTGAATTGAATACCAACTCTTCATTTCAATCTTTTAGTAGAGCAAGGTGTATTTTCACCAATTCTTGTTTGTTTCTCATGAGAAGATGGCAAAGCCTTGAGCATTTTCCTAAAAAAAAAATTGTGAAGAGCCCTAAGTAAGTCTCAGCAGTGCACAGAAACTGGAGTCTTCTGGCTCATACAGTACTTTCTGAACATTGATATTGCTTAGGAAACACACTTTAAAAGCATATTTGCTAAGTTGTACCTAACAGTTGAACAACTGCTGGTAACCTGGAACAGTGGTTAGTGGTTAATTAATAAGTGATGCCACTGCACAGTAAGATTTATTCATACACAGTGATTTTTACAGCTCTAGGGGCTCTATGCCACATGCACCTACAGTTCACAAAGTGTTATCAGTCTATTAATAACATCTCAAAGTGGATATGAAGAAACATTTAGAAATGTTATTTGTGCTTAAAGCGGGAGTAAACCCGCTGAATTTTTTTTTTTACACCTGTAAGGGAAAAGGCATAATGAGCTAGTATGCACTGCATACTAGCTTATTATGAAATACTTACCTTAGAACGAGGCGCCGGCATCTCACTCGGTCCACGCCAAGGGAGCTGACATGTTCCCTTGGCGTGTTTTCTGGGTATCGCAGCTCCGGAGCTGATTGGCCGGAGCCACGATGTTGTCACTCCCGCGCATGTGCGTGGGAGTTTTCTTCCCAACAGGGTCTGGCGTCTGCCAGACTTTCAGCCGAGAATCGCCGGAGCTCATGCACTGCTGAAGTCATTGGCTCATTGCGAGGGGAATATCTCCTAACCCGTACAGGTTTAGGAGATATTCTTTTTACCTACAGGTAAGCCTTATTATAGGTCTAGCTCCTAGTATGTGAGGGTGTCTAGGTATGTGACCTCATCCAAGACACTGCTAATCATGGGTCTATTAATATGTTTTCACCCAATATTCCCACAATTTTTACCCAATATTTACACAATTTTCTAATAGAATCCTATTAGAAAAATATATGAATCTTGGGTTAAAGTTGTTTGATTCCTGTGTGCAAAATGTTGGTAATTACATTTTTGTTCCATTATAACTCAAGTAGACATGTGCAAAAGGAAAAAATTTGTTTAGTTTCGTTTCGTTTTAATTAGTTAATTCATTAATTTCATTTAGTTATATTCGTTAACTTCCTTAAATTCGTTTTCAGATTTCGTTTAGTTTTCTACCGAATTCTAAAAATCGGCCACATTCGAAAATATTTCAAACAAATTCGAAAATATTTCTACCAGATTCGAAATGATTTCAACATGATTCGACATTATTTCAACCGCATTCGAAAATATTTTGTGACCCGACTTTAGGGCCATGTATCTCGGGGTCACTTGGTGCTAGAAACTCCAAATTTGGATATGTTGTAGTGCTATGCATACCAATTTTGGGGTTTCTAGCTATAAGTGACCCCGAGATATGTGGCCCCAAAATCGGGTCGCAAAATGTCATTCTCTGCTCTAATAACTAATAACATTTTGCGACCCGATTTTGGGGCCACATATCTCGGGGTCACTTATAGTTAGAAACCCCATATTTGGTATGCGAACACAATAATACTAGCACTACAACATATCCAAATTTGAAGTGTCTAGCACCAAGTGACCCCGAGATACATGGCCCTAAAGTCGGGTCATAAAATATTTTCGAATGCGGTTGAAATAATGTCGAATCATGTTGAAATCATTTTGAATGCAGTTGAAATAATGTCGAATCATGTTGAAATAATTTCGAATGCATTCGAAATTATTTCAACATGATTCGACATTATTTCAACCACATTTGAAAATATTTTGTGACCCGATTTTAGGGCCATGTATCTCGGGGTCCCTTAGTGCTAGTACTATTGTGTTTGCATACCAAATTTGGGGTTTCTAGCTATAAGTGACCCCGAGATATGTGGCCCCAAAATTGGGTCGCAAAATGTCATTCTCTGCTCTAATAACTAATAACATTTTGCGACCCGATTTTGGGGCCACATATCTCGGGGTCACTTATAGCTAGAACCCCCAAATTTGGTATGCAAACACAATAATACTAGCACTACAACATATCCAAAATAGTGTCTAGCACCAAGTGACCCCGAGATACATGGCCCTAAAGTCGGGTCACAAAATATTTTCGAATGCGGTTGAAATAATGTTGAATCATGTTGAAATCATTTCGAATGCAGTTGAAATAATGTCGAATCATGTTGAAATAATTTCGAATGTGGTTGAAATAATTTTGAATCATGTCGAATTCATTCGAATTCATTCGTTATATTTCTTTCGTATTCGTTGTAATTTGTTATTTTTTATTCGGACATTCGGATGCATCCAAATGTCCGAAAGATGCAAAATTCGGCCGAATTTTGATTCGTTACGAAACGAATTGCACAAGCCTAAACTCAAGTGTTTTACCTAAATCTTTCTCCATTTACTGATATTTCAGTATATGAAGTTGACATTACATTGATGCAGACACAAAAGTTCAAAAGCCTGAGGTCATAAGCTTGCTGGCAGAGTCATTAATAATTCCAGATAATATTGGATTGCTAAAAAGTTTATTATTTTTAGTGTAGTAGTAAGCAAAATTCTATACAGTTGATTTCGGGTACACCCTTAGCTTACTATTTCAAAGGTCAACTCTTAGTAAAAGTAAGCAGAAATGCCTATACTATTATAAATTTGTGAATTCCTCTATAAACAGATCATATAATGTAAATATGTTCTAAAGATATATTTATTGCAGATTCATATTGACATCTTTTATACAGATTTGCCACAAGTGGGAAGTTCATCTTCATTGACAGGGAACACAAGTTTACTCAAGTGTTGTAGGAAATATTGCACATCAGGCATCCTCTTAGATGACTCAGACCTATGGGTGACTCTGTGCAAGTATCTATTACAGACTGAATTCCCAGCACAGTAATCTGTATCACATTTTGATGTAGCATTTACATTTTACTTGCTTGCTGCAGTTTCATGTTATGATTATCATATTCTATACTGAGATTTTCAGTAGTGGAGTATTATGTCATATTATTTATCATTTAGTGTGAAAAGTTTGGAGTTAACACCCTTTATCAGGTTACTTAACTAATTGAAGATTCAAGCTTTTGCTTTAGGTTTAGGTTCTTTCCTCGGGCATTATACAAATATGTGGCATTATTTTCAGAATTGGTTAATGCTCAAGAAAGTGTATCTCAACCCTCAACCTTAAAATAAATATGGCATACCTTCACCTAATCCGAAATGTTTTGCCATTCTCTATCATGTTTTTCTTTTAATAGCAGTTAACTCTTGCAAAACTCAACCTTTGCTTTTGTAATAGGGTTACAATGCTGTGTTTGCATGCATAAAAGGATGGCTAATATAAGATTTTAACCTATCCCAACTTTCTGCATCCATAGATTTGTAAATGCTTTCTTTGTCTGTCATCACTATATAATGGATTGTGATTACATCCTTTCTTGAAAGGCGCCAAATTGCCAAACTTTTAGAATACAACAAAGCACCTAGTATTACATTTGTAGCCAGAAAACCCTCTTCTTTCTACCACATTTTTGCTAAGAGCTTGGCTTCTCTGAATTGTCGTCAAAGCCCTAGTCTTTCTTGTTCAATTACAGTAGCTTACAAGTAGCACCCTCATTACATGGGGATGGAGGGTGAAAGTTAGCAATGATGGCAGGCAAGTCAAGCTCAAAAGAAATGCGTCTTCAGCATCCTAAACCCAAAGTTGATGCTAATGAAGGCAAAGAAATCCTGCCAAAAAAATGTAATGTGCTCCAACAGGAAATAAAAATATAACTTCTGATCTTCAAACACAACTGGATAACTCTCTGGATCAACATTTTACAATGTCATGACACCAGCTTCAGAGAGGCAAGGAAGGGATAATTTTCTGGCTAATATTAGTAATGACAGGCATTTTCTTAGAAGGGATTTTTAAAATGTACTTACATACATGCTCACTTTAAAGCGGAATGTCCATGGCAAACAAATTGTCTGCTTTTTTCCAAGTTTCCTGCACCCCCTAACACAAATAGCTTTTAAACCCCCCCCCCCCCCAAAAAAATTTCTACCCTTTCTGTGACTTGCAATGATGCAGGAGGCATGGATGACGACATTGCACATCACCATTGCCTCCTGGGATTAACCCAAGAAAATACACTCTGGGGCTGGAATGCATTCTCCTGGCAGTTTGAGCTACCAGGTTTGCAAGAAAACACAGTGATGTAACTCATTAACACAGAAGAATTGGAGGCCAAAGTAAGTACCGGTAATTTTTTTCTAGAGCAATCTGTTTGTTAACAAATGGCATTTGTGTTGTAATGGCAGGGGGCTTGCACAAAAAAAAACAGACCTTCCATTTGGCATTGAAGGTCCACTTTAATTATCACTGGGATGTGCTGAATTAGCTTTATAGAGAGTCTATTTTGTAATTTTTTTCAGTCTGGTTCAGCCTATCTTCTACATGCTTGCATTGATTACTTTGTGTGTCCCCATAATCTCCTATTGCTCGGGGGCCCCATGAGTTGTTAGTCCGCCTCTAAACAGATCATCGTGAGCTAAGTGAGAAATGCTTGCAGGCAGCCATGACACCTCCTCCTCAGAAACATCTGTTTTTTTGTTCTTAATTTTCGTTAGGTAGGTGGTATGGATAGAAACACATAACAAACACATAGTGGAGTTTTTTTCAAATTTAACTGCAAAAGTGGAAATACACATGCACCTGCTGATAAGGTTAGTTGGTCTATAATACCTTTAAAATACAACATTTGTGTATGATAATTATACACACAACCTAAAAACAAGCATCAAACAAAACATTGAACATAGCAATTTCCAGTATATAGTATGACATCATTGTTTTAATTTTTTTAAACTCACATTAGGGACAAAGCTGGGTGACATTGATTTTTCCAAAACGGCATCCCAGTTCATATCAGCCAGGTAAGGGGAAGTCTGAATGTCAGATAAGGATGAATAGCGGCACTCTGGGTCCTTGTTAAGAAGCTGCAAAAAATTTCAGTGATCATAAATCACAGCATCATAAATCAGGATTGTGCAAAACTGAGGAAATGCTGACAACCAACCAATTTCACATTATTGTACTCAGGCCAGTCAAGGACAAGGTCAGACAAATGCCCTGAGCAATCACACTTTTCTGAATTGAAAGCTGCAGTGGCCACTTTCTAAGCGGATATATCTCAGTATATATTTTTAAAGGAAATTTGCAAAAAAGAGAAACATAGAGATTGCCATTGCTGCTCTCATGTTCTAAAAATGTTAGTTTCCTGGCTCTGACACTCTTTTTTTCAGTGATTTCTGTAACTGACCTGGAACAAGCATGCAGATAAGTCACTGGAATACGTGTCTCCATTGGAACATTTACTTTCACATCCTGTTCCTGTGAAAATCGCAAAATTTTGGACTTCCCATCCATTTCTGTCTCTGTGATAATGCGTACTAGGTCAACCAGAGAGGAGGAATCTCTTCAGAGCGTACACAGACAGCAGTAAAAACCTGACATGTGTTTTAGTACCTTCCCACCCTATCCAAAACATATACTTTAAAGTGGTTCTAAAGTCAGAAGGTTTTTTTTTTATCTTAATGCATTATATGCATTAGGATAAAAAAACTTCTGTGTACAGCAGCCCCCCTTATACTTACCTGAGCCCATCTCAATCCAGCAATGATGCATGAGAGCCACAGTTGTTTGGAACTCTCCCTTCTCATGGGCTGAGACAGCAGCAGGGTGCCATTGTCTCCCGCTGCTATCAAATAGTCAGTGAACCAATGAGGAGAGAGAGGGGGCAGGGCCAAGCTGTGGCTCCATGCCTGAATGGACACACAGAGCAGCGGCTTGGCTTGGGTGTCCCCATAGCAGGCTGCCTGATGTGGGAGCACTCGGCTGGAGGGAGGGGCCAGGAGTGCCGCGAGGGACCCAAGAAGAGAAGGATCTGGGCTGTTCTGTGCAAAACCACTTCACAAAGCAGGTATTGCATGTTTATTATTTTTAAAAGAAAAAAAACAAGACTTTAGTATCACTTTAAAGCAAACCAGAAGTTTCATGAGTCAGGATTGTGGCCCTTTACTGAACATTCCCTGATCCTTGTAAATCAGGGAAGCATGCTTATCACTGTCATAGCCAACCAAACTGGTCTACTGTTTCATCTCATTGCCACTTTAACCTTTATAAAGTGGATTACATCACAATGGGATTTTGAGAACCTAAAAGTAGCTTAAATTTGAAAAGTGTTGCCAGAAGTTTTGTTAAATCCCACAGAGTGCACATTGCACTTGGTCCTGTTCAAATCTGTGCAATGGTTTTGAAATAATTCCACTCCGCTTTTCTGTCAGTGCTGTGCTGTAGCTCCACCCCAGACTGAATCCCAGTTTATGGGTGCTCCTATGGAGGAGCTACAGCCAGCTCTAAAGCCCTTCCTCTGAAGCGCTCCCTCTGAAGCCCTCTTGCAGACCTCTGACAACTTCCATGTATTTAAAAGATTCCAATAACCCTGACCTAAAGACTGAGCCCAGATATAGCCACCAGCTATTCAGGGGAAAGTAGTAGCACTGGAAAGGGGTGCCATCATTCACAAAAACACAAACTCACAAGAACACAAGCCAGTTACTACACATGTAAGAAAGAGAATAATGTAGTAGCTTGAGCGTTATGGGCTTGTGTTTTTAAGAACTATAGCACTCCTCTTTAGCTACCATTATTCACAACAAAACAAGCCTACAGTCACTACTCCAGTTTCTCTCATCCAAATTGTATGTGGCTGTCAACCACGTATGGGCTCAGCCTTTCAGTACAAAGACGGTTTCAATTTGTCTGCCGCAATATCGGAATTCTGCTAAATGTCACTGATCGTCACCATTACTAAAAATGTAAATGTATCATTGTTTGTAAGCGCTATATCTTTTGTGCGAACCAATCAATATTCACTTGTTGAGATTTCTTCTTTTACCAAAAATATGAAGCAAAATACATATTAGCCTAAATTGATGAAGAAATTCGATTGTATTACATTTTTTTTATTGAATATGTTTTATAGCAGAAAGTAAAATATATAGTTTTTTATTCCAAAATTGGCGGTCTTTTTTTGTTTATAGCGCCAAAAATTTAAACTGCAGACGTGATCAAATACCACCAAAATTTGTGGGAAGTAAAGGACAACAATTTTATTTGGGCATGGTGTGGCATGATCAGTTATGTCGCGTGCACACGATCGGACAAACCGCCGGACTTTGCAGCTGAGGTCCGCCGGACTTTCCGAACGAGTGGACCTGCCCACACACGACCAAATCCGCCGGATAGTCTGATCGTGTGTACGGGGCATTAAAGTAACGCAGTGCCGCAGAGCAAAAAGTAGCCTAGTTAGGAAGGGGGGTCAATCTTCTAGAGGTCAAGTGGGTAAATAACATTTCTATTAGTAAAACCTCAAAGTATAGTCAATTAAAGCATATCTTCACTCTAAATGTATTCTTGTGCTGTCCTGTCTCCTCCCCCTTACTTTCTTACCGATGGACATTATTATTTTATTTTTTACAATATATTTTATTTTTGCTACAAAGCAGTGTTTCTGTATTTCTGGTGTAGATGTGCATATTGGGTCCCGAGAGAGCACTGTGCCACATCTGCACATGCACCAGTTTTCCCGGACATTAGCGCTGCATGCACAAAGACTGCTAACAGGGAAGTCCAAAACCTTCCTTGTCTTTGCGCATGCACAGAAAAACCTCTGCGGGTGCGCAGATGTGCCAATGGGCACTACCACAGCCATGGCCACATCTGCGCATCTAATGGTGGCGCTGAAGGGGGAGGAGCCTGTACAGAGCGGGACTGAAGTTCCACTTTAAATTTGCAAATATGTAAATATTGTGATCAGTTTGGCTTTTAAAGTTGCAAATGTTTGCTCATCTCTGCTTGCGTTTTGATTGGTCACTGTGCACCTAGAAGAAAATCCTTATTGGATTTTATTTGGATTTATACTGTCTATTTTGCCAAAGCTTACTTAACAAATAAAATATTTTGCACCAACACATTTTATCTTGTTACTAAACAACCCTGGCATTTCTGCTTTTATTCTAGGGTATGCTGCATCTACTTTCCTACATATTAATAAGTGTTTTCCATATTGTCGAAACAGCTTTGCTTAAAACAGTTGGGCGAGTTGTTTTGCGGAGAGATGTGTCATCTTTATTTAGTGTCTGCTGGATAATCAGGGAACATTTTTCTTTTGTGTTCTCATATGAGTGCGCTGTCAAGGACCCGCTTAAAAAAAATAAGGTATTCTCAAGGACATGCAGCATAAGAAAAATTGCCATATTATGTGACAGCCCTATTAATAGTGATGATATAACTGCTGGTTCTTACTAGCAGCACTTATTCGGCAGACCTGCTCTTTGGTCCTGATGTAAAATGATTGGATGGGCCGACTTAAAACAAACAAAGGAATCCTCAAGTGAACTTTAAGAGTAAATTTGATTTCAGGCTTTTTAGCTCAACATTCTTATCTTGCTGGGGAAGAGACCTTAGGCCAAATGTGATATACACTATATTATCAAAGGTATTGGGACACATGCCTTTACACACACACATGAACTTTAATGGCATCCCAGTCATAGTCCGTAGGTTTTAATATTGTGTTGGCCCACTCTTTGCAACTATAACAGCTTCAACTCTTCTGGGAAGGCTGTCCACAAGGTTTAGGAGTGTGTTTATGGGAATGTTTGACCATTCTTCCAGAAGCACATTTGTGAGGTCAGGCACTGATGTTGGAGAGAAGGCCTGGCTCGCAGTCTCCGCACTAATTCATCCCAAATGTGTTTTATCGGGTTGGGGAAAGGACACTGTGTAGGCCAGTCGAGTTCCTCCACCCCAAACTCCCTCATCCATGTCTTTATGGACTTTGCTTTGTGCACTGATCCAAATCATTTGTGGGGGGAGGATTATGGTGTGGAGTTGTTTTTCAGGGGTTGGGCTTGGCCCCTTAGTTCCAATGATGAGAACCCTTAAAGCAGAGTTCCCCCCATATAAAATTCTGCAGCTACAAAAAAGTGTATTGTATTAAATCGGACACTCACCTGTTCCACGGTCCAGCGATGCTGGCAAACAAAGCCCCGCTACTCTCCCCCTCATCTCTGTGGTGCCAGCATTGTCACTGTGGGCACCCAGCTGTGAATTCACAGCCAGGCATGCACTGCGCATGCGCAAGCCGCACTGTGACTGGCCGGGTAATCATCTGGGACCTGTGACGTGTTCCAGATGATTGCAGAGAGGGAGGGGGGAAAGGTGAACTTCCTTCCAGTGCCACAGTGCCCTTGGAGGAAATGGGAGCTGGGTCCCTCTAAAAAAAGAGTATCCACCCCCCCAAAAAAATGACATGCCAAATGAGGCATGTCAGGGGGTCACCTTCACTTAAAGCGGAACTTCCATTTTTGGGTGGAACTCCGCTTTAAGACATCAGCATTCCAAGACATTTTGGATAATTTCATGCTCCCAATTTTTGTGGGAACAGTTGGGGATGGCGTCTTCCTGTTCCAACATCATTGAGCACTAGTGCATAAAGCTAGGTTCATAAAGACATGGATAAGCGAGTTTGGGGTGGAGCAACTTGACTGGCCTTCACAAAGTCTTGATCTAAACCCGATAGAATACCTTTGGGATGAATTAGAGCAGAGACTGCAAGCCAGGCCTCCACATCAGTACCTGACCTCACAAATGTACATCTGGAAGAGCATATTTTGCCATAGACGCATTCATAAAACTTGTGGACAGCCTTCCCAGAAGAGTTGAAGCTGTAATAGCTGCAAAGGGTGGACTAACTCAATATTGAACCCTACGGACTAAGACTGGGATGCCATTAAAGTTCATGTGTGTGTAAAGGCAGGCGTCCCAATACTATGGTAATATAGTATATCTCAATGAAACAACGTATACATCTAGGTGCATTTACTTTAAATATCTTCATTGATTTAGAATTCGTACAGTAAGGTCACTGCAGCATTATAAATGCAAAGCTTTATTAACATCTAGAGCAAGGTTAAATATTGAATAATAGTGTGGACTCACCCTACAAGGGACATAAAGCAGTTTAAAGTCTTATTTAACCCCAAGCCATAAATGTAATATATTGCAGTTTATCAATCATTAGATATGGTGGCTTCATTCGTTTTCTCTTTCTAAGATTTTTTCCCTCTGCTTTCACCTGGTAATCTGGCCAGTAACAACCCTCCTGTATTACAGCACCCCCCTCTGTAGGAAAGAGCAGAGGGGGCACAGCAGACGGCAGTATTGTCAGTCTGGGCGGAGGGTAGTGTTAAATGTACTAGCAGATTTATATACACTAACAAATTGAAGTTGAACTCCAGTTAATACTTTATAATCAGTTAGAGCAAACAGTTTTAAGCACTCCCCCTTCCTATGCTACATTTGGCTTGTCATTTTTTTTTTGGAGGGGGGGTGGAATGGGTACCTAGTTTTGACAGGTACCTGCTCCCACTTGCCTAGGTGGTCCGAGCGGAAGTTCTCCTCTCCCCCCTCCCTCCCTGCAATCTTCTGGGAAACATCACAGGTCCCAGAAGATTCCCCGACCATTCAGGAGGCGCAGCGTGATGCATGCATGTGCAGTGTGCACCCGGCTGTGAAGCTGCAAGCTGTCACAGCCAGGTGCCCACAGTTGTAATGCTGGAGCTGGGGAGATGAGAGGGAGAAAATCGATTGTTCGGGCGGCCACATCACTGGATCCTGGGACAGGTGAGTGTGTGTTTATTAAAAGTCAGCAGCTACACTTTTTGGAACTTTGCTTTAAATGGTTTGCCCCATGCCTGTAAACTGATACATCAGGAAGAGAGCTTGTCTTTTTTGAAAAACAACAAACTTACTGGCCTGGGCCACCATATGGAAATGGAAGAAAGAAAGTCTAAAAAATAATACAAATGTAATCACCACATTTAAGAATTGGTAAACTGCAATATAATAAATGCTTGCATTTGCATTTAGTACTGCTTTATTATATTATTTTTTTATTTATTATGCTTAGGACTAAAAAAGAAACCTTAAAATATATTTTCTTTTTCCAGGTAAGAAGAATTGAATTCACAATTATTATTTTTTCAGCCACCAGGGAGAGCTCTGTTTTTTTGTAAATGTTTCCTAGGCTATCCTTATCTGTTTTGCTGAAAAAAAAGCCCATTGCTTACAAACCTAAATACCTTATAGTGAATCTGAGATCAGGCTATGGACATCAAAGTGATTAGATAGTTTTAAAGTGATGATTATTCTGTTTAGATTTGCTTTTTCTGGTAGCCCCCCCCCCCCCCCAAACATCAGCATGCTAATGATATTTTTAAATAAAGCCTTCATCTCTAGTATTTCTAGTACACACCCTATTTTAGATTCAGTGAAGTCATAACCAGGTCTTTGTGCTTCTCAATGCAATGTGGGCAAATCATGGCTGGTAACGGAACGGAGACAAGCAGGGTACTATACATAGCTTCTTGAGAACATAACAACACCCTGTCCTTAGTACTCCTCTCAAAAGCCCTAATCCCTGATGTAAGCAGAGGGATAGCACTTGGGTGAAGTTTTATATATAACAAAATGCCTTGATGTAATGGTGTTAGTCTGAAGTCCTAGGCAGGCTTTATTTGTATGAAGGCCACCCTACATAATGCTGTAATATAATGCTGACCCTCCATTAATGAAAGCTGAAATCCAATGAGCTAAAGTGTGGACCAAGGACAGTACAGCTGGATGTCCTCCAGTTAGGAAATGTGCTAAGCTCTGTCTGACTTGTTGCCGCTTATAATGCACACCGTGAGAAGTTCATAGTGTGCATTAGGACTAAAAAATACAAATTGTAATTTTTTTTTCTTTTTTCCAGGTTAAAAAAAAATAAGTCACAATTATTCTTATCCTGTAAAGGGGAAACCTCTGGGCTTTTATAAATGTTGAGGATAGCTAAATCCTCACTCACTCAAAACCACTTTGAATCCTCACTCCTCCAAATTTTGAGGATAATTTGCTCCACACTGCCTGCAGCTACAGAAGAAAAAAACATGGCCACAGTTGCACTTTAGACTGACATGTACACATACCACTAAGTGAAATCAGTGACCCATCCTACTCTAACTTTCCTCCTGCCTTGTTTGGGGCTGGACCATATTGATTTTCAATCAGAGAGAGAAAGTCTGAAGGTAAACAGATGATGCTGTGCTCTCTCTATAGAAAATGCTGTGGCATCATTTAAAAAACATTTATGTGACAGCTGAGGTAAGAATCAATCGGATTCCTGCAGCTAGATTCACAGGTGGATGCAGATAGCTGTAGCTGCTGAGCCCGTACAAAGCAATGACAGGCTGACAGCGGGCATTCCCATGTGATTGCACATATATTCTAATGGGAGTGTTTAACAGCATTCATGGATTAACATGTAAAGGTTTCTGGAATGAATCAGAGCTGGGTTTGGTTGAAATGTAGAAATTGAAGTTTAAAATATATTTTCTTGTAAACAGTTGCTTTCCTGTACAGGCATCTCATTGAAAGATAACACAAATTATCACAAATTTTCCATTAGCCAAAAATGCCATCTAAATTAGAATGTAAGGATGCACAGTTGAATTATATTCTGTAAATGTTAGTTTCCTCAATTAGAGGCAGGCCGGTGAAAGTTGGCTGAATGTCTGATTCACCTAAATTCACCAGACTCCCCTGTAATTTCATCTTCCCCTGGATTTATTATACGTCAAACTGTAGTGTAATGAAAAAGGGTAAAAATAACAAAATTGATTCCTGTATATAAATCCAGGTATTTGTTAAGCCTGTTTAGCTTATGGAGTGTTGAGAGTTAAAAATGTTTCTGCTATAAGCAAGCAAAAATTAAGCACCTTTCTCTCCAACACTGACTTTCACTCACTGTTTTACCAACTACTACAACGTAATATTTTATAATTATGATTTTCTTAGTAGGTAATACGCTTGAATATTACCTCCATTATTACAAATTTAACTCCAATAGAACCCTAAGATTCCGTTCGGACTAGTGCGCTTTTGCCAAGCTAAAACACACTTTTTCAAGCATGATAAAAGAGCATGAAAACTATTCCCTGTTACATCCTACTCTTTACATCACTGTGCTGCAGGTGTGCTGCTTTTTGAGAAGTACTGCATGCTGCGTTTTTGGTGCAGTTTTTCAAAAGTGTGGCAAAAACACACCTTACATTGCAAGTACATTGTAAGTTTACGGTAATGCATCAAAAATCTCATCAAAAACACACCAAGTCTGCGTTTTTTGAGCCCCATGTTTCACAAGTGCATGCTGAAAGTCAGGACACCAGAAAGTGCACCAAAAACACATTAAAAGGGCACTAAAAATATGCATACCACGTGTTTAAGCGCACCAGTGTGAAAGAGCCCTTTAGGCAAGTCTGAAGATTTGTTACTTTAATTGGAAACATCTAGAAATGTTAATTGTGTCTTAAAAGGATCCTGAAAAATATGCCTCTCCTGAATTCTTCCTATAAAATAGAAGTGCAGCTTCTGTGCCTAGGCACTCCTGTTCTGTAGACTCGTAATGGTATAGCCTTACCATGGAACTTTCCAGAACTGACCCGGCAATGCCAGAATTGATCTGGCTGCCAGGTCATTACTGGAATTGTTACAGCTCTTGAATTCCTATTCTGAAGATGTCAAATGTAAACAAAACACAGTGGGCATAAAGTCAGTTTCTCTGAATCATGCATGTGGAACTATAAGTCAGCACTGCCACAAAGAGAATTAGTGAAGGGGTCCCTTATTATGCTCTGCAATGTTTGTAAACATAAAGGCAACATGCGAGAGGTCATTCTTGTGAGTGCTCTGCAATGACTGGAAGCCTAGTAAGTAGGAGGCCGGACTGCTGTGTAGGAGGAGAAGAGTCTTTCAGAGGATAGGGGTGGCCAGAAGTCTCTGGGAGTGAAGTTACAGGCGGGCCTTCCCTATTGGGGTGAGGGGAGGAAACTTCAGCATAAAAATAAGAATTCAGCAGGCGAGGGAGGCTGGCTTAACCCCACTGAGGCTAAGATGGCAGCTTCCTTGGCTGAAAAGGACAGGAGGGTTTAGTTCCGCTTTAAAATAAACCGGCCTGTCACTGGGCTGGATCTTAAAGGAGACTGCGATCTTCACTGGGGTCGGGATCTCCCCCATGTCTACACAAGACACTGACAGCTGGGCAGTGGGAGGAGGAGGAGAAATCGGGTGCTTCCTATGGAACTCTCACAGAGGGGTGGAACAGGAAGAATGGCTCAGACAATCAATGGCAGCTGGGCAATGATGTGATTGCAGCATTCTAATCCCATCTCTGGGGAGGGAGGGGAGAGGAGGTGGATCTCCTCCCAGTATACAGATCACAGGAGAGCCCACAGATCCCACCTTACACTTATCTACAGGACCGGGGCTGTCAGAGTATCAGAACTATCACCAGAGATAATAAAATGTCACTCCTATATTTAATGAGGAGCAGCTTATGGAGCAAGGTGTATGAGCAGTATACAGGATCAGTATATTGTATATAAACAGTATATATGGACAGGAGGAGGACATGATGGGGGAGATGGGGGAGATACGATTGGAAGACAAGGACGTGGGATGGAGGTGATGGGACTGGAAGAGGAGGACATGGGTCTGCAGGAGGAGGACATGTGATAGGAAAAATTAGATTGCAAGAAGAGGATATGGGATGGAGGAGAAGAGACTGGAGGAGGAGGACATAGGATGGAGGAGATGGGACTGCAGGAGGAGGAGGACATGTGATAGAGGATGTGAGATTGGAAGAGGAGGACATGGGATGGAGGAGATGGGACTGCTGGAAGAGGAGGACATGGGATGGAGAATATGAGACTGGAGGAGGTGAAGGACATGGGATGGGGGGATGGGACTGGAGGAGGAGGACATGGGGTGGAGATGGAGGAGAAGGGACATGGGGAGAAGGTAGGATGGAGGAGATGAGACTGAGGAGCAGGATATGGGATTAGAGGACATGGGATTGAGGATATATTAAGCTGTACGAGTGTTAAAAAAGTGGGTACACTGAAGGACTTGGTGAGATGGCCAGTGGGTGGATTCGGTGTGATGTCCAGTGGGTGGGCCCTGGGGAATGTTGGTGGGCAGGCCCAGGGGGAAGGGGGGCAGACCTAAAACTGTGTAAGGGTCCCCAACATTTCTAATGGCTGCCCCAACTGTGTGTGAGAGGCACTGCCTCAGAAAATTCTGGAGTGAGATTTGGTGATGTCACTATTGTCATGCTCACTGTTCTATTTGCTGTACCTGAGTACTTGCAGCGCAAGGACCCCCCTGCTACCGCTTTATTCATTCTTTGGGTCTCTGCTTCCTGCACCTCAGGAGCTTCTTGAATATTCCCCCACCAGCCATCAGATCACAAACAATCAAGGGAGAGCTAAGAAATTAGGAAGCAAAGCCCTGTTTCACCTCCACACAGAGATTCAGTGCTAAATAAAGTAAGGTAAATAGGTAATAGAGAAAGATCAGCTGCTGGAAGACCACAGGCCACAGTGGTGTCTAGTCCTTTGCTCTCTGCCTGCAAATTCTGAGCACCGTTTTTACAAATTAGGTCCTCTTTATAGTGAATCTATTCATGTATTTACATGTAATAAATACTATTATATACTCACATAGCTGCAGAGGTCAGTGTGGGCTTATTTTAAAGTTAATTTACTGCTTGATAACAATAGATTTATACTTGAATTCATTTATGGGGATAATATTATAAGGTTTCTTTTTTTATATATATTTTCATCAAACTGCTTAAGTCTGCAACCTTTACTTAGAAAATGATTTCTGTGGAAAAAGTCATTGGGAGAAAAGGTCCCCATTGATTGTATTTGTATAATGTCAGACAGATGTGCTTGCAGATAACAGCCATCTTGACGTGTTCCCTTAAATATATTACTACTGTAGTAGGTTATTGATATTCAAATTGCTGTACCAAAGCTAGCATTACCTTTTTGAGTAACGCCACCATGTTTTTACACCACGTTGATGAATAATGCACTCTTTCAATCTTGAACATATTAAGGATGTCGTCTATTGGAGTTGTAGAGTGAATCTCATAAGGCCTCTAGAAAAATAGGAACATAAACAGAGGATTACAGTGAGAACAATTATTATATAAATGTATTTGGCTCTCATCAAAAATATAATTCACAATTAAACACAGTAAAATATCAGGTTTTAATTAGGCTTTCACATATTTAGGCTGTCAGTTCAAAAAAGTCACTTGGGGCCCTTTCCCACCAATGGGCTGCGATAACCCCCTCATTACTACAATCCATAGTACAGTGCATATTGACCTGTAATTAAAACATTGAGGTGTCTTTTTTTTTTGGAATAACAGTAAAACTATTTATGCTTATTAATGTTTTTGAACAATTATAGCATGAGAGGCAGTATCAACCAAAGAATATTGTATAATCTTATATTTGCCCCAGTAAAACATTGTATAATGAATGATATCATATGACAAAAAGTGTAGTCTTACCCAACCCCTCAGGAGTTCATAAGCTGTAATTCCTAATGACCACCAGTCCACGTGATAGGAATACCCTGGTCCCACTTCCATGAAAGACTGAAACACTTCTGGTGCTTAAATACAAAACAGAGGTTTTCAAGGTTAACATTCTGCTTTTAAAATAATACAATACATTTAGAAATAAAAGAGTCATAGGGTAATTTCAGCCACTGCATGACTTCCGTTTACCATATTATTGTAGGCATGTTATTAAGAAGACCTCAATTACCAACATTATAATATCTCTTATTATCTCATACAAAAAAAAACTTTTGACTGCCCAAGATGACTTTTGAATTACTTCTTGCTTTTAATCATGGGTACATTTCATGATTTAAATATTAATAAGCATATAACATAGTAAAAGTCAAACAAAACATAACAAAAACTGAAAAGGTCATACATCTAATACTAGCCAGTTCCAGGGACAATTATCCACATCCTATTTAATATAGTACTCTAAACAAACCAAAAACAAGCTTCTCAAAGGCAGAGAACCATCAGGACTAGGGATGAGCCGAACACCCCCCGGTTCGGTTCGCACCAGAACCTTCAAACGGCCCTAAAATTCGTACGAACTTTAGAACCCTATTAAAGTCTATGGGACTCAAACGTTCGAAATCAAAAGTGCAACAGACAACACCAGCAATAAGGGGTATCTTTAGGTGTATACTTTGCTGGAGGCACACAAAACACCCACTTTAACTTCTGCAGATGCCTGTATTAGAGAACACCAGCAATAAAGGTGTATACTGTGCTGTGCTGGAGGCATACAACACCCACTAACTCCTGCAGATGCCTGTATTAGAGAACACCAGCAATAAAGAGTAGATACAGGTGTATACTGTGCTGGAGGCACACAACACCACTTTAAATTTAAGATGCCTTAAATTAGAAAAGAACACACTGTCCCTGCCGATCTAGCTCTTTCCCTGCACGCTGTCACAGCGACTAAATGTTACAACTTGGGAGTTTGTTATGAAGCTGATTTCCACTTCATATTTTGCATATATTCAAACGAGTTTCATAGAGTATTTTTGTTTCTTCAGGGAATTTTTAAATGCATCTAGAGAATCATCAAATGTCAATTAGAGATATTATAGTACACTCAGCAATTTTTTGACTTCACATAATGCTTTATTCTTTATAACATATACAGTATCTCACAAAAGCGAGTACATCCCTCACATTTTTGTAAATATTTTATTGTATCTTTTCATGTGACAACACTGAAGTAATGACACTTTGCTACAATGTAAAAGTAGTGAGTGTACAGCTTGTATAACAGTGTAAATTTTCTATCCCCTTGGAATATTTTAGCACACAGTCATTAATGTCTAAACCGCTGGCAACAAAGGTGAGTACACCCCTAAGTGAAAATGTCTAAATTGGGCCCAATTAGACATTTTCCCTCCCCGGTGTCATGTGACTAATTAGTGTTACAAGGTCTCAGGTGTGAATGGGGAGCAGGTATGTTCAATTTGGTCTTATCGCTCTCACTCTCTCATACTGGTCACTGGAAGTTCAACATGGCACCTTATGGTAAAGAACTCTGAGGAGCTGAACAAAAGAAATATTGTTCTACATAAAGATGGCCTAGACCAGGGATCTGCAATTAGCGGACCTCCAGCTGTTGCAAAACTACAAGTCCCATCATGCCTCTGCCTCTGAGTGTCATGCTTATTGCTGTCAGAGTCTTGCTATGCCTCATGGGACTTGAAGTTCTGCAACAGCTGGAGGTCCGCTAATTGCAGATCCCTTGCCTATACCATAAGAAGATTGCCAAGAAACTGAAAACTGAGCTGCAGCATGGTGGCCAAGACCATACAGTGGTTTAACAGGACAGGTTCCACTCATAACAGGCCTTGCTGTGGTCGACCAAAGAAGCTGAGTGCACATGCCCAGCATCATATCCAGAGATTGTCTTTGGGAAATAGACGTATGAGTGCTGCTAGCATTGCTACAGAGGTTGAAAGAGTGGGGGGTCAGCCTGTCAGTGCTCAGGCCATATGCCACACACAGCATCAAATTGGTCTGCATGGCTGTTGTCCCAGAAGGAAGCCTCTTCTAAAGATGATGCATAAGAAAGCCTGCAAACAGCTTGCTGAAGACAGACAGACTAAGGACATGGATTACTGGAACCATGTCTTGTGGTCTGATGAGACCAAGATAAACTTATTTGGTTCAGATAGTTTCAAGCATGTGTGGCGGCAACCAGGTGAGGAGTACAAAGACAAGTGTGTCTTGCCTACAGTCAAGCATGGTGGTGGGAGTGTCATGATCTGGGGCTGCGTGAGTGCTGCCGCCACTGGGGAGCTACAGTTCATTGAGGAAACCATGAATGCCAACATCCCCTCCCGTCGGAGATTTCATCATTGAAAGTCCTGATGCCTCTCTGCTTTTGAGAGGCATGTTTTTGGTTTGTTTTGGGTACAAAGACTGAAAAGGTATCTGAATAACTATTTGACACAACTGTACATGGACATAGCCCATAATAATCAATGTATTTACGTGATTTTTCTTGTTTTGGTAGTATGCCTTTTTGCTAATGTGGACCATTAATGATGTTAAAGTGTTTTGCACACAATGGTCCTCTTGTTTTATCCATGTCAAATGATGGAACGTACAACTGTTGACTAAACGTTTGGTGCCAAGGCATGCCTCATTTTCATCCTAGGAAACTGTGTATAATCTCTCACATAAGAATACCAAAATGAGAGTATTAAACAATCTAAACAATTATTAGACCATTTCCAGTGTAACAGATTGATTTATGAATCACGTTATCCAGTGTTCATTTTATAATCATTAACACAATCCTTTGTTAATGTCTTTTTTTCATATATGAAAAAAAAAACGTAGGACCAACTTATGGATAATATTTTAAATGTATGTTTTGTAAGAATGAATCCAACACCGGAGAATAAAAGGTAGCACATTTTTGCTGGGAATTGTGTCAAGCTGCTGCCAAAGTGCTGAGAGATTTGACATAATTAACTGGTAAAGCTTATAGAGAATGTGCAGCTCAGATACAGACTTTTTTTTCCAAGCAGTTATAATGGATAGTTTCTACATTTTATTTTATAACCAGTCCTTGCTGCAGTTGGTCAGGTCTGTTGGACCCGGAACAATTACTCGTCTCAGCCTGATTTAAAAGTGGTGTGTCAATGATAACTGGAAATGTCAGTCCCCATAAAGTGAAATTTAGTGGAAGCTGGTGAACTGACTCACCCACCAGCTTCCCCATCTCTAAGGACGTTTAGCCCTGAGATCTCCACCTTCAGGGTTCCTGGCTCTATTAGCTACCATATATTTTCACTCTGTTTACTGCAGTGACATCCTTTTGTAAAGAAGGCAATGACTAGATAGACATGCAAACTCAGGTGTCAGTTTACCAGTGTTTCTGGCTTATTCATTCAGTTTGCCATCCACTCAATGCAAAAAATGTCAAATTGTGGTGGACCGATTATTTGTAACAAAAAATGTTTTGAGTTACTTATAGTAATTAGAACCAAGATCACTAGGTACAGTAGGGTCATACCTAAGATGGCAGGGCAAAGAGGCCGCTGTTCCATATAAATATAGTCACTGATTGAACATTTTTCTTTCCATCATCTGCAAAAATATAGCCATCTAATATATGTTTATTTATACACTGGGGTTGATTTACTAAAGAAGTAGAGCATGGTCACTTTCCAAAGGGATATATTTTTTTACCTCTTTGAATAAGTAGAAGCTTTATTCACTTTCACCAAATCAAGTACCAAATAATGTGTAAGCAGAAAAAAAACACAATACAATTTTTGCTTATACATAATTGGGATGATTGTAGTCAGCATGGCTTCACCTCTTGCACTAACGTAAATAAAGTTTCACTTAGCTCAGCAAATTATTTTAATCATCCAATCATGTGCCAGCAAAAATAATTTTGTTTAATGTTCTTTGCACATGACTGGATCTTTGCAAAGTGAATGTTCACTTAAATTCACTTTATTCACTAAGTTAAAGTGGAGGGCCTCCCTGTAAAACAAAAATACATTAAAATTTAGAAAAAAATCTAAAAAAAAAATTAGAATTTTTTTTTTTTTTTTTTAACTTACCAGAAATGCCTGTTGCTAGGCACATTGTCCTAATCTACCTCTTCCTCCTCCGCGGTGATCTTCGGTCTTCTCTCCTCTGTGCGGCATCTTCTGGGTAATGGGGCGCTGTGTGTTCTGGGAACTGTGTGTCCCAGAACACAGCGCGCCCCATTCACAAAGCGATGTGCGACTCGTGCATGCGCAGTAGGAAATGGGCAGTGAAGCCGCAAGGCTCCACTGCCTGTTTCCCTTAGTTAAAATGGCAGCGCTGGGACCCGAGAGCCGAGGGACGGGTCAGCCTCGGGTGGCCGACATCGCAGGCGCCCTGGTCAGGTAAGTGTGCTTATTAAAAGTCAGCAGCTACAGTGTTTGCAGCTGCTGACTTTAAAAAAAAAATTTTAAACTGGCTCTCCTCTTTAAGTAAACATTTAGTAACCTAAATAAAAAATTACATCCTCTACTTCTTTAGCAAAACAACCCAACTGTCTCAATATTTTAAGACAAAAAATGTTTTCTGTATATAAGAGGTGACTTTAGTAGGGGGGGGTATTACAAAAGTCCTGTGTTTCCAGATATGGAATCCCAGCCCTGCAATGCATGGTTTCAAATATATCAAGTAGTTCAATATAAATAAATAGTGATGAGCATTTGCTTTGTAGTTTTCAGTTTCACTTGATGGAAATTCATGCTGGCATTGAAGTAAATGAGTAAATGGGTTCTGTATCCCCTGCTCCCAAACAGAGTACAAGTCCCCCACCCAATAAAGGGGCCAAGATATATTTATATCCTTTTTGGACCCTTAAACAAGGTCAGCTGGATAGACCGGCTTTTCTGGTTTAACAGCGATCCATGGAAAACATGCATTTAGTGCAGATCAGCCTGATTTGGGTGGATCATGGTTCAGGAGAACCAGCTGGCTCATCTCTATGCAGAAGTGTGTTGTCAGGCTTTGGGCTTTTGTTGATGGCATCAGCATGAGATGCTTCTGAGATCATTGGGAACGTGTTTACACTTGCTTCAAAACATGGAATTGGAAACACTTTTTTAAAGCACTCTGAACGCCAATCAAAGCAGCTGCCACAAAATAAAATAGTTAGCTTACAGTCCTATCCACACCTTGCTTTGCTTTTAAAATTATACCCCATGTCACTTTAGTGGTGCTTCAAAGCGTCTTCAAACTCTCCATAGAAGTCTGTGACAAAGCATGCTTGAAGCACCTGAAGCTTTTGAGAGAAGCATTACCTTTAATTTGTTTTGGAGAAATTGCAGGTATGACATATCAACACAAAGGGCATCTGCCAAGCTTCATTAACCTCCCTGGCGGTATGATTATTTCAGATTTTAGGTGCTGAAAGCTGTACCATTGTTTTGCATAAAAATTTGGCATTTTATATTGTAGTCCTGTAATTCTTAGGATAACTCACTTAAATCTGTCCAAACCAGAGTCTAGCAGACATCCCGGGTATGATAAAGTTTGAAAAATTAAATCATAAATTATAATATAATAAATAACTATAAATAATTATACCAAATAATAATATAATAATAATAAAAATGATTCAATAATGTAATCAAATCAAAAACACTGAAATTTGCTCAGTTGCAGAATTGTCACTGTCATTACTTTTCAGTATTTGATGACGGATCTCCCCACAAATCGCTATCACCCGATTCTGCGAGTGATTCTAATTTATTATCGCTGTTTTCTAGCTGGTCTAAAACCTCTTTTGATGTAAAGGGACAGTTTTGGTTGCTATGGACAATCTCCAGTTTCCAGGCATAAAGAACAGTATTTATAATATAAAACTGCATGCAGGACACTGGACAAACCACTAGGGACAAAGGGGATGTGAAATAATTACATACAGCAATGTAATCTGTAAGATTACATTATACTGTATGGTATAGTGTGTGTTTTACTTTTTGAATTTGGCGCAGTTCTCCGCCCCTGTGCATCTCAATACTCGCAGGGAACGGAAACCCGGCGATGTGATACATCGAGCGGAGGATGAGCCGCTCTCAGTGCAGGGAGACATCGCTGGATCCAGGGGATAAGGTAAGTAAACTCATCCTGGATCCAGCGATGTGATCCCGAGTCTGGCTCAGGGTTACCGCTAATGGTACTGAATCCCCCCCACCCCCGAGCCAGACTCCAGAATACCGCCAGGGGGGTTAAAGCTTCAAGAAAGCACCACCGAAGCTTTATTTGAAGCACCAACGAAGCAGCACAAAAGCATCACATAAAAAAAAAAAAAAATCTTGAAGCGGTAGGCGATTTAATGTGTGTTCAAGTCGAAGAAAGTGTAAATGAGCCCTAACAGATGCATTTGGCCTACAGTTGACTTTCTTGTGACCTGAATTTGACCCACTTCAAACAGGTTTTGCATTCCCATAGAATTGTATGGAGATGCAAAACCCACTTAAAACAAACAAAAAAATATTGATGCAGGCACTAAATAAAGTATACATGCCCATTGAAGGAATATACATTTACCCTGAGTTATTATTTATCCTCTTGCAAATTCAGGGCTTAGATATATCAAGACAAAAATTGGATAAGTAGAAAATGTATTATAAAGAACCGTGTGAGTGACTAGGGCTCCATAATGATCACAAATATACAAAGCTGTTAAATGGCGCTGGGTAAAAAAACAGATAATGGATCCTTCACACTTTCCCCTGACCTTGCACAGAGTGAGAATGGTGAGAGAGTTAAATGTATTTCAGAAAACTGGACTAATGTGAACGTTTTTCTCTTTTCAAGCAGCCTTATAGTCTACATCCCACATCATGACATGCAATCACCGTGGCTGCTATTCAGTCCTGACTGATAAGAATCATGTAATGTGACAGTGGGCATAGTGGTAAGAAAAATAACTGTCACTTACTGTACATGTCTTTGGACAACAGTGAAAATGTTTTGCTATATTTAAGGGAAGACATTTGCAAAGTAAAGAATGCTCAAGAACTCACAATACCAACATTTTTATACCAGCTGAGAATTATACTATGGGCTAATTTAAAGAAACACAAGAAAGTTTGTGCTGCTCAGTTGATAGTTAACGTCTAATCTGGTAAAATCTAATTTTTCTGAGCACTATTTTGTAAGCAATGGCCACTGCTGACTTTCTGTAAGTTTAATGAATAAACATTCAGTAAGCAATTACTGTATGTTATACAGAGTCAAAAGGTTTTAATGCTTGTAGAATCCGTTTATTTACTGGCCTTACATTTGAAAATACAGCCAATGTTTTTCAGGGGTTTGAGACTTTAGAGTGATATAACTTTTTAAATAAAAAATAAGATTTTATCCAAATTAGGAATGCGATTTTTCTTTTGAGTCAAAGTATTTCCTTTTAGCTTCAAGTGTTTTGTGTATATAGTATATGCATAATATAGGATGTATTACAGAATGTTAGGGAATGTGGGTAAATTGTACAGCTAATGGCAACGTGATAAAGCTGGTACTTTGGGATTTGGTTAATGATATAAAGTAGTGATGGCGAACCTTGGCACTCCAGATGTTTTCGAACTACATTTCCCATGATGCTCAACTACACTGCAGAGTGCATGAGCATCATGGGAAATGTAGTTCCAAAACATCAGGGATGCCAAGGTTTGCCATCACTGATATAAAGTATGGCAAAACCTAAATAAATTAAGTGAGATATGGCACATGGTATATAACCATGTACCAGTGGATAAAGTTGAACTCCAGGCAAAAAAGCATTCTGTAGATAAAACAGACCAGGCAAAAGGTGTGGGGGGGGGGCTTAAAAGGAAGATATTGTACTCAACACTATAGAGACTCTGGCATACTAGCCTGGTGTCCTGAAATAAAAACTAAAAGAACTTTATATAAGAGCCAGAAAACTAGGTCAATTAGGCTATACAGAATCATATGAATATCATAATATAAATCTGATTTTGAATACTGGCAGTGTTCCTTGAGTAGCCCTTGAGGTTCGCTTACTGATTTTACTTGCTGCCTTGAATTTCGCTTTAAAATGACCCTAAACTCTGGTTTAAAAATAAACATTCTAATCTAAGGGCATTCTTAATGCCAAACACTACCTTCTACTGCTTTTAGCCTCCACAAAATCTCCAAATTCCTTTTTTCGCTGTGACGATCCTGACTTCCTCTTAGAGAGTGGCTACATTTGTTCTCCATTGTTCCACTGGATGTAGGAATGTAGCCACCTTCTATTGCTTACTCCCTAGTTAGACTAGGTATTATGGACTATGGGATTTGTAGTGTGCATAGAGCAGTGCACATGATCACAACTAACGTGTTCCAAACAAACGTAAGGGTGGGGGTGGGGGTGGAGAGATTCAGGAGCTACCTAAGTATGTTGGAAAGAGGCATAAAAACATAGTAATAAAATATTTCATGAAAAATAGATGACAGCCCGAATCTCCAAAATATACTAACGACATTTGGAGCAGCATCATATTATAAAATCAATGAAACCAAGTCCCATATTTTAGACCTAGGATTAGATAATACAACCAGGCAGTTATTGTCTAATAAATACCCCTACCACTGGAAAGACGAGGGGATTTCTTGCTTGGGAATCACTCTCACTAACAAAACAAAACACTTATTTAAAACAAACTTTTTACCATTTAAGAAACATTTTGAAACAGATCTGACAACACTTAGTAA
Source organism: Lithobates pipiens (assembly GCF_037356315.1). NCBI lineage: Eukaryota > Metazoa > Chordata > Amphibia > Anura > Ranidae > Lithobates > Lithobates pipiens. The sequence goes on along the minus strand of NW_027507718.1, from coordinate 458,767,788 downwards.
ATTCGAATTTACATGGGCTGGTCGCCTGGCAGCTTTCAAAATGATGACCTTACCAAAATTATTATATCAACTCAGGTCCCTTCCAATATGTATCCCTAAATACTACTTTAAATCCTTACAAAGCAGTTTGGGAAAATATCTATGGAATGGCAAAAAATCCTGTTGCGCATACCATATACTAATTAAACATAGAAATATAGGTGGTGCGACCGTACCTGATCTACAGGATTATTATGAGGCAACTCTTTTGACCCAATTGCAAGAATGGTTCTTGCCTACTCCTAAAACTTTATGGGGACAAATTGAGAAAGACATCATGCGACAGAATAATATGCAATTCTGGTTACTTAGTAGGAAAATTAAGTCCACAATTACAGCTCAATACCCACCAACGGTGAAAGCGACGCTACACTCTTGGCAGAGAATCATCACATACAAATGGGATAAAACTCCAATCACGGTGTTAAACCCTCCTCTAACAATCATACCAACATTAATTCCTGGCGTACAAATACATGACTGGAATTTGGGTCGAGATATCAAACTTGGTTCCTTCTTCCAACAGGCAGGGCCAGATTAAGAACATCATGGGCCTGGTGCTGAGGATTTTGGTGGGCCCTTTTAGAAACAATAAATAAAAATGCTAACTATTTTTTGTTATAACAAATTAAATAAAAGAGAGAGAGGGAGGATGAGAGCGAGAGAGAAAGGGGATGAAAGACATGTGAGGGGTAAGGGAGGAAGGATGAGATAGAAAGGGGGGATGAGAGAAAGAAGATGCATATGAGGATGTGTGGGAATGACATCAAGGCAGCCTGGCCAAGGCAAGTGACCAAGGCACAGAACCCAGAAGGAAGACCAGGTGAAGATGGAAGTGCCCGGGCCCCGCCGGATTGATCACAGCACAGTACTGGAGGGCTCAGTCTGACAATTTAAGTGTGCCCTAATGTGCTAATATGCTGGGCATACTTGTACATTATGGCATAACCTACCCCAGGGCCTCTAAAAAGTAGTAATGTTAGAAAAGTTTACTACCGCTTTAATATCACAGGAGCCTCTAATAGGGCTCCCTACTGACCCTGTGGCCCTTGGGCAGTGCCTAGTGCATAGTCAACATTTCAAAAATATTTTCAGGGACGCTTTTTTTTTACAAGTGCTATATTTAGAGTAGCTAACATCCCCTATGTTCCTCTATACATCACAATAGTAATTACAAAATTAAATTACTAATAATGGGGCAGAACAAATATGAGAACTGTGAGATTTCCTTTAGTTGAACTAACAAATGTGTGCCCATTCTAGAGCTGGTAACATTGAGGATATTCAGTATAATTTTAAAGAACAGTTTTTGTGGGTTAAGAGGCACAGGGGAGGAGTATGGATGGTATAAAAGTGGGAAGCATGTGCAGGTGAGGGAGAGGAATGTGGAGGGTCTAACAGTGGGCACTATGTACATGAGAGGAGTGCAGAGGGTATGGCAGAAGGCACTATGTACAGGAGAGGAGAGTGAAGGGTATGACAGTGGGCAGTATGCACAGCAGAGGAGTGTAGAGGGTATGACATTGGGCACCATGTTTAAGAGAAGAGTGTGGAGGGTATGACAGTGAGCAATATGTACAGGAGTGTGGAGGGTATGACAGTGGGCACTATGTACAGGAGAGAAGTGTGGAGAGTAGGACAGTAAGCAGTAATTACAGGAGAGGAGTGTGGAGGGAGGGTATGATGGTGGGCACTATGTATAGGAGAGGAGTATGGAGGGTATGATAATGAGTAGTATGTACAGGAGAGGAGTGTGGAGGGTATGACGGTGGGCACTATGTACAGGAGAGAAGTGTGGAGAGTATGACAGTAGGCACTATGTATAGGAGAGAAGTGTGGAGAGTATGACAGTGGGCACTATGTATAGGAGAGAAGTGTGGAGAGTATGACAGTGGGCACTATGTATAGGAGAGGAGGATGAAGTTATCTGGGAAGGAAAAATGTAAAGGTTTGTGGAAGGATGTTTAGGGACTGCGTAGTGGTTAAGCGGGCCATACATGGATTGAAATTACACCAATTAAGCAGAGACCAGCCATAGTCGATCTATGTATGGGCTAGCTGGTTTTACACAAGTCAACCTATTAACCGACTTGAGTACAACCAGCCTGTCAAGTTTTTCCCAAAACAATCAGTGATGTCAGCTATAGTTAGCAACACTAATCATTGTATTCACTGGCAGAACACAATAACACTGCGGGAGTGATTGCCCCATTCACAGGTCAGCAGGTGAGAGGGTGTGTGGGGACAGGCTGGGGAGAGATACTAGTCAGTCCCTGGGTAGGCACTGGTTAATATCGTGTAACATAAAAAGTTGCAAAGACCACCATTTTATTCCATAGGGTGTCTGCTAAAACAATATATAATGCTTGAGGGTTCTGAGTAATTTTCTAGCATAAAAAAAATGATGATTTTTAAATGTAGGAGAGAAGTCTCAGAATGGGCCTGGGTGGCAAGAGGTTAATTATCATAAGTAATATACAAATAATTATTATAAGCACTGAGAGTTCATCCTCTCAGTCTGCTGCAGAGTGTTCCAGCTTGTATTTAAACTGGCCGCTCTGTATGTAGCTTCTGACAGGCTGCGCAAGGAGCCCTGTAAATCCGGAACCATAGATGATAGCAGCCCCATATTTAAACCAGTGCTGGAGTGGGTCTTTAGCTACCTACCCCCCAAATGTGGGGTCTCTGTGACTCCTGATTGCCGAGCTACAATCCTCGAAGTCAATCTTTTTTTTTTTTTTTTTGGGCAAATGGGCCTATCTTGAGAAAGGGGCCTGGAGCTGCAGCTCCAATAGCCCCTATGTTAATCCGGCCCTGCCAACAGGGCTCATTAAAGTCTTTTTCTCAGTTAAGTAATGAATTACAGCTTCCGAAATCTGAGCGATCTACATATATTCAAATAGAAAAGTGTCTGCTACACAATCCACAACTCAGAGCTTCAATCCCGGTTAAAATATGGTCTTTCCTCAATAACCATGCCACCTCACAGAAAGGAGTAGCTACAATATACCCAATTCTAGGGGAAAAAAACATACCCAGCAAACTACCTTCCTTCCTTAAATGGGAAAAAGATTTGGGGCAAGACTTTTCAATTAAACAATGGATGGCTTCCCTACGAAGCATATATAGGGCCACTGCATGTGTTACACTATGGGAATTGGCACAAAAAATTGTTCAAAGACAATACCTGACTCCACATATCCTAGCAAAATTCAAGGGGAACTCGTCACCTAATTGCTGGAGAAATTGTACCCAATTGGGGACCCTATTTCATATTATGTGGGACTGCCCAAGCTTACATAACTACTGGCAGGCAACTATGGGAACCTTGGAGTGCATGGTACAAAAACTATACTTCCACAATTTAGATAATGCTGATTCTTTAATCATATAGAAGAAAGAACTCCTGTGAGTTTTAATATTTTTTGGATGGCTTTAAAAATAATTTCATAGCAAAGTGACAAATATATCACATGTCTGTTTATCTGAATTGAGCTGCGGAGTAAGAATAGTTATTTATTTTCCTTCATAAAAGATAACTACTGTGTTTGATTTTCCTTTAGGATGTTGGCCTAGGTACTCCAGGACACAGATAGATCCCTGTGAGGGGTGTCTTGGGGTCCAGAAGTGGCCGTTATCCATATCGCTATTTATAAATCTTACAATAATTATATTACGGACTTTATTTTACAAGTTCTAAGAGACTTACTCTTGTTCGAGTCCCTTTATGACTATGAATATTAGATACTTGGGAATACTACTTTATTCTTTGCTGAGAAAACCCTGTCACTACATTATACTGTGTTATGTTACTTTTGTTCCTATATATTATTTTATTTTTTTTGTAACCCTTGTTGTAACTAACTCTGCTAAAAATCTCAATAAAAACATTTGAAAAGAAAAATAGATGACAGGACCATTAAGTAGTGGATGTGTATAGATTATTTTTGGAGAATAAGGATATTGTTTATTGTCACTGTAAAAAGTTGCATGCATTCAGTCCACATCTTATCCACACATACAACCTTTACAATGTTTCTCCTGTTACACAGAGTACATACCACTTAACCTTCATAGCAGTGCAGAGCGACTGTCAGAGTCATTAATCATTTTGTGTTAAATCTGATGAGCATATGTTGCACACTGACACAGAACAGCAGCAGTAAAGGTCAATTCAACATCATTAAACAAGTTTAGATAATTCTTTTCTACTTCCTTCTATATTCACATCTTTGAAAACATCAGAAACAATCAAGGACATTCTTCTCCCAAGAAACAAACAGCATCCTTAACTTGCAAATCAAATGTTTCATCCTCTCCCTTCTCAGTGTGTTATCTGAATTTTAAGACTACGATTGTGGTTTTATGATTTCAATCAATACTGCCGTCCTAGAAAAGAAATCCCAAAGCACAAATACCAAACCTTGACCTTTCTAAACAACAAACACTAGAACACAGCTAACATGGAGAAATCTCACTTTAATTTCCCAAACTACAAAGAAACACAGAGGAGTTATTTTATAATAATAAAATAATTTGTTAGAATAATAATTTGAAGGGTTAGTCCATTAAAACATTGACATTTCAGTTATGGTGGATAGGTTGAATAAATGACCCATCTCCCCAGCTCTGCCCACCATTCATGCCCAGTATGTGGGGACTCTTATTTTCCCTGAAGTTCTTAAGATTTCAATTTTACAGTGAATTTTTTACAATGTTGAATTGATTTACTGAAAAAACACAGAATGTTCACTTTGTAAAAAATGTTTACTAAGCTTAGTGAATAAGGAAAAGCTGTGGTCACATCAAATATCCAATCATTTGAAAACAAAATTCAGTTATTTTTAGGAACATGTCTGCACTAAAGCATTTTCAACATTAAGTACAAAAATGCCTCCCTTTGTTTTTTGTGATTAAAATAAACCTGCCACTGCAGGGTTACTTATTTAAAAAAAAAATAAGCAAGCCCTGTAAAATAAGCCCACTTCAAAAATAAGTTTCCGCTTCACTGCTCCCTGGCCTATGCAGGTTTTAATTTCTTCTGTGTGAGTCGAATACCAATTTCCCCCACTACACGCAGTGGTTCCTCCTTGGGGCCTACACATTCTGTACAAGCCAACAGGAGGAACCACTGTGGGATCAGAAGATATTCTGCATACTTAGAAGTGTTATAATTGCTTAGACAACTGTCCTACAGTAAATATTATATACTCAAAGGACATCTATTACAGCAGTTATCAAGAACATGCATGAAATAGTGCACATCGTGATAAATAAATTGCAAAATTGGCAGCACTCTGTAAACAACTATAAAGTGCATAACAAATTTGGTAAATTATTTACAAATAAAGTGCAAGCGGCATATTTCATATACACCAAAAAAAATAATAACTTTTTTGCTTTATATATCTATATATAGATATAGATAGCTATATATAGATAGCTATATATATAGATAGCTATATATATCTATATATATAGATATCTATATCTATATATATAGATAGATATAGATCTATCTGTATATATAATTTAAACAAATTTCTCTATTATAACCATGAATAAAGTGCTTTTCAGGAATAATCTCATGCCAGCAACCCAACTCTCCTTCTCCAACATCAGATCTTTGGGCTCATCACATAAAAAAACATAAAATTTATTAAAAACAATATCACAAATTGCACACTTACATATAAAGGTGCCTGTCCAACACAAAGCATTACAGCTTTGTGTTTTTGGGCATGGGGTGTGAGCACTGATGACACTTTTGAAGTCATGCTATTTGAAGCACATGTATTAGTTGGTGTTTGGACTTTGCAAGAGGACTTTTTTTTTAAAATAAGAAAAAATTGTAGCACACACTCCATTTGTTTGAAAAGTACTTTATTGGTGGTTTAAAATCTTTTTTTTTTTTTTTGCACATAAGATTTTTTGCACTTTTATTTCACATATAATAGGGGCATTTTAGAGGACTTCTTTTGGTGTATATGAAATATGCTGCTTTATATGTAAATACTGTAATTCACCAGTTTTGTTGTGGACTTTATAGTTGTTTACAGAGTGCTGCCAATTTTAACTTTATGTACCTGGAAGTGTGCAAAATCAAGTATTGAAGAGGTGGTGTTTACAATCTAGGAGGGAGGATCAATTGATACAAAAGGTAATAGCTGTGGGGGATGAGATGATGGAGAAAGTAAAACAGTGTATTAGAAGCAGGATACACTTCTTTAAAGAGAGTGCTTTTCTGGGGTGGTCTAAAGATGGATAGATTAGGGGACAGTTGGACAGATTGGGGTAGGGAGTTCCAAAGGATGGGAGAAGCTCTGGAGAAATCCTGGAGGTGAGCATGGGACGAAGTGACAAGGAAGCTAGAGAGCAGGAGGTCTTGGGGGAACCGAAGAGAGCGGCTTGGTTGGTATTTTGAGACTAAGTTAGTGATGTAGCTGGGGCAGAGTTGTGGACGGCTTTGTAAATTATTGTTAGTACTTTGAATTTTATTCGTTAGGTGAGTGGAAGCCAGTGCAGGGATTGTCAGAAAGGGGTGGAGGACACTGAACAGTTGGTAAGGTGGATGAGTCTTGCAGCAGCATTCATTATGGACTGAAGGGGGGATAGTGTATGTATATGTAGTCCAATGAGGAGTGAGTTGCAGTAGTCAAGGTGAGAGATAACCAGGGAGTGAATTAGAGGTTTGGTGGTGTCATTGGTTAAAAAGGGGCGTATTCTAGAGATGTTGCAGAGGCTAAGGCGGCATGATTTGGGCAGGGATTGAATGTGGGCCTGAAAGGACAGTTCAGAGTCTAAGGTTACCCCTAGCACCCTGGCATGTGGGGACGGACTGATAGATGTGCCATTGATCTTGACAGAGAAGTCAGAGGAAGGGGTACTTGGGGGAGGAAATATAGAGCCTACGGCTCTAATCAGGTGCCTCAAACACACCCCCCACTGTAATTCAGGGGGGAATAGGGGGTGGCAGTGGCAGCTGTGGATAGATTCATGCTATGCATGAATCTATCCATTTGTTAATGGCGGGGTGACTGGAGAGAGGGGGCAATGCCTGTGCGCTCGTATTGATGAACCGCCACTGGAATAGCTTTGATAAAGAAAAGAATAATGGTAATAAAACATGACTTCCACTCGTACCAGTGCAAGAAAAAGCATTCATCCTGAGACTTCCTAACTACCAATCCACAAGGGGCATTTTTTATCCAATTTATCACCAACCTCCATAAGTTAGTAATTATTGGGTAGAAGAATGCCCCTTACCTTATTGGCCATTGGGTAGAAGATTCCCCCCTTGGTGATCAGTGGGTAGAAGAACATCCACCTATGCTGTATTTATTAAGCCTCATACATACGATAGGACTAATTTGCATGTTTGTTGTTAAAAAGTCTGATAGAAGTAAAAAAGTACAAGATAGCATTTTATTTCCCACCAACATAGGGGCATTCTTCTTCCTACTAATCACCAATGTGAGGGGCATGCTTCAATCCACTGACCACTAATACAAGAAGATATTCTTTCTCGCTAATTACCAACTTAAATTGGTAATACACCTAAGACCAAATCTTACCAATCATTAGATGTGGTGTCTGCATTAGTTTTATTTTTTCCCCTCTGTTTTTATCTGGTGATCTGACCAGTAATACACCTCCTGTGTTAAGCCTCATACACACGATAGGACTTTGTACAAACTTTCCCTTGGATTTTTGTACAAAGGGCGTTGGCCCTGAACTTGTATTGCATACACACAGCAGGACTTTTTCAGCCAACTTTCACCAAATCATGTAGTTTTTCTGCTCTTTACCGCCACCTTTGGTCAACTTCTGTATTGTTGTCTGATCTTTTGCATTGGTTCTGAGCATGCCTATTTGTACTTTGTACAAAAGTCCTATGGTTTTCTGTACACACGATCAGACTTTGCTCCATCGGACTTTTGTTGCCAGAAAGTTTGTCCGTTCGCACAGCCAACAAAAGTCAGATGAAAACCAAAAAAGTTTGTCCGATGGAGCGTACACACGGTCGGATGTTGCTCCAAAACAGCTAATTTACATGTTTGTTGTCAAAAAGTCTGATCGTGTGTATGGGCCTTTAGAGTGTCCCCACTCTGGATGAAACAGCACAAGAGGCACATTAAAGCCTCATACACACAATAGGACTTTGTACAAACTTTCCCTTGGATTTTTGTACAAAAGGCGTCGGCCCTGAACTTGTATTGCATACACACAGCTGGACTTTTCAGCAAACTTTCACCAAATCATGTGGTTTTTCTGCTCATTACCGCCACCTTTGGTCAACTTCTGTATTGTTGTCTCATCTTTTGCATTGGTTCTGAGCATGCCTGTTTGCACTTTGTACAAAAGTCCTATGGTTTTCTGTACACACGATCAGACTTTGCTCCATCAGACTTTTGTTGCCAGAAAGTTCATCCGTTCGCTCAGCCAACAAAAGTCTGATGAAAACCCAAAAAGTTTGTCTGATGGAGCGTACACACGGTCGGACGTTGCTCCAAAACAGCTAATTTGCATGTTTGTTGTCAAAAAGTCTGATCGTGTGTATGGGCCTTTAAATAGTATTTTTCTACTAGTACCATTACACACACACACACTTAAAAAATGCACATAAAAATAGCGAAACCCGCTAAGTTGAAAAGCTTAGCTTTTGGTATCGGATTCTGATTATCGGATTTAGAGGTTGAGCATCTAGCTAAAGTTTATGTCAGAATCCTTATCTGCCTCTGGAAAATTGTAGTCATTCACGTTTTATTTAGATATGGCTGAGCTGTAGTACGTATGTTTTTCTTGATTTAGTTCTATTTTTAGACCGCCGTGATGCAATGTTGTACATTTTTCTCATTTTCCCGCTCTTCTCTCCATGACATTTTCTGAAAGCATTTATTAGAGGTATCTTCTTCCAAGGTAATTTCCTTTGAAATCCAGTCTGTATGCAAAGCACATGACGATAGCTTGCGTATGTACATGTCATAATCCAGATTTTTGCTATCTTTCTCCTTCAGTTAAATGAAATGTGTTTGAACTCTGTGAGCTCGATGTCACATACTCCGCAATACTCCTGCAGCATCGATGAGATCAATGATTATCAAAGCTTCAGGAATCAAATGATCTCTGACATGTCAGTGAAATATCATTTATTCAGCCGTCTATTTCAGTAAAGGGCTGAAATAGATTTGTCAGATTCTAACATGTAAGTAATAGAAATGAGCAAACATCCTTGTTCAGCAGGAATGGACCGAATTTAAGCAGTGTATAGCCAGCTTTAATGTAATTACAGGTTTCAATCATGTCCCCCTTTTCCTTCTTTTCTCAAGATAAGTGGTCCCTAAATTGCGGCCCAGAGGCCAGACGCAGCCCTTTGCTTGCTTTGGGGCACTATTCCTCCCACTGGCTCCAATGACGAGAAACTTCTCCTCCCAATGACACCAATGACGGGGCATTATTCCTCTCCCTAATACCAAAGATTGGGGAATCGTTCACTCCCACTGACACCAGGACATTTTTATAATCCCACTGGCCATAGTCTGGCCTGAAGTCTGAAGGAAGGTAAACTGGCTCTTTGTTTAAATGCTTCCCTCCCTCTGTATAGTGAAATGACAGATGGGGCGGGAGCACTCTCATTCTGGGAGGAAGTCATATGATGTCCTCCCATTCTTGTAGTGCTTGTCTCTAGGACACAGCACATCACCAATCATGGTGAATAGCCTATGATGTGGGCTCTTTTCCATGTGATCATCTGTGTCCAATCTCAGCTGATCACAGCATAACAAGAAATGTTGGTTATTGGCATTCCTCTTCTTATGCTGACAGTGCGTGAGGAGCGGAGAGTGGGCAAGCAGCATTCCTCAGCAGGGACCTCTGCACTGATAATCAGGGAATTTGTTTATAAGTGCCCTGGTGATCAGTGCAGCCCCATCTGTGCCCACCAGTGATGCCAATCAATTCCCACCAGTGCTGCCAATTAGTGCCCAACAGTGCTGCCTGTCAGTGCCTCCTAATCAGTGCAACCTATCGGTGCCCATCAGTGCCGCCTAACCGCGTCACCTATCAGTGCCCATCAGTACTGCTTATCAGTGCTGCCTATCAGTGCCCAACAGTGCTGAATACTAGTACCTCCTCATCAGTGCCACCTAATCAGTGCCCATCAGTGCAGCCTATCAGTGCCCATCTGTGCAGCGTAACCATGCCACCTATCAGTGCCCATCAGTGCCGCTTATCAGTGCTTCATATCAGTGCTGCCTATCAGTGCCCATCAGTGCTGAATACTAGTGCCACCTCATCAGTGCCCATCAGTGCAGCCTACCAGTGCACATCAGTGCAGCCTCATCAGCACACATCAGTGAAGGGGAAAAATTACTTACTTACCAAATTTTATAACAGAAACTAAGAAAAACATTTTTTTCAATTTTTTCAGTGTTTAGTTTGTTTAGCAAAAAATAAATCTGTCTGTCTCAAAAATGCCAAAAATGTTTGGGTACAGCATTGCATGAATGCGCAATTGTTATTCAAAGTGCGACAGCACTGAAAGCTGAAAATTGGCCTGGGTAGAAAGGGGGTGAAAGTGCCCAGAAGGTAAATGGTTAAAAAGTTTAGAGACTCCTGCTCAAGATTGCAAATTGAGTGAATACGTTCTGGCAGTCTCTCTGATATGTTTTATCCCTCAGACCTTTCACCATTTTTGTTGCCTGTGTTTGGGCTCATTCGATCTGATCAATATCTTTTTGTAGAGATATTGATCAGATCGAATGAGCCCAAACACAGGCAACAAAAATGGTGAAAGGTCTGTAATAACTCTAGTAGTTATGTCACACCCTTAAAATATTACAGTAACCAAAACTTTTTTCCTGTTTTTCAGAGTAAGAAAGGCTTAGAACCTCTGTCAGTTTTCTTTTGTCACTTCTATGTGGAGAAATTGTCCCCACTTCCTGTCTCATTTATATAACAGGGAGTGAGAGTAGATCTGTTCAATATAAGAGAATTCCCCTTTTAGACAGTTACTACAGGTAACAAACACCCCATTAAAAAGCGTCCCCTCTTTTCCTATTGTATTAAATTTTTTCTCACTTTTCGTTCCAGTGACAATGATCCTCTAAACAATATATATATATTTATATACAGTTGTGCTCATAAGTTTACATATCCTCGCAGAATTCATGATTTCTTGGCCATTTTTCAGAGAATATGAATGATAACACAAAAACCTTTCTTTCACTCGTGGCTAGTGTTTGGCTGAAGCCATTTATTATCACTCAACTGTGTTTACTCTTTTTAAATCATAATGGCAACAGAAACTACCCAAATGACCCTGATCAAAAGTTTACATACCCTGGTGAATTTGGCCTGATAACATGCACACAAGTTGACATAAAGGGGTTTAAATGGCTATTAAAGCTAACGATCCTCACCTGTGATCTGTTTGCTTGCAATTAGTGTGTTTATCAAAGGTCAATGAGTTTCTGGACTCCTGACAGACCCTTGCATCTTTCATCCAGTGATGCACTCACGTTTCTGGATTCTGAGTCATTGGAAAAGCAAACGAATTGTCAAAGGATCTGCGGGAAAAGGTAGTTGAACTGTATAAAACAGGAAAGGGATATAAAAAGATATCCAAGGAATTAAGAATTCCAATCAGCAGTGTTCAAACTCTAATGAAGAAGTGGAAAATGAGGGGTTCTGTTGAAACCACACCACAGTCAGGTAGACTAACTAACATTTCAGCCACAACTGCCAGGAAAATTGTTTGGGATGCAAAGAAAAACCTACAAATAACTTCAGGTGAAATACAGGACTCTCTGAAAACATGTGGTGTGGCTGTTTCACGATGCACAATAAGAAGTCACTTGAAGAAAGATGGGCTACATGATCGAGTCGCCAGAAGAAAGCCAATACTATACAAATGCCACAAATGCAGTATGTTAGCAAAAAATACTGGAGGAACATTTGCATTCATCAGCCAGAAAACTGCACATGGGACGTACTTGGACATTCCAACACGACAATGACCCAAAACACAAGGCCAAGTCGACCTGTCATTGGCTACAGCAGAATAAAGTGAAGGTTCTGGAGTGGCCATCTCAGTCTCCTGACCTCAATATCATTGAGCCACTCTGGGGAGATCACAAATGTGCAGTTCATGCAAGACAGCCCATTTAAATTGACAAAACATAGCGCGTGCTCTTCAGGAGCCCGGCGCTACACACTCCCCCAGGTTATTTAGACAATATTCTCATTGTCTGGCTAAAAGAAAAAAAGGGAAAGGAATTATGAAACACATTTAACTTTGTCATATAAAAACAATTTACATTAGCAGACTATACACATACCACCCAATTCCTGCCTATCTACACCACCCACTCTCTGGCGTCTTGATAGACGATCTTGGTGAATACTGAAAATAAAAACACACAAACAGAAACACAAAATATATAATATACTCTTAGAAGGCAAGATCCCATCCCATTCTCAATAGGATCCTCTCTTCTAGACTTAAAACTTTCTCCTTTTTTTTGATTTTTTTAAATGAATTACAATTTTTTTTCTAAAACAGTAAAACCAACTTTTTGTGCCGACCCATGCCACCTAGTGGTCAGAGTCACTGAAATACAAGTCCTTTCCCTGAAAGCAAGTACTGTTACCAAGTGAGTAGTCTTGACACGTAGCACTCTAGCAGCTAACCCTATCTATCTACCCCACAGTCCTTGTACTTTCAAGAAAGGCAAAAAAACTCTTCTGTTCAAAAGACACACAGTTCAAGTAACTCTTGACCAGTAAAATCTTGTATCCGGCAGAGTCAAGTCTCTTCCTTCAGCATCCACGGTTATTATAATGTAAACTGCACTGTTTTTGTCTGGCCTGCAAATGACAACTTTATCTGCATAGATATGCCAACCGTAGCTCCAGTGCTGTAGACAACTCACAAAGCGTTCATACATTTCTGGACAAAATGCTTTCTTTCGAAGTGGCTTTGGAACTTTAAGGTAGTTCCAGACGTCCTCTGTGTACTACTCCTCTCGATTCTCCTTAATCGCATCCATTATTTCCCTGGGCAAGTATGGAAACTCTAGTCCATACTCCGTTGCCACTTGTTTGTTTAAAAGTCTCTGAGACCTTGCAAGTCTGGGCAGGACTTGGGCAGTTCCATCCCGGGAGGTATACACAAATATGTGGGTTTATGTACCAAAGCAACAGAGTTTCTCTTAAGTATTGGCAAGTTCACAGGTTTTGGCAATGTCACATTAACGGTGATCGGGGTCTCCGCCCATGGCGATACGCTCCCTGTAGTAAGGACTGGCCAGCCCGAAATATCAGCACAGGTAGCGGCCCCATCATCCCCACAGGCCCATAGAAATTCTGAATCTGAATCTCAGTCCCGTACCTCTTCTGCTGGCAAGTAACTTTTCACAGTTTCGATCCCCACCATTTCCCCAGCTTTCTCACCGGTAGACTGTGTTGGCTTCTCCAGGGCAATTGCCTCCTTCCGATGAAGTCCAGCCAGACTGGGAGGTGGTCCTCCACTGTGACTGCGGGAGGTCTTTGCACGCTCCACATCATCCAGAGCAAGCATAGTAGTAGCAGTGGTGATGGATGAAGCCGTGTCCATAACCTCAGGGGCAGCTTCTCTAACACAGGAATAAGTCTTTTTCCAGGGCTCCGGCAATGGCAGATGATGCAGAAGCTGTAGGCCTCACCATCGGAGTGTAGACGATGGACTCCTCGGTGGCTACGCCTATGGCCCAGTCCATGTGGTAGGCCCAAAGTGACTCTATAGGCTGCTCCACGTTAAACAAGTAGTCTCCGCACCTTCGGCAGCGGACAAACGGCCAGGGACTTGTGACCAGTCCCTCACATCCTCCGCAAAGCATGCTGAGGGCCTCGATGTCCCCGGAGATATAGAGGATAAACCGCTCCTGCGGCAGCAGGTGGATCCCTGTGTTGGTCAGCACGGTTCCAGACAGCCTCACACTCATAGGACCTCCTACTGATGGCATCCTGGGTCCCGGAACAGACGATGTCTCTGGAACTCGGAACATTCTTTCTCTTCCGATCAAAACTTTTCCCCGTATAGCAAAACACGACTAACTTCGCTCTCCTCCAACAACACACTCACGCGGTGCCTCGTGCAGGGAAACGAAACAGGCAAGACTCCTCCCACTGGTTCCTCCGGTTGCGCAACTCGTGGGTTTTTTCAGGGCTCCTCCCACGCTTGCGCACCAGCAGTGAATGTCTTTTGCCTTTCACAAAATGGCGCAGTCCAAAAACTTCCACCCTCTATCCCTCTATCCCATAAACTCACATGTACAGTTCTTTTCGTTGTGAGGGGTAACGGTAAATCCCAGACGAGCCCCCACATGTAGCACTGACCCCCGAAGAAGTGGCTGGTTATTTTTTGGGCTTACTGTTACCTTTTTCACCTCGTGTGCGTCTAGGGGTTTCCCGAGGTAGATGGCCCAATGAACTGCAGAGACTGACACTGGATCCACTTTAGGGATTTTTATTTCCAAAACTTTGAACAGAACACAGTCTCTCAGTAGGGAATAGAGGGTATGGGAAGGAAAGCTCAGGTACTCTTGGAACTTCTGACACTTGAATGTCTCTCTCTATGCTATCCAGGGAATAGCCATTCGCATCTTTTGGATAAATCCCCTTTTGGTGAATTTAGCAACCGACAGGTGATTCAGATAAAGCAAAGTCTCTGCCACAGACTTGGTAGTAGAACTTTAGAATGAAAAGTCTCTCTTACATGGTTGTAACTGAAGGATAAAATTAGAGAACTCTCATAGGGTACCAGTAACTTGCAGCTGGTCCGGCGATACCATACGAGTGTGGATTCACCTGGTGTCCTTTCCAGCTTAGCTTCCAGACTCTTGCTGAGCAGCCAGCCTTTTGTGTGGCCCTCTTCTGAAGTTTCCCCTGGGTTTCCAGTTGCTGGGCCTCTCCAAAACCGAGACGGCACCGGACCACCTTGGAACCCTCCTTCCAATTACTGTGCCTCGGGCTAGCCAGCCCAGAGACTCGGAAATGGATGGATCCGCACCTAAGGCCATGAGGGCCTCTGGGGTCTGGTCAGGAGGACCAGGACCATGGAGTCAGAACATACTTCTGGACTGGAACTTCGAATCACGTGACCTCAGTACCTTAAGTACCCTCTCCTAGAATACACAGTGAGACAACGCACCCACTGATTGGCTCAGAGAAAGATTGGCACCCAATGCGTCCAACCGGACTATGTTCCAATGCCTGCCAAAGGTGACACGCACACCTATGGCCAAGCAGAACACAATACAGTCTAGCCAAACTGATACCATAATTTACTACCATTAACCCTAAAACCCACCTATGGTCTTAGGAACATTTAAATTGACAAAACATAGCACGTGCTCTTCAAGAGCCCGGCGCTACACACACACATATATATATATATATATATATATATTTATATATAGATAGATAGATAGATAGATAGATAGATAGATAGATAGATAGATAGATAGATAGATAGATTAAACATATATATATATTCATTATACTTCATCAGGAGGTACTACATGTTGATTTCGTAGTTGTTGTTTTTTTGCCTAGACAGCATGTTGCCACTCTTCCACTGTGTGACCTACCATATCACATGATTGCGCTTGACAAAGAAGATATGGCTGAGACATCCATGAGCAATTTAACATTATCATTCTGTAAGACTCCCTTCACAGCTACAGGTAGCACAAATATCTGCAAGAATGGTGGTAATGCTAAGCCACTGAATGACCAATGAGTAAACTGTTTTACAGGGCACCCATAGCTCCAAATTGTCCCTGATTTTGAGGGGCTGTCCCTGATTTGGAACAAATTCCCTCTGACCCTCTTTCCTCCTCATATGTCCCACATTTTGATATGATCTATATAGTTCTATATAAAAGTCACTATTTATCTTTTAAAAGTGTTTTTCAAAAAGAGCGCATGCATGGGATCTCGGACACAGACATGCTCTGAGAGATCCGGCCCAACGCAGCTATATAGAGCACGGCTAGTGGGACTGCGGCCACGGGAACAGCAGGGAAAGTTACCGGGGAAGGTAATGAATCGGCAGGCACAAGGCCAGCCAAAGCGGGGACAGCGCAAAGCTTTAAAATCCTATGGAGGGGCCGGTCCCTCCCACGAACGAAGGCCGCAATCCAAGATGGCGCCGGGACGCCAGGATACATGAGGTGGCCCGGCCTCCAGAGCAGAAGCATTCCGGCATGGAGGGGATAGAAGGACCCCCCTGGAGCCTCCCAGAGATCCATTCTCCTCACAATCCTCAGGGGACATGGAGGAGGATCAGCAGGGTGAGTCCCACTCACAACTCCCTTCCCCTGACACGGACGGAGACGCACAGGGGATGGCAGACTCCCCTGGCTCATCCGTGGACAAAAATATGGCTGAAATCACTGAGGCCATATCTAGCCAGCTCAGCCCTGCCACTATAGCACCCCAGCAGGCGTTCTACTCGGGGGATGCTGCGCTACTAGCCCGATTCTCCACTATGCTACAGCAGGAGCTTTCTAATGCATGCACTTTGATCACAACGGATCTTAAATGGGACATCCATAGCATTGGTGAGAGATTTGATATAGTGGAAGCTAAGGTTGATGGCACTGTTAAGAGGGTTAATCAGAATACCCACATGCTCACAAATCTCCAGGATAGGCTCGAGGAAGCCCTTACAAAAATTGAGGACTTAGAGAATCGCTCTTGCAGGTATATTGTACGCATACGCGGTTTACCCGAAACGCATTCAGATCTGGAGGGAGCCATGAAAGAGCTGATGAGAGAATTGATACCGGACATCGCCCCTCACCAAATGGAAATCGACCGCATCCACAGAGCCCTGACTGCCCCGAGATCTGACGGTTTACCTCGTGATGTTATAGTTAAACCGCATTATTACCGAGCAAAGGAGAAATTGATGCTTACAGCTTGTAACCGTCAGGACTTGACACTATGTGGGGCACCAATTCAACTGTTTACCGACCTTGCCCCCTCCACGGTGCAAAAGCGCAGGAATCTTAAACCCTTGCTACAACAACTTATCAACAAGCAAATAAGATACAGATGGGCATTTCCCTTCAGACTGTCTTTCACCTACAAAGGTAAATCCTACTCCTTTTTCACATTACCAGAAGGCAAAGATCTCCTATTTGAATTGGGGATCATCACAAGGGAATCTCCAGCTCCCTCCCCTTCGAATCAATCCCATCGCCCCCTCTCCCCGCTTTAGATGGATCAGAAACAGGCCCAAACCAGAAGTATCCCCCGGAAGACCTGACTATACGGTTAATCACTCTTCCCAACAACTAAAAGGAAAGCGCAAAGAAAGAGTGATACTACAACTTTGCCGAGATGGACAAATTTGAGTCCACCTTTGACTGTGCATTTACGCGTTCACCCTGGTAGCACAACCATAGTGCAGTTCCCTATTTTTCAGAATGTTTTTTTTTTTAAGCAGTTCCTTTGAAGCTAGTTTAATGCTACAATTTTAGTTTTTTCACCTGAAGCTCATTTTTTATTGTCATGATAGTGTGGTGCCGGCCCTGGCACGGGACCTGTTTTGGTCCCCCTAGGGGGCAGGCACCGGGGCGGGGGGAACCGATGGGGGGCCTGCCCACCCTGGTGTTGCGGCTCTCGGGGAAGGGAGGGCCCACACTGATAGCATTGAGCCTTAAGATTGTAAGTTACTGTGTCTGGGCCTACCCTGCTGGCCCGCTCTAGAGCTCAGGCCATTTTGGTTGGATCGGACATTCATGGCACTCTTTTGTAAGACTACGTTCCCTCCGAGGAGGGAGGTACCCTTGCTCATTCCGGGCAGGTTATTGTGTCCGGCAGGGATTATTTCCCACATAGTTATGCAATTTATACAAGTTACTAAGTATATACCTTTAGGCCAGAGGCCTTTGTACTTTACACTGATTAATCTTTTGTTTCTTTTCCTCCTCTTTTCTCCTCCTACCCCCTGCTAACCCCGAGCTGTGGTCCCATTCCCCACCCATACATGTTGGTCTTGGAGGTGGCGGCAGTGGGAGACCCATGTTTCTGAGGCCCCTTCTGCCAACACAGTGTCACAAGGTAAGAGTGCTCTGCCCTACCACGATGGCTAAGACATATTCTTCTGACTTCTCGGTGATCACCCACAATGTGCACGGCTTTAACTCCCCGGCTAAAAGAACTAAAGCCTTCTAATTCTACCATAGACAAAAAGCGGATATTCTGCTACTACAAGAGACCCACTTTTCTAGAACATTAGCCCCTAGCTATCTCAATACCAAATACTCACAGTTTTACTTAGCTAATGGGCCCAACTACAGGAAGAGGTAGCTATTAGTTTCTCTAGACGGACTCCATTTACGCCCATCACATTAGTGAAGGACATGGGAGGCAGATATATTATGGCAGTAGGACGCATTCATGATAAGATGGTCTCTTTTGTGTCTTACTATGCCCCGAACATGGGCCAGGTGGAATTCTTTAGCAAAATCTTGAGGATACTGATGCCCAAGGTTCAGGGACAGGTGATCATAGGGAGTGACATCAATATTTCGCTTGACAGAATTATGGACAAATCTAACCCTGCCAGACCTACTCTCAAAAGACCACCGACTGGGAGTAACAAGGTGGCGAAATTATTTCATCTTTATGATCTGATTGACGCATGGCACGAACACAACCCCACTGCTAGGGACTACACGCATTTTTCACAGGCGCACCGCACCTATTCCAGAATAGATCATTTACTGGTACGCACCCCTCTACTCCCATACCTGACATTGGTAAAAATATTATCTGCCCCCTGGTCAGATCACTCCCCAATTAAACTTTCAATGACAGGGCTTTGGTCCAAAGCCTCCCCGTCTCCGTGGCGTCTTAATGCTAGCCTGCTGAACGACCCAATATTGCACGCGGAAATCGAAAAAGAACTACTGGCTTACTTCAGCGTTAATAAATCTTCAGACACGTCACCCACGATAAATTGGGCAGCCCGCAAAGCCTCGATTAGGGGCAAGTTCATACAAATAGGGGCCAGACTGAAACAGACCCGAGAACACACTATTCAGCAATTAGAGACTAACTTAGACTGGTTTATGCAAGAACAACATGCAAACCCACAGCACGACATAAGGCATAAAATAGATGACGCTAGACTGGAGTTGAACTTAAGCTTGACTACTCAGGCAGAAAAACATATTAGCTGGTCTAAGCATAGGTTTTATACTATGGGAGACAAGCCAACCACAATGTTAGCCAGGAAACTAGTCCCCTGACCTTATACGCCCACACTACCTAAACTGAGGCTCTCCACAGGTCACCCCACTCAAAATCCCGAACTCATACTGAAAGAATTTCACAGTTTCTACTCCAGACTATATGGCCCACAAGCTAAATATGACCCGCACAAGGCAGAAGAATTCTTCCGCAACACCCCATTGCCCAAGCTGACACGAGCCCATATTGACTTGATGGACGAAGACTTTACAGAACTAGAGATCAAAATGGCAATCAAATCCATACACCCTTCCAAGGCCCCAGGACTGGATGGCTTCACGGGTCACTATTATAGGAAGTATCAGGATATATTGATTCCTCACCTGTGCTCTTATTTTAATGATCTTAGGCGAGGAAACAAGATACCTCATCACGAAAATGTAGCATATCTTAATGTCATACGGAAACCAGATAAGGATCATGGGGACTGCGTGAATTATCGCCCGATTTCTTTGATAAATACGGACTTAAAAATTTTAACTAAAGTTTTAGCACTTAGATTAAATACCTTCCTCTTGAACTATATTCATCCCGACCAGGCTGGCTTTGTTCCAAACAGGCAGACATCCGACCAAACCCGTAGAATAATAAATCTCATTACAGCAGTACAATCGGACTGGGACTGTAAGGGCCCTAGAAGGGGTATGTTGCTTTCGTTGGACATCCAAAAAGCATTTGATTCCCTCTCTTGGGAGTACCTGTTCGACGTGTTACATAGATATGGCTTCGGGGAGCACTTTCTAACTCTTCTCAGAGCACTATATGACACCCCGTTGGCATCATTGATGCTTTGGGGATACTCCTCTCAGCCTTTCCCCATTAGAAGAGGCACAAGACAGGGATGCCCACTGTCCCCGCTACTGTTCGTTCTCGCAATGGAACCCCTAGCTATCAGGATCCGGAAATGCCAGGATATTAAGGGGATCACTTGCGGGGACAGGGAGCATAAATGACTACTCTTCGCTGATGACCTATTACTAACGCTGACATCGCCAATTACTTCCCTCCCTAACTTGCATGCGATATTGCAACCCTTTTCTGAAATCTCAGGGCTAAAAATTAATCAGACTAAATCCAGAGCACTCAATCTTTCGTTATCGGGCACCACACAGCAAGCTCTAGAGCGGTCATATAAATTCAAATGGGAAACTGAGGCATTGCCATACCTTGGTATCCATTTAACCCCGACAATTCAGACGCTGTATAGAAAAAACTATCCCCCACTTTTTAAGAAAATAACTGAGGACCTAGCGAAATGGCAGATCCACCCCCATCGTGGTTCAGCAGACTACACTCCATTAAAATGAACGTGTTGCCTAGAATATTATATTTGTTTCGCACCCTACCGGTGGCATTGGTACGAAGGGATCTTCAGTCGCTTCAAAATGGAATTCTCCGGTTCATTTGGGGATATAAGAGGCCCAGGGTGAACAGAAGTACGATGTACACTCTAAAAAGGAATGGAGGGTTGGGCCCACCTGACCTACAGAAATTTTTCCATGCGGCTCAGCTGGCCCACCTCTCCAGGTACCACTCTCACCAACCACATGCTATATGGATGGCCATGGAATCATATTCCTGTCGTCCAGAGGAGATCTCACAGATCATGTGGCTTCCAATGAAAGACAGGCCACTTATTCTGTGTCCCACCCTCTCCCTAGCGTTGGCAATATGGGACAGGTTGTCAAGACTACACAAATTTAAATCGCCTCACAATCCACTAGCACCATTATTAAACAATAGGGAGTTCACCCCGGGCCTCTCTCCTCAACAATTTGGTTGGTGGACAAATAAAGGTTTATTACGTATTGCTGATCTGTGTGACCATAGGGGTATGCTTTCCAAACGTACTTTAACTCGATATGCTGCCTACAGAGAAGTATAGGTATGCCCAACTGCACCATTATGTGCTGGCCGTAGCTCGCAGGGGGGACTTAATGACCCTAACTCCTTTGGAGCAGCTATGTAGACAACACAATAAAATTAGGGGACTCTTATCTGCTATATATATAATACTAAAGGGTGCCATGAGGAAACTGAACTATGTGATCCAATGGGAACAGGACCTTCAAGAAACTTTTGAACTAGAAGACTGTCATGCAATCTCTGAGACGGCATATCGATCACTTATTAACACCTCTGTGATAGAGGCTAACTATAAGGTTCTGCTGAGGTGGTACATGGTCCCGGCCAGATTGGCCACCTTTGTACCAGGGGCTACGTCCCAATGTTTTAGGGGTTGTGGCCAGGTGAGGTCCACCTATTATATTTGGTGGACATGCCCTAAAGTTCGAAGATTCTGGATTAGAGTGTATAACTTTGTTTACACACTCACTGGCTTGAACCTGACTAAATCAGCTAAATAAGCCCTCTTGGGTGGCAGGGTGGTGGAGCCCTCTAATTCCCAAATGAGTCTCCTTACCTTTATATTTATATCTGCTAAAATCACCATAGCAAGAAACTGGAGATCCGCCGCCCTGCCGATTGCACAGCTCAAACATAAAATGTCATGGTTGATGATAAATGAGCGGTTGTCAGCACTGTCACAGGACAAGTTGTTCCATAAAATATGGGACCCGTGGATTGCTTACCTGACTAATGACCCCAGGACACATATTGCGTAACTGTATTTTAGCGGTATGGGCCTTGCACAACGGGGCCACAGCTCCTCTAACCCCCCCCCCCACCCTTCCCCATCCCTCTCCCTTCTATGCTCCTTCTTATTATTTTCCCTTCCCCTTCTTGTTTGCATCACTACTCATCTCTTATTGGGTTAAATCGCAGCATGATCAGTTACAATGTTGGATATTACTTCTTGGCAGGTTAAAACCTGCTCGGAGGAGGGTGGTCGGCTATCGCCCGGGGGGGAGCCTAGGGCCACCCTTGGAGGGAGGGGGGGTGGGGTCTTCCTGGCGGGCGGAGGAATTCAAAGTGTAGATTATTGATGTTTTACTCCATGTTGGAGTTATGAATCAAAGTTGAACACAGACTGGTAGTCATCACTAACCCCGCAGGATAACTGTAATAGGCGCTGGATAGAACTGTAGAACTTGATATGTTCCTGAAAGAGTGTCTTAGGAAATGACCAGCGGACAACTGATTTGTGCACTGAACTTGTTGTACTAATGTACCGAAAAGATGAGAACTTTGTTTGTTTTGTATTGTAAACCCACAATAAAAACTATTGAAACATAAAAAGTGTTTTTCCAGTGCTAAAACTTTCATCCAATTTCTAAATGGCTGCATTTATAAATTTCAAAAGCCAGTATAAAGGAATAGTAGTGGTAGATAAAAGCACTTGTGGGTTTAACTAATCTTTTTTTTGTATAGGTTTTTCTTGTCAAGGGGTCAAGGGGTGTGTCCTATGCCTACATACCTTTGCTAATGGTGTCCCTCATTCCTATCTTAAAAAGTTGAGCGGTATGGGCACCTGCCATCAGACCTGGGGCCAGCAGCATATCCAGCATCCAGGGTGGATATTTTTAAACACCCCCATGCATCAAAATTATACTCAGTAATAAGCATGAAATTAAATATCATACATGCTGGAGGTGGGAGTAGAACTAGGTGATGGAGAAGCAGATTTAAGTATGGTTGCAACTTTATTCAGAGGTACTGAACTTAGCATATCAATTCATCTGACATGCCAGAGCTCAGATACGCTCTCTCCTGCAAAGTTGCCAATATTTGAAAATAGGAGGTTGAAGGCATCAAGAATGAGGTGGCAAGCACTGCTCAGCATCACTTGGAGGCATGGCCCTTAATGTATGTGGATGTCATTTTACAGTGTATCATTTGTGGTGTGGGAGTGAAATAAGCCCAGCTTTGTGCCATTAGCATTAAGAGTAACTCTCACCATTTGTATTAGTGGCATTAAATGGCTGCAATTATTCTATCTTCATTGATGGTCATTTATTGGAGGTCAGTGGGTGTCAGCTTACATATTACATTACACATTACACCAACTTCAACCACATCCATATTTAGTAACACATCCCATTCTTTATAAAAGATGCCAAAGGTTGTTTCAGATCATTTAGCATCCTAGCAGTGCTTTTGAACTCCCCTGCTGCACATTGCTGCAACTCTTCTCCATTAAGTACAGGGGGTCCCCGGGTTACAAACAAGATAGGGACTGTAGGTTTGTTCTTAAGTTGAATCTGTTTGTAAGTCGGAACAGGTTTTTAAGTGTAGCTCCAGACAAAAAATCTATTTTTAAGCTTTTTGGATAACATAGGGAAGGGTTATCACCCCTGTAACATTTGTTTAGCTGTATGTGCCCTGTACAGAAGACTTCACCTCACTTTCTGTCCCAATGATAATTGTATTTTGAAAATTTTGGGGAAACAAGGATTGGTGATAAAGCATCAGTGGAGACACCTTTTTCCCATATTAACTCTTACAGGAGATAATTTCCCTTCCTAGAGGTAGATTTCCTCTCACTTCCTGTTATCTCCCTCCGTTTGTAAGTAGGAGTCGTTTGTAAGTCGGATGTTTGTAAGTAGGGGACCCCCTGTACCTGGATATATCTCTTCTCTCTTTTCTTCTAGAATATTTTGAACCCTATTAAAAAAATCTATGCCATTCATACTTATGGAGTTATCATGTTATGTAATGGCATTTTACTTTATTGATGGAATTGCACAAGCCCTTGAAATCTTGTGGCAAAGTCGATAGCTAAATGTACAAGTGGTACAGTCAATGGATCTTCATGTGCACCAAGAATACACAATGGGGGTAATAAATAATTTCAGCCTCTTCTTAATCAATTTTGAAAAGATCAACACCATAAAAAATTGTGAAAATAAACAGAATACAAAAAACAAAACGTAAATTGCTTGAAAGCTTTGTACATCCAAGCAGGCCGTGTGATTACAGTAGAATGATCATTTTTATAAAATAAAACTAAATTCAGGTTAATGCAGTATGCACCATAGATGGTATCACTGATTCATATTTTTAGCATGCACTTGTCTACTTTGGTATGTATATGTGTTTCAAAAAATAGATTAACATACATAACACTGAGAAATTCAGTCTCTTGAATTTTTTAATCCCCTCTCCCTCTTATTAATTGACTACATTTAAAGGTCGAGAAACAGCAGAATGGTATACTCTGCCCTTTCAATATGTCAACACTACATAAAATATGGCATTGTTTCAATAAGTCGATGTGATGATTACTTACACAATCATTCCATTGTGAAATATTTCATTGTATCAACATACATCATTTTCTTACCTACCAATATTAAAAAGCTCTGCCCCCATTCTACCCACAATCATGCAAACCACATGGATTTTGGTAAACCCATTGCACTAGGTGGCTAAAGATAAACATCAGTCTCAATTCACCTAGATGCGAATCCCATTGAAGTTTATAAAGATGCATGTTTGTTAGTTGATTCTGCCCATTTTTATGGCTAATAGGCAAGCTACTGTCCAAACTGGGAAGCTGGCTACTGCCATGTGGGACATGTACCAATGCAAAATTAAATAAGTAAATACCATACAGCAGGGAGGGTGTCTTTTCATGTTGTTTCAAGGGCAACCTTGAAAATACATGATTCCTTTAAATAATATGTTATGGGGATGCCATAAGCTGTATGTGGTGTTATAAAAAAAAAATACGATTTTCACATACAGTTGCAGTAATAACATACACCTGCAGCAAATATTTGGCTTAGATTTTTTTTTAGCTTGGCTTACATACAGCAGCTGCATCTGAATCTAAATCATTTCAATTTGGGAAAAAAAGGCTTTTTCAGGTAGTTTGGCAGACATATGTTATTGCATCACACATTAATAGACCTGATTAGACCATTAGATAGAAATTAACCAGTAGTTCTCTGTGGCTGTTCCAGTTTTTTTCTGACGAAAAATGTCCCTACTGTAATAACAATTACTTTTATTATTCTCATATTGTGTAAAGTTCAACCCTGGGGGGAAAGCATTTAGTCTGTCCCCAAAATGCAAAAAAAATGTAGACACAATATTACTGAGATAAAACACAATTTTATTACATAAAAAACATAAAATGCAAAAGGTTAAAACAGAGGTAATCATGCTGTAAACAGAAAAGCACCTCCAGAAAATATCACTTCCCCAAGGATACCCCACATTTACATCATACAACTATAACTAACAATATGAATTCATTATTTTTTGCTGGGTGGGGGGGTTGTCCAGACGGGGAAAGATAACCCCGTTTTATCAGGAGGAACAGAATGAGAATGTGGTGCCCCCTTTCTTTTTGCCATATGATATGTCACCTCCTGAAAACCTCTTTTAACACTTCCAAAGCCCACCGCGCCACATCTGTGTGCATTACTCACAGTAGCACTGTGCTCCTATTCACTTCAATGGGTTGCGTTTGTCAAATGTGACATGTTTTATAAATTTTACCGTGCTGATGATTTGCGGCTTGGCATTTGGGGGTTGGTAAAATGCAGGTCAACCACCTGTTATGACCGCCGGTTGGCTGCACTTGTAAACAAGACCTTCGCAGAATTTTTTTCTGTACATGATCTTAGTCAATTAATATGTTGTGAAAACGAAATTCAATATTAAATACAGACAAGCAGAATGTAAGTGGAACACTTACCCATGTAAGGCTTTGTCCCTGCCATGGATGAAGCTTTCTCTGATCCTTTTAAAATTGTTGCAATATTAAAATCTGTAATGTGCACATGACCTGGAATGATAGAGAACACACATGTTTAGAAACCAGGAAAGTGAAAATAGAAGCAATGCCTTTTGTTAGCTTACTGAATTCATTCTGTAGTACAAACTTTTGAGATCACTTAATTCTCTTTACAAGGAATGATGTCATCACTATTCTGAGCAGTGCTAATCCTGTATTATTATGATAGAACATCAGGTACAAATGTAGAAAGACAAATTCAACACATCTTTTTCTCTTTCCATTGCTTTGTATTATCATAGAGCTCACAGGGCTGGTACACAAACTCTTAAACCGCCTATAGATGGGTCAAAATTTGGTCGATTCAAGGGGGACTGTCCCCCTAATCCATGTGTGGCACTGCAGTTGAACAGAAGTTGATCTACTGATCGCTCTGTTGGAAAAAGCCACTTGATCAGAAGCTACAGCCAATGGCTGCAGCTGCTGATCTGTGTATTCTGACAGCGGTGTCCTCTCCCTGCTGTCAGAATACAATGGTGCAGCAGGGAAGATTCCCCCATCCAGCTCGAATGTGTGGATGGTGGAATCAGTTCTGTTTTTTTCCTTGTTGATAGGTAGATGTGAACTGCATTGACTGCATCCACACACACATCTACAGTACACTGCAACACATGTAAAGGAATGTGCACTGCAGAGCATGGACACATATGCTGTGTGTTGGTTTGCACTTATAGAACTGGGCAAGCAGTTTTTTGTGCATTGAGCTGCGTTGGCAGATCATTCATTTTGGCTAACTTACACCAAGTTCTTTAACACAAGAAAGTGCAAACATGCATTGTATTACAATGTGAAGGAGCCCTTAAAGTAGAAGTTCAGCTTAAAACGAACTAACTCTAAATCTACTCGCAACAACATTCTATGGCTAACATATCTTGCCCATATACCAGGAACTAACACACACATGGACAGGTGTGTCCAGCATTCCAGGACACAGAACATTGCCTGGGATACACAAAGACCTCTCTCCAAAGTGGCTCCCCATCCTCCACCTACCCATTAAACATTGCATGAATTTGCAAATTAAGAAAAACAGATGCGGGTCATTCATTACATCTCTAGCCACAAAATTTACAAATGTCTCCATTGGGAAGATTTGCCAGTGGGGGAAAAAATGTAAGGGTTCTCCCCAAAAGAAGATGTGAGGGAACAATTCAGAGGAATTTCCCTGACTTTGGGAGATTTCCTCTATCTTCCTGTTGCTTTTCTGAGATAAAAAGTACAGGGAGATTTCCCCAATAGCAATAGTACAAAGACAGAAAACTGAACCTGACAAGGGTTTGAACCCTTACCTACTCTATAAAAAAGGCTATATGTACACTTTAAAGTGATTGTAAAGGCAGAATGTTTTTTTTTTATCTTAATGCATCTATTCATTAAGATAAAAATCCTTCTGTGTGCAGCAGCCCCCCTAATAATTACCTGAGACCATCTTGATCCAGTGATGTTGCACGAGAGACTCGGCTCTCCTTCCTGATTGGCTGAGACATCAAACAGCAATCAAAGTCGGTGAGCCAATGATAAAATAGAGGGGGCGGGGCTGGGCCACGGCTTCATGTCTGAATGGACAAACAGAGCAACGGCTTGGCTCCGGTGCCCACATAGCAAGCTGCTTGCTGTGGGGGCACTCGGCAGTAGGGAGGGGCCAGAAGCACCGAAGAGGGACCCGAGAAGAGGAGGATCTGGGTTTCTCTGTGAAAAACCACAGCAGAGAGCAGGTAAGTATAGCATGTTTGTTATTCTTAAATGAAAAAAACAAAAACAAGACTTTTAGTATCACTTTAAATAAGGAACATTAAAGTGTTTGTTACCTAAACATTTCATATTCCTGATATGTGCCTTCTGTACCATGTACTTGTATGAAGATGTATCCTGCTCTCTTTGTATTGCTTCCTTTATGTGAAATCCCTGGTGTTCCTGCCAGTCCCTCTGCTTTCCTGTTAAAAACTGACCACGCTAGGCAGGAGAGCACACCATGGTCAGTTCTCTCGCTATGCTGGGACCTCGTGTGCTTCTCCAATGTTCAGACTTGTCCTGACACACCATCGCTGCACAGCCATTCGCTTGGAGGCTCAGTGTGCTGCTGCTTCTCCTCCCCCAGTTCTTTTGCAGCTGAGAACAGAGGGAAGGTATTTGTAATCTTTTTTTTTTATATCTATACAAAAATGTTTTGACTTTTATTTATATTTTAAGCTGAATGGTTTGTTTTGCAAGGTAAACTAGATAGCAACATGTTGCAAACTGTGATAATGTGAGCAAATATATTTTGTCTCTGCCTATTGGTAAACAGCTAAGAAAATTATGGAGTTATGTCCCTCAACCTCAACCAGTTGATAACTGGTTAAACAAAAAAAACACTAATGACATTTAAGCATGGTGATGACCCACTGACTATTTGACTCTCCGTTTTTCTCTGGAGATTGAACCGTAATGTGGTTTATGTCTCTCTCTAGGTAAACCTTTATACATTCTGCTGGGCTTCACACCTCATTAGCGAGAACAGTAAATCAAGAAGATTCTACACATGACTGAGCAGCCAGAAATAGGGTCAGTGTGTGGAGACAGACTTTAGAAATAGTGAAATATTAAAATCCGCATCTCCAACAACAGAGCCAGAAAACCTTTGGAAATAATGCCTCAGGTCAGAGAGACTGCCCTCTTGTACATTAATGAGCCATTAGTATTTCTTTCAGATACTTAATGCTGGGAAATATAGCGGTGCCGGCCAACAGGAGCACTGGCTCTGAATTACAGATTACAAAAATGTGCAGTCATTCATAATAAA
Organism: Lithobates pipiens; assembly: GCF_037356315.1. Classification (NCBI taxonomy): domain Eukaryota; kingdom Metazoa; phylum Chordata; class Amphibia; order Anura; family Ranidae; genus Lithobates; species Lithobates pipiens. The sequence continues at coordinate 458,738,959 of NW_027507718.1, read as the reverse complement.
ATCCCTGACACAATGGATAGTAAAGAACTGATAATAGGGCTATCATTGGGCACTGGAACAGAGTTCAGGGTGAAAGCACTGCACCGGCAGATTTCATCACCAGGAATTAAAGCAGTTCTCACTAATATAATATAATATAATATAATATAATATAATATCATATCAGTATGAGGTATGGGGGGGGGGGGGGACTATAGACTCCTGTAATCCAAAAACACAATGTAACCTTGAAATTATTTCCAGGTCCTAGGGAACCCCTGCTAAAAAATGTATCTATCGTTAATGTTATATTAGTGTGATATATATAGAAAGTACAGGAAAAAACAAAATAGCAAAGAATTTGCTGGAACTAGATGATTTGACATAAGGGTGTGGAATACCATTATACGCTAGATAACACAATTATTATTAATACTAGTCATTAAAATGAATATTAATACTACTAATAATAATGGTCATAAAAGAAACAAAACATGAAAAATCTTAGTGTACCTTTATACTAGTGGTCAGTGGAAACATGCCCCCTTACATATGAGGTCCCTTGAAAAGCGCCCCCTTACATTGGTAGTCAATGTAGAAGTGCCCTCTTATTTTCCTAGTCATTGGAGGCATGTCCCCTTACTTTACTGGTCATTGTAGAGGTGCCCCCTTACTTTACTGGTCATTGTAGAAATGCCCTCTTACTTTACTGGTCATTGTAGAAGTGCCCCCTTACTTTACTGGTCATTGTAGAAGTGCCCTCTTACTATGTTATGCATGGTAGAGCATGGGGCTGGTCTGGCGCTACCTACGTCAATGCATTTTGCAAACACGTGACTGCGCGCTTCTTAAAACATAGGTTATCACAATCATTTTAAAGAAATAAGTGTCCAATCAGCATCTACTATGTCAAGATACAATTTGAAGGCCATCTTGTGGAGACAGAACATATTGCATTGGTTAAAAATACAAGAGAGAAAAGGTAAGATAGAAAATAGAGTAGTACAAGGGTTTTACATAATAAACATAATTTTTCCATCGATTACAATCATCATAATGAGGCTTTGCGTGGAAAAGGTTTACATTTTTAATTTACGGTATTGCTTGCTTGTTTAGATAGATGAATTTAATTAAAGTTAAATTTTCAATTATTAGGTTAGTAGATAGATGAGGCCAATAGACTTCAGATTTACCTGCAGTTAGTGGCCGTGTTATGGCTCAAGGAAAACCTTGAGACTTATTTCATTGTTCAACCTGTTAGGTTGTAAAGTGTTAAGCCTAAAAATATAGGATATTTCCTTTCTTAGCAGAACAGTGTTAAACAGTGTCAAAGTCACCTCTGCGGGCTGACAGGTTGAGGGCAAAAAATCCCTTAAACCTCAGACCTGAGGGTTTACCATCATGGCACAATAAGAAATGTTGTGCCACTGGTGTCTCCTCATTCAGTCTTATGCTTTTGAGGTGTTCACTGATCCTGATTCAGAGTTGACGTTTTGTCTTGCCAACATATAATTAAAAAAAAAAATTTACGCAGCACTTGAGAATATAGAGTACCTGTGTAGTGGCACAGTTGATAAAATATTGAATCTCAAATTCATGTTTTCTTTCAGAGTCAGTGAACACCCCTGAGCGCTCGGCATAACACATTCCGCAGTGGCCACAGGGATACATTCCCTTAAGTCTGGGCATATCAGTAAGCCAGTTCCTGTTCTGCATTCTGACAAATTCAGATTGGCGCAGTGGATCATCTAAATTTCTAGCCCGCTTTGCTACCATATGTGGCCTAGAGCCCACAATATGCTCCATGCTACTCGGTCTGGTCAGAACATACTAGTGATCCTGTAAAATGGAATCTGGATCCATCGGGCACCATATTGCATTATTAGTCTAACAGGTCCCTCTGTTTCACTAGTGGCTGGTCAGCAGGAGGCCCATCCTTGTTTTACGTCCTGCAATTTTCCTGGCCCGCCTCAGGATGCGGTGGGAGTAGCCTCTCTCCCTGAATCGCCCATATAGCATATCAGACTTGAGTTGGTAGTCTTCCTCGTGGAGCAGTTCCTGCATATTCCCAGGTACTGACCCACTGGGATGCCTTTAATAAGCATTCTGGGGTGTTATCTGCTGTCTTTTTTCTATAATTTTTGGTTAGCACTCTACCATTTTCCAGTCCAATGGAGAGATCAAGAAATGAGATCTCATGGAGTCTGCCACAAAGGTAAGATGTATGTTCCTGGGAGTTAAGGCCCAATTCATCCATGAATGCCATCAATTCAGTGGTGGAACCATCCCATACCATCAAGATGTCATCAATGTACCTTAGCCAGGTGCGAGCATGACCCAGGTACATCGACAACCTGTAGACTACCTCCTCCTCCCACCATAGAAGTGCCACATCATTTTTGGTAATTATTTTCAAGAAATTGGAAATAATTATGTTTTAAAGCCAGGTCCAGAAGTTCAATGATAAAGTCATTTTGTGTACCCATAGTGGGGTATTTTTTCTCTAAAAAGTGAAACACTGCAGACATACCCCACTCATGTGGTATAGATGTATATAACACCACTACATCAATTCCCACCAGGAGAACCCCCCAGTGAAGGCCAAGTCCTCAATTTTATTGAGCACATCCCCGGTGTCACGTACATATGAGGGTAAGGTATTCACAAGGTCCTTTATAAGGGAATCAATATATTTTCCAACCCTCTCGAGTGGGCCCCTAATTGCAGAGACAACTGGCCACCCCGGGGGTCCTCCTGGTTTTTATGGATCTTGGCACTGATGTAGAACGTAGGGGTATTAAAGTCATCAACCTTTAGAGAGTTAGTTGAACTCTTTCTTGGTAATTATGTCTGCCTCAAGTACCCAAGATAGCTTATCATTTATATGGGACACTAGTGATTGAAAAGGGTTTGAGTCTAATTTACTGTAGGTAGAGCTATCGGATAGCAGGCGGCGTACCTGTCAGAAACCATGAAATCAAACTGAGACAGAAGTAAAATTAAAAGTTAAATCACACTTGTTTAATAATAAAAGTTAATAGAACAAGCGTAGTCAAAATATAGCCAGAGTTCAGAAACCAGAATGGATAGTAAGACAAGCCAAATATCAGGGAGCCGGAGATGAGCGTAGTAAAACAGTAAGCAGGATATAGAACTAGAAGGGATGTCAGCCAAGCAAGTCTTTTAACAGGAATTCAGGAGAGTGTCTCTGTGATGTTGACTAAGGTGAAGGCAGAGATCCTCTGGGCTGGACAGCTTAAGTAGGTAGGGCTGATGAGCAGGATATCAACAGCTGAGGAACTGTGGAGAGATAGGATCTGGCAATTAGCTGACAGCTGAGTGGCAAGCTCAGAGAAGGAAGGGCTGAGCCCAGCCCTGACAGTACCCCCCCCCCCAGTACCCCCCCTCAACGACCCCTCCCCCTCAGAGGACCACCAGGCTTGAGGGGAAAACGTCTATGGAAATCACGGAGGAGGGGAGGCGCATGTACATCCGAGGATGAGACCCAAGAGCGTTCCTCCGGACTGCACCCTTTCCAATGCACCAGGTACCGTATGAACCCACGGAACCTATAGGAGTCAACAATGGACTGTGTTTCATACTCCTCATGGTTCTAAACCTGTACAGGGCGAGGACGTGGCACCGAGGTGGTAAAGATGTTTTAATAAGGAGACATGAAATACATTTGAAATACGCATATTAGAAGGAAGGTCTAATGCGTAAGCCACTTGAGTAGCCCATGTCAGCCCTTGTACACACGGTTGGAAATTCCGACAGAAAAAGTCCGACCAGACCGTGTTGTCGGATAATCCGACCGTGTGTGGGCTCCATCTGACTTTTTCCGTCGGAATGTCCGACCAACAAAATTTTCCGACAACATGATCTGATCGGACCTTGTCCGATCGTTTGTACAGAATTCCGATCAGACAAAGTGCCACACATGCTCAGATCAAAGATCGAGAGCAAAGTTATTGGCTACTCGGCTGAACGTGGTCCTGTCGAAATGAACGAACGTCATCACGTTCCGAACGATCAGATTTTCAGACAACTTTGTCCGACTGTGTGAATGCAACACCAGTTTTGTACAAAATCCGTCTGAAAAAATCTGACGGATTTTGTTGTTGGAATGTCCGACCGTGTGTACAAGGGCTCAGAGAAAGATCTCCCAAGCAAAAATGGAAGCCAGTTCCTTAGAAGTGGGCAACTTATTTAGTGGAATACAATGACACATCTTTGAGAACCGGTCAACTACCATAAGGATTAACTGTGTTGCCCTGGGAGTTGGGTAACTCAATGAAATCCATAGACAGGTGTGTCCAGGGCCTCTCTTCATTGGATATGGGTTGTAGGAGGCCCACCAGATGGTTTTGTGGAGTCTTACTCTGAGCACACACGGAACCGGCAGATATGAAGTCGGCTACATCAGCACGTAGACCAGGCCACCAGAATTGTTGGGAAATGGCCCAAAAGAGTTGATTCTTCCCAGGGAGAATGGTAAGTCTGGAACACGGCAGTACGGAGACTCTCTGGGACAAAGCAGCTGTCACAAGGTTTCTCAGAAGGAGCATGGACCTGGGCGGCAAGAATTTTGTCACCCAAAGGAGAAGTGAGACTGGTGTGAACCGTAGCCGGAATACGATCAGGAAGAATCACAGGAACCGGAATTGACTCCAACTTGGAAGTGGAGGAAGATTGTTGTGACAAGGCATCAGCCGTTACAGTCTTAGTACCGGGTAAGAATGAGACAATGTAATTGAAACTTGACAAGAAAAGAGCCCATTGTGCCCTTCTGGGATAGAGGCGTTTAGCCTCAGACAAGAATATGAGATTCTTATGGTCAGTAAGAATGAGAACCGGCAAAGTTGTACCTTCGAGGAGATGTTTCCATTATTTCAGGGCTAAAATGATCGCCAAAAACTCTCTGTCACCAATCTCGTAATTGCACTCCACAGGTGACAATTTCTTGGAAAAGGAGACAGAAGGGCACCAACACCAGTTTCAGAAGCATCAACCTCAAGGATAAAAAGTAACGTAGGATCAGGATGTGCCAACACAGGAGCAGAAACAAAGACTCACAAAGGCCTTAACAGACTCCGGAGACTAACTCTGTGGGTTACCGTCCTTTCTGGCCATATCAGTCAGGGGCTTGATAAGAGATGAGAAGTTAAGAAAAAACTGATAATAGTTGGCAAAGCCCAGGAAACACTGCAGAGGATGAAAACCTACGGGTCGGGACCACTGTAGGACTGCTGAAAGTAACTCTGGGTCCATCGAAAAACCAGCAGTGGAAATTACATAACCCAGGAATTTAACCTGTTCATGATGGAACTCGCACTTCTCCAATTTACAATAGAGATTGTTCTCTCTTCGTTTCTGAAGCAGACAGACATCTGTGTGGTGGCTCTCCAGAGACTTGGAAAATATGAGGATATAATTGAGATAAACCACCACACATAACTGCAACAAATCTCAGAGGACATCGTTAATGAATTCCTGGAAAACTGCCGGGGCATTACAAAGGCCAAAAGGCACTACAAGGTATTCATAATGGCCTGTTCTGGTATTAAACATAGTTTTCCACTCGTTGCCCTCCTTAATCCTCATGAGATTGTATGCCCCTCTTAGTCAAGTTTTGTGAAAACTGCTGCTCCCTTGAGGCGGTCAAATAACTCCGTAATCAACAGGATCGGATAGGCATTCTTATTCCTGAAATAATTGAGACCCCTATAATCAATACAAGATCTCAGTTTACCACTCTTCTACTTCACGGAAAAGAAACCAGCACCAGCAGGGGATGAGGATTTGCGGATGAAAGACCAACAAAAGGGTAAAACCGGCCATGAGGGGGTATGGCACCAGGTTGAAGATTAATTGCGTAATCATATAGCTGGTGTGGAGGCAAACTATTGGCTTGACCTTTGTCAAAGACATCACTAAAATCGAGGTACACCTCGAGTCGGGAGTAGATTGAAGAAGTGCAGAGTACCCTGGCTACCAACTGCAACCATGTCTTACTGCATTGTGACGACCAGGAGAGAACTCCAGTATGGAGCCAATCAAAAGAAGGGTTGTTCCTCTGTAACCAGGCATAACCAATAACCAGTGGAAACCTAGGTGAGGAAATAACTTGGAATTGGAAATGGTATTAACTCATGGTGAAGAGCCCCTACGGCCATGGATAACGGAACCGTCTCATGAGTCACATGGGCAGGCTGTAGAGGTCTCCTGTCAAGAGCCTCAATGGCAAATGGAGTATCATGCAACTGCAGTGGAATCGAGTACTTAGATAGAAAGGCAGCATCAATGAATAGGCCTACAGCCCCAGAGTCGATTAGAGCCTGTATCTCGATGGACGACTCAGCCCAAGAAAGGGTGACCGAAACCAGGGGCTTATCCTTCTAGATAACTGGGGGTGAAACAACACCACTTAATGTCTGACCATGACAGGACCTCAAGGTTCGGGCATTCCCTGGACGGTGTCGGACAAGACTTCAACAAATGACCTCAACAAATGACCTGCCTGGCCAGAATAAAGGCACAATCTCTCCCTCCTCCTAAAGGTTCTCTCATCCGCAGAGAGATGCGTGAAGCCCGAGTGCATGGGTTCATCTTCACTGACCGACACGGTATCAGGAGGCATGGGAGGTGAGAGAGGCACGTGTAGGCCTGCAAAGATAGAAGGCAAACGTACAGGAGACTTCCACAAGCGCTCCTTAAAAGAGAGTCTCTCTCTGAGTCTGGAGTCAATGAGAATGGCAAACATGATCAGCTTCTCCAGGTCAGTGGGTATATCTTGGGCTGCTATCTAATCCTTGATGGAATCCGAGAGACCATGAGAAAAAGTAGCCATGAGGTCCTCATTGTTCCAAGCAACCTCTGCTGCCAAAGTACAGAATTCAATGGTGTAGTTGGCAAAAATTCTCGTACTCTGTTTGATGGCAATTGGCAGCAGAAGCATAGCATGCGGGAACATCAAATACCCTTATAAAAGAGGCCACAAACTATGGGTAACTCAAGACAATAGGTTTTTGTGTCTCCCATAGAGGGTTTGCCCAGGCCAAAGCTCTCTCAGAAAGCACAAAACCTTCTTTGCTTCTGTCCGTGAGAAATGCATGGGGCAGCATCTCAATGTATAGCTCAACCTGGTTGAGAAACCCTCTGCATTGGACTGGATTGCCCCCAAATTGCTGGGGAAGTGGAGCGAAACCAGACATACCTCTCACAGAGGTAATACTCGAGGCGGGTGCCTGCACAGAGACTCGACAGGGACAGCCTGCAACAGAGGTTGTACCAGAGCAGCCACAGTGGGTGATTCCAGGTGAGCCGTGCGACTCAGGAGCATTTGTAATGCCATGGCAAACTGATCCATGCGGTGATCTTGCTTATCCAATCTGGAAAAAATATTACCAACAAGTGGACTGACTGTATCTTCTGAATTCAAGGCATTCGCCTACTGTCAGAAACCATGAAATCAGACCGAGACAGAAGTACGGTTAAATCACACTTATTTAATAATAAAAGTAAATAGAACAAACATAGTCAAAATATAGCCAAAGTTCAGGAACCGGGATGGATAGTCAGACAAGCCAAATGTCAGGGAGCTGGAGATGAGCGTAGTAAAACAGCAAGCAGGATCTGGAACCAGAAGGGATGTCAGCCAAGCAAGTCTTTTAACAGGAATGCAGGAGAGCATCTCTGTGATTTTGACTAAGGTGAAGGCAGAGATCCTCTGGGCTGGATGGCTTAAGTAGGCAGGGCTGACAAGCAGGATATCATCAACAGCTGAGTAACTGTGGAGAGATAGGAGCTGGCAATTATCTGACAGCTGAGCGGCTAGCTCAGAGAAGGAAAGGCTGAGCCCAGCCCTGACAGTACCTCCCTCTCATATCTGTCAGCTGATAGGAGTACCACATTGACTCCTTTATCACTTGGTTTAATAACAACCCACTCAGCATTTTAAAGTTCTGTTACGGCTTGACGTTCCTGTGGTGTGAGATTATCACTACTTATCACTGCCCAGTTGACCTTTTTGAGGTCTTCCTGGACAAGCTAGAGGAAAACACCCAGCCACTTATTTTTATGAAATTGGGGCATAGACGTCAATTTTTTTTTAATATTGGGATTCCTTCTTGAGGGCAGTGTATCTATGGGTTCATCGTCTTCCCATGATAGTCCTCCCTCATCTAATAAGGACACCAATTGATCAAGAGTCTCTTTGTGGGCCAGATCATCCTCTTGAATGGGAAGGTCTGTAGCAGATTTACCTGAGTATAGCAGTTTGTAGGGGAATGGTTGCTTACATAGGGATATTCAGCGGGAATCCTTCTGGATCCTGGTGGTCGTCCTGTTTGTTTTAATCGGATCCCTGCCTTCCCTGTGTTTCCATTTTCCTCTTCCTTTTCCTCCTTCTGTTGTATCTACTCTGCCTCATTTTAGTATGCCCCTGGATTGAGGAGGATCCTCTAGCTCCTGTAGGTCCTTCTCTAAGTGACGGAGTGGTGTGACTCATCCTCACTTCCAGAGGATTGTGTACCGCCACTCGTGCCCAATTGTGAGCGGGCAATACCGTTAATTAAAAATGTTAACCTTTTCCTCAAGCAGCCTCATTATGATGACTGTACTCAGTGGAAAATTATGTTTATTATGTAATACTCTTGTACTACTCTATTTTCTATCTTACCTTTTCTCTCTTGTCTTTTTAACAAATGCAATGTGTTCTGCCACCACAAGATGACCTTCAAATTGTATCTTGATGTGGTAGATGCTGATTGGACACTTGTTCCTAATGATCGTTATTGTTAAAATGATCATGATGTTGTACGTCCTCAAGAAGCGCGCGGTCACGTGTGCGAAAAGCATTGACGTAGGTAGCGCCAGACCATCCCCATGCTCTACCATGCATCCCAGCTAATGTGCGTGGTTTCCCCGTACCTCCTTCCTACCTTGGTCCGCTTGGATAAGCCTGCCCTATATTGACTTATGAGCCACCGTAGTCAACCCCACGGACAGCTGATCGGAAACCTCCGTGCATAGCCGAGATATATTGAATTGCGATCGCACCGCACCGAGTGGACACTCCCCAAGCCTTATCAATGCGGCAATATCTATATCCACTTCAGTGACACTCTTGGGAAAGTACGGATTGGATAGTATCATGGCAGTTCCAGCCATTACTACAGAGTGGTAAGAGCCTTCAGGCTGTGTTAAAAATTTATCGTCTCTCTCCCTAACCAATCCCCCTCATATATGAAGTGAATATTGAGTGTACCTACACAAACTGTGCATTGTCGTCTATGTCAACGAGGTTAAATGATAATTGAAGTCTGACATTGCATGAATAACTGTGCCTAAACAATTCCATAACTCTATCCCAATCGGCTTATACTTAAATCTGGGACGCCTGTCTATGGATGTCAGTACTAGACGCTACTACTACTGTGCTCAGTGACATCATTATTAACCATTTCACCAGGAATTCCATCAACCCATGGACACCAGTATCAATGGACATTCAGCAATTAAAAAACTGTACATTTTTATGTAGATTCTGTTTATCACATGAGCATGAAATCCCTGAGTTTAATTCAATACTAATAGCAGCACTATTTATTTCCATTGTGACTTTGTATGCATGTGTGTGTATGCGTGGGGCCCTTAACTCTGGCGCCTTGTAGTGACAACGTTGTCAACCTTGTATGTGTGTTTTTTATTATAGTGTATGTTGGCGAATAATTCCACATCAATGTTACTGTTTTACATTTAGTGGTCTTTTAACCTACTATTGATACATTAATAAAGCTAATTACATTTCTATATATGGTATACCATGGCTGATCCTCCTGGTTGCTTTCTTGGGGCATTTCTTTCCAAATGATTTGGACCAGTGCACGAAGCAAGGTCCATAAAGACATGAATGAGCAAGTCTGGGGTGGAGGAACTCAACTGGTCTGACTTCAACACAATAGAACACCTTTGGGATGAATTAGAACGGAGACTGCGAGCCAGGCCTTCTCGTTCAACATCAATGCCTGACTCCTCAAATGGAAGAATGGTGAAACATTCCTATAGACAGACTCCTAAACCTTGTGGACAGCCTTCCCAGAAGAGTTGAAGCTGTTAAAGCTGTAAAGGGTGGGCCAACTTAATATTGAACACTATAGACTAAGACTGGGATGACATTAAAAAATTAATGTCTCCCGATCCCCTCCCCTGTAACTTACCTTTCTTTCTTCTCTCATTCTTTTCTGGTAGCGATATGTCGGCCTATATTGTTTAGATTTTGGCTATACCAACAAACTGAGCCTCGGGGATATATAGACCCTGGTTATATTCTCTTTCTTGTGCTGTTGGAATATGCACTGTATTTTATATCCTGTCAAGATGAGTGACTTGGAGGCTGCGACCTCCATTTTTATGCTACCGCTGTATGTTAAACGGGCCCTTGCCCCATTGTTAAAAACTAATAAAATATATATTTGAAAAAAAAAATTAAAAAAAATTAATGTGTGTGAATAGGCTGCAATCCCAATTCTTTTGACAATATAGTGTATATATATATATATATATATATATATATATATATATATATATATATATATAAATTTTTTTTTTCTGTGCTGCTATAAGATCCCATATAAATATTAAAATAGAAGAGGGTTGGGACTTTAAATGAAGCACCCTAGAGTGCCTCCATCCCGGTAATGGATAAAAGGAAAAAAGGGAATTGGGACTTTGAATGAAGCAATTAAATAGTGGAGGTAAGTTACAATATAATGTATTTTATTTATAAATACTCTCAAAGCATTAAATCATAGTTCATATCGTATATATATATATACACACATATAGTGTGCACAAAAACTGAACATAGTAAACAAAATACACACATACAACACATGATCAGAGTAATAAATGTACAGATTGATACAAAAGGGCATGTATATGCCAATAGTACCATGCCCAATGCTGGTATGTACACCTACATGGTATATGTACATCTGTCAAAAAATATATATAAAAACATCATCAAGTCTAGTGGTAATGAATAAATATCAGTTCGTATGAGATGTAACTGCAGCATCAAGTAAAGCTCTACGCGTTTCATGGGTGTTCCCAATCGTCAGGAGCAGATGCGGCGGACATTCCTATGGAATATATATAAAAAGGGATATAAAGAACTGAATTCTAAGTAAAAAAATACTCAAAATAATTATACAAATATAAATGGTTGACCAGCAACACTCACCAAACCTGTCCACAACCGCAGCTAGGAGTGGCCAGCCAAAGGTCAGGCAAGAATACAAATTCCATAGGAATGTCCGCCGCATCTGCTCCTGACGATTGGGAACACCCATGAAACGCGTAGAGCTTTACTTGATGCTGCAGTTACATCTCATACGAACTGATATTTATTCATTACCACTAGACTTGATGATGTTTTTATATATTTTTTGACAGATGTACATATACCATGTAGGTGTACATACCAGCATTGGGCATGGTACTATTGGCATATACATGCCCTTTTGTATCAATCTGTACATTTATTACTCTGATCATGTGTTGTATGTGTGTATTTTGTTTACTATGTTCAGTTTTTGTGCACACTATATGTGTGTATATATATATATACGATATGAACTATGATTTAATGCTTTGAGAGTATTTATAAATAAAATACATTATATTGTAACTTACCTCCACTATTTAATTGCTTCATTCAAAGTCCCAATTCCCTTTTTTCCTTTTACCCATATAAATATTATAATTAATAGCTGCACCGGTTTTCTTCAATTTAAACTTCAATCCTGCACAGAACACAAGACTGGTGTTTATTTCAGGATAGAAAGTGATGTTATTGTGACAGAATGTAACCTTAAGGATTTTTTCCAGTCGTATCCTATTGTTGCAGTTTTATTTCTGGCTGAACATGCACTTGAAGTAAATGTCAAGGTAAGTCAGAGAGCCTGTCCTCACACATATGTATAATTAATGAGGTTCTGCTACTCGGCTCTCCTGTACATAGGTGAGAAGAGAGAAAATGTGTAAAGCGGGTGCCAGGCTGAAGCTGGAAATCTCAGCGGGGGAGGCTCTGGCTATGTAAATATCCCAGGTCTATTTGTGAACTGTGAACTGACTGTACACATTTGCTCCAATGACTGTGGCTTTTGCTGGCACCAAGGTCAAAGGTTTTCAACTAATCAGCATGGAAGTAGAAGTCTACATTGGTGAGCTTATTTAAAGGGAAACTCAGGGCAAGAAAATGTCTTGTTACTCATGGGAACCTGTCAGAATCCTTTTAAAATTTTTAAACCATGCTTCAGGAGTGACAGCAAGAATCCTTACTTGCTGTTCTAATGTGTACTGATACTTTCCCTGCAAGTGAAAGCAAGCTTCAGATCAATGTTACGGTTGTGTGCAATAGCTAAGTGGTGTCTGGAAGCCCCAGAAGCAGGATAAATATTGTTTTCTCATGCTTTACAAAGTAATAGACATGGACCGGTACAGATTAGGGATGAGTTTTGAGCTCCCAAGTTGTTCAAAGTTTGGGAAAATGGTGAATTAATGGGTCTATTTGCTATTATAAAATAACAATAATGCACTTTCTGACCTTTGAACGGTGCTCAGATGTTTAGAAGAGCCTATATTGGGAGAGAAAGTTTCTCCTATATAGTAAATTGCTACACAGTGCTATGTATGTGTTGTGCTACATTACAGTACATTGCACTGTGGTGAGCTACGTAGTATGCACCCCCCTGTATTCACTGTGCAACACTGCGCTACATTACAGTGAATTTCAGTGTGGTGTGCTATGTAGTGTGTACCCCCTTGTATTCATTGTGCTGCATTGTGCTACATTACTGTGAATCAAATTGTGGTGGAATACATATTGTGTTCCACCCTTTGTGTTCACAGTGCACAGACCCAATAGTCCCTTTTAGGGCAACTTTTTTAATGTTTTGGGGATTTTCTTTGATTTTTTTTTTATGTTTTCTTGGTCCTTTTATTACTTTAAGGTAAGTTAAAATAACAAACAAACATAAAAATGTATGGTTGTGGGTTGAAAGCGTTTGTTAACCCCCCCAAAAAAATAAAAAAACAGATCCTGTTCCCTTAAAGCTTGTTATACAGCACAGTGCTTGTGCTGTGTCATTTGGCCTCCTGTATCACCTATAATACCTGGCTGATCCTGCCTGGCTATACCTTCCCCCCTGTACGCTGACTCCGTTATATCAGGTCTGGGGAAGACTTCGTAGGACATTTTAATTTTTTTAATAAAGGACTTGTCCCAAGCCATGTCATGTCATTTTTACCATTTTCACACTTTTTTTGTGAAATGGTAGGGGTATATTTGTACCCCGTTACCATTTCACACGGGGGGGGGAGGCCAGGATCTGGGGGTCCCGTTGTTAAAGGGGGCTTTCAGATTCCGATAAGCCCCCCGCCTGCAGACCACCACAATCACAGAGCAAGGGTTGTGGGGATGAGGCCCTTGTCCCTGTCAACATGGGCACACGGTTGTTTGGGGGGCTACCCCTAAGCACCTTCCCCATGTTGAGGGCATGTGGCCTGGTATGGTTCAGGAGGGAGGCACTCTCTTGTCCCCGCTCGTTTCCTGCAGTATGCAGTTTGCGTGCTCGGATAAGAGTCTGGTATGGATTTTTGGGGGGACCCCCACACCATTTTTTAAAAAAAATTGTCACGGTGTTTCCCTTAAAACCCATACCAGACCTGAAGGATCTGGTATCGATTTTGAGGGGGACCCCCATGCCATTTTTATTTTTAGTTTTGGTTCAGGGTTCCCCTTAATATTCTTATGAATGTACATGGTGTATCGGAAGAACAGGGCCTGTAAAGCACACATGGAGAGCATTGTGAGGATGGAAGACTGTCACGGAGGGTTAACCCAGCTGAGGAGTTGGAGGGGAGTGTGTTGTTGGTATGGGTAACCATGGACTGGTTACCCATGATGGTGTGATAGCAGCCAGCGGAGAACAGCATTCACCAAATTGGCTTTTATTGCAAGGAGAGGTGGCAGGCCATACCTTGCTGTCAGAGACTGTAGTGGAGGTAAGTGATAGAGAGGCACAAGAGCAGGAAAGCAGGATTGCATCCAGGGGCAGCTTGTAGATGAGTGAAGCGAGCAGCCATCCTATTCTATCAGATGAAACTACCCCATGGCGTACTCCACATAAAATAAAAGAAGTCTAGACGGCTTCTTTAATGCGTGATCTGTACATTTGGTATATATCAATGTAGGCTGTTAAACTAAATATAAAGCCAATCTTTCTTCTTGCATCCAAAACATAATAAACACACAAGTCTAAAAAGAACTGTAGCTGTTTTCCAGCCTCATAAACAATGTATTTCATTTTAGGAAAACCGGAAAAGGACCTTCTAACCCAGCATGACTGTATAAAAACAGTGCAGAGAGCAGACGAGGGACCTGTTAAGAAATGCACTATTATAATACAGTCAGAGCACTTCAGAAAATACCTTTTAGCTGCATCATGTATGAATTTTGGTGGAAAAGAGATCATACTAGTGGGATTTAAAAGAAATCTAAAAATATTTTTTTATTCTCACCCATTCTGCTCAGCTGTGTTATTACTTAAGAGGGCACTAAAAGTAAAGTTAATATTTAGGGGCTACTAAAAATAATGTTAACATTACTCAACAACTACCAGGCACTAACAGCCTCATATTTAAGGAAAACGGGTATGAAAATAAACTCAAAACAGCAAAACAGAAGATGGACTTCTTATTAAATTGCTCATAGACCTGGTGTGTGCGCTTGTGACTACTGTAGACACATTTGACTGTAAGCTCCTCTAAGCAGTGACTGATGTACATGGCAATGTGATTTATGTGTAGGTGGCCATAGACATTAGTGGGGCATCAGACAAGCAGACATTAGATTTTAATATTCTTCATCAGCTGGAAAAACAGTGTAAGTGCAAAGGGGAGCACTGTAGAACCCTAATGCATGGGTTACATTTTAGACAGGACAAATATATTTCAGAAAATTATTTCTACTTACCATGTTCATCCAGCAAGATATTATCTGGTTTAATATCTCTGTAAAAAAAAAAAGGACATAAATATTGAGTGTACTATAAAAATCAGTTTTCTAGTCATTATATAATGTCTATTATTCAATCCGAACAGTGCAAAGTATATAGACTGGGTGCATTTAATCATAAACACTGTGCATAATTAAAGGAAACATGGTGGTCTTGGAGAAATGTGGCAGATGCCATTGCTTATCTTCTGAAAATGCTAGTTGTTTGACAGTCAGGCAGATTGTCCTAAATGCAGTAGTAAACCGTGTTTACTATGCATTGATATGTGAATGAACAGGAATACACTCAGCACGGAGCACTTCCTATTCATTCACTGTCCAGTGCAGCTGAGGCTGCAGAGAAATGCATGCATGTTTAAACTTTGGCGTGCACACCCCAATGCAATAGGCTGCACACACCTATGTGAGTTGCACTGAAGATGGAGTGTACGGTATGGGTACTCCAGCATCATTCCTGTTGCTTCATAAATGCCATCTATGGTACCTATTCCAACTGGCCCAAAGTGCAGCATGGCCCTGTCTGCATGGCTTCAATACATTACTATTCAATCACCTTGAACAAGCATTCACCAAGTGAACTAAAGATGAACTTGCTATACACGTTTGTGTCCCAGGGCAGCGACCCAGAAAGCGTTATGCCCTGTACACACGGTCGGACATTCCGATAACAAAATCCGTCTGATTTTTTCTGACGGAATTTGCCCGAAACTTGTGTTGCATACACACGGTCACACAAAGTTGTCAGAAAATCTGATTGTTCTGAACGAGGTAACATACAACACGTACGTCGGAACTATAAACGGACCAGTAGCCAATAGCTTTCATCTCTCAGTTTATTCTGAGCATGCGTGGCACTTTGTCCATCGGAATTGTCTACACAAGATCGGAATTTATGCGATCGGATTCTGTTGTTGGAAAATTTCTCAAACTCTCAAACTTTGTGCGTCGGAAAATCCGACAGAAAAAGTCCAATGGAGCCCACACACGGTCGGATTTTCCGACAACATGATCTGATCGCACATTTTCCGTCTGAAAATCAGCATGATAGCCAGGAGACTAGCAATTTCAGAAGCACAATTTTGCATATCTCTCCTTTAGGCTGGGTTCACACTGGTGCAAATTGGATGCAGGTTTCCCGACATCCAATTCGCATGACAGAAGACTGTGACCGTCTCTCAGTGGAGCTGGTTCGCACAGCTCCGGGGCAGCCACGGAGTGCACTGGAAAAGGGTCTTGTGCGTCTTTTTCAGGTGCAAATTCAACCACAATTTCGGACCTGATTCGCACCTGAAACAGGGACGCACTGGACCCCCACTGGGAGGGAAAGGGTTGACAATTCAGCAAAGAGATTAAAACCAAAACCAAAATATAAGCATTAAAAGTGAAAGAAATAATACAGTGTTATAAAAATACAAAAGAATAATAAAAAAAGTAAAATCTGTTACCAAATTATAATGCTACTGATGATACAAAACAGCACAGAAATGTCATCAAGCAGACTGATACAAATACCGATAAGAGCATATTATTCCTTATCAAACAACAAAAGATAAGTATACCCTCGGCCCTGAGGAAGATGAAGTTATTGAAATGCGGTGGGTCAAGCCGTATTTGGGACTAAGCCCTTGTACACACGGTCGGAGAATCCGTTCGGAATGTGTCCTATCGGACCGTGTTGTCGGATAATCCGACTGTGTGTGGTATGCATCGGACTGATTCCGTCGGAATATCCGTCGGACCAAATTTTCCAACTTGTTGGAAATATTTTCCGACAAACTGGCCCGATCGGACATACATCGATCATGTGTAGAGAATTCCGATCGGACAAAGTGCCACGCATGCTCAGATCAAATTCCTACACCAAAGCTATTGGCTACTAGCCTGAACGTAGTCCCGTCGTGACTAAATAACGTCATCACGTTCTGAATGATCGGATTTTCCAACAACTTGGTCTGACCGTGTGTATGCAACAGTTTCGGACACAATCCGTCGGACAAAATCCTTTGGATAAAATCCAACGGATTTGGTTGGCAGAATGTTTGACCGTGTGTACAGGGGCTAAGACTGAGGAACTTGTCCTGTTCGGGTTATAAATTGGGTTTGCTGTAATTTAATATACTGACAATTTGATGTACACATTGTCAGCCACAAAATGCTATTTTTTTCAAATTATGTGTTTTATGATGTATAAGTAAAAGGAAAAAAAAATCTTTCTATCTTTGTTTCCTTAACGGTCCCATTGGAGGAACATAAATGTAATCATTTGTAACACTGAAGGAATGTTGGCAATCTTGATTATTGTCTAAGCCCCTCCTTATGCCGTGTACACACGGTCGGAATTTTGGCCAGCAAAAGACTGATTAGAGCTTTTCGTCGGAATATGCGACCGTGTGTATGCTCCATCGGAATTTTGCTGGCCGAATTTCCGCCAGCAAAAGATTGAGAGCAGGTTCTCAATTTTTTCAGACGGAAAAAGTTTCTATCGGAAATTCCGATCGTGTGTATGCAATTCCGACGTGCAAAAACTCATGCATTCTCAGATTCAACTACAAGATGGAAGCTATTTGGCTACTGGCTATTGAACTTCCTTTTTCTAATCCCGTTGTATGTGTTGTACATCACCGCGTTCTTGATGGTTGGAATTTGGTGTGACCGTGTGTATGCAAGACAGCTTGAGCGAAATCCCTTGGGAAAACCATCAGAGCTTTTTCCGACCAAAATTCTGATCGTGTGTACGTGGCATTAGTGTATAAACGTGTCTACTGGTATATGATGGAGAGGGAATGGAGTAGGAACATATATATTACTTTAAGTATAAAAGGTAAACAAATACATTTTCAGCATTTGTTTGATTGCTTTCATCATGCTGTTTTATTTATTTTCTCCTTTTCCATTTATTTTTCCCATTCTTTACCCATCGCTTTTCTCTTTTTTCTCACTCCATTTATTTCTATTATATTCTTATTTCCTTTACACTGTAGTTCTGTGCCACTTCAGCCAGTTTCAGTTTAGACCTCTAGCACTCTGTTCTTTTCCTTCTCTCTTATTTGAAGTGTATTTCCACTTCTGCATCCAAATTGGGATAGCACCTGAATTCCAGCACTTTAAAATTGTACTGGGGCAGACTAAAGCCTCGTATACACTATTTTCCTTGGACAAATGTGTGTTGTCGGATTTTCCGAGTGTGTGCACAAAAGTCTGTCGGACAAAAGTCCAAAGTACAAAGCAAGGACGAGCCAGAAGCGGTCGGCCGATTCCGCAACATGTCTGGTTGATGAATGGCCATTCAGAAAGAACTGAAAGGCGCAAAATGAAAATCTCAAAATGAAAAACGCGAATCAACACTCACCAAACTTCCACACACACAAAATTAGCAGAAGGAGCCTAAAGGGTGATGCTAAAGAGCTGAAAAACCATGTAGTACGTCAGTATGTTCGTAATTGTTGGCCAACAATTGTGTGCCGTGTGTATGCAAGACAAGTTTGGGCCAACACCCTTCGGACAAAAATTCATGGTTTTGTTGGCCAACAATCCGATCGTGTGTACGAGGCTTAACTCTGACATTTGTTCAGAAATGCTTAGGTCAGCTATGAGGCCTTCTCCTGAGAAACATCTAAAAGGTTAAGAAAAAAATGTATATATGAACATAGTGGATATTTCTCAAATTTGACTTCAAAATGTTTGGACACTGATCTATCTAATAGATGGCAAAAAAATACTGTGAAAATGTGTTGCATGAGACACTGAGAGTCTGCCCATAGACCTGCCCCTAGAATCATCCTGTCACCCAACTGCATAGTTATATATTAATTGCATATGGGCTCATTTCCCTTCATCAAGATACTGTTTATTGCACAGGTTTTCAAGGTTGTGCTACCACCTGGTTTAATGCAAAAGCTTGTATGCTGCAGCTGGAACTTATGGATACCAGCTGGTCTTTAGCCTACTGCCTAGGTTGCCTTGTGTGTGATTCAGCTTTGTCCCTTCTTCTTTAGTAAATCAAGTCTTAATACATCTAAGGAAGCTCTGTGTAGACACTCCTTCACATTAGCTTGCCATCTCTGCAAATGGTGGCCAAAGATAAATGGCCCCCCACTGTTCTCAACCACCTGAGGATTTTGAACAGTCCTCAAAATTGTAGCAAAGTTTTTAGGATGTATCTCTTTGAGCCAGATCCTCTCCCCATGCAGCCCCCTCACCCTGTTGCTACTGGCAATTACCGGCTGTCAAAACAACAGGCAGGAATTGCATTGTACGTACACAAAATGCAGTCACTCATTACATTGTTTCACTGTATTTTTTATTTTTTATTACATTTTTGTTTATCATTAACATTCATAGTTTTTGTTTTATTTTAGAATTTTTTTTTCAGTGTCACAAAAATGGAAATGTGCAAAATTGAAAACAAAACAATAAAAAGACACCTGTTATTCAATTTGCAAACAACGTGCAATGTCCAAACTTGAGAAATACATGTTGCTAAACCATATATAAAGAAAATCTTATCATAGCTTTGGATAGCATAGTCATGAATTAGAACATTAGTCAGCGTTTTACTGCAGCCTGTGTTTCCAATAGGAAGATTTATTTTTTCTATTTGTCATAAAAAAATTGTCATTTGGGGTGAAAGTTAGGGAAAATGCAACATTTTAAATTGTCTCCAGAACAGAAACAAAAGGGAAATCTTAAAACTGGAGACACGTGTTTCAGTGAAAGGTGTCTAAAAGGGTAATTCCACTCACTTTAGAGAGTTTTCCCCTCAGATTCTGTTGGGGTTGTAAGACAAAGGGAAGGTACTGCCCAATAAGACACAGATGGCACAAAAAAATAAAATAAAATCTGACAGCAGTTTGAACCATTACCTACTCTATGCAAAATTAAAAAATTAAAAATCTTTAAAAAAAAAAAATGTTTTGGCTAAAGATACACTTTACACTATTCCTATTGTGTGGAGAGCAACCTAAACAGATGCCTGAGAGCTGCATATGTGGCTCATGAAATGTCCATGTTCCATCTCATCCAGTGACAAGCGGTAGACCATGTACACACTGATTATCAGCAGAAAAGGTAAGTAACATGCATTTTCAGTAGACAGTCTATGTGCACCCCTAATCCCAATGTATCTACACCTGTCTGACATTTTGCAGGAACATCCCTACTGTCATTTTCAGCTTCCCTATTTGCCCTATTTTTACTAGATACCCAGCTTACAGTGAGAAGAAAACAGCCATTTTGATATCCTATTTTTTCTATTTTTATTCATAAATAATAATGAGGATATGTAATATCCTAATACAACCTAATTAGAGGAAATGAGAACCCTGGAGATCTGTGGGAAGGAACCATATTGTGTTTGTTTGACATTAATATCATTTAACACGTAAACTAATGTTCTCTTAATATGTGTGGGGAGCTGATTATTTGACTTCCCACAGTTAGAAAATAGCAATGTCTCATACATCTCAATTGTAACAATGGACACTTTAGCTAGCACACACGACTGATGTGGGAGTGCAGTTTTGTCAAGCTGAGAGTCTACATAAAGCAATTAGAAAAATGATCATAGGCTTTCCAGCCCAAAATAACCCCAGTGGTGCATTTATTTGAAGAAACACACTCCCTATTTGCTGAATGCATGGGTCATATAACAAGATCTAAAACACAGATTGCCCTAATTTTAAGGAAACCTTAAAATAGGTGGCAGATCTATTTCAGCGTTTCTATTTTACAGGATTTTAAATCTTTGCGGTGTAATGCCAGGACAAGGCAAGCAATTGTTCTTCCAGATATACACAGAATAAATGAACGACTAAGACTAGCTGCAGCATCGAGTGACAGTTGGATTCACATGTATAAGTTGGCTGCTGAAAGATCTTTCAGATATTGTAACACACACTCTTGGATCTTCTGTTTATGCATGTTTAATCACAAAGAGAGGATAAGAGGACATCTTGCAACAGGCTTATTTCAAGTGGAACAAAAAAATAAAATTTGGCAAGAAATAACCAACCTGGCCACCATCTGATTCTTCAATGAGATCGGATACCAAAGGATGTGTATGGAGATGTAATTTGTACACAAAGGCATACAATCAATACCTGATCTTATGGCAACCAGCCAGTTTTGGAAATGATCATCATCTGCATTTCAAAACAGCAAGACAAACTAAAAATGAGGGACATCTGCCTAATCTCCTAAATCCTAGAACCCACTACTGTCTTCCAAATAATTTGGATTTTGGATAGCATGCATGGCTGAAGGATTGGTCAGGCTAAATCAAGACTTTCAGCAATATTGGAAGTGTTTCTTTCCACCCCAACTACTAATAAATGGCCCCATCCTTGCCTAAACATCACAATGACGCATTTGATTAGGGCAGTATCAGGTCATTTGCAGATAGTTTAGAGTGTATTTTTTAATAACTTTATATTATACAGCAAGGGTATAATTTTCTACCTTTTATAATTAAAAAGCAGTCCTTGAGTTCCAGTCCAATGACTTTGCATAGGCTAAGATGATGTCACCAGTCTACTGCAGGCAGCGGGAAGCATTTCCTTGTTCTCTGCTTCCCCACTGAGCAAACTGCAATATTGTAACTTTTTAGCAAATCAGAAGTTAGATGCTCTGACAATGGAGGATATCAATACCAACAGACACATAGGTGTTGATATATTTTGGGAAAAACACAAGTCTAGTTATAGCTCTATTAAGGTCCCTCCGGATAAAGTCAATACATATATATATATATATATATATATTTGGAGGCACTCATGGGTCTTGCAGAGGAGGAAGATCAAAAACAGCAGTGTTTTTTTTTTTGGCATCGTTTTGTTGACGCTCAGTCCATCTTTCTCAAGACACTACAACGTGGAAGTGAACAGACTAATAAACCCAAAGCCCCACCGATTAACACCCCCTAGTGGTGACCTCACACAATGCAAAGGTTAAACGACACATGCAGGGTAGAGGTCAAAAAAGATCACACAAGGAGCAAATCACAATAGTTCATCAGAAAAGAAAAATATACACAATTCTAGCTTAAATCAAGCTTTTAAAAATAGCTCCAACATAAAAATGGCAAATTGCTGAAAATGTGGAACAAAGCATATAGTAAACATTCACAAGACGGCCGCCATAGCACATGGCAAACACCAAGCAGGTATGGACCACCCATAATCAGTACCATCAAAAAATACTAAGTGACGTGCCACAAAAATACTACTCAAGACCAAACACCCCACATGTCATAAAAATAACTCTTTCTCTCTCTCTCTATATAGATAGATAGATAGATAGATAGATAGATAGATAGATAGATAGATAGATAGATAGATAGATAGTTAAATAGATATTCAACCAGTGGCAGTGCACTGGTATAGAGCATTCATTACTCCTAGAGGAAAACCAGGCTCTGATGTAAGATAGGTCTCACATTGATGCTTGTTGATAGTTTTATTTCACAATCTGAATCATCTTTACAATCTGTGAATGGAATCACACGCATGCTGCTAAGATACCTCCCTGGCACACACTGGTAGCCTACTTGTTGCCACACTTTACCTAAACATATCAGCATCCCAATCTTTATACGAAAAAGACGCCACAGTGTATCTCCCTACATTGCAGGTGAATGGTGACCTGCATGGGGTTGCTCTACTTCTTATCATTTCTTTGCAACCTAAGCAAATAAAACATAGCCAGTTTACCTAACATTGAGCTAAATAATGACAACACAAGACTAAAAAAAAACAAAAAAAAAACAACTGCATCCAAACATCTTCTTCTATTACCTATTACCTTATTTACTGAAGCATGGACAGATAAAACCTTTTTTTTAGGTATCCTACTTGTACTGTCTTTATGTGGTAAAAAGAGTGAATAATTAATTACATAATGTGCAGAAATTCAACTTGCAGAACCTATAAAGCGTTTATAGGCTTTAATTAAACCTTATACACATTATACTGAATTTAGAAGGAATGAAAGGATGTTAAACAATACTATTTTGTGAATCCAGTGGCTGTCAAATTGCCCTTAACCACAACCAAGGCAGTTTGTTTAATTATAATTAGAAGGAAGACTGTCTGCCCAAAAGTTTAAAGATTTTGGATGCATTTGCACAATTTTATAAACTTACTGACCTACTGACAAATATTAAAAAGACCCACCAACAACCTCTTTTGGGCCAACCAATTCTAGAGGCTCTGAGACAAGTAAAAAGGTTGATCTCCATCGTGTTCATACTGTAGCTGCACACATTGCTACAGCTAGATTTTGAAAGTCTCCTACTATTTCATTTTAAATGGTTAAGACCAAACTCTCCTGGATAATAGTTAATGGGAAACTCTCAGCCACCCTGAATAATAAGCTACCCCAGTTTGAGAAAACATGGAAACTCTGGATAAAATATTTCTCATGCCGCGTACACATGACCTGACTTTCCGGCAGAATAGGTCCGACGGATAGTCCGATCGTGTGGGATAATCCGTTAATTTTTCTTTAAAAAATTCCGATGGACCTAGAAATAGAACATGTTTCAAATCTGTCCGACGGACTCAATTCCTATTGTGAAAACCGTTCGTCTGTATGCTGGTCCGACGGACCAAATACAACGCATGGGCAGCTATTGGCTACTGGCTATTGAACTTCCTTTTCTAGTCCCGTCGTACGTCATCATTTTCAAAACGAACTGACTTTCGAACTGACTTTAGTCCGTTTGTGTGTGGGCAAGTCCGTTCGTTCGGAAGTCCGTTGGAACTCCGTCGAAAGTTCGTCGGGAAGACCGTCGGGCCTTTTCTGCCAGAAAGTCCGGTCGTGTGTACGCGGCATCAGGAAACACCTAGAACCCACACATTACCCTTGTAACAGTTTGCCCTCTTTATTTCTTTCTTTTCTCTTCTCCTTTTCTTAGCAAACTGTACATCTATCCCCAGACTAGTTCATTGGGACACCATGCCAAAAATTGGGGAGCATATGTGCATTTAGCGATTAGTTTTCTCTATATGTTTTTTGTGCTGTTCTAATGGGCTGCATTTATGTAGAGACATGTATTCTAAAGGAGGTTGCCCCTGGTCCCAAACAAGGTTTTACCTGACACTAAGGTAGTAGGAAGGGCAAGATGGTAACCTCCTCCATTTTACTCAGGTACATGACTATGATATTCGATGTGGACAGCAAATTTATTTGTTAGTATACGTCAATTTGAATGAGTTATTGAATTCCTCTGCAAAAGTTTGTATTTGTATTGTATACTTACTATAAAAATAACAATAAAAACTACTGTAAAAGAAAAAAAGACTGTCCACCTAACTAGAAAATAAAAATAGCTTTCCCCTAATGGATATGCTACGATTAGTCAGAACCATATGGGACCAGGACTGAGCACAAATTCCCACCGTTTTAGATGACTACAGTTGAGTAGTAATCATTATAAGTCTCAGGGACTTGGGCCAGGTGAGCCTTTACGTAACAGTACCTATGCTCACCTACCCACTGTATTAAAAAAGATGGGGCTCACTATCTTTATTAGATGTTGAATTCATCTTACACTACAGCAAATGCAGACGGCCAGCTGAGACTCAAAACAGAGAGGTGCAACAGAAATGTCCAGTGGAAATTCCTGACTCTGTATTCCAAGACAGATATGGGTAGAAAATTACAGCAAATCAGCCTTTACTCACAACTAAATTCTCACATCTAATTTTTAGTTTTGGACTGAACTTTTTCCATAAAAAGTATGTTATAGGAAAGATTTAAAATGTTCTATTGTACCTAAGCGACAACGTGAAAATTTTTTCTTTAGGCTAAACAGGTGGATGGGTTTGATTACACTAATCCAGACCTACCCTCGTGTTCATGTATTGAAGTTTACAGACCACTCCTTCTGGGAAAACAGGGGTCTTGTCACCTTAAATTACATATATGCTAGAAATGTATTAGCCTCCTTCACTGACCGACAGAGAAAATATGCACTCCCTCCCTAAAACTTCGCCATGTTTTGCAAACCCAATTGTGGGTCACTAGCACTAGTTTTTCTGATTGTCTAAGGATAGGCGTTCTATGGTCATAAAGTCCTAAATGCTTAATTTCTACTGTTTACTCTCACCTCTTAGCCACCTCAATAAATAAAAATTGCTTGGTCGTTCCTACTAAATGGAAACTACTTACACATGATTTGTCAGATGAAGATTGGGAGGAAGCATGCACTTCCCATTTAACTGTCACTTCTGCTGTCAATAACAAACTTATTCAACTATACATGTTACATCAGTCATATTTAACCCTGGTAAGACTACATGCTATGAATCGCACACCAATGGCAGCATGCACTAGATCAGGGGTCTCAAACTGGCGGCCCTCCAGCTGTTGCAAAACTACAAGTCCCATGGGGCATTGCTAGGCTGACAGTTACAAGCATGACTCCCACAGGCAGAAGCATGATGGGACTTGTAGTTTCACAACAGCTGGAGGGCCGCCAGTTTGAGACCCCTGCACTAGATTCACCTATCAACATGCAGATTTTAGTCAAGTAATGTGGTTGTTCCCTGTTATCAATAGATATTGAAAACAGGTGATGGATGTACTGACTAAAATTTGTTCTGTTCTTGTGCCGTGCAATCCACATATATGCCTGCTGGGTATATTAGATGAAAAATGGCCAAAATATACTAGAATAATGGGAAACATTGTTTCTGGCCCGAAAGGCTATCACACTTAAGTGTAATCAATCTGCTCCTCCAACTATCCGTCAATGGATTCAGATGGTGAACCAGATACTACTATATGAAAAATTTATTTTTGAGCATTGGGGTTGCCCTACTAAATATGACAAGGTGTGAGACACCCGGTGTTCATCCACTCTCATTATTACTAATATATGAGTTGTTTGTAGCATGTATTTAGTATATATGTGTAAATGAGTGAACGTACTTGTGTACTATGCATAGCATTATTATGTTTCCAATTTAATTTCACTTGATCGGACAGGTAATTTGTCACTGTTATTTCACAGGACTTGTCAACTAGTATTTTATATATGCAATCCTGGACTTAATATGTAGTGTGTGTACCAAATTTTTTATTTCAATACACTCATGTTGAGCACATTGGTTGTTTTTCCAAAATGTCTTTTTTATTTATATCTTGTCAATAAAAAGAGTTAAAAAAAAAAAAGTAGGGCTGCATTTCCTGGCATTTCCTGGTATGTGAGGGTGCCTAGGTATTCCAGTTCTATATCCTCATAGAGGATATAGAACATCTGCAGTTTGAGATCTAATGCCCCATGCAGACTTTTTTTCCAACGGATTTTGGCTGAAACTTGTGTTGCATACACATGGTTGGACAAAGTTGGACAAAGGTGACGTAAACATCGTATGACGGGACTACGTAGAGGCCAGTAGCCAATAGCTTCCAATTTTTTTCTGAGCATGCGTGGCACTTTGTGCGTCGGAATTCTCTACACACGATCGGAAAAAGTCCGATCTGATTTTGTTGTCGGAAAATTTTAAATCCGGCTCTTAAACTTTTTCCATTGGAAATTCCAACGGAAAAAGTCTAATAGTGCCCACACACGATCGGATTTTCCGACAACATAATCCGATCAGACTTTTTCTGTCAGAAATTCCGACCGTGTGTATGGGTCATTTAGACACTGCTGCCTCTGAATTCTAGTCTTGGGAGATCTGTAATAAGATTTTGTGATGCCACTACTGTGCTGCTTACTGTTAAAGGCTCTGACATGAGAAAGAAATGTTCTGCCTCTACCAAGATGTCTGTCTTCACACAGAGGCACAGTGAAGAACAAGGCATGGTAAGCCAGTAATGGGGAAACACCACAGGAGGGAGACTGCAGACAATACTAAGGACTAGGAATGAGCACAATGTTTAGCCCAACACAGGTTTGACCAAACCCTGCCTGGTCAGGTGCTCATCTAACCAAATATGGCCACATAGCTAAATGGAAGCTTTAGGGATAAGATGCTTTGCCATTCATGTGGCCTGATAGGGTTTGTGGAGCACTGATCCTTGCATGCTTGCTTCCTCCTCACCCTTCCTGGCCTGCCACCAGGCTGCATGCTCTGATAAGGATCTGGTATTAATTTT
The DNA here is from genome assembly GCF_037356315.1 of Lithobates pipiens. Taxonomy (NCBI): domain Eukaryota; kingdom Metazoa; phylum Chordata; class Amphibia; order Anura; family Ranidae; genus Lithobates; species Lithobates pipiens. The sequence goes on along the minus strand of NW_027507718.1, from coordinate 458,711,796 downwards.
GCAGGGGTCTTACACTTGTTTTTATTTATTTGCATTGATTTCTCCATTAACATTCATACAGATACTGCTTTGTTTACAAACAGAACAAATTGTCCGGCAGCTGACATTTTCTGGCCACTGAAATAGATTTTTGCTCTCTTTGTCAATGTCAGTTTTGCTGCAGTGGGTTAAATACATTGTACAGATCTACCACTTCACAGGCAGGTGAAGGATTTCCCCAGGTTTGTTATTTATAGAATTTAGAATTTCTGTTTCATTTTCAGCATTTTTTTAATATTTTCTCCCAGCCAAACAGATTTTTTGACATTTTTGGTTTGGTGCATGTTCCCTAGGGCAATACCATGCCTTTTGCCTATAAAGTAGACATTACTGTTTTTTTGTTTGTTTTGTTTTAAGATTTGGCTCTCATTAACTTTAACGAGGTTCAAATTCAGAACCCAAATTTAAATTAAGTTTTGCCTCTGCCTCCCTTTTTGTGGGCACATTTTCAACAGCTTAATTCTTCACTCTCTGAATTAACATGAACTATTTTTATTCTATATGCTACTAGCATTAGTAAATAGATAGGAAACTATATCATATTTACTTGTTTTAAACTTTTTTTTTTTTTTACATGTCTTGTTTCTGGTTTCCAGGCCTAGGGAAGGCCCCACTGTAAGGGATTGTTTTAATTTTATTTGAACAGAGTTGATCTTAAATGGTGGATACATTTCACATTCATATACTTAATAGGCTGATACATTCACCTCTTTTAAATAGATACACTCAAGATTGCCAGAGGAAACAGCATTCAATTAGTAATGCAAATGAACCAGGTTTTAAGTCTGCAGCACTTGATAATTTGTGTTTTACTACAGAGATCACGTACTCTTGGAGACAAGAGGCTCTCATTTCTAATGAAAACAACGAGAAATAGGCCTGTACTTGGAGATAATTTTTATCAGTACAAATGAGTCGTAATTATACTGGTAGCAAGGACAACTTCAAGAGCTAAGAAATATGGATTTTCATTTAGAATTTTTAAACATAACCAAAATATTTGAACAGCTTTAACAGTATCCTTACCCATTCTGACATTATAAAAATTATAACATATGTGTCACCTCACAAAGACTTGCCATCTAAATTCCAGTATAACAAAATACCCAGTAGCTCAAAAACTAGCAACTTTATTGCTCAAATTAGAAATGAGTGAACCAAAGTTTGGCCGAGTATTTGTCATTTAACCTTTATAGCAATACTGCTGCTAAATGACAAATCCTCAGCTGGCTTCTGTTTGTCCCTGGCTGAGGATCCTGGGTGATGTCATTGACTAGATATAGTCATGATCATATTTGGTCAATAGTGTCATCCAGGATCCCTGGCCAGGAACAAACAGCAGCTAGCTGGGGATCTGTCCCTTGCAACATGAGTAATGATGGGGCAACATTGGCAGGCAACCAAATGCCATGGGGGCATGTAAACATCATTAGGTGCCGTGGAAAGATTGTAGGGTGGTGGATCATCATGTTTTTTCTTACACAGAAGTAATAAGGGGTACTAATCTACTTAGCACTCATTTTCCTCGGGTAAGAGAGGATGGATAACATAGGGAGAAGGTGCTTTGCCTGGATAAGCCCCTGCTTTCAATTTCAGGAGAATACCCATAAAACAGCAATGCAGGTATAGCACTTACCCCTGAAGGAGCGGCTGGTTTTGTTGGGCTTACCGTTACCTTCTTGACCTCGTGTGCGTCTAGGGGTTTCCCGAGGTAGATGGCCCAAAGAACTGCAGAGACTGACACTGGATCCAATTTTAGGATATTTATTTAGCAACAAGTAAGCAGAACAGTCTCTTAATGAATGGTAGAGGGTTGGGTAGGAAATTCAGGTACTCTTGGAACTGTACAAAATAGGAAGTCTCTCACTATAGAAATCCAGAGAATTGCCATTCACAACTGGATTCTCACAGCTACCGGATAGACCTCCTCTCACACAGCCTAGCAACCGATAGAGTGTTTGAATAAAGCAAAGCCTCTGCCACAGACTTGCATATAGAACACTTGAACAAAGTCTCTGCCACAGACTTGCATATAGAACACTTGAACAAAGTCTCTGCCACAGACTTGATTGTAGAACACTTTTGAATAAAGTCTCTGCCACAGACTTGATTGTAACTGAAGGATGTAGATAAATTTAGAGAGCCATCATATGGTACCAGTATCTCGCAGTCGGTCCGGCGATACCGTATGAGTGTAGATTTGCTTGGTGTCTTTCAACTGAGCCTCCAGGCTCTTTCTGAAAAGCCAGCCTTCAGCGTGGCCTTCTCCTGAAGAGTCCTCCCCTGGTTGCTTCTCCAGGTCCTGGGCCTCTCCACAGATGAGACGGCAATGGACAACCTTTGAATCCTCCCTCCAGTTACTTTGCCTCGGGCTAGCCAGCCCCGAGACTCAGAATTGGATAGATCCGCACCCCAGGCCATGAGAGCCATGGGGGCTGTTCAGGAGGACCAGGACCAAACAGACAGAAAGATCTTCTGGACCGGAACCCAGAAGCACGTGATGTCAGTACCTTAAGTACCCTCTCCCAGAATGCACAGCAAGAGGACACTCCCAATGGGCTGGTTCCCAGAAAGTATGGCACTCAATGCGCCTAACTTAACTGTGTTCTCACACTTGCTAGTGATGACAGTGCCACCTGTGGCCAAGCAGAACACAGTGCAATCCAGCTAGACTGGTACTGAAACCATAATTTGGTATAATTGACCCTAAAACCTAACTGTGGTTTTAGGAACTTCCTGAAGAAGACCATATGGGTCGAAATGCATCGGGGCATCATCACAACAGACCAATGATATGTGATGCTCTAACTTTGTGTTTGCTTTCTGTAAATGTGAAATGTTTTTGTTATCCCCTTACCAGATTATACTGTTTGATACGGCAACATGCTATTGACCCTACATGTTTCCAATAAAATATTTTTATATAATCCATTTCTGTATTGCTTGCATTGCTTTTTTAAAGCCCCCTGGGGGAACTTTCCCATGTTACACAAATTGTTTTTGGGGTGTGCAGCTGCTGTACCTCTCTTGTATGTGTCTTTCCTATTGCTATATCATCTAGTAATTATGTTGTGACGCCCATCTTGGCACACCTTGCACTCAGCTGCAGTAAACCAGCAGCAGATATCTTGTTACACCCAGCCCGAACCATATGGGCTGGGGGTAACAAGATGTCTGCTGATGGCTTACTGCAGCTGAGTGCATGGTGTACTAAGATGGGTGTCATGATTTTTACCCTCTGACAGAAACACGGAAAGACACTTCCTTTACCAAAAGTGATGGCTCCGGTCACCGTTTTGGACAGAATATGCGGCAGCCCTACCCCCCTGCCAATTTACCTGTAGTTTTACTGCTGCCAGGCCAATCTCTGCTCCGCCCACTGACTTCTGGTTGCAGGTATCGGATCAGGCATCGGGAGCATTTGTGCGAGTACAAGTACTCGCACAAATGCTCAGGACTAGTATCAATATTGGGGCAACCCTAATTTCCAGTGATGTAGATTATCATCAGTCATTACAATTATTGCAACCTCTCATCCAACGATGTTCCCCAGGCATGTGACAATGTTTTCCTGTTGCCATGATTCCTCCACCTCTCCTACAAATTTTTGATCCTTACCCCAACATATCACCAGTCATTAGAAGAGGAACTGTAATATACAGTTGCAAAAAGAAAGTATGTGAACCCTTTTGGAATGATATGGATTTCTGCACAAATTGGTCATAAAATGTGATCTGATCTTCATCTAAGTCACAACAATAGACAATCACAGTCTGCTTGAACTAATAACACACAACTAATTAAATGTTACCATGTTTTTATTGAACACACCATGTAAACATTCACAGTGCAGGTGGAAAAAGTATGTGAATCCTTGGATTCAATAACTGGTTGAACCTCCTTTGGCAACAATAACTTCAACCAAACATGTCCTGTAGTTGCAGATCAGACGTGCACAACAGCCAGGAGTAATTCATGACCATTCCTCTCTACAGAACTGTTTCAATTCAGCAATAATCTTGGGATGTCTTGTGTGAATCGCTTTCTTGAGGTCATGCCACAGCATCTCAATCGGGTTGAGGTAAGGACTCTGACTGGGCCACTCCAGAAGGCGTATTTTCTTCTGTTTAAGCCATTCTGTTGTTGATTTACTTCTATGCTTTGGGTCGTTGTCCTGTTGCAACACCCATCTTCTGTTGAGCTTCAGCTGGTGGACAGATGGCCTTAAGTTCTCCTGCAAAATGTCTTCATAAACTCGGGAATTAATTTTTCCTTCGATGATAGAAATCCGTCCAGGCCCTGATGCAGCAAAGCAGCCCCAAACCATGATACCTCCACCACCATACTTCACAGTTGGGATGAGGTTTTGATGTTGGTGTGCTATGCCTCTTTTTCTCCACACATAGTGTTGTGTGTTTCTTCCAAACAACTCAACTTTGGTTTCATCTGTCCACAAACTATTTTGCCAGTACTGCTATGGAACATCCAGGTGCTCTTGAGCAAACTGTAAACGTGCAGCAATGTTTTTTTTTTTACAGCAGTGGCTTCCTCTGTGGTATCCTCCCATGAAATCCATGCTTGTTTAGTGTTTTACGTATCATAGATTTGCTAACAGGGATGTTAGCATATGCCAGAGACTTTTGTAAGGCTTTAGCTGACACTCTAGGGTTCTTCTTCACCTCATTGAGCAGTCTGCGCTGTGCTCTTGCAGTCATCTTTACAGGAAGCCCACTCCTAGGGAGAGTAGCAGCAGTGCTGAACTTTCTCCATTTATAGACAATTTGTTTTACTGTAGACCAATGAACAGCAAGGCTTTTGGAGATACTTTTACAACCCTTTCCAGCTTTATGCAAGTCAACAATTTTTAATCGTAGGTCTTCTGAGAGCTCTTTTGTACAAGGCATCATTCACATCAGGCAATGCTTCTTGTGAAAAGCAAACCCAGAACTGGTGTGTGTTTTTTATAGGGCAGGGCAGATGTTACCAACACCTGCAATCTCATCTCATTGATTGGACCCCAGTTGGCTCACACCTCACTCCAATTAGCTCTTGGAGATCTCATTAGTCTAGGGGTTCACATACTTTTGTCACCTGAACTGTGAATGTTTACATGGTGTGTTCTGTAAAAACATGGTAATATTAAATTCTTTGTGTGTTATTAGTTTAAGCAGACTGTGATTGTCTATTGTTGTGACTTAGATGAAGATCAGATCACATTTTATGACCAATTTGTGCAGAAATCCATGTCATTCCAAAAGGGTTCACATACTTCTTTTTGCAACTGTAAGAAAGCAAATCTCTGCACCTCTACTGAGATTGTCACACAGAGACAAGCGTGCAGAAAAAGGCACCATAAATCAGTAATGGAAAAAGATCAGCTCCAGGCAACCAAGGAGCAATAATGGTGACTAGTGCTTTGATTTCTACCTGCTTTTTTGGGGTACAGCTTCCACAGTACTGGTCCTCTTTAACTAATTTACACTATTAAAAAAGCTGCAAAGCACAGATTTTTGTAGTACTGCAAACAAGAAGCAGAGGCTCTATTCCGTAATGAGCAAAAAGTTAACCCCCCTATAACTACATTATTTGAAATGAAATATCGATTGCTTACAATAAGCTGATTTCTGTTACATGTTTATCCAGGGTATTTTTACTCAGAGAATAGGTGCAGGTATTCCCCATTTTTAGTCACCCCTTGTCTCTGTCCCCCACTCACTTCTGAACTTCCACCCCAATCCACCTCCCAGCACTGCCCCTTTTAGAGAACACATAAGTATTATTTTGTAATGATAAATATAAGTAATTTGTATGCAATTTGTTGTAATATATATGTAATTTGGTGATAACAGCCATGAACAATAGACCTGCCAGCAACAATAGATCCCCCAACAACAAGAGACCCCTCCCCCCAACAATGTGTGACATCACGCACGTTCCTCGTGGTTAAGATGCTGGACTCGTGAGCACGTTCCCCGCGGTGGAGATGCTGGAGTTAATTGTTGCTGGAGTTCGCTGTCGCTGGAGTTGGGAGCACTGTCCCCCGCGGACGTTCCTCGTGGTTGAGGCGAGACTTGAGACGCAGTTGTTACTACGATTCACCGGTGAGATTTCTCTTTAACTACTGACAGTGACAAACAATCCATATAGTACTATTTAATAATATATAATACAAACTTTGCTATTGAAATAGAGATATTCAGCTGTATATGTACTTGTAGTATTAGTTCTACTTCTACTAGCTCTTCTACTACTAAACTAACAGGCCAAGTAATAATTATATTTTATTTAGGTACTACTTTTTTACTACTTATATAGCGCTGTCAATTAATTTAGATAGCAATCAGTTGTTCGTATGTTATACTAATACTACACTGACAAGCGCATGATTTTTTAAACATGGCAATATGCAATTGCACTATGAAGCAATATACTACTTACTGAATATTATATCTCACAAATAGCATGCAATCAAATCAAACTCAGGGTGGTTAGGTATCGTTTTATTTTTTTATTTTATTGCTGCCTGGGTTTTCGTTTTTTAGATTGATTTTAGTCCTTTTTTTCCCTCCCCCTCAGATTTCACTCCCACTATAGATCATTCTATGCTATTCTTCTAAGCTACCAGCAAAGGTGGACCATGTCTGCAGTGTGGAAATAATTTAAAGTTTCTGATGAAGACCCCAAATTTGCAATCTGCGGTCTTTGCTCAGCAGAAGTTTCAAGAGGGGGTACAGTGCCAAGGCATTTTTCAACAACAGGTTTGATACACCACCTGAAAACACGACATCCAGTTCAGGATACAGAATATAAGAAAACAGTACCGCTTCCAAAAATGCTTCACGGCCAGGCTCAACACCATCTATGGCCACAGTCTATGAAACGGTTAACAAATGTAAAAGTGACAGTCCCAAACCTCGTAGCATTACAGATAAAATTATGGAATTTATTGCATTAGACGAGCAGCCATTCTCTGTTGTGGAGGACATTGGATTCCATAGGCTTATGCAACATATTGAGCCGCGTTACACAATACCAAGCAGACGCTACTTTGTAGATACCTGTCTACCTGAATTGTTTTGCAGTGTTAGAAAACACGTTCATGAGCTCATGACTACCGACATCATAGCAATTAGTTTTACTACCGACGTTTGTAGTTCAGACGTCAGTCCAACGAGCATGCTTAGCCTGACAGCGCAGTGGATAGATCACATACTGCAGCAGCAATATCTGACGCTTTAAAAACTATGCTTTACACTTGGCACATTGAGAAGTCTAAAATGCATTTCATTGTCTGAGATAATGCGCAGACACATAGCAAGAACAGTGAACTTAAAGCCATACCGTGTATGGCACACATGCTGCAATTGGCTGTAAATGAGGGATTGCTGAGTCAGCGCACCATATCTGATATCGTATCAAAAGGAAGAAAAATTGTGGGTCACTTTAAAGCGGGAGTCCACCGGGACTCCGCGTTTTTTTTTTTTTTAAAAGCCAGCAGCTACAAATACTGCAGCTGCTGACTTTTAAGCTTTTAATAGTGACACTTACCTGTCCAGCGCGCCCGCGATGTCGGCACCCGAAGCCGATCTCTAGGTCGCCTGTCGGGTCCTGCCGCCGCCATCTTGGGTATGGGAATCAGGAAATGGAGCCTTTCGGCTTCATTTCCCGGTTCCCTACTGCGCATGCGCGAATCGCGCTGCGCAATAAGGACGCTCCCCGCTGCCTCTGGGATCTGTGTGTTTCCCAGCAGGCAGCGGGGCACTTGCGGGAAGGGGCGGGCACTTGCGGAAAGGGGCGTAAGTTACGCCCCTTTCCGCAGAGAGCTATCCCGGAAGTGGGTGCAGTTACCTGGATTATCCAGGTAACTGCACCCCCCTCCCCCCTGAAAGGTGCCAATTGTGGCACCGGAGGGGGGGAGGGTTCCGATGAGCGGAAGGTCCACTTTAGGGTGGACCTCCGCTTTAAGCATCCTCCGCTTACTTATTCCAGATTACAAGCTTTGCAGATACAGTTTGGCATGCCACTGAAATTACTGCAGCAAGATGTAGCCACTCGTTGGAAAAGCACCTACTATATGTTGCAAAGTCTTTTCGAATAAAAGTGTGTTTTAGCTGCATACATTGCAGATTACAAACTGTCGGCAACATTGAACGCACATCAGTTGATGTTAGTTGAAAATAGTTTGTCTCTTCTATCTCCATTTGAATAGTTAAAAGAAATAAGCTCAGCTAATGCTTCCATTGCTGAAGTTATTCCCTTGATTACTGCGCTGAAAAAAGGCAGAAACAGACCATGGTGTAAAAATGGCTAAAACTACTCTACTAGAGGTCGTTAACAACCCGTTTCAAGACACCGAATCCAACCCTCTGTACTGCACTGCAAAAGTTCTAGATCCTCGATTTAAACAGCATTATTTTTTTAATGTGGAGAAAATGCAGCGTGCATGGGAAATGATACAGGCACAAATGGAGGTGTTGGAAGCATCTAGTAAAGGAGTTTTGAGGTGTAGCACAGAGGAAAGTATACCAGAGAAATGGTCGCATACAAGTGAAGAGGAACACACTCCCTCGATATCTGATATTTTTGAAGAAATTTTACATGAACGCACCCCGGTCCATAGCAGTGCTACAACAACTACAGCTACCCAACAGCTGGAGATTTATTTAGCTGGACAGCCTATAGCCAGAAGCGACAATCCCCTTGAGTACTGGCGCATCAACAAACAACGTTTTCCTTTGCTTGCATGCAGATATTTATCTGCCTCAAGCACTAGTACAGAGAGTGAGAGACTATTCAGTCTAGCATCTCATATTCTTGATGAGAAGGGGAACCGTCTCTCCTGTGAAAAAGCTGAACTTTTGTTCTTAAAGCGAAATCTGCCACTTTTACTCTGAAATAGATTTAGAAATCAGTTTTTTTTGCACTTCTTAAATTTAAGAGAACTCCAGCTTTTGAACTACTGTACACATAGCTTGTTGTTGGACCAAACTATGTCTCACTATCTCCCTAAGCTGTCAGCCTGCTGCATGTGCAAAACTGTATGTATATCTGTTCTGTATCTATGGCTGGCTACATACATCATGCAGTATACCGCACTGTTTTCTGGCTATGAGCGGAGACTTCCAGAAACACAGACTAGTTTACATTGCTTGCTGCGATTGACTGAGCGCCGCTGCTGTAGACCAGACTGTAGACTAATCTTTTCCAAGAAGTCTCCGCCCATACCCGGGGCCGGAACACAGTGCGGTATACTGTATGACTATGTATGTAACCCGCAGCTAGCTACATATTTCATATACATACAGTTTTATCGCACATGCAGCCGTTGACACCTTAGGGAGAGAACTTAGGGAAATTAGTTCTCATTTAAGAAATATATAAATCAGCTTTCAGTTTTTTTTTTTGTCAAAGCTTTGAACAAGCCGAAGAACTTCAAAGCTCATTGGCTAGCTTAATGTACTCAGCTGCACTAAATGTTTCAATCTCTCTAATTTTAGAATTTTAGAATTTTAAATCAACTCCACAATCTCTGGTGCTTGGAAGTGGGCCCCAGACTGTTGCCTACATTTTTCCCTGCTTGCTTCACTGGACATGCCTTGCCTCGATGCCTTCTTACTATTATGACTAGGGAAGTCAGTGAATATACTTACACTGTCTTAAATAAAACAAGACAAAGGGTGCCCCGGCCTAGTGCATTAAATAAGACCTCTCTTTGTTATTATGGTAACTTAAGTAATATACAACAAACTAACAGGTGTACTCTATCAACCTTGTCGTCAAAGTAAGCTTCCAGTCCACAATACATCACATTACCTATAGGCTAGGACAAGTGGAAAACTCAACAGGCTCTAAGGAAGAGGCAAGTCCTCAAAACACCTTAGCCTGTTGTTGGGGTTTCCTGTGTCCCACTCCCATTATGTGATGTGAATGATGATGTATCGTGGACTGGAAGCTGATGTTTTACTTTAACAACAAGCTTTGATACAGAACTCAACTGACAGCTTAGTACTAGCATGATGTGTATAACAGCCTGTGCGCCCTCTGTCTTGTTTTATGGTTCTTCTATTTTTTAACAATAAAGTAAACAGTGCAAATATAGTACGTCTACTCAAACATAGAGACTCTAATGCCTTGTACACACGGTCGGACTTTTCGATGGAAAATGTGCGATCGTATTGTGTTGTTGGAAAATGCAATCATGTGTGGGCTCCATCTGACTTTTTCCGTCTGAATTTCTGACACACAAAGTTTGAGAGCTGGATCTAAAATTTTCCAACAACAAGAACCTGTTTAAATTCCGATTTTGTGTAGACAAATCCGATGCACAAAGTGGCACGCATGCTCAGAATAAATTATGAGACGAAAGCTACTGGCTACTGGCCCGTTTATAGTCCTGACGTACTTCTTTTACGTCACCTCGCTCTGAGCGATCGGATTTTCCGACAACTTTATTATTATTTTTTTTATTTTTTTTATTCTTATTAATTATTGTGCAATGTGCAACAGCAGAATATATGTATTGTTACTGTAAGCTGTTACTTTCTTTATTTCATTTTGTATTTTATTTTATTTTTATTTTATGCATTTATGTGGGTTACTTTAATTTAAAAAAGTACTTATTTTACTTACTGGATTGTACTATTTTTTTATTCATAAAATTCATGGTAACTAAAAATTGAATATTAATAATAACGAATATAACACAATTTTGAATTTTATATATAAATTTTTTTTTATAAAAAGTTAAAAAACTGTCATTTTCAGTATCGGTTTCGGTTTTAGGCCTAGTGTATCTTCCATTTTCGGTTTCGACACCAAAATTTCCATTCGGTGCACCCCTAACAATAGCCCCTGCCAGCAACAATAGATCTCGCAGGAGCCAGCCTCAATAGACCATCCAGCAACAATAGATACCTTTGCAACATTAGATCCCGAACAGCCATCATCAATAGACTCACCAGCAAAACCCAGCACTCCTTTCCATTACATGCTGCTATTCTGAAAAACTCTGGAAATCACTTCCAAAGAACATCATAGAGTCTTCTTTCTCATTCTCATTTCTCTAACTCATTCAACTTTTTTAAACAAGCTTTAACATAATCCTATTTATTTTGTTCATAAACAACCTGGAGGATGGGGCAAACAGTTCAATCTCTGTATTTGTGGACAATACTAAGCTAAGCAGGGCAATAACTTCACCACAGGATGTGGAAACATTGCAAAAAGATCTGAACAAATTAATGAGGTGGGAAACTACATGGCAAATGAGGTTTAATGTAGAAAAATGTAAAATAATGCATTTGGGAGGCAAAAATAGGAATGCAATCTATACACTGGGGGGAGAACCTCTGGGGGAATCTAGGATGGAAAGGACCTGGGGGTCCTAGTAGATGACAGGCTCAGCAATGGCATGCAAGCTGCTGTTAACAGAACAAACAGAATATTGGCATGCTTTAAAAAGGGGATCAACTCCAGAGATAAAACAATAATTCTCCTGCTCTACAAGACTTAGTTACTCACTTACTATGTAACTAGAATTGTAATTTTTTTTATTACCCTGTGTATTTCTACTGTTTTTGTTTTCCTTGTTTTTGTAAATCACTTTGAGAAGCTACCTTTAAAAGCGCTATATAAAGTTTATTATTATCATTATTATAATACATTCAGTGCTGGGTGTCCCGGAACTGCATTCCCCCACGTTCCCACTGAAAAAAGCTATTTTTAATTTAGGCAGTGTAAGCACTAAAAATGTGTTTTTGTGAAGCTAATCTCTAACTAAACTAGCTACCGATTCCCCCGTCAGTTTAAAAAGATTGGCTTCATTCTGAATTCAAATTGTTTGAACTTTAGAAATTTCTAGCGAAAATGTAAAACATTTTTTAAAGGGTATACCTACCAGGACACTGCAAAGCATGCCTGTATGCTCTTTGTTATACCTTATTAGGAAAGGAAGGAGATATCAGTCCTCTGACCTGTTCAGGTCTATGTTTTAGCTTTGCAGCAGTAGAGATTTGTATGTGTTTGTTTTTTTTTCTCTTTTTTTCTCTTTTCTCTCTCCTTTCCCTCAGAGATGTGATTTTTTATTTTTTTTTGTTTTTTACATTCTGTTTAAAAAATTGTAAATCAGTACTGATTGGACCCTGAAAAATTCTAGTGCAAATAAAAAAAGGATCACGGACAGTACTCAATTTTCTCCAGCAGTAGAGAAGAATCTTCAGATACTGTTCTCCATTAGAATAGACAGACAAAACAAAAACACAATTTCATAAGAGTGAGAAACATCTGATAATGTTTTTACTACTATCTCTACATAACTGTGACAACCACTGACTGCTAACCATATTTATTCACAAGGACAGAAAATGAAAATAGTAAAAAAAGGAACCCACCCACTTGAGTGAAATGAAATTGCTACTTGCCCCATACTTTTGGACATAAAACCAAGAAAAAATGCTCCCAAGGGCTTTTCTGCAGCAAAAAAGTTCAAACTAAATCATAAATGCATATAAAAATAATTTTTCTTGGTACAAAATGACATAAAATATCAATGACACTAAAATATATGCTCTGGTATGCATGACCTCCATATGTGACCAACAAACATGTCCTTATATACTGGCAAATAACAATATATAGAGATATCACACTTAATGATCTGACGCGTTTCAATTATACAAGTTGCAATCTTCCTCAGGGGGATGAGGACATCTTGTAAATGAAGGTGTGTGACCAGAGCAGGATAAAAAGAGCAAAACTGGGTCATTTTCAGAGGGCCGTCCCTCCAAGAGGAAGCGGGGTGTGGGAACCCCAGAACAGCCTACAAGAGATCACACTTGTTGGGTATGGGGGATGCACTGAGAGTCCTTCCCCAGAGAATGGTGTGTTGATGAACTGTGGTCAAAAAGATGCTGACAAGAGGGTTAGGAATGGTCTTAGGCTTGATGGCAGGCTTTGTTACAAATGGAGATTATGGAAAATCCACTATATTCAAAGATCTATATAAGGCCGTGACAGTCAGAAGAACTTCCGTTAAAGAGTGGTAGTGTTCCGCAAAAATTGAATTAACACTCCTAGAGCCACATCCGTATAAACTTGAATCTAGAGGAAAAGGGGGTTAAGAGCCAAAAGGGCTCTAAATCTGAATTTGTAGGCAAGATGGACGAGAGTATGGTAAAAAATTATACTTTATTAACAATAATTCATATCAGACAAGTCAAGTAGAAAAATAATTAAAAAACATACAGTAAACACATGATGGTCGTAAATATGATGTGAACAAAAAGTTTGACACCAAATAGACAGCAGTGAGCCCAGATAAAAATTTAAAATGACACAGAAATCTTCCCTATTCTACAAAATAAAATGACTGGAGTTGGGCATCAAATATATCAATTATTTTCCTAAATATGTGGCTTAAATATTTTACTTTATTTACTTGTACTTCTTTTTTAATGCTTACATACACATGAAAAGATAAACAGATTTTAGTAAAACTTTTTCCTTGACTGTTTTTTTCTTAACTTGATAATGACTTATTTAAACTTGTAAATTTAAAACTCTGTCAAAGTGTGAAAAGCCTTTAAGAGATTAACTGTTCTGTTGCTCTTTGAAAGATTTCCTTAGATCAATAAATGTTAAATAAAAAAGATATAATCTGGGATTTCCTTTAATCAAATGGGGTCAAAATGTTCTATTACATAAACACACATTAAACAGATTTCATTTTTTATTTGTAGTAAGAGATTAAGGTTTATTTTAAGTATAATATTGCTACACATTTCTGAAAGTAATTTATATATGATAATGTAACATGTTGTGCCCAGTACTGCAGACTAAGGGCAGGTAAGAGTTTTCAAATAAGCATTCAATGGGTTTACTCCTCTGTAGTGATGGACGAACTTCCGACGGGACGTTTCGCGAACGCGAAACGCGAACGGACACAAACGTTCGCGAAAACGACCGTTCGCCGCGGGCTCCATTGACTTCAATGGGAGGCGAATTTCGCAAACCTTTAGGTCGAATTTGCGGCCACGGGGTAATTATTAGGGGGTAGCACGTAGTCCCACCACCTGGACAATAGCATAATACATGTATGAGGTGAATTTGGGATCGATAACTACAAGCATTTTTTTTTTATTTGGGAAATTGTTCTGACAATTCAGGACTATGGAGCTAATGAAGGCAATGGAGGAGAGGGAAGGTCAGGGACCAGGGTAGGCAAACAAGAGGGTGCAGGAGATACAGAGCACTGACAGCAGCACCGTAATACAGAGCACTGACATCAGCACCGTGACATACAGCGCTGACAGCAGCTCCGTGACATACAGCGCTGACAGCAGCTCCGTGACATACAGCGCTGACAGCAGCTCCGTGACATACAGCGCTGACAGCAGCTCCGTGACATACAGCGCTGACAGCAGCTCCGTGACATACAGCGCTGACAGCAGCACCGTGACATACAGCGCTGACAGCAGCTCCGTGACATACAGCGCTGACAGCAGCTCCGTGACATACAGCGCTGACAGCAGCTCCGTGACATACAGCACTGACAGCAGCTCCGTGACATACAGCGCTGACAGCAGCTCCGTGACATACAGCGCTGACAGCAGCACCGTGACATACAGCGCTGACAGCAGCTCCGTGACATACAGCGCTGACAGCAGCTCCGTGACATACAGCGCTGACAGCAGCTCCGTGACATACAGCGCTGACAGCAGCTCCGTGACATACAGCGCTGACAGCAGCTCCGTGACATACAGCGCTGACAGCAGCTCCGTGACATACAGCGCTGACAGCAGCTCCGTGACATACAGCGCTGACAGCAGCTCCGTGACATACAGCGCTGACAGCAGCTCCGTGACATACAGCGCTGACAGCAGCTCCGTGACATACAGCGCTGACAGCAGCACCGTAAGCAGCCCCAGGAGGAAGTCAGCACAGCACAGGGATGGTGTGATCCCCTCATAATAAGAACCCCCAGGAGGAAGTCAGCACAGCACAGGGATGGTGGGAGCCCCTCATAATAAGAACACCCAGGAGGAAGTCAGCACAGCACAGGGATGGTGGGAACCCCTCATAATAAGCAGCCCCAGTAGAAATATGACACCGCTCAACCTCTTCAAAGAGGAGGGTAGGGGCATATAGTACGGTGTGCTTTTTTGGGTCAGGGAAGTGAGCCAAATGAATTAAGAAGGTCTGTGTGCTTGATTCCAAAAATTGTTTATAGACATATACATGGTCTACTGATCACATGTGTTGAATTCCTCCGAGATCCATGCCTCATTCATTTTTAGAAATGTGAGGTAGTTAACACTGTGGTGAGCTAGGCGAGTACGCTTATCGGTCACAATCCCCCCTGCTGCGCTGAACGTCCTTTCGGACAGGACACTGGATGAGGGGCAAGCCAACAGTTCGATTGCAAATTGGGCAAGCTCTGGCCAGAGGTCAAGCCTGCCCACCCAGTAGTCTAGGGGTTCATCACTCCTCAGAGCGTCCACATCGGCCGTTAACCCAATGTAGTCGGACACCTGACGGTCTAGGCGTTCCCTGATGCTGGATCCGGATGACACCTGTCGATGGGTCGGCTGAAAGAATGACCTCATATCCGAAGTCACCAACACATCTTCAAACCGGCCTCTTCTTGCAGGCGCTGTTGGATTGGTACCCGCAAATCCTTCTCTGGGAGTGGGAATTGCTCCTCTGCCAGCGCACGCAAAAGCAGAATGCAGCATTTCTCGAAGCAAGGCCTGGAAGTGCTGCATTCTGACAGCCCTCTGCGACGGCGGTAACATTTCCGCCATTTTGTGTTTGTACCGGGGGTCTAAGTACGTTGCCACCCAGTACTGGTCCTTGACCCTCATGCTTTTTATACGGGGGTCCCTATTAAAACACTGGAGCATGAAGGCCCCCATTTGCACTAAAGTGGAAGCGGTGTGGTGGCCTGGCTCCTGCTCATCATCCAGGATAATGTCGTCCTCTTCATTCTCCTCTCCCCATCCTCGCACAACAGGGATCCCAGAAAGGTTTAAAGCATGCTCTTCTTGCTCCTGCTCATCCGCCCCGGCACCATCCTCCTCTGACTCCTCATCAGACTCCTGTTGTTGACTTGTCTCAGATAGAGTAGCCCCCCCTGGGAATTCATCCAGCATTGCGACTTCCTCATCTTCCCGCTCCTGCTCCTCCACAGCCTGATCAATGACACGACGCAATGCACGCTCCAGAAAGAAGGCATAAGGTACCATGTCACTGATGGCGCCATGGCTGCGACTGACCAGTTTGGTGATCTCCTCAAATGGCCGCAGAAGTCTGCATGTGTCGCGCATGAGCAGCCACTGGCGCGGTGAAAAAAAACCCAGCTCCCCAGAACCGTTTCTTTCGCAGAGTTCATACAGGTAGACGTTAACTGCACGTTTCTGCTGGAGCAGCCTATCAAGCATATAGAAGGTTGAGTTCCATCGCGTCGGGCAATCGCAAATAAGACGTCTGACCGGCAGATGGTGTCGCCGCTGAATGTCAGCAAGGCGAGCCATGGCCGTGTAAGATCTTCTGAAATGGGCCGAGATTTTCCTTGCCTGCCGCAAGATGTCCTGGACCCCAGGGTATTTGACAAGGAATCGCTGCACGACCAAGTTTAAGACGTGTGCCATGCACGGCACGTGCGTGATTTTGCCCTGTTTCAATGCGCTAAGCAGATTGGCACCGTTGTCACACACCACTTTACCAACTGTCAAATTGAGCGGTGTTAGCCACTCATCTGCCTGTGAACGCAAAGCTGAAAGGAGTGCCGGGCCAGTGTGGCTCTTTGCTTCCAGGCACAACAGACGCAGCACGGCATGGCAACGTCTCACCTGGCATGTGGAATAGGTTCTGGGGAGCTTGGGCGGTGCAGTGGAAGAGACGCTAGCAGCGGAAAAGGAGGAGGCAGCTGAGGAGGAGAGGGAGGAGGATGGAGTAGGAGGAGGAGAAGAAGAGTCAGGCCTGCATGCAATCCGTGGCGGTAAAACCAAATCTACACGGGTGCCACGGGTTACATGCTTGACGGCCGTCAGAAGGTTCACCCAGTGGGCAGTAAAACTGATATACCTTCCCTGCCCGTGTTTGCTAGACCACGTGTCTGTGGTCAGATGTATCTTGGCACCGACACTGTGTGCCAGAGATACATTCACTTGCCGCTGAACATGGCCATATAGCTCTGGGATGCCCTTCTCTGAGAAATACTTCCTTCCTGGGACCTTCCATTGTGGTGTTCCAATGGCCACAAATTTGCGAAAGGCCTCCGAGTCCACCAGTTTATATGGCAGTAGTTGGCGGGCTATGAGTTCTGACAAGCCAGCCGCCAACCGTTGGGCAAGAGGGTTATCCGGCGTCATCATTTTTTTACGCTCAAACATTAGGCCCACGGAAGCCTGCCTTTTTGCAGAAAAATGTGAGCTTGGCGTGATGGAAGGTGGAGTGGAGGACAATTGTGAGGAGAGAGGAGAAGGAGAAGTAGAAGACGAGGCTGGACGGTGAGAGCCTGCAGTGTGGCTTTGTGTGTTCCGTTGCTCCCACTGGGCTCGGTGATGGCTGCTCATGTGCCTTCTTAAGGCGGTCGTCCCTAGGTGAGTATTGGGCTTACCGCGACTAACGCGTTGACTGCAAAGATTGCAGATGGCAACGCTATTGTCAGCAGCGGACACGTTAAAAAAAGCCCACACTGCGGAGCCATGTGCCGGTGTCCTGGGAGCGCCAGATGTGACCGTACATGGTCGATGACTCGCTCCTGATACATTTGCAGTCTGCTTTGTCCCTGCTGTGCAATGTAAGTCATTGCTGCTTCTCCTCCCTATCTGCTGGTCCATATCTCCCTCTGAACTCCCCTCCTCTTCCTCTCTTGTGGGCACCCACGTGACATCACTAGACACGTCATCATCAACGTCACCTTCCCCACCGCTATAAGTAGAGTAGGCAGCAACACCGGGGACCAACCTCCTCCTTGGGCTGATCTGGGTACTGGCGTCAGACTGCTGAGTAGCGCTTGTTGCTACCTCCTCTTCCTGATCCAATACCAAGAGTGGCTGCGCATCAGAAATGTCCTCTTGATATGGATCGGAAAATAATTCCAGTGACTCAAGCGGAAGGTATGTGGTGGTGGTGGTGGTGGTCGTGTTGTTGGTGGTAGTGTCTTTGGGGGTGCACATAGCAGAGAGTGAAGAAGAGGGTGCAGATCGAGAGGATGAGGAGGGTGCAGAAGAGTAAGGCTGAGCGAGCCACTCAACCAAGTCTGGTGCATCCTTTAAAGTAATTGAACGCACCTTCTGCAACTTCCCACTTTGGCTCAAGCCTGTTGCTCCTGCCCTACCCCTACCACCCCTGCGGAAGGGCCTGCCTCTTCCTCTGCATGTCATTTTTTAAATGACCCTGTGACAAAACTCTTAGTCCCTATACCGCTGAAGGACTGCTGCAGTATAGGTGAGCGGTCAGCAGTGGTGCACGTCAACCCTATCTATTGTGGACCTATAGCGGTCCTTACAGAACAGCAGACTGTACCGCACTCAAGCCTATGTACCGTAGCACCCTATACCAAGTTACCAGTCCTTATAAGAACTTTTGTGGACCAAGCAGGTTGTGTATTAGTGTTTAGCAGACTGTACGTCAGTCCCTATACCGCTGAAGGACTGCTGCAGTATAGGGCAGCGGTCAGCAGTGGTGCACGTCAACCCTATCTATTGTGGACCGATAGCGGTCCTTACAGAACAGCAGACTGTACCGCACTCAAGCCTATGTACCGTAGCACCCTATACCAAGTTACCAGTCCTTATAAGAACTTTTGTGGACCAAGCAGGTTGTGTATTAGTGTTTAGCAGACTGTACGTCAGTCCCTATACCGCTGAAGGACTGCTGCAGTATAGGGCAGCGGTCAGCAGTGGTGCACGTCAACCCTATCTATTGTGGACCGATAGCGGTCCTTACAGAACAGCAGACTGTACCGCACTCAAGCCTATGTACCGTAGCACCCTATACCAAGTTACCAGTCCTTATAAGAACTTTTGTGGAACAAGCAGGTTGTGTGTTAGTGATTAGCAGACTGTACGTCAGTCCCTATACCGCTGAAGGACTGCTGCAGTATAGGTGAGCGGTCAGCAGTGGTGCACGTCAACCCTATCTATTGTGGACCGATAGCGGTCCTTACAGAACAGCAGACTGTACCGCACTCAAGCCTATGTACCGTAGCACCCTATACCAAGTTACCAGTCCTTATAAGAACTTTTGTGGACCAAGCAGGTTGTGTATTAGTGTTTAGCAGACTGTACGTCAGTCCCTATACCGCTGAAGGACTGCTGCAGTATAGGGCAGCGGTCAGCAGTGGTGCACGTCAACCCTATCTATTGTGGACCGATAGCGGTCCTTACAGAACAGCAGACTGTACCGCACTCAAGCCTATGTACCGTAGCACCCTATACCAAGTTACCAGTCCTTATAAGAACTTTTGTGGACCAAGCAGGTTGTGTGTTAGTGTTTAGCAGACTGTACGTCAGTCCCTATACCGCTGAAGGACTGCTGCAGTATAGGGCAGCGGTCAGCAGTGGTGCACGTCAACCCTATCTATTGTGGACCGATAGCGGTCCTTACAGAACAGCAGACTGTACCGCACTCAAGCCTATGTACCGTAGCACCCTATACCAAGTTACCAGTCCTTATAAGAACTTTTGTGGACCAAGCAGGTTGTGTATTAGTGTTTAGCAGACTGTACGTCAGTCCCTATACCGCTGAAGGACTGCTGCAGTATAGGGCAGCGGTCAGCAGTGGTGCACGTCAACCCTATCTATTGTGGACCGATAGCGGTCCTTACAGAACAGCAGACTGTACCGCACTCAAGCCTATGTACCGTAGCACCCTATACCAAGTTACCAGTCCTTATAAGAACTTTTGTGGAACAAGCAGGTTGTGTGTTAGTGATTAGCAGACTGTACGTCAGTCCCTATACCGCTGAAGGACTGCTGCAGTATAGGTGAGCGGTCAGCAGTGGTGCACGTCAACCCTATCTATTGTGGACCGATAGCGGTCCTTACAGAACAGCAGACTGTACCGCACTCAAGCCTATGTACCGTAGCACCCTATACCAAGTTACCAGTCCTTATAAGAACTTTTGTGGACCAAGCAGGTTGTGTATTAGTGTTTAGCAGACTGTACGTCAGTCCCTATACCGCTGAAGGACTGCTGCAGTATAGGGCAGCGGTCAGCAGTGGTGCACGTCAACCCTATCTATTGTGGACCGATAGCGGTCCTTACAGAACAGCAGACTGTACCGCACTCAAGCCTATGTACCGTAGCACCCTATACCAAGTTACCAGTCCTTATAAGAACTTTTGTGGACCAAGCAGGTTGTGTGTTAGTGTTTAGCAGACTGTACGTCAGTCCCTATACCGCTGAAGGACTGCTGCAGTATAGGGCAGCGGTCAGCAGTGGTGCACGTCAACCCTATCTATTGTGGACCGATAGCGGTCCTTACAGAACAGCAGACTGTACCGCACTCAAGCCTATGTACCGTAGCACCCTATACCAAGTTACCAGTCCTTATAAGAACTTTTGTGGAACAAGCAGGTTGTGTGTTAGTGATTAGCAGACTGTACGTCAGTCCCTATACCGCTGAAGGACTGCTGCAGTATAGGTGAGCGGTCAGCAGTGGTGCACGTCAACCCTATCTATTGTGGACCGATAGCGGTCCTTACAGAACAGCAGACTGTACCGCACTCAAGCCTATGTACCGTAGCACCCTATACCAAGTTACCAGTCCTTATAAGAACTTTTGTGGACCAAGCAGGTTGTGTATTAGTGTTTAGCAGACTGTACGTCAGTCCCTATACCGCTGAAGGACTGCTGCAGTATAGGGCAGCGGTCAGCAGTGGTGCACGTCAACCCTATCTATTGTGGACCGATAGCGGTCCTTACAGAACAGCAGACTGTACCGCACTCAAGCCTATGTACCGTAGCACCCTATACCAAGTTACCAGTCCTTATAAGAACTTTTGTGGACCAAGCAGGTTGTGTATTAGTGTTTAGCAGACTGTACGTCAGTCCCTATACCGCTGAAGGACTGCTGCAGTATAGGGCAGCGGTCAGCAGTGGTGCACGTCAACCCTATCTATTGTGGACCGATAGCGGTCCTTACAGAACAGCAGACTGTACCGCACTCAAGCCTATGTACCGTAGCACCCTATACCAAGTTACCAGTCCTTATAAGAACTTTTGTGGAACAAGCAGGTTGTGTGTTAGTGATTAGCAGACTGTACGTCAGTCCCTATACCGCTGAAGGACTGCTGCAGTATAGGGCAGCGGTCAGCAGTGGTGCACGTCAACCCTATCTATTGTGGACCGATAGCGGTCCTTACAGAACAGCAGACTGTACCGCACTCAAGCCTATGTACCGTAGCACCCTATACCAAGTTACCAGTCCTTATAAGAACTTTTGTGGAACAAGTGAGTTGTGAATGTTTAGCAGACTGCAGCAGAAGGGCAGCAGTCAAGTATAATATCCTTTCTATATTTGGAAGAAAGAATATTATACATGTACAAGCCTATTACTGTACCACTGATACCAGTCCTGAAAAGAACCTTTGTGGAACTAATAATAACAGCAAGTCTTTAAAATTACCCTCACTGCCTGACAACACTGCTTCCTTCCTGTCCCTATACAAATTGGCAAAAAAAGAGAACGATTAGTGGTTACTGGAACAGCTCTTTTGTGGACCTTGATAGTAACAGCTAATGATGATGATGATGATGATGATGATGAAAGACTAATCTGGCTGTCCCTGTAGCATACACCGTCCTTTCCCTTTCTCTAAACTAACAAAAGACACTCAGGCTGCTGCAAGAATCAGCAGCACAGCAAACCTATCAACACCTAACACCTATACCAGTCCTGAAAAGAACTTTTGTGTACCAAATAGCTAGTGGTTTATCTCTCCCTACTCCACACAGGAACCTGTCCCTATCTTAACAGAAGAAAGAATGTAAAATGGCCACCGGATCGGGTGTATTTATAGGTTAGGGGGAATGTACAAGTGTCCATGTGCTGTCATGTCTCAATTGGCTGTCCTGTATCACATGATAAACGTGTCACCAAAGGTTAAAGTTCTTGTATACATTAAACACGTAAGTCCGCCGCGGCGAACGACGGAAAAAGGCGTTCGAACGTGCGGACCGCGAATGTCGGAAATTCGCCGCGAAACGACCGCCGGGCGAACCGTTCGGCCATCACTACTCCTCTGAATGACAATTTCACCTGTGCCTTTTCAGCAGTAGAGAGGCAACATCATTGGGTCAATGTGATTTGCCTAATCAGAGCATTGTTGAATTTTGTTTAACTACAGTACAACCTCCAGCTCATCTAGAATTTGAAGTTCCAAAAGCAAGATATTGCAAATCTATCCACATAACACGAAAAACCAAAAAATTGGGACAAGGGAGTCCAAAGAAAGCAAATGGGGGAAGAATCAACCACGGCTTATGATACAATGTTATACAAGGCTTTATTGAAACGTAGGGGGAGGGGCCACATACACAATGATTCAGGTGTATATCAAAGGGAGAATACATATTCTAATCTACACATTATATCTCACTAAATAATCATTACATAAAAATATGCTGCATCATTAATACATTTAAAAGTGCAGGGTGTTCCTGCAGGCAGAAAAGCATACAATATACCCATATTGACCAGAGAAAGGTGATGGCATAGTACTGTCCTTGATAAACTGATTTATGATGTGAATTCACATGTATTCATAAACACATATAAGTTCATATATACCTATGGACTGATAAAGCAACTTGAAACCGCATTCAAAAATTACAAAAATAAGTCCTCATCCAGAGGAATCTTCATTGAGCTCAAGCAAACATGGTTGTCAGGCAGACCCTCAGAAAGTCTTAAAGCACTGAACACAGCATTAGACCATCTAGTGAAATGCAGTTGCGTTCCTCTTGTGAAAAATGTGTCCAAAATGCAAAAAGCAACCTTCTCAGTATCAAATTCTTTCAAAGATAGGATCGCAAATATCAGACCCAAAGCACAGCTAATGTCCTGACCAGAACAGACGAGACACTTGGCAGCTTCACCGCTTATGCCTATCACAGAGCAAAAAAGGCAGCAGCACATAGATACACTGAATAAGTAACAGGCGAAAGGGCTGCCCAATTGGGCTCTCACCACTCCGATCGCTAGAAATCCACAGGTTCTCTGTTTCTCTGCTGATTTTTCGATTTTAACGTGAGGCTGTTCCAGGGCGATTCCAGGTAGCTCTCATAGCTATTGCCCGAACAAGCCTCTATGCTCAGTGAAGAGCGTCTCTAGTCCTTCCGCGTGATCTGCAGTCACATGACCTGTCAGGTCTGTTAAAGGGGAAGCCAGGGAAACTGTTTGCTTGTACTGATATGGATTTATAAAATGCGGGACCAAATGCCAATCATAGGGGAATTGTCCCCTTCTGTTGCTAGATTAGAGGGTATGCTGAATGCCTGCAGACAGGCCCTGCATGGGCTGCGTTAATGTTTTGTGCACATCCGTGCACTTCTTCAAATCTATCCACATGACTGGACAGGCACCTAACTCAGAACTGAGCGATCGGTGGTATTTGATTACTCGGTTCTCAGTCTTAGAGCCAGCGGGGGGACAGATTCAACATTGGACTGATGCTGCATCCACCTAGGTAAGTATGATAAAAAAAAAAACGAATTCCCATACTTCTATTTTAACCACTTGCCGCCAGCCCTATAGGGAATTGACGGTGGCAAAGTGGTTGCATAATCCTGATCGGACGTCATATGACGTGATCAGGATTATGAGCCGCTGCGCGCCCCCGGGGGCGCGCATCGCGGCGATCGTTGTTGCGGGGTGTCAGTCTGACACCCGGTAACTACGATCTCGGTAAAGAGTCTCCGACTGAGACTCTTTACCACGTGATCAGCCGTGTTCAATCACGGCTGATCACAGTGTAAATGGGAAGAGCCAGTGATCGGCTTTTCCTCACTCTCGTCTGTCAGACGCGAGTAGAGGAGAGCCGATCGGCTGCTCCTCTGACAGGGGGGGTCTGTGCTGATCGATTATCAGCACAGCCCCCTCCGAGGATGCCCACACTGGACCACCAGGGACACCACCAGACCACCAGGGAAAAGGTAATCCTCCCTAGACCACCAGGGATGCCAGTCAGCACAATGGATGCCAATCAGTGCCCATAATGGATGCCAATCAGTGCCCACAATGGGCATCACTGATTGGCATGCATTATTGTTTGGCACTGATTGGCATCCATAAGTACAGTATAACACCAATGCCGCCTATGAGTGCCCACCTGTGCTGCCTATGAGTGCCCACCTGTGCCGCCTATCAGTGCCCACCTGTGCCACCTATCAGTGCCCACCTGTGCCGCCTATCAGTGCCCACCCATGCCCATCTGTGCCGCCTATCCATGCCCATCTGTGCCGCCTATCCATGCCCATCTGTGCCGCCCATCCATGCCCATCTGTGCCGCCCATCCATGCCAATCCGTGCCAGCTATCAGTGCCAATTTGTGCCACCTATCAGTGTCCATCCGTGTCGCCCATCCGTGTTGCCCATCAGTGCCGCCTATCAGTGCCACATATCAGTGTCCATCAATGCCACCTCATCAGTGCCACTTCATTGGTGCCACATCATTGGTGCCCATCAGTGCCGCCTTATCAGTGCCCATCAGTGTAGCCCCATCAGTGCCCATCAGTGAAGGAGAAAACGTACTTATTTTACAAAGTTTTGAAACTGAAACAAATAAAAACATGATTTTTTTCAAAATTTTCTGTATTTTTTTATTTGTTTAGCAAAAAATAAAAACCGCAGAGGTGATCAAATACCACCAAAAGAAAGCTCTATTTGTGGGAAAAAAAATGATAAAAATGTCATTTGGGTACAGTGTAGCATGACCGCGCAATTGTCATTCAAAGTGCGACAGCGCTGAAAGCTCAAAATTGGTCTGGGCAGGAAGGTGTTTAAGTGCCCAGTATTGAAGTGGTTAATTATTTGTAAGTATTATAGGGGGGAAAATTGTAACATGCTCCTATACACCCATCTCTCGCCACCAGCACACCCTGCTCATAACAGAAGGCGGGGGATTTTCTCCTTACACTCAATGTCACAATTTGAAACCAGTGAGGAAGTGTGGGTCTTCACCCACACAGTTGTGTCACTCGCAGTTCCTATGAATGAATTAACTTCCAGTACTGTTGGCTGCCATGGCAGATGGCTTGTAGTGTTCAATGAACACCAAGGACGCTGGTGAGTGCTCTCATGGTTCATTGATTTTTTCTGCAATTCAATAACTGTCTGCCCATACAGGGGGCACAGGCAGACAGATTAATGAGAGTGTGCAGGATAATGGCTGCTGATGCTTGCAATGCTTCACAGGCTACATTATAAAAAAATAATAAATACAAATTCTTTTTCAAAAATAAGTGCATTTATTTATTAGTTTTGTTTTATTTAATTTTAAAAGGTGAGCATATACTTTAACTTTTATTTTTACCCTGTAGGACCGTGTCGCAACTGTGAGCCAAATGTATGTCAGTGCGGCCCCATTGAACTCTATAGACAAGTTTGACAAGCGTGGGCGTTTGGTGGAGTGGTGAAGCATGGGTGGGGGGGAGATTTGGGGAACCATGGTTCAGCCATCTGTCTTTAACCTCAACCAAGAGCCCTTACAGAGTGAACCATCCCTATACATCCTGACAAACCTAAGGTGCTTCCGAAAACATTTAAAGTGACCATGTTAATGGGTTAAAAAATGTAGCAATCATACTTACAGTACCTAGGTGGATGCAGCATCAGTCCAGTGCTGCACCTGTCCCCGCTGGCTCTAAGTGGAGAGCTGAGCGATCAAACACCGCTGATCGATTGGTTCTCAGTGCTCCCTGAGCAGAGAGAGCCAGAGACTGTGAGTCACTGCATCTCTGCTCTGCCCCCCCACCCCGCACTCACTGGAGCGCTGGGCTGTGGAGGGGGTGGGAGCAGCAGGTGCCAGTTCAGGCATGTGGGTGGGTCCTGACAACATGACCACTTTCTTTCCTAAACCGGGACCGGTGCCGTGAGGTCAGCCGACAGCAGTCTTCTACCCGCTGTCTGCTGAAAATGGGTCAAAGGAGTGCAAAACGATCTGCACTCCTGTGATTCATGGGAGATGTACAGCCAAACGAGCTTTGGCTGTACTTCTTCTTTAAGAATCTTTATGTTTAAGACTTCCTGATGCTTGCATCCCCCACAACTCTGGGGTTCTTTCCACTGACCCCTACATCAGTATTGCGTCCTGTAGTTGTTTAGGTGCTGGCAGAAGAGGGGTCAGGCATGCAGCATACCTGGAAATGTGTTGGCTATAAAGAAACCATTGTGCTTCAACAGATCAGAGGTCAGAGGAACAGGCGGCAGGACTTGTGAGTCCACTTTTTTCGCAGGTGATGCTTTACTATATTTTGTTCAACTCTGTGACAGAATCCCTTTAATTAAAGGCTACAAATTCCACACCACACTGCATGTTTGCTTTTTGTTTAATATTGTAATGCGAGATAAGTAATGAATGATCATGAGGACTTGCTCCACAGGAGACCTCATACCAGCAGAAACTTATATAAAGAAGCTAAGATAAGCTCTCTGGGATTTTCTGGTACTCAGCTGGAGTATTTTTATCTTTATTTTTGAAGAATCATTTTTCATAATCACCTTATTCTCTCACAGAGGCAATCTGAAGACTGTACTCAATTCTTAACAGTGCTCATCCTGTGAATAACCGGGCAATGGGGGTTATTTACTAAGACTGTAAAATGCAACACCTGGTGCAACTCCAAATATAAACCAAATAGCTTCCAGATTTTTTTGACAAAGCTTAATTGATCAAGCTAAATTTAGAACCCGATTGGCTACCATGCACAGCTGCACCAGATTCAGAGTGCACCAGTTTTAGTAAATCAAACCCAATGTCTATACATCATTCAGCTGAAAATGAGAGGCCCCATTCAAGTGGTGTCAAGGTTATTTATTTCACTGCTCAGCCTCCTACAGTTATAGTATTAGTTCTTCCTGCTGTGCCATTTGTGTCACACCAGGGAGATTTCCCTTCACTTCCTCTGCCATAGCCAAGACAAATCAGAAAAAAAAAAAAATAAATCACTTCAAAGTGTGGCAATCCTGTTGGTGTTTAAATTCAGCTTGTTTTATTTAGCATTCTTTGATTATTATTTTTTTTACTTTTTTGTGTTTAATCATTGTTTATGAACTTTTACATTAAAGATTTATTTTCTGTCTATTTTCTGTATAAAACATTTTGAATGATGTGTCTAATAAGGAGCAATTTTTGACACGAACATTTTGAATGATGTGTCTAATAAGGAGCAATTTTTGACACGAAGGACAGCTAAAATGTCCTTCTGTAAACCTTAGAAGCCATGTAAAGCCTATTTCACCCTTACAAAAAAAAAAAAACACCAAAAACCACTCCAATGCATTTTGATGAAATCTGGAGAAATGACAGCTCTCGATTTGATTTATCCTTATCAAAAATGTTTGCATTTGTCTGAATAAATGCAGATTTGTCCAGTCAGTGGAGAATTATCTAATTTATGAATCACAGTTGCTTGGGTTGGGCACCTGAAATGCATGATTCTTTACAGACTAGATCAATCTCCAAATGTTAAACTGAATTAAAAATTACCCTTGATTTGATCTTACATCATCACTATTTCATTTTGCAATCGCAAGGAATATCATCTCAAAATAAATAAGACATGCCAACATGCATTTCCTTTTGTGGACACCTTTGGTCAAATACAGTTTTGTTTACATTTTATTATTATACAATGCATGAATTCTCTTTATTGTTTCTTAAGCTGGTGGTGTGGAGGCTGCTGGTAGTAGAGGACAAAGTTGTCATTTGGGCAAGAAGTGGGAGCTTATAGTGGAGAGTGAGGACATTTTTGGGAGATAATTCTGGTTGTGAGTAATGTGGCATCTATTGGGATCTAGTGGTAGAAAGGGGGGAGATGGGAGGTAATGAAGGGGCAACGGGGGCAGGGAACATGTTGGAATCTCATTTTTGGAAACTCTG
Source organism: Lithobates pipiens (assembly GCF_037356315.1). NCBI lineage: Eukaryota > Metazoa > Chordata > Amphibia > Anura > Ranidae > Lithobates > Lithobates pipiens. The sequence goes on along the minus strand of NW_027507718.1, from coordinate 458,683,648 downwards.
TATTGCAAGGCATGTATACTTGGGATGTGAAGAGATGAATGTAAAGAGCATACAGTTGGTAATTTATTGATAGCTTGCAGAAAGCAGGGATAGGAGATGTACAGGGCAGAGGCCCAAAGCGCAAGCTATCCTCTGTGCCACCAAGCTGCAAGCCTATGACTAGAAGAACAGAAAAAAAATATGGATGCCCCCATTTTCTTATGTAAGTAAAATTTATAAATATAAACATGATTACCAAATCACAAATTCACATTAATATATCTATACCGGGCTAAAACATTTATATATACAATACATCTAAACAAAAAGGACCTCAGGGGGATTCATAAAATGTGTCACAGGCAAAATTTAATTGGGCCAATGCACAGAGAGTATTGGTGCTTGTACCCAATTCATGTACCTGTTAGTGGGCTGATCCACATTCAATATTTAGTCCAATAGCAGCTTTTAAATCTGCCCATTGTTAGCCACAGTCAGTCAAAGGTAAGGCCCGATGGAGAACTAGTCTCACAGTTTCCCATTTGGCTCTGCCCACCCAGTGGGCATTGCAATGGGCATTGCCATATTTGAGTAATGGTATCACCACTATTCCCAGCCCCTTTGTTTACATATAGCTTTCAGCTTGGGAATCTCAGCTGAATGACAGCAGAATGGAAACATGGATTGAGCCCTGTCACAGCACAGCTATGCCCCACTCAGAGAACTGGCGTACCATTGCATACCAGCTCAGATCTGTTCTTAAGTATCTCCAGTTTCTTAATCTGTGAACTAGCGGTAAGTCTTTAAGAGTCCTTTGCTGCCATGGTGGCAGGCTGGTCAAGTTCACACTTGACTAAATTTCTAACTCTTAACAAACGCTCCTATACTCCCGTTAATAAGCTTTAGTATGGGCGTTAGACTGACATTTTACAAACTTTAATGACGAGTTAAAAATGCTCCCCCAAACGCTCTATGCATGGTTTTGAAGCGCTTGATGCGCATTAAGGCGTGTTAAAACCGCTACACAAATGCCTATTTTAATTGTCTCTCTGAGATATTCTAAAAGGGACTTTTATGCCCTGTATCATGTTTTACGCACCTACCCTCAGAAGTTTTAGGACTATGCCCACAGGACACTCTATGCTCTCCATCATTACTGGGCATTGTAGGAATTATATTCCTCATGCATGACTTTCTATTAAACTAATTTTAACGCCCGGCAGTGCATTTGTGAAACGTTACCATAGACTTTAATGGGAGGCGTTGAAAGGCTTCAAATGCTTCCAGACTCGACATGACGCTTCCAATGTGAACTTGCCTTAACGTGGCAGTAATTAGAACCTGAAACTGGTGCAAAAGCTTGCCTGAATTAGGTGCAGGTAGTTCTACGGGGAGCTGCTGCCAGCAAACAGTTGTTAACAGTGGTGGCTGGTGGGTTTATAATTCGGGGGGGGGGGCACTGCCAATCCCACCCCCACACGTGACAGCACCCCACCCGGCGGCCCTGTTACTTACCTGATCAGAGCTGTGATCTCCCCTCCTCCTTCTCCCGGAGGTGCAGGGAGCGGCTGCCTGGAGAGTGGTCTGGAGGTGCAGAGAGCGGCGGCAATAGGTGTGGGCAGTGGTCTGGAGGTGCAGGGAGTGGCGGCTCCGATGTCCGCTCTTTCTCACAGTGTACTGTAGGTCTGGACTGTGATTTCCTCTCCTCCTTCTTCCAGAGGTGTGGGGAGTGGCGGCTCCGTTGTCTGCTCCTCCATCTCCTACAACGTACTGTTCCTCTTCCACCTAAGTGCTAGGCATCCAATAGGATTGCCTGACACTTAGACCAATTGGGAAACAGTTCTCACGACCTGCCTCCTGATTGGTGTGGAGGAACTTTAGTGTGAAAATAGTGAAAATGTATTTGCTATATTCACACAACAGGGTGGGATCAGGACGCAGTGCTCTGCTCTCTGAGCCCACCCTTTTTCAAAGCCTGGCTCTAATTACATGCTTCAAAAATCCACACCCCCCCATTGGAATTCATGCTCCCAGTGCCCTGATAGGTATATCAGGGGGCCGGTTGCATGGACGGTCTCTATGGATGGGCCGGCACTGGTTGTTAAAGGGATTCTAAAGTCAGAAGGCTTTTTTACCTTAATGCATTCTTTACATTATGGCAAAAAAACTTCCATTGTCTGTGCCTCCCTATTCCTCCCTAAACCCTTTCTGATACCACTCTTGATCCAGTGCTGCCCCACTGGCAGTCCCACTCTGCTCCCTCTCCCTGTATTAATGGGCTTTACTGAGGGCAGTGTCAGCCATTGGCTCCAGTGAGGAGTGAGTGGGGGGAGAAGCCAAGCTACTCTGCATGTGCGTCTATAGTCACACACAGCCTGGCTTCAGGTCAAGCCCGCACAAGTGCCCCCATAGCAAGCAGCATGCTATAGAAGCACTCAGAGAAGAGGAGGAGCCTAGGGTACTGGTGGGGTACCCTAGAAGAGGAGGTTTGGGGGGTCGCATTGTGTAATACTGATAAGTATAACATGTTTGTTATTTTATGTATTTTAAATTAGCTTTATAATCACTTTAAAGTGGTTTTAAAGTCATTATATTAAATCCTGTAATCTGCTGTGGTACAGAATTATATAAAGTTGATTGTGTATTTTTTGGTAAAATGTTTGCTGAAAATACCTTAATTACAGCGCTGCTGGGCACTCATGTGACCCATGGGAGCTCTCTGTCCCGCTCCAGGGGACTGCAGAGGGAGGGGTCATCAGCTGGGAAGAGAGGGGGAGAGCAGCAGGAGGTCACGTGAGCACCCAGTGGCACTGAAATTACGGTATTTTCAGCAATAATTTTACACAAATACACACAATGGCCATTATATAATCCTGTAACACAGCGGATTACAGGATTTCTGAATAGGAATATTACACACTCCTGAACTGACAGGCAGGGAGGGAGGGGGAGAGGAGACCAGCAGATGCTGGAGGCACGTAAACTGACAACAGTAATTAGGCCTCGGCATTCATGTGTACCGTGGTAAGCACAGACAGGGGGACACAGGAACTGGCAGGATCAACCAAGTTTTTTAGAGGGGTAAATGACACAACACAAGCGCTGTGCTGTATGTCATGCTTTAAAGGATTAGGATAATTGTTTTTAGGGTTATAACCACTTTAAGCCTTTGTTGAATTCCTCAGTCTGTTTCCTGTAAAGCTTTACAGCTTTGAGTTTTTCTCTAGGTCATCAGCTTGTTCTACTTTCCCTTTGTGTTTATGGGACAGGGATTGATTTGCGGTATAGAACTGGTCAGGCAATGTTCAGTGTGTAAGTTACACAAGTATATCTGAAACAATCTTGACGCAACTAAAAACTGCATCCCTGTGTTAAGCCCTTATCTTTCTGCTTATGATTGTTTTTTTCTTCCCGCTCTCCGAGCAGTTCAGGACCATCAGAATAACCTTGTGCTGCTACTGGTAAATGGTTTATTTCAGCACAAGTAGAAAAAAAAAATCACATAACTTCCACCAAGATAGAATTAGGAACCTCAAGGTTAAATCAAGTTTCCAAATACAATAAAAAGAAAAATACTGTAAAATTGTGAATTCACGGGAGCATGTGTGTACTCTCTAGCCATCAAAGATATCCTGTTGTGTTTAACCTCCTTCACATTATATGAACACCTGTAGGCTACAGTTCTCTGTGAGGCTTATCTCTGCTCTAATAGTAAAAAACAATGTGGAACCAGGCAAAAATATTTAATCAGGAATATTTTCTGTGGTTTAAGAACAGGAGGGCTCCATCTGCAATCCTATTGATTGCTAGCTAGTGCCGTACACTCTTTTATAACAAATAGGAGGTGGTTTTCACTTAAAGTGGTATTAAAAACAAAAACAAAAATGAAATATATTGCAGCTTACCAATCATTAGATGTGGTGACTGCATTAGCTTTTTTTTTAGGCTTTTTTCCTTCTGTTTTTACCTGGTGATCTGGCCAGTAACACATCTCTTGTATTAGAATGTGTCTGCTCTGGATGAAGGAGCACAGGGGCACCTTTGGACAGCAGCAATGTTAATATGGGGGGAAGGGAGTATTAGATGTACTAGCAGATTTGTGCACTAACAAATTTAAGTCAAACTCCAGCTAACACTTATAAAGTGGTTACAGGAATTTTTTTCTCTAAGTTTTTACATACCGTATATACTCGAGTATAAGCCGAGATTTTCAGCCTCTTTTTTGAGGCTGAAAGTGCCCCCCTCGGCTTATACTCGAGTCATCGCTGTCTGCCTGCTCGATCAGCGTGTCGAGCAGACAGACAGCGGCCATTCTATAATTCAAAAGCCGCGCCTCCGGCTCCGCCTTCGCCTGTGATAGGTGGAACACTGAATTTCCCAGCAGCCTGTGTTCCGCCTATCACCGACATCGTCTCATCCTCGTACTACGGACGAGGATGAGACGATGTCCGTGATAGGCGGAACACAGGCTGCTGGGAAATTGTGTTCCGCCTATCACAGACAGGGAGGCGCGGCATTTGAACAGGGGAATGGGCGCCGACGAAGAGCAGTGATCCTGGGACGGGACCGGACGGAGGCTCGGCTCGGGACGGGACGGGACCGGACGGAGTCTCGGGACGGGACGGGACGGGACCGGACGGAGGCTCGGGACGGGACCGGACGGAGGCTCGGGACGGGACCGGACGGAGGCTCGGGACCGGACGGAGGCTCAGGACACAGGTAGGCTGGACACACAAGGCCACACACACACACACACACACACACACACACACACACACACACACACACACACACACACACACACAGGGATGGATGGATGGATGGATGGACACACACACAGGGATGGATGGATGGATGGACACACACACACACAGGGATGGATGGATGGATGGACACACACACAGGGATGGATGGATGGATGGATGGACACACACACACAGGGATGGATGGACACACACACACACAGGGATGGATGGATGGATGGACACACACACAGGGATGGACAGGCATATCTCACCCTCGGCTTATACACGAGTCAATAGGTTTCCCAGTTTTTTGGGGGTAAATTGGGGGCCTCGGCTTATACTCGGGTCGGCCTATACTCGAGTATATACGGTAAATAAATAAAAGTTGATCATTTTATGCATCCCTGTCAGTAGTAAATGGTTTATCTCATCTCAGTAACAGCTACTTCTTCAGAACAGCTTGTTTTTATGAAAAACAACAGACTTACTAGCTGGATAACCAAGTGGGAATAAAAGAAAGAAAAGCCTAAAAAAAAGGAAACTAATGCGGACACCACATCTACAAATGTGTAACCTGCAATATAACAAGTCTTTGCTTTTAGGTTTAATACAGCTTTAAGTAAATTACTATGCTTGGAATAAACTACCAACAGAAGTAGTAAGACTGTAAACAATAAATGGCTTCAAACATGCTTGGGACAAACATAGATCTATGCTCAGATAATAAAGTTAGCAAAAATAATCCCCCAAAAAATAAACAAAAAACTGAAAAAAATGCCATACATCCCATCACCTTTTAGCACACAGTATGGAGACATAGAACACATCCCTACCATGGCCTGGTTACATGGACCACAAAAATCTAATATGCAAAAAAAATGGTGGCTAAACTTGTTACTTTTCCTTTATATTGGCTTTCCAAAATTTTAAACACAGTAATATAGAGGTTGGATAAAAAGTTTAGCATTACACTTTTGGTAGTAAAGTAGTACTTATAGTACAGAGATGTACAGATTGCACCAAAAAAAGAGACAACTGAGGCTGCACGAGGGACAGAGGAATTTGGTTTTAGAAGAGGGACAGTTGCTCCAAATGAGGGACAGTTGGGAGCTATGCCATGCTTTGATTATTCTGAATAGTCTGTTAGACAGATCGGTGATTTGCACTTATCAATAATAAGTACAAGGGCAGCTTAACAACAACATCAAGTCATTAAAATTCAGCTTTTGAGCTCCTATGAACAGAGCTGTCTTTAATATTGATTGGACCCTGGGAAAAAAAATTCTTGCCCCCCCCCCCCCCCATGGCAATTTCACTGTCCATCTGCTCTGAGACATACAATAAATAACAGCTAGACTTAAATTCAGTTTACTGTATCAGATCAGGCAGCAATTGTGATTGGTTGCCAGAGGTTACAGCATATCGTTACTGCTTATTGACAGGTTGCTAGAGGTTACAGCACACATTACGGCTCACGGATTAGCTGCTAGAGGTTACAGAAAGTTATTTCTGCTTGTTAATTGGTTACTAGAGATTACTGTACAATAATACTGCTCATTGATTGGTTGCTAGAGGTTACCGGACATCATCTCCTCATTGCAGGGGAGCATGATATACATATGAATGCTATCTTTATTTACATATCAATGCTGCCGGACACAGATATTTACTTAGTAACGCTGCCGCTATTTACATATGAATACCGGTTATTTACATGTAAACACGGGGTCTGCAGGTGAGTCATCTGTACACAACAATAGGGCAGAGCTGGGCAGCATTAGTAGCAGCACTTCACACTGAGATATCGGGACACAGCACAGGACTAAAACCTCAAGGGACAAGGGAATTTAAACTGGGATAGTTGGCAAGTATGAGGCAGCTGCTTTGGGCCCCACAACAATGACAGGGCCCAGGGCAGCTGCCCCTTTTGCCCTGCCTTAAAGACGGCCCTGCCTATGAAGTGACTGAGATTTACTAAAGGCAAATTGGCTGTTCACTTTGGAAGGGAAGTTGCACTTTGCTAATGACCTTGTACCAGAGCTTGGTGAATGTGGTGAAGTTTCACTTCGCAAAAGATGCCCAGTCAGGAGCAAAGAAAATAAAAAAATAAAATATTTTTCTTGGACATGATTAAATGGAAATCAGCAGAACTTCACCACATTTACTAAGCTGTGGGGCAAATTCCCTGCAAAGTGAACAGCATAACGGCCTTTATACGTGAACATACAGCTAAAAGCCTGCATCCATATAACATGAAAAAATATATATGGCATAAGCTCATTTTGGTTCAAATAATTTATTGATAACCAAAAATAAAGTACAATGAAAAGCATGTCATTTTGAGACTTAGAGCTTACAACAAAAAACACATTCAGTCAAATGTGAGAGTGACGAGTGTCCATTTAGCTACAGAAGTAAAAATCAGGAAACTTTGGCAAACATAATGTTATAACAAACTCTTAAGTGGAGGAAGTTGCTGGAAATAGGGCTCAGTGGGGGATAACAGGAGGCCTGAATCTCAGAGTCACGTTAGGATAATTTAGCCAGCTTGTGGAGTAGGGGAGATGGAGCTTACTGGGATAAACAGTCAGTAAGGCTATGTGAGTAGGCCGCCATGGTGCATTGGCTCCCAAGCATAACAGAAAAAGGCAGATATTGTAGTTCTAATTGTGAGGCTAAAGAAGACATGAGGCTAGGTAGGGGAGTAATAGGTGGAGAGTGTGAGTAGAGTGAGGGAAAGGTTTGAGCAAGAAGGAAGGGGAGTAAGGAAGAGGGGGGGAGAGGGAAAGGAGGGGGAAGGTGGATGTCCCCATGAGGGGATGTGAGGCTGGAGCTCCAGATAGGCGATATCAGAGGTTATACTTAAACGTGCTCAGGGAAGCAGCAGAGTGGAATCCCAAAGCTTCTTAAATTTGGTAACCTTGTCTAAAAGGATAGCTTCAATTTTAGCATGAATCATTGCTTGAGTGACACGGTTGCAAACTGCAAGGACACTAAGGGAAGGGGTTTTCCACGCCCTCGCTATCATCTGTTAAGCTGCAGTGGTGACCTTGAGTAGTAGTTCATATTCTCGGGCCAGTTAAGTCTTGTGGCTTCTTATTAAGAAGTGCTATAGAGGGTCCGGAGCTAAGGGTATTTCAAAAAGTTTAGTGAGAATGTCAAAAATTTGTGACCAGAAAGCTTGTACAACTGGGCATTCCCACCATATATGTAGGTGGGTACCTACATCGGTGCAACCGCAAAAGCAGACGGGGGAGTAATGTGGAAGAAATTTGGAGATCCTGGTGAGGACTAGGTACCACCTGGTGTGGACTTTATAGTTTGTTTCCAGAGCTACAATGTTCTGGGAAGAGGACATTCCAAATGCCAATCAACAGGAGTCCATGGAGAGTCTGAGGTCACTTTCCCATGTATGGGGGTATAGTAGCACTGATGGGTTCTAGAAGTTGGCGGTATTGGTCAGAAATGAGGCCTCGCCTATGTGGGTGTTTGTTACAAACATGTTTGAAGGAGGACAGAAGGGACGTGGAAGGGTCAGATGGAGTTAGTGGTGTTAGGAAGTGTTTTATCTGGAGGTAGCAGAAGAGTTAAGAGGAGGGAATGTTATAAGATTCATGTAGAGAAGGAAATGACAAGATTGAGGTAGAGGTGAAAAATGTGTGCGCCAGAAAAAGGCCAGCTGAGGCCCAAGCAGAGAAAGCGGTAGGCGATGGCTAGGCTGGACAAAATTTAGGGTTGCGGAGGAAGGAGAGAAGAAGGTTGTGTGGCGATTGTAAACCAGAGAGTTTTGTGTCTATCCCAGATGGTGAGGGAATGCAGTGTGATTGGGTTGGTAAAGAAACAGTGATGCGATGGATCAAGCCATTAAAGACTAGCTACTGATAGTGGGTCGCAGTCCACCAATTCCAACGCCACCCTCAAGGGTATTTTATTAGAGGCATGATTTTTGGGCCAGTTGCTCAGCCAGGTAGTATTTCGAGATGTTAGGCAGTTCCAAGCCTCCTCTAAGTTTGGGCATGAAGAGAGTCATTTTAGGGAAGTGTGGCTTCAGCTTGGCCCAGACAAAGATAACAATGCAGCATTACAGGATACAGAGAAAGTGGACTTGCACAGGGATTGGGAGGACATGGAAGAGGTATAGGATTTTGGGTAAGATAGACATGTTAGTGACTGTGATCCACCCCATCCAAAATAGGGGGATAGAGGACCATGAAGACATAAGGGCCGTAAGGTGAGAGAGTATGGGAGGGTAGTTGGCGGTGTACAAATGGGATGGATCAGCTGTACGCTTGATTCCAAGGAAGGGGATGTGGTGGGTGGACCAGGAAAAGCGCAAAACCTCTTTCAGATATTCAAGCAAGGGTGTTGGAAGGGTAACATTAAGTGCGGTGGGTTTGCTGGGGTTGATCTGTAGTCCAGAGGTTTGGCCAAATTGTTCTAGGATGCGGAGAAGGTTGGGGGTGGAGGTAAGTGGAGAGGTCATGAAGATCAGAAAATCATCCATGAAAAGGCAGAGTTTATTTTGGGTGCCACCTAACTTAACGCCTTTTATGTTTGGGTCAGCACAAATTAAGTGAGCTAGGGGCTCAATAGCTAGGGCGAAGAGTAGGGGGGCAGCCCTGATGAGTTCATTTTCAACATGAAGAAGTTCCAATCTACGACCAGCATAATGTACACAGGCTTTAGGGTCTGTATAGGGGTGATATCCACTGAAGATAATGAGGGTCAAAGCCCCAGCGGCGTAGAGTAAACTTGAGGTAGGGCCAGGTGACAGTGTCAAATGCCTTGTGGATATCGAACGATAGGAAGCATGACGGGATTTTACGGGTGCATATGGCATGGGCGGCTGGGAGTACTGCAGTGCTCGGCAGAGACTGTCCCCTGCCTGTCGGGATGGGATGAAGCCCACTTGGTCCCTATGGATTAGGGAGCCAATAATCAAGTTCAAGTGGTTGGAGAGAATTTTTGCCAAGATTTTTATATCAAGATTGAGGACAGAAATGGGCCTGTAATTGAACCACTGGGTGTCATCAGAGTGGGGCTTTGGTATCATCGAAATTACCGCTGTTTTATTGTTTCAGTCCTAAAAAAGTGGTTGTCTAGGATAGAGTTAAAGGCTGCGACCAGTAGGGAGGTAAGGAGGTCAGCAAATCTCTGGCCGGGTAGGTGGCTGAGAATCTGTCAGGCCCCGGACGCTTGTGCAATAGTGCCATTAATAGGCGCTAGGACTTCTGTGTCCGAGATAGGTTTATCGAGGGTCTCAGTCTGAAAGGTCGAGAGCGTAGGGAGTTTGATGGTAGAAAATAGGGTTTCTGCTTTCGAGGGGTCAAAATTGTTAGTCAGAGTATAGGCCAGAAAGCCTATGGCGGAAATGTAGTGTAGTTATCTTTGGAAAGTTTCAGGAGGACAGGTTTGGGTACATGATCTACCCTACATAGGGTGAGGGTCAGGAACGTGTTGGTTTTATTGGCTTTTGTGTAAAATTTGTGGTGGGTTCTACGCAAGGCTTTCTCGGTAGAGTTAGTAAGGAAAAGATCTAGTTCTAAATGCGCCTTGTCATAATTCTGTCTAGAGGTTGGGATGGGTTGTTCTTGAAATGTTTTGGAAGGCGTTTATGAAGCATTCGCTTTTCCTTGCAGAGATATGAGGCCGGACTGATACACACTCCTCTAACTACTGGTTTGTGGGCTTCCCATAGGGTCAGAGGAGAGGTCACTGCTACGGAATTATTGGTGATATAGTCTTTTGGTGCAATAGTGAGTTCTTGGTGGTGTGCAGGGTGTGTTGTCATTGATACTCCATGAAGGGTTGTGAGCTGTTGTGGTCTGACCATGTGATAGCTAGAATGGAAGAGGAGAGTATTAGGGGTGACAAGCTTACTGTGAAAAAGATATGGTCGATGTGGGAAAAGAGCTTGTGGGGGTAAGAATAATGCGCGTACTGGCGTTTCGCTGGGTTATGTTCAAGCCAGGAGTCTAGAAGGGAGTGGCGAGGCAGAAGATGTTGAAACAAGCACTTGGGCCTCGTTGGGTATAAGGGAGCCAGAAATGTATTGAGAAGGGGATATAAAACTTTGTTGGAGTCTCCGCACACTAGGAGAGTACTGCGCTTGTGGGAGTTAACTACTAGGACATCGCGAGGGGAGCAGTGACCTGCCTCAGGGACCACCGTGGCCAACCAAAGGTGTATATACCTTAGTAAATAGGTTAGAACTGCTATGACCAGGCTTAAAGTAAGTTGCAGAGGGAGGCAGGAGGGAAAAATAGCGGAAGTCAAGGATGCAGGGTAAATATAAAATAGGGGCCAGGATAGGTCACATACTGCCTACATCGAGCTGAGGGATGCAAATGAGATTATGACATTGACACTAGGAACCTTGTCAAGTGAGGAGTAACATCGATTGAAACATGGGTCTCCCAGCAGTTGGTCACTCCCGAACCAGAAAAGAGGGGGAAGGGGTAAATGCATGGGTGAGGCCTGCATCAAACAAGCACAAATTAACACCAATATATTTAGGACCCCCGGGTTAGCATAAACCCATTTTAATGAAAGATCAGATTGGTAAGCAGATATAGCTTCTTCGGTCGGCCCAACCATGGCCAGTGGGAGTAGAAAACGCCCCAGCATTAGTGGGGGTAGATAATGCTTGCTATGGAGGCACTCAGAGAAGAGCAGGAGCCTAGAGCGCCAGCGGTGGACCCTAGAAAAGGAGGTTTGGGGTCGCATTGTGCAATACTATTGCACACAGCAGGTAAGTATACCATGTTTGCTATTTTTTTTTTAACCACTTGCCGACCACCCACAGTACATTTACGTCATTATTTTGGCATTAAATACTGTTGTTAGGGCAGTAGCTAGCTGCCATAACCCCAATATCATTTTTTACTGTGGGCCAGATAAAAGTGGTCCCAGTGGTAGATTCGCCACAGGATCACTTTTAGAGGCAGCGAGAGAGGTGACCCCCTCCTGCCGCTTCCTGGTCATCTCTGAGCTTACTGGAGCTGATCTGATCCCTCTGATGCCTGGGCAGGAAGTGGAGTGAGGGCAAGGTTGTCCTCACTCAGCTCTGACATCACTTCTGCCTCTCAGGCTTACAGGGATTTTTTTGTTAAATTTAAAGTGTAATATTTTACTTATTTTTTGCTCTTAAGGGTAAATTAGAAATCTAGCGTCTCTCAATAAAGTGTAGGTAATGTAACCAAGTGACCCCGCCCCTTCTGATGTCATGTACTTTCAAAGGGGGGTGGGGTCATTTGGATACATCAGCGGGTGGCCCCTCCCTTAACAGCTGTCACAGCGAAAAGACTGCAGATAGTGGGATGCCTCCCACGGAGGCGGAGTATTTTCTTTTTTTTCTCTATTTTTCATGATTGAAGATGGATGGACATTGCGGGACACTTTTTTTTCGTTTTTTTACATAAAGGAATTGTCAAAAACTGTCTTTTGTGGTTTTTACCTTTTAACACTTTTTTTTTCTGGTGAATGGGTAGGGGTACCCATTTAAATAGGGGGGGGCAGGATCTGGGGACCCCCTTGTTAAAGGGAGCTTCCAGATTCTGATAAGTCCCCCACCCGCAGACCCACACAACCACCAGGCAAGGGTTGTGGGGACAAGGCCTTTGTCCCCATCAACATGGGGACAAGGTGCTTTGGGGGGGCCCTAAAGCACCCTCCTGATGTTGATGGCAAAAGGCCTGGTATGGTATAGGAGGGGGGGCGCTCACCTGTCCCCCCTATCCTATCCTTTAGGCTGCGTGCTCAGATAAGGGTCTGGTATGTATTTTCGGGGGACCCCACGCTGTTTTTTTTTTAATGCCCATGGAGTTGCCCTTAATATCCAGCTGGGAGTGAGGAGGTGAAACCCACGCTGATTTTTTCATTGATTTTTATCTATATTGCAGGGAGCCAGCAATACATTACAGCCGCAAGCAATTTTAAATGACATTTTTTCCTTTAGAAATTAAATTTTGCTGCGGCACTGTAAAACACATCAGACACAATATTTAAAGGAATATTTAATTTTTATTGTTTCACTTTAGGCATTATTAAAATCACTGCTCCTGAAAAAACTGTTGTTTTAAATACTTTTTTTTTGCATTGATACATGTCCCCTAGGGCAGGACCCAGGTCCCCATACACTTTTTATGGCAATAACTTGCATATAAGCCTTTAAAATGAACACTTTGGATTTTTCATGTTCGTGTCCCATAGACATTAACCACTTGCTTACTGGGCACTTAAACACCATTCTGCCCAGACCAATTTTCAGCTTTCGGTGCTCTCACACTTTGAAGGACAATTACTCAGTCATGCAACACTGTACCCAAATGAATTTTGTGTAGTTTTTTTCCCACAAATAGAGCTTTCTTTTGGTGGTATTTGATCACCTCTGGGGTTTTTATTTTTTGCGCTATAAATGAAAAAAAACGCATATTTCTTTGTTTCTGTGACAGAATTATGCAAATTATTAATTTTTCTTCATAAATTTTGGCCACAATTTATACTGCTACATATCTTTGGTAAAAATAACCCAAATTAGTGGATATTATTTGGTCTTTGTGAAAGTTAGAGAGTCTACAAGGTGTGGTGCGAATCGCACAAAATTGATCACATCTGATGTACTGGTGGACTATCTCGCTTCTTGTGACCCGAACAAGTCAGGAAAGTACAAATACCCCCCAAATGACCCCTTTTTGGAAAGTAGACATTCCAAGGTATTTAGTTAGAGGCATAGTGAGCTTTTTGATGTTGTCATTTTTTTCCCACAATTCTTTGCAAAATTAAGATTTTTCATTTTTTTTTTTCTCCACAAAATTGTCATTGTAATAGGTTATTTCTCTCACGTGGCATGTGTATACCACAAATGACACCCCCCAAAAAATTCTGCTACTCCTCCTGAGTATTACAATACCACATGTGTGTGACTTTTTCACAGCCTGGCCACATAGAGAGGCCCAACATGCAGGTAGCACCATCATGTGTTCTAGGAATATAAATTACACATCTAACTTGTTGACTATTTATTACACTTTTGAAGCACCAGGACAATGACACGTGACACTGATGACAGATGGCACTGATACGTGGCAATGATGACACTTACACGTGGCACTGATGACAGGTGGCACTGATGACAGATGGCACTAATATGTGGCACTGATGACATATGGCACTAATATGTGGCACTGATGACACGTGGCACTTATACGTAGCACTGATGACACGTGGCACTTATACATGGCACTGAAGACACGTGGCACTAATACGTGGCACTGATGACAGATGGCACTAATACGTGGCACTAATACGTGCCACCGATGACAGATGCCACTAATACATGGCACCGATGACGCGTGACACTGATGACAGATGGCACTGATAAGTGGCATTGATGACACGTGACACTGACAACAGATGGCACGTGACACTGATGACAAATGGCACTGATACGTGGCACTGATGACAGATGGCACTATGTGGCACTGATGACACATGGCACTGATGACACATGGCACTGACAACAGGTGGCACTGGGGGCAGGTGGCACTGGGGGCAGGTGGCACTGGGGGCAGGTAGCACTGGGGGCAGGTAGCACTGGAGTGGATGGCACTGGGGGCAGGTAGCACTGGGATGGATGGCACTGGGGGCAGGTAGCACTGGGGTGGATGGCACTGGGGGCAGGTAGCACTGGGGTGGATGGAACTGGGGTGGATGGCACTGGGGTGGATGGCACTGGGGCAGATGGCACTGGGGCGGATGGCACTGGGGCAGATGGCACTGGGGCAGATGGCACTGCTGGGGCGGATGGCACCGCTGGGGGAGGATGGCACTTTTTATTTTATTTTTTTACTTTTTTTTTTTTCCCTACTACAGGCAGAACGGCTGCCGCTGCAGCCGTTCATCTCTCCCCTCTCACACTGTCTGTGCGAGGAGGGAGAGCGGCGCTGAGAGATGATCTCATATGTTTACATATGAGATCATCTCCCATTGGACACGCCGATCACGCTGTAAACGGCCGCTGTGATTGGCCGTTTACAGCGATCTGTGTTTGCCTGACCCCGGGGGACACGGCGAACACAGAACTTCCGCGATGCGTGCCCGCGGCGGCGCGCATTGCGGAAGTAAACATCAGGCCGTCCAGGGACGACCACCCGGACGAACGCGCCTGCTCTACGGCTGTCATTCGGCTATAGGGCGGGCGCGAGGTGGTTAATAGGGTTCACATGTTTGCACAAATTTTTTGCCTGTTCACATGTTCTGGTGCCAAACGAACAGGGGGGATGTTCGGCCCATCCCTACATATGTCCCATACCTTGTGACATTTCTTAGGACAACCATGAGAAAGATATGTCATTTTGTATAACGGTATCACAGAGTTAACCAGTTTCTTCCAACAGTCTAAAAAAGGAGGCCTGTCTGATTTCCAAGCTAACACAATTGCCTTCCCGGGATAGAAAAAGAGTAAACTTAGTAGGGTCCTAGACACTCTGGTAAACACTAGGTGATTAACTAAACCCAGCAGACATACAGAAACTGTTTGGACAACTGATATCGCAGTTAGTGAATAAATAAATTGAAGCACAACAACCCAGAACTCTTGAATATGGAGGCAGGACCAAAAGACATGGAAAAAAAATCCGCAGGTGCATCTCCACATCACTAGCAATTAGGTGTCACAGTGGGGTAGATTCTATGAAGGTATTGGGGGGTAAAATAGGCCATATGCAAAATTTTAAATTGTATCGACCTATTCTTTGTGGCAACCAATTGGGCAAATGGATAACCCCAGGCATCATCCCAGTCCTTGATATCCAAGTCTGGCACCTACGCCCACCATTTCAACTGCAGTAGGTCGAGTCCTACGTGAACCAATGGCAATAAAGCTTCACATATCACTGACAGCACCTTCTCCAAATCTGCCTCACACAACAGGGATTCTTGGTTATCCTGCAAAATGAACTTTCAAAGAAAGTGGAAGATTTGTTCTATTAAAAGCCACTCACCCACCCACCCACCAAATTCCAAAATTGCCCACCAAGGCTAAGGCCTGGGGAGGGGCTGCTGGATTGAGCTCCGCTATTATGCTCTATAGCCTGTGTGGAACCTAACATGTGCTGAATGTGGGCTTAGGCCTGAAGTGGTAGTGGAGCTGTCCTGCCTGTTGATGGAAGAAGCTGTGCCAAGGAGGAGACCCAGTAGAGAACCCTTGTTGTACAAGGATCTGGTGCAGAGGCGGCTCTTTAATTAGGCAAATTAGGCGATTGCCTTAGGCCTCGCCCACAGGAAGGGCCTCGCCATCGAGCGATTGCCTAATTTGTCTCTGAGGTGTTGTGCTGCACTGTCTGCTGCTGTGTGGAGTGTCTCTCAAACGGCGGGGTGAGCGAGCGGCGGGCGCGCTGCACACAGCTGCAGACAGAGTGAGCTCCGCGGCGGTGGATGAGGGGGGTGATAAGAGTATGTCCGACTGTCTAATATGCATGGCTTAGGCTGCCTGTGTGTCCAATAGCAGCAGCGCTGTCCTCCGAGTCCTAGCCCTTCCTTCCCCTAACGGCGGCCCCATTGCATGCCGGGAATTGTAGTTCTCCCACAGAGCACAGGCACATAGACTTTAACATGGCCGTCTGGTGCCTGTGCTCTGCAGAGACTACAACTCCCAGATTGCACTGCAGGGCAGAGCTAGAACATCATGTGTTGCTTCTCCAACTGAGTCCTGCTGCCTTTACCAATTTGTCACCAAGGCGAGGAGCAGGATCATCAGGTACAGTTTATATATAGGTTTTTCATATATATATATATATATATATATATATATATATATATATATATATATATATATATATATGAAAAACCTAACAACAATGCACCCCCACCAAATCTAAGAGTCCAAAGGCCATATTAACTCTGCATTGACAAGACAGTTTTATTTTCACACATTCTAAAAATAACTTTTCATCTGCTTTACTGAGGATGCTTTACAGTGGCTGTGTTTGATGGCATGGTGGCTGCAATTGATGGCACAGTGGCTGGGTTTAATGGCACAGTGGCTGCAATTATTGAGCACAGTGGCTGCGTTTGATGGCACAGTGGCTGCATTTGATGGGCACGGTGGCTGTGTTTGATGGCACAGTGGCTGCGTTTGATGGCACAGTGGCTGAGTTTGATGGGCACAGTGGCTGCGTTTGATGGCACAGTGGCTGCGTTTGATGGGCACAGTGGCTGCGTTTGCTGGCACAGTGGCTGCATTTGATGGCGCAGTGACTGCATTTGATGGGCACAGTGGCTGAGTTTGATGGCACGGTGGCTGCAATTGATGGCACAGTGGCTGCATTTGATGGGCACAGTGGCTGAGTTTGATGACACGGTGGCTGCATTTGATGGGCACGGTGGCTGTGTTTGATGGCACAGTGGCTGCAATTGATGGGCACAGTGGCTGCGTTTGATGGCACAGTGGCGGCGTTTGATGGCACAGTGGCTGCGTTTGATGGCGCAATGACTGCATTTGATGGGTACAGTGGCTGAGTTTGATGGCACGGTGGCTGCAATTGATGGGCACAGTGGCTGAGTTTGATGGCACGGTGGCTGCAATTGATGGGCACAGTGGCTGAGTTTGATGGCACGGTGGCTGCAATTGATGGGCACGGTGGCTGCAATTGATGGGCACAGTGGCTGCATTTGATGGGCACGGTGGCTGTGTTTGATGGCACAGTGGCTGCGTTTGATGGCACAGTGGCTGCATTTGATGGCACAGTGGCTGCGTTTGATGGGCACAGTGGCTACGTTTGATGGCGCAGTGACTGCATTTGATGGGCACAGTGGCTGAGTTTGATGGCACGGTGGCTGCAATTGATGGCGCAGTGGCTGCATTTGATGGGCACGGTGGCTGCATTTGATGGGCACAGTGGCTGAGTTTGATGGCACAGTGGCTGCAATTGATGGGCACAGTGGCTGTGTTTGATGGCACGGTGGCTGCTTTTGTTGGCACGGTGGCTGCGTTTGATGTCGCAGTGGCTGCGTTTGATGGGCACAGTGGCTGCGTTTGATGGGCACAGTGGCTGCGTTTGATGGCACAGTGGCTGTGTTTGATGGCGCAGTGGCTGCAATTGATGGGCACAGTGGCTGCGTTTGAGGGCACAGTGGCTGCGTTTGAGGGCACAGTGGCTGCGTTTGAGGGCACAGTGGCTGCGTTTGATGGCACAGTGGCTGCGTTTGATGGCGCAGTGGCTGCATTTGATGGGCACAGTGGCTGAGTTTGATGGCATGGTGGTTGCAATTGATGGTGCAGTGGCTGCATTTGATGGGCACAGTGGCTGAGTTTGATGGCACAGTGGCTGCAATTGATGGGCACAGTGGCTGTGTTTGATGGCACGGTGGCTGCTTTTGTTGGCACGGTGGCTGCGTTTGATGTCGCAGTGGCTGCGTTTGATGGGCACAGTGGCTGCGTTTGATGGCACAGTGGATGCGTTTGATGGCACAGTGGCTGTGTTTGATGGCGCAGTGGCTGCATTTGATGGGCACAGTGGCTGCAATTGATGAGCACAGTGGCTGCGTTTGAGGGCACAGTCGCTGCGTTTGAGGGCACAGTGGCTGCGTTTGAGGGCACAGTGGCTGCGTTTGATGGCACAGTGGTTGCGTTTGATGGCACAGTGGCTGCGTTTGATGGCGCAGTGGCTGCATTTGATGGGCACAGTGGCTGAGTTTGATGGGCACAGTGGCTGCAATTGATGGGCACAGTGGCTGCGTTTTGGCACAGTGGCTGCGTTTGAGGGCACAGTGGCTGCGTTTGATGACACAGTGGCTGTGTTTGATGACACAGTGGCTGCGATTACTGGCACGGTGGCTGCTTTTGATGGCACAGTGGCTCCTGTATCATTGTCCGCCCACAGTCTCTGACCATTTCCTGTATCATTATCTGCGCACAGTATCTGACCATCTCCTGCATCTTTGTGGCATGATTGTCTGTCAGCACCCTGTCAGTGGCTCCAACTTTTCATACCGTGTTAGCCAGGTAAGAGTTTGCTTGTTATTACCATAATAAAACCGTCTCCTGTATCATTGTCTCTGCAAGTCTCTGACCGTCTCCTGTATCCTTGTCCACACACAGTCTCTGACCGTCTCCTGTATCCTTGTCCACACACAGTCTCTGACCGTCTCCTGTATCATTGTCCACACACAGTCTCTGACCGTCTCCTGTATCATTGTCCACACACAGTCTCTGACCGTCTCCTGTATCATTGTCCACACACAGTCTCTGACCGTCTCCTGTATCATTGTCCACACACAGTCTCTGGCCATCTCCTTATTCATTGTCCACACACAGTCTCTGACCATCTCCTGATTCATTGTCCACACACAGTCTCTGACCATCTCCTGTATAATTTTCCGCAGTCTATGACCATCTCCTGCATGATTGTCTGTCAGCACCCTGTCAGTGGCTCCAACGTTTGATACCATGTTAGCCAGGTAAGAGTTTGCTTGTCATTACCATAATAAAACCATCTCCTGTATCATTGTCCACAGTCTCTGACCCTTGCCTGTATCATTGTCTGCACAGTCTCTGACCGTCTCCTGTATAATTGTCTGCATAGACTCTGACCATCTCCTGTATCATTGTCCACACACAGTCTCTGACCATCTCCTGTATCATTGTCCACACACAGTCTCTGACCATCTCCTGTATCATTGTCCACACACAGTCTCTGACCATCTCCTGTATTATTGCCCGTACACAGTCTCTGACCATCTCTTGTATCATGGATGTGAGGTCGGTGACTGTCCTTTAGCTGGATTGGACTGTCTCTTAGCTGGGCTGTCTCTTATCTGGGACTGTCCCTTAGCTGGATTGGATGGGTCGGACTATGTCTATCAGCTGGGTTGGACTATGACTATATCCCTCAGCTGGGACTGCTCCTTAGCTGGATTGGACTTGTTGCATTAAACAGGTTATGTTTTAGAATATGTTGTAAAATTACTTTTTTTTTTGTTTTATACTTTGTTGACAAATTAATTTCACATTTATGAGACAGCACAAAGGATAATGAGTAGGCAGCTGCACAATTTGATCTATATCTGTGTGCGTGTAACATATATACCCACCCACCCTATGTTTAATGATATTTGATTAAAGAATAATTGGCTAGAGAAATTTATAGAAACGGTGAATTCATAGTTCATAGGAATTAAGTTAATATATGCATTCATACAGTTAATTTTTATCATTTTTATAATATTTTTCCCATTATGGGCGTGAGTGGGGCCTCATGTCTAAGTTTTGCCTAAGGCCTCAGAAAGTCTAGAGCCGCCTCTGATCTGGTGACTCGCTTGAACTCGCACTGAACATAGGAAACTGAAAGAGAGAAAACTGTGCACCAGCTAGGATGCTACTACAAACACTGTGTCTGCTAAAGGTTTTGGCACTGTGAAGCTGGATATGGATATAAAGAGTCTGTAAGCGATCTGCTTAGTATCTGAGACCACTAACCCTCACCTCCTTGATTGTTCTACAATCATTTTTAAAAAGGCAACAGTGACTGGTGCCCAATGTTCTTTCTGGTCTCCCATCTTAGCTATGGACTCAAATCTGGATGTGAAATACTGGCCCGTCCCCTGCCTCTGGGATATCAGGGAGGTGCTATAATGTATTTTGTCTTTTTTTTTTCACACTTTTAGCTTGGGGTTGTTAGTGTGCCTCAGGCAGCTATTGTTCACAGACCATTCAAAAGCAGCCTTTTCTTCGCAGTGCCTCACTGAAAAAAATCCCACTGTGCATTCAAAGCACTGCACACCCCCACCCCACCTGCACTACAACCTTCTGCCATAGCCCCACACAACTCTTTCTAGTTAATAGTATGTTAACTAAATGCATTGGTTTTATCAGTTACATCTGCAGTGGGTGTATGGTAGGGCAGAACAAACCAGGCAAAGTTTGGTTTGAAGGAGTTTTGATGAACCCAGTGGTACAGTAAGTTCATGAACCTCAAACATAGCACCAAAAACTATTGACTTCTGTGTCAATATTAAAAATACACAAATATTTAAAATGACATGTGGGGGATGTCAAAATGTTGCATATGAAGTTACTGAACAGTATAATGTAGTCCTTAAAAAGTGACATAAAAAAAATAAACATGATAAGGTTCCACCTGGGATTCAACACACCATTATCAAGGCATGAGACCTGGGTGGGCAGGAAAGGGGGGGGGGAATGTTGCCATCCGTAGCTTAACTATTTCAGTCTCCCCACATCCACTTAAGGGAGAGGATGTGGGGATAAACCCTTGTCCCCCAACATGTAGACAAGGGGGGAGATTTACTAAAACTCGTTCAAACTGAATCTGGTGGAGCTGTGCATACTAGTAACCAATCATCTTCTAACTTTAGCTTGTTCAATTAAGCTTTGATAATAAAACCTAGAAGCTGCTTGGTTACTATGCACAGCTTCTTCAGATTCAGTGTGCACCAGCTTTAGTAAATCTCCCTCAAGGTGTCTTGTAAGGCTGCTTTCACACTGGGGCGGTATTCAGGCGTTACAGCGCTAAAAATAGCGCCTGTGTAACGCCTGAAAAAAACCGGCCCCTTTAACTCCAGTGTGAAAGCCGGAGGGCTTTCACACTGGAGCGATGCGCTGGCAGGACGGTGAAAAAAGTCCTGCTAGCCGCATCTTTGCAGCGGTGAAGGAGCGGTGTATTCACCGCTCCTAAACCACTCCTACCCATTGAAATCAATGGGACACCGCGGCAATACCGCCGGCAAAGCGCCGCTGCAGCGGCGCTTTGCGGGCGGGTTTAACCCCTTTTCGGCCGCTAGCGGGGGTTAAAACCACCCCGCTAGCGCCCACACACCGCCGCTAAAACAACGGTAAAGCGCCGCTAAAAATAGCGGCGCTTTACCGCCGACGCTGCTCCCGCCCCAGTGTGAAAGCAGCCTAAGTGTTGGGGAAGGGAATGGTGAGGCATCCCTTAGGATTGTATGCTTAAAGTGATTGTAAAGGCAGAAGTTTTTTCTATCTTAATGCATTCTATACATTAAGATAAAAAGCCTTCTGTGTGCAGCAGCCCCCCTCAGCCCCCCTAATACTTACCTGAGCCCCCTCTCAATCCAGCGATGTCCATGAATCCCTCGTTCTCCCTCCTGATTGGCTGAGACAAAGCATTGGCACTATTGGCTCCAGCTTCTGTCAACCAAACTCAGTTAGCCAATGAGGAGGGAGACAGCGGGACCTAGGCGCAACTTCATGTCTGAATGGATACATGGACCTGCGGCTCGGCTCGGGTGTCCCCATAGCAAGCTGATTGCTGTGGGAGCACTCAACAGAAGGGAGGGGCCAGAGCTCCAGCCAGGGACCCGAGAATTGGAGGATCCGGGCTGCCCTGTGCAAAACCACTGCCAAGCACAAGTATGACATGTTTGTTATTTTAATTAAAAAAAAAATGAAACTTTACAATCACTTTAATTTTTGTTGCTGCCTGCCCTTCTTGTCCCTGGAGAAAGACTCACAGAAAGGGCCATGAATCAAGGATGCTTAAAATGAGTTTCCCATTAAACTCCACAATTGGGTCTCAGCTGTCATTATTTTTACCCAGCTTGCATTGCTGTCTCTACTCTTGTATGCTTGACCAGGTCAATGATGACCTTTTATGGGAAAACATGAAAAAAAAAACTTTAAAAAAGTAAGTCTTGTAAATTTAGCCCATTAGTTTTGAAAATGGCAAGAATTTAGTGTTAAGATTACTCCATGCCAGAGTACTATCAACGATGTATAAAAGACACCCTGTGAGTTAGGGGATGAGATTCGCTTAGTGCCGCCTGGACCCCAGGAAGCTTCCAGTCCTTACAGTGCCCATGAACTTCCCCCAGTTGACCCCAACCGACCACAGTGATGTCCAACTTCCCACAGTATATGCCAGCCCACACTCAGAGCCTTCAGCCCCCCATAGCTACACCAACCTTCAAACGCCAGTAACTCCCCCCCCCAGCTGCCACACTACTGTCAGCCCCAGCCCCAGCAGAAGCCTCCAGTTTCTCACAGTGCTCCTGTAAAGCCTCCAGCCTTCTGGAGAATAACCCAGACCCCCAAAAACCCCCATAGGTGTCATCAACCTCCTCAGATCCCTCACAGGGCCAACAAGTCAGCAGCAGAGTCCCCTAACCTGCTCCAGATCTCTCATCCTCCACAGTGATACTCAGACATATGAAGAGACCTCCAGTCCCCCAGCCCCATCCAGGGCCTCCAACATCAGGGTATCTTTTTCACCTACTTACCACTAAAGCCAGAGTAGTTTTCTCCTACTGACCACCAAACATCATTTTTTTATTATGTGAAACAATTTTTATTTATTTTTTACTGTTGGGGCCAGGGTCATATTATGGGCAAAGCCAACAATGCTGCCCCTCTACTTGCTTTACTAACAAGATATTAGGACTCAATAAGTGGTGAAAGTGAAACAAAAGTTTGAAAATGTATAAACACTTCCTCATGTTTCTTCCAAGTCAGCCGCAGGCCAGATCCTACATTTACATTAAATAAAAATGTTATTTAATTTCTTTAACAGATTGGGAAAATAACTACCTAAGGTCTTTCATTTAGAAATGATGATTGAAACCACTTCTTTAATCAGTGATAATTAAAGATAATTATTTTTACGGTATACCCTCAGCTGGTAGGAGAGCCACATACAAGTTTATTGGGCTGTAATGCATCTGTACAGCCAGGAGAGAGAGGACTTTTGCTGCAGGATGTAAGTAAACGACAGAGGCCACAGCAGTCTGATCTCAGTAAGTACACATCTGTGGAGGGGGAGGGTGGGATCGGTTAGCTTGAGGCGAAGGGGTGAAAAGAATAACTGCGCTTTGTTTTAGAGTTCACTTATCCTTTAAAGGCAAAATATCTAGGGGGGAGGGGGACGACAAATCTGTGGTGCCATAAACATGTGCTTATTTTGCTTAACGGTTAAGCCAGCCCTGGTATGCACATGGAAGGCTTAGGAAGAATTCACTAGGCCCTCATCTCACCAAGGTTTAGAACCACTGCTGTAGATGATGATTGTTTTATCTAGCTTTGATCATCACAGTGGCTCTATTTAACATGTCTGGTCTAGGCTGTGATATGCTACAGTATAAACAGATAAACAGATGGCCACTGCCCCCACCAGTAAATGGCGTTTGCAGCAGGGAGCACATGGAAGGGCAACACATGTCAAACAAAACCAAAAAACATTCCCAGCTCATCTTACCGACCAGCGCGCAATCAACAGAGTTATCCTGTCTAACAGTAAGCATTAAAACAGTGATGCCGTGAAGTGGCTCTGCAGCTTATGCATGCATTTGCAAATGTGTGCAAACTAAACCCCTGTTTTTAACACATACTCTTAGACAGGATAATTTGGTTGGTTGCAGGATGGTCGGTAAGTTGAGCTGGGAATTTTCTTTGATTTTGTTTGATGTGCTATGCTACACATACACTTAAACACAATCTGAGACACATGATCCAACTTCTAGTGCTTTTGTGGTGTACACCTAAATAGAGTTGGCAAGGAAATCCATCCCCAGTATGCACAACAACAGCTCAACAATATGATATACAACAAAATAGGTTTAATTAACTAAAGGTTATTCACTTTGAGGGCTTTGTGAATTTGGTGAAATTTCGATTTGCGAAGAAAGCCAATTACAAGCAACGATAATAAAACAACATTTTTCCTTGCACATCATTGGATAAAGGAAGTCAGCAGAGCTTCATCTCATTCACAAAGGTTTGGGAATAATCCCCTTGCAAGGTGCAACTTCCCTTGCAAAATGAACAGTCTATTTGCCTTTAGCAAATTATCCCCATACCCAATATATTGCTCATGCTTGGGAAACCAATTAGTCCCTAATACCTTATTACATCTACCAGAAGGTTCCAAAAAGAAAATGCAGATATAGGTAGATTAAATTCTTACAAGATATATCTGTACCTTTTGTGAAGGTATTTAAAAAAATAAATTAAAAATAAATAAATTATATATATATATATATATATATATATATATATATATATATATATATATATAATCATTACCTTACCTGTGAATGATGTGATGTCTTTGTAAATAATCCAGTGCCAGTGAAAGTTCACAGATATAAAGTTTAACAGCCTCTTCGCTAAAATGAACATTCTGTTGCAAGTGATAACGCAGATCTCCCCCCAACAGCAGGTCCACCACCATAAACATGTCTTCTTCATCCTGGAAGGAGTACCTGAAAGATAAGATTTTGAGTGATTTTGGACATGTGAGGAGGAGCAAGACAAAAACACAGCATATTTGTAAGATCTGCTCTATTCAAAACTGTAAAATGTATATATCCTGTCATGTCTGCTGTCATATAGAATGTTTGACCACTTGCATCTTACAGAAGGTATGTTAACTGAATTCATTAAAGAAAATGTGAGCGTCATTTGAGAAAGCCTTTCAGAACATGGGTGACAGGTATACAATTGAGGAGGGAAAAAGGAGGTAAAGAACAGTCAAATTGTTGACCATCTAAAAAATATGTCTCCTGAAATTTTTATTACTGTTTAAGATTCATGCTTCGGGTTGTTGAACTTCATCTACCCCTGACTTGGCTGTAATAATCAGAGCTTGGCTTTTCATTTGTGTTACCATAGTTTCTAACCTAATTGGGTTCTCCATATGTACTTATGCACAATGCGCTGGAAGGCAAAAATTAATTTTCCTGAGAAATCAGGTTAGGGACAATGAGGACACAACTGAACAGCTTAACTTTGTCCATTATATCCGTAACAGAGGTTGGATATATTTCACAGCTAGTGTTCAGGACAGTAGTCTGAACCACTCTATACTCTACTGATTACTAAATAATCCATTTTGAATGAAGGGTCCTCCGTAATACATATTATTCTATAATCTGACTTGCTTTATTTCTTTCAAGATATATCGCTCAACATTAAATCCTGGGGTCTTTTGTATTTCAGTGAACCCAATGGGCTTTTGAAAAAAGGGTCTGCTTTCCTGTTTAATTCAGGCACCATTGAAACACCACTGGGCATTAGCCAATCCGTTGGATGACAGTAAGGCTGTCTATTGGAAATAAAGACTTGAGTAAACACCTTTAGCAGTCTTTTATCAGAGAATAAGCTTACTGAATTTTTCAACCAAATGCTTTTGTGTCACATAGATAAGATTATGTTGTGCATGGGATTGAAGTAATCATGTTCATGTGCTTCTTTGATCATGAAGATTGTTTTGTATTGCTGTCTCTCATTTATGCTGGAGGAACTGTAGCCTTCTGAGAACCCTCTTCCATATATGGTGGGAATGCCCAGCTCTCAAAAACTTTTGGAACCAAACATTAACTCTCCTCCAGTCAGTCACCCCCATGACACCTAAATTATTCTCACTGGATTTCCTTCTCGGCCTGGCAATCCCCACATGGCCCAAGTGTTTTCAATCCATAGCCACTCATGTCCCTATTGCCACACGCCTAGCATTGGCAAGGAAGTGGAAAACCAAACCACTCCCAAACATCCAAGACGTAATCACAATTCTAAACAATAACCTCAAAATGGAATACAGCTTCTCCAAAGCTAAGCTCACCACTCAGAATTTCTAAAAATCTGGGACCCATGGCTCAAGGACCCCAGAAGTATACAGCTGGAATGATCCGCTGGCTTCTAATGATCTATAGCACACTCTGTTATACTCTTCGGTACTTTGCCAGTAACACACACATTTCAGCACTGTGCACTCAGGAATACTATATAATAGATCAATCCAACATGTGTGATTACCTGCCAGTTACAGCATGTTTCGACTTAAATATAAGTTTCCAACGTTACCCTATAGTTTATTACCCATAAAAGATAATGTATAAGCATACAATAGTATATATTACTGTGTTCATGTGAAATAGGTACATGTCCGTTATATGTACAAACCAGTGTGTATACATACTATGTATTGGAATGTACTATCACAATTACTTCATTGCTCCCTGTATGTACTCTTTTTTTTTCTCTGCAAAATGAATAAAAGTGTAAAGTTTAAAAAAAAAAATAATTCAGCTTGAGCTATTGAGTTCTGAAAACATTTTTTTCAGCAGACGGTAAGGAAGTGAGAAAGTGTATGGAAAGGAACCTAAAGCTCCACCCGCTGTCTCAAAAAGAGAATACAAAATTAGAATGCAAGCTCTCATGAGCAGGGCCCTCTGATTCCTCCTGTATTGAATTGTATTGTAACTGTACTGTCTACCCTCATGTTGTAAAGTGCTGTACAAATTGTTAGTGCTATATAAATAATAATAATATGCAATATTTCATATTTACCTGATACTTTTTTAAATTTATAATTAAGAAAAAAATATGAGAAAAACTACTAAATGTTTGCAAATTAGGATACCAAGGCTGGTCACCTCTTTATGAAAATGCTATTTGCTTGGTAGCCATCCAGATACCCTGACTTAAGCACCTATTGGGTTACTGCATTGTAACATGTATGCAGTCAGTTAAGTCAGAACATTTTATTTGCATACTTGTTCTAGGTTTCCTTTAACAAAAAGCTCCCCAAAAATGGTTATAAATTGGTTTATTTTATTATGATTATATTATTTAACAGAACTGGCAACACTTGAATCTAGAAAAAAGGTAAAAGAAAAAAAAAAGTTCAAAAAATGATTAAAATTTTCAATTAACTAACCTTCAAAATTCAATCCACAGTAATCTTTAAGTATATGTGCCATATGAAAACTGAGATTAGCTTTCTCCCCTTTTCTCTGTAGTTGTATTTCTCTAAGCTTCTTACACGCTTTATGTCAAATGACATACATAAATGTAGACTTCTTCAGAAAAATTAAAGATGATTATGCTTTATTTATATATAACCCCTTTTTTCATTTACAATGCAGACCTACGGATCCAATTGCATGTTATATAACAGTAAAGAGTTCAGTGTAATGACAGAGGCAGCAGAGCCCACCTGGTTTGAGAATGAAAAGGAAATATATCCATTCATGAAGAACATGAGTTAAAGGGCATGCCTTTCGGGCAGAAGCAGATCTTGCATGAAAACACAAGGTCCATTTATCTGTGAACCCCCCACTGTGTGATTACAAAATGCTAAGTAAAAGCTATGAAAAAGAAATTAAGTAAAATGTGAGAATGCATTCCTGCACATTGCTAGAGCGCAGTGGCGGCTGGTGCTCAGATTTTGTTTTTTTTCAGGGGGGTCGCAGACAAACTGAAAAATTCTGAAAAATACTTTAAAAAAAACATCAATTGCAGCCTCACTGTGTCCATCAAATGCAGACACTGTGCCATCAATTGCAGCCACTGTGCCCAACATATGCAGCCACTGTGCCCATCAAATGCAGCCACTGTGCCCACCAAATACAGTCACTGTGCCCAGCATATGCAGCCACTGTGCCCACCAAATACAGCCACTGTGCCTATAATGTGCAGTCACTGCGCCCACCAAATAAAGTCCCTGTGCCCATCATGTGCAGCCACTGTGCCTGTCATGTGCAGCCACTGCGCCCACCAAATACAGTCACTGTGCCATCATATGCAGCCACTGTGCCCAGCATTTGCAGCCACTGTGCCCCGCATGCGGCTCTGACAGACCCCCTGGCACTTACCGCCAGGCAGAAGCTCCTCTCCAAGTGCACAAGAGCTCTGGATGGAGGTGGAGATGATGCATGGGCCACCACTGCTGGAGCATCTTCTGAAGGAAGTTGGGATTTTCAGCTTTCCTAGGGTTCCTAGGGTCTCTTGGTGAGGCCCAGTGATACCTGTGTCTACAACAAGCAGGCATAAGCAAAGCGTGTGGCAGATATTTTTTAATTCGAGCTTTGATTAAAGCAAGAATCAGTTTAAAAAGATGAAAACTTAAATCAAAATTCTACTCTTATTTTGTTTTTACACACAAAATTTGCCTTTCTATTTGCATTCTACAATCAAGATCTGCAGTGTTTTTAAAAATAAACATATGATATATGTTAATAAGCGCCATACCTTATTTAACCACTTGACTATTGGGCACTCTTACCCCCTTTCTGCCCAGGCCAATTTTCAGCTTTCAGTGCTGTCACACTTTGAATGACAAATGAGCGGTCATGCAACACTGATGGGCACTGATAGGCACTGGTAGATGGCACTGATGGGCACTGATTGGCAGCACTGCTAGGTGGCACTGATGAGGAGGCACTGATGGGCACTAATTGCCAGCACTGATGAGACTGCTTGGCAGCACTAATGAACACTGATTGGCAGCACTGGTGGGCACTGATTGGCAGCACTGATGAGCACCGATTGGCAGCACTGATGGGCACTAATTGGCAGCACTGGTGAGCACTAATTGGCAGCATTGGTGGGTACTGTTTGGACTGCACTGATAATCAGGACATTGATAATCAGTCCCCTGATTATCAGTGCCAATGTCCCTTTAACACAAGCCTGTTATCATCTCTCTTCTTCTCTCCTCGTGCTATCAGCATAAGGAAAGAAAAGCAGATAACTGACCTGCATTTACATCCATGATCGGCTGTCACTGGCACAGCTGATCACATGGTAAAGGGCCACTGTGATTGGCCCTTTAACCCAAACTGTCCGAAGGGCAAGAAGTGGATAAAATATTATTATAATAGAAAATCCCAACAGCTGATTTTCTAATTAATACAGCATCAACCTGACAGATAGAAGAAACCCTTTACAAAGCTGCTCCTAGGGCAGGCTTCCATAAATGTGGAATTCAACTAATTTTAAATATGATTTCAAACAGGAGAGCCAGTAAATATTGGAGAAATGTTCAAAACCCATGTGCTTCATATTGCATATTAATTGAATTTTGAACAAATGAATCTTTCATTGTGGTTTTATCTGCTGACTCTGGAATTCTTCAGAGAATGGTGGGTCCAAGAATACTACCACTATCATCACCTTCAAATTATATTTTAATGATATACTATAACAAATGCACAGGCAAGCAGCATTTTTACAGGTGCATTGTGAGGATGAGTGTACTACAGAAATATGATCAGACTGGCACTGTTCAAAGCTATCTTTTGCCCAGTGGTACATGTCTTTGTTCTGCAAAAATAGTGTCCATTAAAGAAGAATTCCACCTTATGCTTTTTTTTTAACTGATCATGTGTGGCACTGAATGCTCTTACACAATCTAATAAAACAGAAAGGAGTCCTGTGGTATCTTATGTGGCCTAACGTATTATATAAAATACTGCATTAAGAGCTGTGAAATAATAATAGCTCTCTCGTAAGGCAACTATGTCAATTTGGGCCAATTTTATTTACATAGCTACATAGTAAGTAAGGTTTAATAAAGACAATATTCCATCCAGTTCAACCTGTGTAGGTGTACGTGTATGTCAGTGTCTATAATTATTTCCCATATCCCTGTATGTTGTGTTCTTTAAGATGCACATCTAAGAGTCTTTTAAAAATATTCACATCCTTATTGCCCTGACAGTGAAAAACCCCCTCTGCAGTTTAAGGTTAAACTGCTTCTCCGCCAATCTCAATGTGTTGCCCCATGTCCTCTTACACTCCCTGAGACTAAATCGTTTTTTTCCTATGCTGGGATCACCATTGAGGTATTTGTAAATCGCTATCATGTCCCCTCTCAAGCATCGCTACTCCAGCAAGAATACATTTAGTGCTTGTAGTTGTTCCTCGTTATTGAGGTCCTCCAGTTCCCTGATTAATTTTGTTGCCATTCTTTGGACTATGTCCAGTTCCAGCATTTCCCTTCTGAGGACTGGTGACCAGAACTGGATGGAGTACTCCAGATGTGGCCTAACAAGAGTTTTATAAAGTTGCATGATTATCATTTTATCTCTGGAGTATATCCCTTTTTTTAATGCATGCTAAATTTCTGCCAGCTTTGGTAGCTGCAGCTTGACATTGCATGTTATTGCTCAATCTACTAGGACCCCCAGATCTTTCTCCATCCTTAGTCCCCCAGCGGTTCTCCCCCAAGTCAGTAGTGTGCATTTATATTTTTTGCTCCCAAGTGCAATACCTTCCATTTCTACACATTAAACCTAATTTGCCATGTAGTTACCCACTCCATTATTTTGTTCGGGTCTTTCTGTAAAATTTCTATATCCTGATGTGAATTATTGCCTTACTTATTTTTGTGTTGTCTGCAAAAACTGAGATTGAGCTATTTATCTAATCCTCCATATAATTTATTAATGAATTTAGAATTGGTTCTAAGACAATTGGGGACAGAACCTTACCACTCCAGACCAGTCTGAGTACACATTATTTATCACCACCCTTTGGGCACGCCCCTGTAACCAGTTTTTTCACCCAAGAACAAACCTTATGGTCCATATCTGCAGACCTCAGCTTGTAAATTAAGTGTTTATGGGGAACTGTATCAAATGCTTTTGCAAAATCCAGATAGACCAAAACCACAGGCCTTCCCCTATCTAGATGGCTGCACACTTTCTCGTAGAATGTTAGCAGATTGGTCTGGCAGGAACGATCCTTCGTAAACCCGCGCTGATTACTACTAATGCTATTTGATTTAATAGATAATGATTTCATTTTTTTTTATTTGTTTTTGTTGTTTTACATCTGTTTTAATAATAAAAACAGTTTGTATTGTTTTACAAATTGACTTTTAATATAATATGTGACATAGACTTCTCAGAGTACTATTAGCTAGAAAGACAGGAGAACAGATGAAAATTGCTATGAGATATCATTTGTCTGATTAAAATCTTGGATTGAGCCATTTGATAAGAGATGAGCCTCTGCTGTGATGACTCAATGGGGTGATTCGCTAAAACTGGAAAGTGCAAAATCTGGCGCAGCTCTGCACAGAAACCAACCAGCTTCCAGTTTTCTTTTTTTTTTGTCAAAGCTTAAAGGAGTTGTTAAGTCTCAGTGTTTTTCACCTTAATGCATTCTATACATTAAGGTGAAAAACCTTCCATGCTGCAGCCCCCCAGAGCGCCCCTTTTATTTACCTGAACATGATCTTTCCAGCGATGGGGACAAGCTTGGGTCCTCATTGGAAATATTGATAGCAGCAGGAGCAATTGGCTCCCACTACTGTCAATCAAATCCAGTGACACAGGAGCCAGGGGGGGGGGGGGACCAGTCCTGCTGTCTGTGTCAATGCAGCAGGACTCGGGAGTGCATCTGCACAAGTGCCCGCATAAGTGCCCCCTTGGAATGCAGGTCTCTGAGGAGGCACTCCTCGGGGGGAAGAAGAGGACCCAAGAGCACCACTGAGGGACCCCAGAAGAGGAGGAACAGGGCCACTCTGTGCAAAACCCTTGCACAGACGAGCTAAGTATGACATGTTTGTTATTTAAAAAAAAAACCTTTAGTATCAGTATAATTGAGCAGGCTAAAGTTAGACGCTGATTGACTACCATGCACAGCTGCACCAGATTGTGCACGCTCTAATTTTAGTAAATCAACCCCATTGGGGGTTGGTATACTAAAAGATTACAAGACTGTTCAAAAATTCAAAATTTAAATCCATATTAATGTAGATTCAAAGTTTAATAGATTTAAATTGTTTTTAATCTTGACCATAATAAATTATTAAAAAAAGAAAGAAAGAAAGAAAGGAAATATTTATAAATCCTCATAGCTTTAATGCAGGCATGTCCAAAGTCCGGCCCGCGGGCCAATTGCGGCCCGTGGTCCGGTTTTGAACGGCCCGCCTGGTCTTTCTCAATTTATTGTGCTGCGGGATCAGGGCTGTCAGATCAGCCGATCCCCGGCACTGTGAGAAGCTTTGTGAGCTTCAAAAGTGAAAGTAAAGTGCAGAGGATTGTGCTGTGCTCTCTGCTTCCCCCTACAGTGCAGTACCCAGCTGAATGAGGAAGCTGCAAAGGTACTGTACTACAAGCTAGATTAGTGTTAAAAAGGCCTTTATTCATGTGTGTGTGTGTATGTGTATGCATGTGTCTGTATTTGTGTGCATGTATGTCTGTATGTGTGTGTGTATGTGCACATGTGTATGTATGTGTGTGTGCACATGTGTCTGTATGTATGTGTGTGTGCACATGTGTCTGTATGTATGTGTGTGTGCACATGTGTGTGTGTGTGTGCACATGTGTCTGTGTGTGTGTGTGCACATGTGTCTGTATGTGTGTGTGCAAATGTGTCTGTATGTATGTGTGTGTGCACATGTGTCTGTATGTATGTGTGTGTGCACATGTGTCTGTATGTATGTCTGTATGTGTGTGCATTTATGTATGTATGTCTGTGTGTGTATGTGTGTGTCTGTATATACGTGTGTGTGCACATGTGTCTGTATGTCTGTATGTGTGTGCATGTGTGTCTGTATGTATTTCTGTATGTGTCTGTAAGTATGTGTATGTATGTCTGTATGTGTGTGTGTATGTGTGTGTGCACATGTGTCTGTATGTATGTCTGTATGTGTGTGCATATATGTCTGTATGTGTGTGCGGCGTGCATTTGTCTGTATGTGTGCCTGCATTTGTGTGCTTGTGTCTGTGTGTATGTTACTTTTAATCCGGACCCCCCTCCCCCCATTCTTATACCATCAAAACTGCTTTTGTAGGGCTTGTGTGTGATATTAGCCAGGACTGCTGCTCCTCTGAAAAGCAACCCATGCACAGATCTCTTTTCAGAGGCATTTGAATGGCGGTAAAGAGGCATTATGTTGCCTCCTCACCACCTGTTTTAAGCCTGTAAATGCAACATCTGTGTGGCTGTGTACTGTGTGTAGGGCAGCCCATTAATTTCAATGGACTTCCCTACTCACAAAAATGCTGGGAAAGAAGTTCCCGAGCTTTTTTTTTTTTTTTTTTTTTATTGCACTGCACCAAAAGCACCCTACATTTTCCAATGTGTGGGGTACCATTAAGAATTAACGGTGCCCCCTAAAGTGCAGAGCATTCGTCTGTGTGTTGGGAACGAGTGCGACAAAGGCAAGAGAATTCTTGTTGGGCCGTGTATTAGTGCTCGGATGGACACACTTAGACCGAATTTTCAATGGTTCAAAGAATGTCAGGCAAAATGGTCGGCCCTCAGGCATGTTCACTTCATCAAATCCGGCCCACTTTAAAAAAAGTTTGGACACCCCTGCTTTAATGAGATCCCTCGAACATAGGTAATAATGAATGTGACTGATAGGATTTGCCAGAGTTAAAGGGGAATTCAACTTTTGATAAAAAATAAATAATAATAATATTGCATATACAAATTCCACACAAGCCATGTTTTTAAATTATTGGTATTAAAATTACTATTCCATTTGTAGTCTAAATGTGCACCGGCGCAAAAATAAATAATGTGTAATTACATCTGTCAACTATATATCATTCATTGTTAATTAAACCATGAAAGAAACTGTAAAAAACTGTATAGATATTGGACAAAAAGTCCCAGTGATCCTCTTCAAAATGGGTAATTAAACCCACGTGCACAAATCTAAATCCGTGATGAAAAGACTTCCATCTATCTGTGATATACCACCACCTTCCAAAATGAACACTCACCAGAAAACAATAATCAAAAGGCTTCAGTCTATGCCTGGATTAGTTACTTTTTTCGTTGGACTGTATCTCCACCTTTGAGTGATCTTAAAATCTCATAGTAAAACAACGGCCATCATTACACAACATTCCTTGCTTTATTTTGCTTAACCACTTAAGGACCAGGCCTCTTTTTCAGATTTGGTGTTTACATGTTTAACCACTACAATACAGGGCACTTTCACCCCCTTCCTTCCCAGCCCAATTTTCAGCTTTCAGCGCTCTAGCGCTTTCAGTGACAATTGCGCGGTCATGCTACACTGTACCCAAATGAAATTGTTATCATTTTGTTCGCACAAATAGAGCTTTATTTTGGTGGTATTTATTCACGACTCCGTTTTTTTTTTTTTGCGATATAAGCGCAAAAAAAGCGGAAATTTGGGAAAAAAACAATATTTTCTTTTTTCTATTTGAAAAGAAATCCAATAAAATCAAATTTTGTCATAAATTTAAGCCAAAATGTATTCTGCTACATGTTTTTGGTAAAAAAAATTCCGTTAAGTGTATAATAATTGGTTTGTGTGATCACGGACATATGTACGCAAATGATCATGTACATATGTGTGCAGGTGATCACGTACATATGTGTGCAGATAATTAGTGATGGCCGAACGGTTCGCCCGGCGGTCGTTTCGCGGCGAATTTCCGACATTCGCGGTCCGCACGTTCGAACGCCTTTTTCCGTCGTTCGCCGCGGCGGACTTACGTGTTTAATGTATACAAGAACTTTAACCTTTGGTGACACGTTTATCATGTGATACAGGACAGCCAATTGAGACATGACAGCACATGGACACTTGTACATTCCCCCTAACCTATAAATACACCCGATCCGGTGGCCATTTTACATTCTTTCTTCTGTTAAGATAGGGACAGGTTCCTGTGTGGAGTAGGGAGAGATAAACCACTAGCTATTTGGTACACAAAAGTTCTTTTCAGGACTGGTATAGGTGTTAGGTGTTGATAGGTTTGCTGTGCTGCTGATTCTTGCAGCAGCCTGAGTGTCTTTTGTTAGTTTAGAGAAAGGGAAAGGACGGTGTATGCTACAGGGACAGCCAGATTAGTCTTTCATCATCATCATCATCATCATCATCATTAGCTGTTACTATCAAGGTCCACAAAAGAGCTGTTCCAGTAACCACTAATCGTTCTCTTTTTTTGCCAATTTGTATAGGGACAGGAAGGAAGCAGTGTTGTCAGGCAGTGAGGGTAATTTTAAAGACTTGCTGTTATTATTAGTTCCACAAAGGTTCTTTTCAGGACTGGTATCAGTGGTACAGTAATAGGCTTGTACATGTATAATATTCTTTCTTCCAAATATAGAAAGGATATTATACTTGACTGCTGCCCTTCTGCTGCAGTCTGCTAAACATTCACAACTCACTTGTTCCACAAAAGTTCTTATAAGGACTGGTAACTTGGTATAGGGTGCTACGGTACATAGGCTTGAGTGCGGTACAGTCTGCTGTTCTGTAAGGACCGCTATCGGTCCACAATAGATAGGGTTGACGTGCACCACTGCTGACCGCTGCCCTATACTGCAGCAGTCCTTCAGCGGTATAGGGACTGACGTACAGTCTGCTAATCACTAACACACAACCTGCTTGTTCCACAAAAGTTCTTATAAGGACTGGTAACTTGGTATAGGGTGCTACGGTACATAGGCTTGAGTGCGGTACAGTCTGCTGTTCTGTAAGGACCGCTATCGGTCCACAATAGATAGGGTTGACGTGCACCACTGCTGACCGCTGCCCTATACTGCAGCAGTCCTTCAGCGGTATAGGGACTGACGTACAGTCTGCTAAACACTAATACACAACCTGCTTGGTCCACAAAAGTTCTTATAAGGACTGGTAACTTGGTATAGGGTGCTACGGTACATAGGCTTGAGTGCGGTACAGTCTGCTGTTCTGTAAGGACCGCTATCGGTCCACAATAGATAGGGTTGACGTGCACCACTGCTGACCGCTGCCCTATACTGCAGCAGTCCTTCAGCGGTATAGGGACTGACGTACAGTCTGCTAAACACTAATACACAACCTGCTTGGTCCACAAAAGTTCTTATAAGGACTGGTAACTTGGTATAGGGTGCTACGGTACATAGGCTTGAGTGCGGTACAGTCTGCTGTTCTGTAAGGACCGCTATCGGTCCACAATAGATAGGGTTGACGTGCACCACTGCTGACCGCTCACCTATACTGCAGCAGTCCTTCAGCGGTATAGGGACTGACGTACAGTCTGCTAATCACTAACACACAACCTGCTTGTTCCACAAAAGTTCTTATAAGGACTGGTAACTTGGTATAGGGTGCTACGGTACATAGGCTTGAGTGCGGTACAGTCTGCTGTTCTGTAAGGACCGCTATCGGTCCACAATAGATAGGGTTGACGTGCACCACTGCTGACCGCTGCCCTATACTGCAGCAGTCCTTCAGCGGTATAGGGACTGACGTACAGTCTGCTAAACACTAACACACAACCTGCTTGGTCCACAAAAGTTCTTATAAGGACTGGTAACTTGGTATAGGGTGCTACGGTACATAGGCTTGAGTGCGGTACAGTCTGCTGTTCTGTAAGGACCGCTATCGGTCCACAATAGATAGGGTTGACGTGCACCACTGCTGACCGCTGCCCTATACTGCAGCAGTCCTTCAGCGGTATAGGGACTGACGTACAGTCTGCTAAACACTAATACACAACCTGCTTGGTCCACAAAAGTTCTTATAAGGACTGGTAACTTGGTATAGGGTGCTACGGTACATAGGCTTGAGTGCGGTACAGTCTGCTGTTCTGTAAGGACCGCTATCGGTCCACAATAGATAGGGTTGACGTGCACCACTGCTGACCGCTCACCTATACTGCAGCAGTCCTTCAGCGGTATAGGGACTGACGTACAGTCTGCTAATCACTAACACACAACCTGCTTGTTCCACAAAAGTTCTTATAAGGACTGGTAACTTGGTATAGGGTGCTACGGTACATAGGCTTGAGTGCGGTACAGTCTGCTGTTCTGTAAGGACCGCTATCGGTCCACAATAGATAGGGTTGACGTGCACCACTGCTGACCGCTGCCCTATACTGCAGCAGTCCTTCAGCGGTATAGGGACTGACGTACAGTCTGCTAAACACTAATACACAACCTGCTTGGTCCACAAAAGTTCTTATAAGGACTGGTAACTTGGTATAGGGTGCTACGGTACATAGGCTTGAGTGCGGTACAGTCTGCTGTTCTGTAAGGACCGCTATCGGTCCACAATAGATAGGGTTGACGTGCACCACTGCTGACCGCTGCCCTATACTGCAGCAGTCCTTCAGCGGTATAGGGACTGACGTACAGTCTGCTAAACACTAACACACAACCTGCTTGGTCCACAAAAGTTCTTATAAGGACTGGTAACTTGGTATAGGGTGCTACGGTACATAGGCTTGAGTGCGGTACAGTCTGCTGTTCTGTAAGGACCGCTATCGGTCCACAATAGATAGGGTTGACGTGCACCACTGCTGACCGCTGCCCTATACTGCAGCAGTCCTTCAGCGGTATAGGGACTGACGTACAGTCTGCTAAACACTAATACACAACCTGCTTGGTCCACAAAAGTTCTTATAAGGACTGGTAACTTGGTATAGGGTGCTACGGTACATAGGCTTGAGTGCGGTACAGTCTGCTGTTCTGTAAGGACCGCTATCGGTCCACAATAGATAGGGTTGACGTGCACCACTGCTGACCGCTCACCTATACTGCAGCAGTCCTTCAGCGGTATAGGGACTGACGTACAGTCTGCTAATCACTAACACACAACCTGCTTGTTCCACAAAAGTTCTTATAAGGACTGGTAACTTGGTATAGGGTGCTACGGTACATAGGCTTGAGTGCGGTACAGTCTGCTGTTCTGTAAGGACCGCTATCGGTCCACAATAGATAGGGTTGACGTGCACCACTGCTGACCGCTGCCCTATACTGCAGCAGTCCTTCAGCGGTATAGGGACTGACGTACAGTCTGCTAAACACTAATACACAACCTGCTTGGTCCACAAAAGTTCTTATAAGGACTGGTAACTTGGTATAGGGTGCTACGGTACATAGGCTTGAGTGCGGTACAGTCTGCTGTTCTGTAAGGACCGCTATCGGTCCACAATAGATAGGGTTGACGTGCACCACTGCTGACCGCTGCCCTATACTGCAGCAGTCCTTCAGCGGTATAGGGACTGACGTACAGTCTGCTAAACACTAATACACAACCTGCTTGGTCCACAAAAGTTCTTATAAGGACTGGTAACTTGGTATAGGGTGCTACGGTACATAGGCTTGAGTGTGGTACAGTCTGCTGTTCTGTAAGGACCGCTATAGGTCCACAATAGATAGGGTTGACGTGCACCACTGCTGACCGCTCACCTATACTGCAGCAGTCCTTCAGCGGTATAGGGACTAAGAGTTTTGTCACAGGGTCATTTAAAAAATGACATGCAGAGGAAGAGGCAGGCCCTTCCGCAGGGGTGGTAGGGGTAGGGCAGGAGCAACAGGCTTGAGCCAAAGTGGGAAGTTGCAGAAGGTGCGTTCAATTACTTTAAAGGATGCACCAGACTTGGTTGAGTGGCTCGCTCAGCCTTACTCTTCTGCACCCTCCTCATCCTCTCGATCTGCACCCTCTTCTTCACTCTCTGCTATGTGCACCCCCAAAGACACTACCACCAACAACACGACCACCACCACCACCACCACATACCTTCCGCTTGAGTCACTGGAATTATTTTCCGATCCATATCAAGAGGACATTTCTGATGCGCAGCCACTCTTGGTATTGGATCAGGAAGAGGAGGTAGCAACAAGCGCTACTCAGCAGTCTGACGCCAGTACCCAGATCAGCCCAAGGAGGAGGTTGGTCCCCGGTGTTGCTGCCTACTCTACTTATAGCGGTGGGGAAGGTGACGTTGATGATGACGTGTCTAGTGATGTCACGTGGGTGCCCACAAGAGAGGAAGAGGAGGGGAGTTCAGAGGGAGATATGGACCAGCAGATAGGGAGGAGAAGCAGCAATGACTTACATTGCACAGCAGGGACAAAGCAGACTGCAAATGTATCAGGAGCGAGTCATCGACCATGTACGGTCACATCTGGCGCTCCCAGGACACCGGCACATGGCTCCGCAGTGTGGGCTTTTTTTAACGTGTCCGCTGCTGACAATAGCGTTGCCATCTGCAATCTTTGCAGTCAACGCGTTAGTCGCGGTAAGCCCAATACTCACCTAGGGACGACCGCCTTAAGAAGGCACATGAGCAGCCATCACCGAGCCCAGTGGGAGCAACGGAACACACAAAGCCACACTGCAGGCTCTCACCGTCCAGCCTCGTCTTCTACTTCTCCTTCTCCTCTCTCCTCACAATTGTCCTCCACTCCACCTTCCATCACGCCAAGCTCACATTTTTCTGCAAAAAGGCAGGCTTCCGTGGGCCTAATGTTTGAGCGTAAAAAAATGATGACGCCGGATAACCCTCTTGCCCAACGGTTGGCGGCTGGCTTGTCAGAACTCATAGCCCGCCAACTACTGCCATATAAACTGGTGGACTCGGAGGCCTTTCGCAAATTTGTGGCCATTGGAACACCACAATGGAAGGTCCCAGGAAGGAAGTATTTCTCAGAGAAGGGCATCCCAGAGCTATATGGCCATGTTCAGCGGCAAGTGAATGTATCTCTGGCACACAGTGTCGGTGCCAAGATACATCTGACCACAGACACGTGGTCTAGCAAACACGGGCAGGGAAGGTATATCAGTTTTACTGCCCACTGGGTGAACCTTCTGACGGCCGTCAAGCATGTAACCCGTGGCACCCGTGTAGATTTGGTTTTACCGCCACGGATTGCATGCAGGCCTGACTCTTCTTCTCCTCCTCCTACTCCATCCTCCTCCCTCTCCTCCTCAGCTGCCTCCTCCTTTTCCGCTGCTAGCGTCTCTTCCACTGCACCGCCCAAGCTCCCCAGAACCTATTCCACATGCCAGGTGAGACGTTGCCATGCCGTGCTGCGTCTGTTGTGCCTGGAAGCAAAGAGCCACACTGGCCCGGCACTCCTTTCAGCTTTGCGTTCACAGGCAGATGAGTGGCTAACACCGCTCAATTTGACAGTTGGTAAAGTGGTGTGTGACAACGGTGCCAATCTGCTTAGCGCATTGAAACAGGGCAAAATCACGCACGTGCCGTGCATGGCACACGTCTTAAACTTGGTCGTGCAGCGATTCCTTGTCAAATACCCTGGGGTCCAGGACATCTTGCGGCAGGCAAGGAAAATCTCGGCCCATTTCAGAAGATCTTACACGGCCATGGCTCGCCTTGCTGACATTCAGCGGCGACACCATCTGCCGGTCAGACGTCTTATTTGCGATTGCCCGACGCGATGGAACTCAACCTTCTATATGCTTGATAGGCTGCTCCAGCAGAAACGTGCAGTTAACGTCTACCTGTATGAACTCTGCGAAAGAAACGGTTCTGGGGAGCTGGGTTTTTTTTCACCGCGCCAGTGGCTGCTCATGCGCGACACATGCAGACTTCTGCGGCCATTTGAGGAGATCACCAAACTGGTCAGTCGCAGCCATGGCGCCATCAGTGACATGGTACCTTATGCCTTCTTTCTGGAGCGTGCATTGCGTCGTGTCATTGATCAGGCTGTGGAGGAGCAGGAGCGGGAAGATGAGGAAGTCGCAATGCTGGATGAATTCCCAGGGGGGGCTACTCTATCTGAGACAAGTCAACAACAGGAGTCTGATGAGGAGTCAGAGGAGGATGGTGCCGGGGCGGATGAGCAGGAGCAAGAAGAGCATGCTTTAAACCTTTCTGGGATCCCTGTTGTGCGAGGATGGGGAGAGGAGAATGAAGAGGACGACATTATCCTGGATGATGAGCAGGAGCCAGGCCACCACACCGCTTCCACTTTAGTGCAAATGGGGGCCTTCATGCTCCAGTGTTTTAATAGGGACCCCCGTATAAAAAGCATGAGGGTCAAGGACCAGTACTGGGTGGCAACGTACTTAGACCCCCGGTACAAACACAAAATGGCGGAAATGTTACCGCCGTCGCAGAGGGCTGTCAGAATGCAGCACTTCCAGGCCTTGCTTCGAGAAATGCTGCATTCTGCTTTTGCGTGCGCTGGCAGAGGAGCAATTCCCACTCCCAGAGAAGGATTTGCGGGTACCAATCCAACAGCGCCTGCAAGAAGAGGCCGGTTTGAAGATGTGTTGGTGACTTCGGATATGAGGTCATTCTTTCAGCCGACCCATCGACAGGTGTCATCCGGATCCAGCATCAGGGAACGCCTAGACCGTCAGGTGTCCGACTACATTGGGT
The DNA here is from genome assembly GCF_037356315.1 of Lithobates pipiens. Classification (NCBI taxonomy): domain Eukaryota; kingdom Metazoa; phylum Chordata; class Amphibia; order Anura; family Ranidae; genus Lithobates; species Lithobates pipiens. Next base: position 458,642,054 of record NW_027507718.1, on the reverse strand, counting down.
TAACGGCCGATGTGGACGCTCTGAGGAGTGATGAACCCCTAGACTACTGGGTGGGCAGGCTTGACCTCTGGCCAGAGCTTGCCCAATTTGCAATCGAACTGTTGGCTTGCCCCTCATCCAGTGTCCTGTCCGAAAGGACGTTCAGCGCAGCAGGGGGGATTGTGACCGATAAGCGTACTCGCCTAGCTCACCACAGTGTTAACTACCTCACATTTCTAAAAATGAATGAGGCATGGATCTCGGAGGAATTCAACACATGTGATCAGTAGACCATGTATATGTCTATAAACAATTTTTGGAATCAAGCACACAGACCTTCTTAATTCATTTGGCTCACTTCCCTGACCCAAAAAAGCACACCGTACTATATGCCCCTACCCTCCTCTTTGAAGAGGTTGAGCGGTGTCATATTTCTACTGGGGCTGCTTATTATGAGGGGTTCCCACCATCCCTGTGCTGTGCTGACTTCCTCCTGGGTGTTCTTATTATGAGGGGCTCCCACCATCCCTGTGCTGTGCTGACTTCCTCCTGGGGGTTCTTATTATGAGGGGATCACACCATCCCTGTGCTGTGCTGACTTCCTCCTGGGGCTGCTTACGGTGCTGCTGTCAGCGCTGTATGTCACGGAGCTGCTGTCAGCGCTGTATGTCACGGAGCTGCTGTCAGCGCTGTATGTCACGGAGCTGCTGTCAGCGCTGTATGTCACGGAGCTGCTGTCAGCGCTGTATGTCACGGAGCTGCTGTCAGCGCTGTATGTCACGGAGCTGCTGTCAGCGCTGTATGTCACGGAGCTGCTGTCAGCGCTGTATGTCACGGAGCTGCTGTCAGCGCTGTATGTCACGGAGCTGCTGTCAGCGCTGTATGTCACGGTGCTGCTGTCAGCGCTGTATGTCACGGAGCTGCTGTCAGCGCTGTATGTCACGGAGCTGCTGTCAGTGCTGTATGTCACGGAGCTGCTGTCAGCGCTGTATGTCACGGAGCTGCTGTCAGCGCTGTATGTCACGGAGCTGCTGTCAGCGCTGTATGTCACGGTGCTGCTGTCAGCGCTGTATGTCACGGAGCTGCTGTCAGCGCTGTATGTCACGGAGCTGCTGTCAGCGCTGTATGTCACGGAGCTGCTGTCAGCGCTGTATGTCACGGAGCTGCTGTCAGCGCTGTATGTCACGGAGCTGCTGTCAGCGCTGTATGTCACGGTGCTGATGTCAGTGCTCTGTATTACGGTGCTGCTGTCAGTGCTCTGTATCTCCTGCACCCTCTTGTTTGCCTACCCTGGTCCCTGACCTTCCCTCTCCTCCATTGCCTTCATTAGCTCCATAGTCCTGAATTGTCAGAACAATTTCCCAAATAAAAAAAAAATGCTTGTAGTTATCGATCCCAAATTCACCTCATACATGTATTATGCTATTGTCCAGGTGGTGGGACTACGTGCTACCCCCTAATAATTACCCCGTGGCCGCAAATTCGACCTAAAGGTTTGCGAAATTCGCCTCCCATTGAAGTCAATGGAGCCCGCGGCGAACGGTCGTTTTCGCGAACGTTTGTGTCCGTTCGCGTTTCGCGTTCGCGAAACGTCCCGTCGGAAGTTCGTCCATCACTACAGATAATCATTGGGACATGTGATTTTAGTGGGACATATGTGGGGGACATGTTTTTATTATTAGGGACATGTGTTTTTATTATTTGGGGACATGTATGTTTTGGGACATGTGTGTTTTGGGGACATATGTGGGGACTGTGTTTGTACTGTGTGGTGTGTTGTGTGTTGACACTACACTGATGATCAGTGAGTAAAAAGCTGTGAAAAGCAGCCCATACTCACTGATCATCAGCCGGCTGCAGCGATCCGCTCTCCTCTCCTCTGCGATGACTTCCGTGTGAGGAGAGGAGAGCCGATTGCCTAGCAACCGGCTGTTTGTTTACATCACATGACGGCCGTGATTGGACACGGCCGTCATGTGATCAGGAGGGCCAATCACAGAGCCCTCCTGCCGATCTGAGATGTGCCGTGTCCGGGTGACACGAGCACATCGGGATCGCGCCGCTGCGCGCGCGCGCGCGCGATCCCGCTACTCCTGAAGGACGTTCCTGAACGTCCTATCAGGAGCAGGCGGCTCCCACCCGGCCGTATATATACATTGGCCGGGTGGGAAGTGGTTAAAACAGTTTTTTTTGCTAGAAAATTCTCAAATATATTTATAAATTTTTGGGGTTGGTTGGCGCAATTATTTACTATAATATTACATTTGTAGTCAAAAGCCACTGTAATTATATAAAACTCAATGCAATATTTGAATGTAATATAGCAAACTGGAATACCACTAGTGTACAGAACGCCCTTGTAAATGTAATTTCCTGCTTGTGTGGTTGGCTCACTGATTAGTACAAATTGTAGGCAACCCCTGGATTAGAAGTTTATTTTATCTTTTTAATGAGTTCTAAAGAGACAGACACTGCAACTTTCCTAAACAGAACACCGGGGGTGCACAAGGTGGTTATATTGAATGCAGACCAGTCATTAAAGAATCGGTCTTGCTAGGTCATAGTGGAACAAACTGTTTTTTTTTCTTCAGAACACAAAAAAGGTAGGAATCTGCTACAAATTTAAAGTCCTTGCTATGTACATAGATCACCCAGGGGGATTTTATTTCTCTTTAAATATAACTAAAGATTGTAAGCATGTGTGCAATTTTGTCTTTTTAAAAGTCTCCATTTTGCCACATGACAATGCCCAAAGCAAGATTTATACTTGTTTATGTTTACATAAAAAGATTAAAAAGTTCAAGCTAAAGTCATAATTTTCTATAAACTTGTTACTTCCATAGGAAATCCATTAATTGCTTAAGGGTGGTCATTATTCTTAAAATAAATCTGTAATTCCAGCTGTTCCGTAACAGTTTTACAAACAGACTAATTATCTTTTGTATCACCATGTACCAAGTTGTTGTGTGCATGCAGCTATGATGACATATTATTGGTTTATTTAGACATGGGTAATTAATATCAATTAGCAAAATGGTTCAGTTATATTTCATGGCAGATACAACTGAACACAAGGGAAAAAAAAAATGTTTGGTTTCTCTCCATGGTAAAAGAAAATGTACTTTCACTACAGAGAAATGGTAATAGTATTTGGTCAATATATATATATATATATATATATATATATATATATATATATATATATATATATATATATATATATATATATATATACATACATACACACACACAGACTATATTACCAAAGGTATTGGGACACTTGCTTTTACACGCACATGAACTTTAATGGCATCCCAGTCTTAGTCCGTAAGGTTCAATATTGAGTTGGCCCACCCTTTGTAGCTATAACAGCTTCAACTCTTCTGGGAATGCTGCCTACAAGGTTTAGGAGTGTGTCTATGGGAATGTTTGACCATTCTTACAGAAACACATTTGTGAGGTCAGGCACTGTTGAAGCTGTTATAGTTGCAAAGGGTGGGCCAACTCAATATTAAAACCCTGCAGACTAAGACTGGGATGCCATTAAAGTTCATGTACATGTAAAGACAGGGAGACAGGGTTCCCAATACCTTTGTTAATACTATATATATATACTTTTTTTTTTATTACTCACATAAATGTTTGATTCTAGAAATTTTAATTTAGTGCCAAATGCAATAATGAGCCTGTATTTTAAAATCATGCTGGGCTTTCCAACAATCTAAGGCCGCGTACACACGGGCGGAATGTCTGCCCAACTAAGTCCGTCAGACAATCCGACAGACAGTCCGTCCTACTTTCGAATGAACGGACTTGACCACACACGATGAACAGACAGTCCGCCGAAAGCTTGCGCAATGACGTGTACAGCACGTACGACGGGACTAGAAATACGACGTCCAATACACTGCAATGCAACCTTTTGCCGTGTAAATCCTTTCTGAGCATGCGCCATACTTTGTCCGTCGAACTAGCCTACTCACGAGCGGACTGTCCGCTGAAACCAAGTTTGGACGGATAATATTACGGAAATTCAGAAAGACTTAGTCCGCCAGACTGTCCGCCGAAAAAGTCCGCTGAAGCCCACACACGTTTCAGCGGACCAAGTCCGTCAGACAGTCCGCCCGTGTGTACGCGGCCTAATAAGTAAGCCCAACTACTATTATGCTTTCTGGGATATTGTTTTCATGTAATAGTTATGATGTTGACATTCTTACAAATATAAGAGGAGGATGTCTACCCCTCCTGTTTGATTTAGGTTAATTTATAGTAAACTTTTCCTGAAGAAAACACATTATCTTCTTCCAACTGCTAGTTGCCTGGCTATCATTCTAAGCCTCTTCTTCAATATTTTAAGTCACTAACCCAAAAATGTATGTAGATAAAGACTACTGGAACATATATTGGTTTCCTGACTAACATAATTGTGTTAGTGCAGAAAATACTAGAGCCAGATGTTTAGCATACCAACAAGAGAACAAGCATTTTCAGAAGGAAGTCAGGAATGCCAGATTGTATACTATTCTTCTTAACAGAACATCATTTGAAAGAAAGACACTTGACACAGGACAGACCTTGTATGAAGCTCCATTTGCTGGCTGCAATTATTTAATAGGAATAGCAATAAACTTTATTCCCTTTTGACTCAATAAATTAGAATTAAAACATTTTTCTTTTTTTAGTATAGAACATAGTAAGAAGAATGTATAAAAGCCAAGATACAAAATTTGCTCTGGAATTATTGGCAAGCAGAGAAATTCTGTTGCGTACCTAGAGGAATGCTGCTGCAAGACTTCAATAAAAGTTCAAAGCATCATACTTGAAAGAACCTCAAGGCATATTTATTCTTTTTGCTCTGACTAATTCTTCTAGAAAGTAAATATCTCTATAATTAACGGGAACCCGTAAAGACAGAAAAATGGAAGCTTCCATTACAGACTTCAATTTAAAGGTGCAGAGATGCTGACTTTGCCTCCACCACCAAGGGAATAAGGTAAGCTCACAGCCAGCTAAAGTGGTTGTAAACCTCTGAAATCTAAAATGAACAAAGCATAGCTTATATACTGTGTATATGCCTCTTTTCCAAGCACCTAGTGTGATTTCTGTATCCTCTCCCATTCCTCTGCTATCTGCATGAGTCAACGCTGATAGTCTATGCCATAGGTCTTCAAACTACGGCCCTCCAGTTGTTCAGAAACTACAATTCCCATCAGGCCTAGTCATGTCTGTGAATGTCAGAGTTTTACAATGCCTCATGGGATGCGTAGTTCCGCAACAGCTGGAGGGCCGTAGTTTGAGGATCCCTGGTCTATGCTGAAACCAGACAATCCTGGGATATGGACCCTCTCCTCTTCCCCTTTCAGCACACAGCAGGTAATTGAAAGTCTTAGTTGCGCATGCTTCCCTACAGGACTGTATACAGGCATACCTCACTTTTAAGTACACAATGGGGTTTATTTACTAAAGCTGGAAAGTGTTAAATCAGGCTCACTTCTGCATAGAAACCAATAAGCTTTCAGGTTTTATTACCAGAGCTTATTTGAACAAGCTGGGGTTAGAAGCTGATTGGTTTCTATGCAGAAGTGAGCCTGATTTTGAACTTTCCAGCTTTAGTAAATAAACCCCATTGTGTACTTAAAAGTGGGGTATGCCTGTAGAGAGGGTATGCCCATTACCTTCTCTCAGGTCTCTGATTACACTAAGTACCCACTGCTGTGTAGTGTGTGATGTCATATCCTTGCCCCTCGCCTTCTGGAGGTGAGAAATGATGTCTAGATTCTGTGCTTTGAACAGCTAGAGGAGAGAGGGCTGCAGATAAACAAGAACAACGTATGTAGGAACTTTTGTTTCATTTCTTTATATCACCTGAGGCTAGCCACTTCAGTGGGTATATGTAAGGGTTTACAACAACTTAAAATGTAAAAAGTCTTGTTTCAGGATGGCAACACACTAGATAGTGACGTCAGGATTAGAATGTCAGCCATAGGACCTTTGAAAAGAAGTGATTATAACCAGCTACCATATTCATGTTCTTGCAAGTTCACAGTAAAAAGGTTCTCAAGTAATTCTTACAAATATATATATTTTTTTTCAAGGGGAGGTTGTTCAGTGAATTACAGCCCTCGGCCTATCAACTTCCATTATTAGAATTATTGCCAGTATCCCCGCTCCCCCAACTACCAGTCCACCTCAGCTTGGCTGATTTCAGATAGGGGGTAACATTACAAAGCATCTGGGCCTTCTATGGAAGTTAATGAGCTGTGCAATGTAAATAACAGAACTGAACTACTTTAGTTTACAGAGATATGCCAGTAAATTTGCACTTCATCAGTTATGTCCACTCTGCCTTTTATATGTATAGATTCTTAAAGGTTCGTCAGTTTAGGGAGCTGATATGAATCTCTGCAAGACCTAGTGCTATTTACTTCCAATGAGAAAAAATTACTTAATCATACCACTGGCTGAATCAAGTAGAGATATCTATATGTCTGGACATGTAGATGAGGATGAGCAGTTCTTTACTGTCAGTCATTGTAGATGAGAACTGACCCCATCTTTGGCAACGGGCCCTCCTCTAAGGCTGGCTATACATTACACAATTTTCTTATTCAATTTCTTTTAGACTTATCTTCAACTATGCAGTACAAGCGCCTGCCCGTTTGCATACAAATTGAAAGTGTTTTGGTTTGACCTCATATTATATGCTAAATCCAAAGGAAAACTGTACAAAAAAAATGTATAATGTATGGGCAGCTGATTGGCAAATAACTCCTTGTAAGAAACAAGTGGAGAGATGAACCACCATAGTGCTGGGACCACCACAGTTATCAGCCAACGATGAAAGCACACCTGTATGTATTATTTCCTTTCTTCTTCCACGTGGGAAAGGAGAGAGTCAGAAAATAGAGATTTCCAAACGAATTAGATGCAGATAAACCCTTGTAAGGATTGTGCATATACCCAGGATTAATAATTTACCAGCACTTAGAGCTAAAAGGAAGTTTTAAACAGCCTCAGAGGATCCTGGATTATTGTCTCACTTTTGGTAATAAGCCTGGTCACCGGCTGGCTTTTGGGAGGTTTGATGAATCAGCTGCCAAAGTATAAATGCTTTTCTGTTACTTCTGTTGATGGTACTGCGCTTTTTGTTTTGACTATCTAATTTACTAAATTTGATTTGGAAACATTAGCGGCAGCACAGGATGCTGATTCTCAGCTACTGTAATGAGTTAGATTTTTTACATCGCTTCTAGGATTAAATTATATTTTGAAAAAGGAAATGCATGCTTGTGAAACAAATAGAGGACAGCTGTACCTGTCTTATAGTGAATCTACCGAGTATATGAACATTGCCGGGAATGCAATTGTTCCTAGGAAGAAGAGGTAGATGAGACTTTTATGTTTTTGACTTGAGCCTCTGGGGCACACAGTGAGTTCTGTATGATGCATAACATTATAGGACTGGGGGTGAAGGCGGGGGGGGGGGGCAAGGCAAGTATGAGACACATCACATGGAAGACCAGGGGTGTATTTGAAGGTCACACTGTTCTAAAAACACATGCAGGGTGATACCATTTCTTAGCTATCTAACCGCTAACTATCAAATACCTAATGATGGTTACACACTGGAAGTTTATTTTGTACAGAGGGCTGCACAAAAAAAAACATACAGCCATACTAACACAATCCGATGTTAATGCAGTGATCTCGCCGCTGAGATAATGTGTTCTGACAGGGGGGACTTTTTTTCCAGCATGCTTGATCAGCAGAGTTGGTCGTGAGACCAGTTTCTGTCAAACTAGGAGCTGTACACAGGGGCCAAAAGTCTGCCGAAACGTCTGTTTTGTACAATTTTTTGGCCGATATTCGGCCCGTGTGTACCCAGCCTACATTTCTGCTGCCCACTGAAGCTCTGACAATTGACAGTTAAATGACATGGGGCAAGGCTTAGCATTTGGAAGTAGCAAAGTATAATCTTGAATTGAGCAGAGGTTAAATGTCCAATCTGCATTTACTTTTCATGGGGCTCCACAGGGGTTCATTTGAAAGCTAATGCAGGTACTAACAGGAGCCAAGAGATACCTGCATTTGAGCACCGTATTATCTTGAAAACATTTAAGACAAGGTCAGGGTCACTGTATATGCAACTACAAACATCAGTTTCAATGTGATTAGGCAACAAAGCTGATATTGTATAGATATTTTTTTAAATAGAGTTGGGTGGACTTAGAACCCCTGTTATGTTTTTATTGCTGTTTTTGTCCCTGCTGGGGATATTTACCCCTATTTGTATGACTGACATCATTACTGGGACTGAAAGTAAGGAATAGAGGGGAAATCTTTCAGTGGGGACACTTGTTTCAGTTAAAGCTATCTAGAATGAGATTTCGCTCACTCCGCATTGATTAACTCTCTTATCTGTTGCGACTAAAGGGAAATCTCCTAAATGGAACACAGATGGCAAAAAAGGGGGTTTTACCATTGTCTACTCTATCGAAAATGAAAACAACGTTTTAGCTTTAATTGTACTTTAATGATTGCAGCAGCTGAGTACTAAAACGGAAATGAGATGTAACTCCTTTATTGTTCTCTGCTGCATAAATTGGAGTCGAATCCATCTATGGAGAGCTCATTCTACATGCACTACCCAATGAACGTGCAGCTTGTTTGGAAAATAATCATTCGATTTATCTAGCAGTTCTCAAAGTGAAAAACTGTAGGTTTCAATGACTCTGATTTCAATCTACAAATAAATGAATTCTAGGCATGAAATCTATTGTAATACGAGGGCAGTACAACCTTTTCCTAATGAGAGAAAAGGGCTAGATTTAACATGATTTATTTCCACCTGAACTATCAGCAGAAATGGCTGAAAACAGCAGATGTAACCTCTAGATTCCAATCTGCAGGATTTGCTCCCTGTGGGCACACATGGATGTAAACCCAGGTGGCCAAACATTTTTTTGTTTGGTTGACTTACTGTGAATAAAGCGTTAGCGAATTGGAAAATTGCATAGGTAACAGAATATAAAAATACATAATTTAACAGGCACTATACAAACATATGTTTGGTTCCTTTTCCAAATTAAAATTCACATAGGAATGAATGTATCACAAGCATTGATTTTTCCAAAGGTACAATATATGCATTAACGTATAGTACTACAGTAATGTGCATCTGTGTGTGTGTCCCCCCCCCCCTTATTTCTCCCTGTATGACCCCCTTACCCGCAACAATTTCTCTGCTTGTTCCACTATATTTTTTTTCCATCCTATATCTACCTTATGTCCCCTGTGACTCTTACTTTGTTTTCAACTCTCAGCTTCTTAGTTACGTAGTTGCATAGTCGGTAAGGTTGAAAAAAAGACACCAGTATATCCAGTTCAAACTGTGGTGTGTGTGTCTATGCCAATAGTACATCATATATCCTTGTATGTTGCGATTGTTGAGATGCCCATCTAATAGTTTTTTAAACTATTGACACTCCCTGTTGATACCACTGCTTGGTGAAGAGAATTCCACATCCTTACCGCTAAGCAGATCACGGTTAAAATGCTTCTTTTCCAATTTCAATGAATGGCCAAGTGTCTTTGTTGCCCTTCTCTAGGCTCTCTCCAGTTCCAGCACATGTTTCTTGAGGACTGTTGCCCACAACTGGACGAAATACAGATGCGGTCGGACTAGAATCTTGTAAAGTGGGAGAATTACTGTTTTACGTCTGGAGTGAATCCCCTTTTTAATGCATGCTAATACTCTGTTGGTTTTTCTTGCAGCAGCTTGGCATTGCATGCCATTGCTGAGTCTGTCATCTACTAGGACCCCCAGGTCCTTTTCTATCCTCAGATTCCCTCAGAGGTTCTCCCCCTAGTGAGTAACTTGCATTCGTATTTTTATCATCCAAATGCATTACCTTTTTCAACACTAAACCTAATTTGCCATGTTGATGCCCAACCCATTATTTTATTTAAGTCTTCTTGTAAGGTTTCCACATCCTGTGCAGAAGTTATTTTCCTGCTTATCTCTTTTGCTGTATAATTACTCTGTGGCTCGGTATACTACATCCACAATCATTGCGTGAACTTTTAATTATTCATACTCTGTTTCTGTCCCCTGTGATCTGAAAAAAGAGCAACCCTTTTTTATGTGCACCTAGTGAGGCAAAATCACTTGTACCTGTGTATAACTGGGCTTAAAAAATACTCCCAGTGTCACCTTTACATCAAGATACCAATATTCTATGAGCCAAAATATTTATGAATAAATACATTTTTCCTTGACTGTGGCTCACTATTGTACAGGAATGCCTCCAAATCCTGATTAAGGGGCCATATAAGGACATAAGAATGGTTTTAACTTAACTGACCTAATGCTATAGGAATGTCATTGCAACCTGACCATATGGCCAAGCCCATCAAGTGCTTTCAGGAATGTGTACTATCTTCCCTAAAAGGTGATATCACTTTCCAAACAGTTCCTATTAGTGATTACATACCCACCCGTCCTGTATATACCACAGTCAAATTTGGAACAAACAAGTCTTCTTACAGAACTGCAATAAGCATGTGTCTCCCCCAATCATCTGCCAAGCCATTTAAAAATGGCTGGGGAATCTTGGAAGAGCATCTACTGTATATTCCACCTGCAGCTAAGTCTCTTTATATATTCTTGTATATTTATTTGATATTATTACATTAGTACTTCTGACACGATGGGGTTGATTTACTAAAGACAAATCCACTTTGCACTACAAGTGCATTGCAAGTGTACTTGAAAGTGCAGTCGCTTTAGATCTGAGGGGAAGATCTGAAATGAGTTGAAGCTCTGCTGATTTTATCATCCAATCATGTACAAGCAAAAATGCTGTTTTTTATTTTCCTTGCATGTCTCCATCAGATCTACAGCGACTGCACTTCCAAGTGCACTTGTAGTGCAAAGTGGATTTGCCTTTAGTAAATAAACCCCTATGTTTGTCATTACTCAATTCATTTTTATATAGCACAAGTTTTTTTTTTTTTAACTCTCTTTGCACATCTCAAAAATTAACCCCAAAACATAAACTATTACAAAACCATGATAAAACAAATATCCAGTCTTTTCTCTCAGTATCTGTCTTTAATGATTGTCAGTGGAGGTTTACATAGGTGTCAAACTGAATTTACTGGATGATAAGGTATGCTGTGGCAAAAAATGGGTATGGCTAAATTGCTTAGGGGACATAGTTTAAATAGAGAGTTGGTATAAATAACTAAAACGAATGCACACAATAAAAAAAAAAATAGATATAGAGCAGACATATGTAGCTGTGGAGCACCATTAACTGAATAAGAATGGATGCCAAGAATCACTAGAATTTAAGGAAAGTGGTACTATGCAGTGCCCATGCAGGCCACAACACATTAAGAATTACACCTTTCATACAGAATGAAAGAAGTGCTACTGTGCAGAAAAAGAACAGATAATAAAAACTACACACAACATAAACAACACATGAAGTGGTGCTGTGTTAAGATCACATACATAGAAGAACAATACCAGAGAATAATATCCATATGTATAACACAATATCTACCACTGTGCATGTCCATATGTAAATCTTATCAAGATTTTAGAAACAGTAACAAAACAACAGAATACCCAAATAATGCATTTTATAACATGAATGTGTCAGTCACTTGGTAGATAATTCACTGAGCCTCTTATGAAAATGAATCAAGGGGAATCAAGGGGTATAGTGGTGTAGTGGGTAGCACTCTCGCCTAGCAGTAAAAAAGGTCACTGGTTCAAATCCCAACCATGACACTACCTGCCTGGAGTTTGCATCTCCCTGTGCCTGCGTGGGCTTCCTCCGGGTACTCCAGTTTCCTCCCACACTCCAAAGACATGCAGGTAGGTTAATTGGCTTCTGTCTAAAATTGGCCCTAGTATACAACTGGGGATCTTGGATTGTGGCTCCTTGAGGGTAGGGACCAATGTGAGTGTGCAATGTAAAGGGATAGGGACAATTGTAGACACTCACTCAGGTTGAACTGGATGGACTGATGTCTTTATTCAACCTTACTAACTATGTAACTATGTAACTATGTGTGCATCATAGAGGGTTACAGAGGTTTTAGGGTGAGTTGATGTGGCTAGGTGTAGAAGGATACCCAATCTGTCAGTGCTAGTTGGATTGACTGCCCTTTTCAGTGTAAGGGTGGCCCAGCTACCAGACTACCTGTAATATTGATGCCCAGTGTCCATGGGTACAAAGCAGATAGATGAAAGCATTAGACTACCAACCAAGAAGAGGTAAAGTATGAGTCAACCACACTTAGGGCAAACTTTCTGAAGACAACTTTGTGAAGAGAGGCAACAAACAAGGATGAATCAAATGTTCTGGGGTTCAACTTGAGGCAGGTTGGCAGAACATGAGTAAAGTGCCAAATATGAACCCCATCAAAGTCAAGGAGAGCCAAGTGTTAAAACTGAAATTACCATTTTTCAGACTAATAGGCAAAATACTGCCAAATAAATAGCATGGGGAGGCTGGGTACTGCCCTGGGAAACATGTACCAAAACAAAAAATATTTTAAAAAAAATTTGGATGGAAACAGCACTTTTAATAATGCTCTAGGGGCTACATTTAAGTTGCAAAATTCCTTAAAATAACATGTCTAGGTATGCCCTTGGCTTGCCTGTTAAGTGGCATGTGGAACGTCAGTATTTTGACATAAAATACTAGGGTTATGGCAGAAGATAGCTGCCATAACCCAGTACATTCTTCAATCAACGGCAGGCAGTCTGCTTTTAGACCCCTTTCACACCACATCGCCCTTTGCGTCGGCGGTAAAACGCTGCTATTTTTAGAGGCGTTTTACCGCCGGATTTGCGGCGCATTTTGGCCGCTAGCGGCCGCGAAAGGGTTAAAACCGCCGGCAATACGCTGCATTAGCGGAGTTTTGGCGGCGGTAATACAGCGCTGCCCCATTGATTTCAATGGGGAACAGCGGTGGAGGAGCGGTAAACACACCGCTCCTTCACCGCTCCAAAGAAGCTGCTGGCAGGACTTTTTTCTGATGTCCTGCCAGCGCACCGCTGTAGTGTGAAAGCCCTCGGGGCTTTCACACTACACACAATGGTGCAGCTTCTTTAGGGTGGATTGCAAGCGCTATTTCTAACGCTATAGCGCCTGCAAAACGCCCTGGTGTGAAAGGGGTGTTAGATAAAAGTGGTCTCCCCTGCAGATTCGCTACAAGATCACTTTTATTGGCGGCAGGAGAGGTGCACCCGCCGCACACCGGTCATTTCTACTGCTTACCGGAGCCTTCCATAGCAGCGGAGACTATCTGGTGTTCTCCCCTCAGTAGCATGGAGCTGAGTGAGGGAAAGATGGCCCCCACTCGGCTCCATAACAATGGATGACGAAAGCGACATCAAACGTCACTTCCGCCCAATGGTCTTAAAGGGTACATTTTTTTTAAGACCTGCATTTATTTTTCGTTTTTATATTGCATTTAAGTGTAAATGTGAGATCTGAGGTCTTTTTGACAATTGAAAAAACAATTGGGCTAACTTTACTGTTGTCTTATTTTTAATTTAAAAAAGTATATTTTTTTCCCCAAAAATTGCGCTTGTAATACCGCTGCGCAAATACGGTGTGACACAAAGTATTACAACGACCCCTATTTTATTCTCTAGGGTCTGAAAAAATATATATAATTTTTGGGGGTTTTAAGTAATTTTCTAGCAAAACAAATTATTTTTATAAATCTGAAAAATAGGCCTGGTCCTTAAGTGGTTATATTGCCAGCAAATGACAGCTTTTTCTGCTTTACTAACAAACAGCCAAGAAATCCCTTTATCTATAATATACCCATTCTCTAAGTCTGGTATAGATGGGGAAGTCCATGAAAAAAAAAAAGCATTGGGTTCCCCCTAAAAATTAACACTTATCCCTGATCAAGAGGGACCCAACGCAAAAATAAGTGTGCAGTCCAACCAAAAATCTATATCAGACACTTATCCAAATGTAGCACCCTCCAGTGTGGGCTAATAGAGTAGGTAAAAGCATATTTCTGGCCAGTAATAAACCTGAATCATTGAATTGGGTCAGGGTTGGATGACTCATCCTGGCAGCTCTCTGGTGCCTCCTCCTGGTGTCTGCAAGGTTGGAGAACCTTCTAGAACTAAAGGGCAAAGTTAGGATGGGCTGCCTTGAGTTATGCCAACCAGAGTAGTCGGGTGAAAGATGGAGAAGAAGTGCTGGAGGAGGCTGTTGGTAGACCTTGGGGAACCCCTTACCAGGGGGCGGGGGGTTTACCTCAGGCTGGAGCTCAGGAATGCTGGCCTGGAAGGATCCTAACACAGGATGCAGTGGAAGGATTCATGCACAAGGGGCAGTGGGAAGGAGAAAGTAGAGACAGTAAGTAGATCAGCACAGTCAAGTTGACAAGACAAGTTGAAAGACTTTCATCAATAACAGTGCTTTCTTGAAGACCGCGTTGTGCCAAGTCTTCATCTAACCTTGCCCTGCATGTGTGTGCCAGTTGGGTGGGACTGGGGCAGAAAGTCAGTCAGGGGGGCTGGGAGGAAGATCAGCTATCTGTGGCTGGTGGCAGTCAGGTGGGCAAGCATTTCTGCAGGCAAGTGGAGCTGGGATCAGTGGCCACAGGAACGCAGAAGGAGAGATGCTGTTCACTTTATCTGTGCAATTTTGTCAAGGGACTGAGAGTTTCTGCCTGTGATGAGTCTTTGCTGAACTAGCAATATCTTGCTAGTTACAACAGAAGTGAGCAGTAGATGCTGTACATTGGAAACCAAGTTTGTGCAGGTGGAACGAAGAAGAGGAATTTTGTAAATAGGGAGGAAATTGTCCCTAGTTCTGTGCTTGAACATTTTTAAGTCAGGCATTCTATTATTCCCCAACCCCATCCAAGTTGTCATCCCCTAATAAAAACAGCAACAAAACAATGACTGTTTTCTGAGTTGGAGTGAATGACTGAAATGCTATGTGACTGGCTGTGCAGCAGTGGGGACTCGGGACATCAGCGATTCTGGCGGGGGGTACTGCTACACAACCATGCAGTCTAGCGGGCCAAAGGTAGGGGGAGGGAGGTCAAGCATGTGACCTGCTCCTGAGCCCTTCCAGGCTACATTTTCTCAACATAGGGGGAGTATCATGTCAAAAGGAACCCCCCTTGCAAAGTACCTTGCTCTGTGTTAATGAGGCCAAGTCCTCTTCCCTATAGCCCTGTCCCAGTGGTTTTGGGGATCCGCAGGCTGGTGGTGGCTTAAAAAAATAGAGGGGCCTCCAGATACTGGCCACCCCTATGTTTAGGGCAAGGGATACATAATATCCCCTACTCATTCACAAAAAAATGAGAAGTAAATAACCGTACTTATACAGTTTTTAAAAGTCCTATATGGCAAAAAAAGCCCCACAATGTAAATCTATCATCAATCACATCATTCAGAGATGGAGCTCCATGTCAGAATTATGAAGGTCACCCTATGAAGGTCATCCCGATACCCATCAAAAGAAAAAATTCCCCACCAACGGACACATCCAATCCCAAAAGAATTACCGCATTTATCGGCATATAACATGCACCTTCAATTTAAGAAGTTTCAGGAAAAAAACTTTTTGTTTTTAAATAAACGACTTTGAAGCAAAATAATGGTCAGTGCCCATCAATGCAGCCTTATCATTGCCCATCTTTAGCCTCGCCAGTGCCCATCACTGAAGCCTGATCAGTGCCCATCATTGCAGCCTTTCCCATCATTGCAGCCTGATCAGTGCCCATCTGCAGCCTTGTCCATCATTGCAGCAAAATCAGTGCCCATCTGCAGCCTTGTCCATCATTGCAGCAAAATCAGTGCTCATCTGCAGCCTTGCCCATCATTGCAGCATGATTAGTGTCCATATGCAGCCTTGCCAATCATTTCAGTCTGATCAGTGCCCATCTGCAGCCTTGCCAATCATTGCAGCATGATCAGTGCCCATCTGCAGCCTTGCCCATCATTGCAGCATGATTAGTGTCCATCTGCAGCCTTGCCCATCATTGCAGTATGATTAGTGTCCATCTGCAGCCTTGTCAATCATTGCAGTCTGATCGGTGATCATCTGCAACCTTGCCCATCATTGCAGCATGATCAGTGCCCATCTGCAGCCTTGCCCATCATTGCTGCATGATCAGTTCCCATCTGCCGTCTTGCCCCTCTTTGCAGCATGATCAGCATGCATCTGCAGCCTTGTTATTGCCAAAATAAACAGAGCCGGATCTCCAGTGTACTTGGCTCGTCTCGCAGTCCTGCCCAGTCCCACCCCTTGGCCCGAATCTTATGGTGGAAATAACACTGGTCCAATGGTGGGAAGTTAATGCTAGGAGGCGGGACTGGGCATGACTGTGAACAGAACCGAGTACACAGGAGATTCGGCCCTGTCTATTTTCCCTCCTTCCCCTCCGAGCAGCTGTTTGGCATATAACACGCACACACGATTTTCCCCTGATTTTAAGGGGGAAAAGGTGCGTGTTATACGCCAATATGGTACATTTTCCGGGCCCCTCCACTAAAAGTAACAAAAGGGGTGGGGCCTCCTGGGTGGAGTCATTGACAAAATATGGCAGTGCATGGGCAAAGCACAAATCTATGTTAACCACCTCAATACCAGGCACTTAAACACCTTCCTGCCCAGACCAATTTTGAGCGTTCAGTGCTGTCGCACTTTGAATGACAATTGCGCGGTCATGCTACACTGTACCCAAATGAAATTTTTATCATTTTTTTCCCACAAATAGAGTTTTATTTTGGTGGTATTTGATCACCTCTGCGGTTTTTATTTTTTGCTAAACAAATAACAAAAATACGAAAATTTTGAAAAAAAAATGTTTTTTTTGTTTCAGTTTCAAAACTTTGTAAATAAGTATGTTTTCTCCTTCACTGAGGGGCGCTGATGGGGCTGCACTGATGGGCACTGATAAGGCGGCACTGATGGGCACTGATGAGGTGGCACCAATGAAGTGGCACTGATGAGGTGGCATTGATGGGCACTGATATGTGGCACTGATAGGCGGCACTGATGGGCACTGATAGATGGAATTGATGGGTGACACGGATGGACACTGATAGGTGGCACAAATTGGCACTGATAGCTGGCACGGATTGGCATGGATAGGCGGCACAGATGGGCATGGATAAGTGGCACAGATGGGCATAGATGGGCACTGATAGTTGGCATGGATGGGCACTGATAGGTGGCACGGATGGGCACTGATAGGCGACATTGTATTGTATTGTTTTGTGCTGATGGATGCCAATCAGTGCCACACAATAATGCATGCCAATCAGTGATGTCCATTGTGGGCACTGATTGGTATCCATTGTGGGCACTGATTGGCATCCATTGTGGGCACTGACTGGCTTCCCTGGTGGTCTAGGGGGGCATACCTGGTGCTGGGCATCCCTTTAGGTCTGGTGGCGTCCCTGTGGTCCAGTGTGGGCATCCTCGGGGGGGCTGTGCTGATAATCAATCAGCACAGACCCCCCTGTCAGAGGAGCAGCTGATCGGCTCTCCTCTACTCGTGTCTGACAGACGCGAGTGAGAAAAAGCCGATCATTGGCTCTTCCTATTTACACTGTGATCAGCCGTGACTGGACACGGCTGATCACGTAGTAAAGAGTCTCCGTCGGAGACTCTTTACCGAGATCGTAGTTGCGGGGTGTCAGACTGACACCCCGCAACAACGATCGCCACTATGACGTCCGGTCAGGATTTTGAAACCACTTTGCCGCCGTCCTTTGCCTATAGGGCGGGCGGCAAGTGGTTAAGTTTGAGCTTGCAAACCATTTATATTTGATGTGCTGTATCGTTGTAATTATTGGTACTGGAAAAATGTGAATTCGTCAATGTCCTTCCCAACTCAGTAACCAGGCACTTCCCAGGATGCCACTTGCTGGCCCTCCTCCGAAGAGTCCTCCCCGGTCACTTCCATGAACTGTGGTGCCTCTCCAAGAGCAAACACCCAGACACCTTGAATCCTCCCTCAGTTACTGGGCCTCGGACCAACGAGTTCCGAGACTCGGGAACAGACGGATCCCTTCCCCAGACCAGACGGATCTACCAGGGTCCTCCAACAGGAACATGTTGCGGGATGTCGAACACCCCATGACTGGGACCCCTCATGGGGCTACCCTGGTCCTGGAACCAGAACAGACCACGTGGGTCTCACAAACTCCTCTGCCTAAACACGTGACCCACACATCTTAACCACCTCAATACAGTGCAGTTACACCCCCTTCCTGACCAGACCAATTTTCAGCTTTCAGCGCTCTCACAGTTTGAATGACAATTACTCAGTCATCCAACACTGTATCCATGTGAAACTTGCGTCCTTTTTTCCACACAAATAGAGCTTTCTTTTAGTGGTATTAAATCACTAGTGGGTTTTTTATTTTTTGTCCTATAAATAAAAAAAACATAAATTTTGTGAAAAAAATGCCTTTTTCTTTGTTTCTGTCATACATTTTTGCTAATTAGTAATTTTTCTTCATAAATTTTGGCCAAAATTTATACTGCTACATATCTTTGGTAAAAATAACCCACATTAGTATATATTATTTGGTCTTTGTGAAAGTTATAGAGTCTACAAACTATGGTGCCAATCACTGAAAATTGATCACATCTGATCAGGCCTTCAGTACATCAGGTGTATCTCATTTCTTGAGACACTAACAAGTCAGGAAAGTACAAATACCCCCCAAATGACCCCTTTTTAGAAAGTAGACATTCCAAGGTATTAAGTAAGGTGCATGGTGAGTTTTTTTAAGTTGTAATTTTTTCCCACAATTCTTTGCAAAATTAAGATTTTTTTTTATTATTTTTTTTTTTTACAAAATTGTCATATTATCAGGTTATTTCTCACACACAGCATATGCATACAACAAATTACACCCCAAAATACATTCTGCTACTCTTCCCGAGTACGGTGATATCACATGTGTGAGACTTTTACACAGCCTGGCCACATACAGAGCACCAACATTGATGTAGTACCTTCAGACGTTCTACGAGCAAAAATGACACATCTCATTTCTCAACCACCTATTACATTTTTGAAGGCCCTGGAGTATCAGGACAATGAAATTTCCCATAAAATGACCCCATTTCGGAAAGCAAACACCCCAACGTATAATCTGCGAGGCATAATGAGTCTTTTGAATGGTTAATTTTTTTCCAGAAGTTTTTGGAATATGTGGAAAAAAATTAAAACACATTTTTTTTTTACACAAAATTGTCAATTTATAAGATATTTCTAACACATAGCATGTATATAGCAAAAATTACACCCCAAAACACATTCTGCTACTCCTCCCGAGTATGGCGATACCACATGTGTAGGACTTTTACACAGCCTGGTCACAGAGAGGCCGAACATTGAAGTAGTACGTTCAGGCGTTCTTGGAGCATAAATGACACATCTCATTTCATTCCTACTCATCACACTTTTGAAGCTCCTGGACCACCAGGACAGTTAAATTACCCACAAAATGACCCCATTTTGAAAAGCAAACACCCCAATGTATATTCTATGAGACATGGGCTGCAAATAGGTACTCGGGTACTCTGATGGGCTGGAGATAGGTACTCGGGTACTCTGATGGGCTGGAGATAGGTACTCTGGTACTCTGATGGCCTGGTGACAGGTACTTTGGAACTCTGATTGCCTGGTGACAGGTACTCGGGTACTCTGATGGCCTTGTGACAGGTACTCGGGTACTCTGATGACCTGGTGACAGGTACTCTGATGGCTTGGTGACTGGTATTTGGGTACTCTGAAGGGCAGTGACAGGTACTCATATGGACTGTGACAGGTACTCGGGTACTAAGATGAACTGTGACAGGTACTCAGGTACTCAGATGAACTGTGACAGGTACTCGGGTACTCGGACTGTGACAGGTACTCGGTTACTCAGATGGGCTGTGACAGGTACTCGGGTACTTTGATGGGCTGTGACAGGTACTCGGGTACTTTGATGGGCTGTGACAGGTTCTCGGGTACTTTGATGGGCTGTGACAGGTACTCGGGTACTTTGATGGGCTGTGACAGGTTCTCGGGTACTTTGATGGGCTGTGACAGGTACTCGGGTACTTTGATGTGCCGGGCCAGGTACTCGGGTACTCTGATGGGCCGGGACAGGTACTCGGGTACTCTGATGGGCTGGGACAGGTACTCGGGTACTCAGATGAACTGTGACAGATACTCGGGTACTCAGATGGGCTGGGACAGGTACTCGGGTACTTAGATGGGCTGTGACAGGTACTCGGGTACTCTGATGGGCTGTGACAGGTACTCAAATACTCTGATGGGCTGTGACAGGTACTCTGATGGACTGTGATTGACAGGTACTATGAGGGGTGGTGACAGGTCCTCTTTATTGGGGGGGGGGGGCAATCAGTATGATTGGTGTACACTGTATGCGGTAACGAGATGTTACTGCAATCTCCTCCTCCCACACGATCGGTGTGTGAGGAGGAGAACCCGGTAACATCTCGTTACCGCGGTTTGTTTACATTTTATTGATCGGCTGTGAAAGGATCCCAGCCGATCACGTGGGTAAACAGCCGGCCAATGGCTGTTTACCAGCGTCGGTGACGAGCAGTGTTCCCGGGGAACACGCCGCCACCGATGTGCATGCGCAGCACGCTCACGATCGCGCGCATGCGCCGTGCACAGTCGGGGTGTGATCACATGGTAAACAGCCATAACCAATGGCTGTTCACCCCCTTCGGTGGTGAGTGGTGTCTCCGTGACACGCCGCCACCGAAGAAACAGGGATGCGCGCACGATCGCGCTCATTCCCTGTTTAAACGGGAGGCCGTCACATGACGGCCTCCCGCCACAATAGGTGCGCCGCCTGGCCGTCATTTGACAGCCGGCGGTCAGCATCTAGTTAAGTACCCCTTCCCAGACTCCTCAGTGGGCCAGACACTCTCACTGATTGGTTCCGAGAAGGTTGATACTCAAACCGTCTAACCAGGCCTGGTTCTGGCCTGTCATGTGCACCTCACTGCTCACATGACCAGGCAGAACTTCCAACACAGCCCGGCCAGACTGATGTCAAGGCCAACCTACGTAATTAACCCTCAGAACCCCTACTGTTCTGAGGCAAAAATTCAATTTACATGCGTATGCCATTTTGTCCAAAATGTCATCCGCTACATATCCTATTGTAGTGTGCATGAAAATGTTACATGAATAAAAGATGGTAATAATAACATGCACTTTTCTATGCTCCATTTTTCTTGTATTCACTTTTTAAGGTTAATATTCAAATGTTTATTTGTACTAAATGTAATATAGATACTTTCCAGCATGACTGTTCTCTTTGAGGAAAACCTTGATTTTTTCATTCCTCTTGTCCCCATCTAGCCCTAGTTATCAAACGCGCATAAAATGAAATTTGCTGTCGGAAATAGTAACACAATTAAAAAGAGGATTACACAGTTGAACTCCAGTTATTCACACACTGTGCAATAAAACCTTTCTTCCAAAAAACAAGTTACAGTGACAGGGTGCTTTGTGCAGCTTAATGCTTAATTTATCCAAGACGGGCACCCTCCGTGCCTCTGCATGAATTGAATCCGATTTCTACATTCATCAAATGGTTTTCTGCAAATATGCAGAATCTAAAAACAAACATGAAATAGAGTTTTGCAAAGCTAAGCTTATTTACACATCTGTATTGGCCATAAACATACACATATTTTGCACCCACTACAAAGTCTAATTTTCACAAAAAAAAGTATTTGGTGGAAGTATGACAAGTTTTGGATGAGGGGCATTACAAGTCTTACTTAATATGGCAGTGGAAAGTACCTTGACCTACATCAAACAATTTCATTAAATCTTTGCTTGATCGAATTACCCTCTATGAAATAGTATAGGTCACTAGAATTTGTTCTACTCTGCATAGTCACTGCACTTTATTATTAAAACATAATTGTACTTTTATAGCATATTTGCTCCATCAAAAGTCAAATATAGAAGTTGTCACTGTTTTTTAAAATTATACTTGCTTGGCCTTCCCCCATTACCGACCAAGGGTAAGCTTGCAACAGTATATAACTCTTGGTTTGCATACTTGTTTCAGGTCTCAGAAAGTGCTGAAGACATTGGATCAAGATGACAACCAGGAAATTTGCATTTTAAAAATAGATCCAAATCTCTATATGTATACTATTTTATAATAACATACTTTAACCACTTCAATACTGGGCACTTTTACCACCTTCCTGCCCAAGCCAATTTTCAAAAATTAACTAATCTTAGCCTTCCCTGTATTGCCAGGGGCAGGGCAACCTTCATCTCTGTGAGAGGTAAATGATATGAAAAGAGAAAAAGAGACGGTGCCCTCTAAGTGCAGCGATTAAATTAAGAAGAATTTATTCTGTGGATTAGGCTGGATTCACACCTACGCATTTTTAGTGCTTTTTGCATTTTTGCAGATTTGCAATACAGTCCATTAAGCATGTTTTCCTGTGGAACACGTTCTGTAGTGCAAATCTGAAAAGTGCAAAAAGCACAAAAAATGCATAGGTGTGAATCCAGCCTTAAAAACACTCTAATGTAGACAGTGGTGTACAAGCACATCAGTATTAAAGGATTCATGTGTGCATCCCTGTAGAGCACAGATCATAGGAGCTGCGGCACAAGGCATTGGCATCCGTCCTCTGGCCAGTAGCCGGCAGTGTAGTGTGTTCCCTGGCACTTCAGGATGGTCGGAGCGCAGCCGGTTGATGTGATACCCCAGCTCTGCAGTGTACTTGATACTGCGACTTCCGGGAACGGGTTGGACTGATCAGCGCTTCGGAGCAAGCGTGCTCCTTCTTCAGGCTCTAGCAGCTCCCAGAAGACGGAAGACCACCGGAGCTGTGCAATAAATTATTTTAAAAACATGTGTTGTGTTTTTTTCTTTACACTTTTTTCCCCCAGGTGAATGGGTAGTAGTACATTGTACCCCAATACTCATTCACATAGGGTGGGGGGCTGGTATCTGGGGGCCCCTTATTAACGGGGGCTCCCGGATTCCAATAAGCCCCCCGCCCGCAGACCTTGACAACCAATGGCCAGTGTTGACAGGAAGGGTGGGGGGCCGCCCTTTCCCCAAAGCACCCCCCATGTTGAGGGCACGTGGCCTGGTACGGCTCAGGAGGGACGCTCGCTCGTCCCCACCACCTTTCCTGACCGGCCGGGCTGCATGCTTGGATAAGGGTCTGATATGGACTTTGGGGGGACCCCCACATTGATTTTTCAGCGTAGGGCTTCCCGTTTAAGTCCATACCAGGTGACGGGACCAGCGAGGTGTCAATCTCGCCGCCGAAGGCAGCAACATTTACTTCCTTCGCTAGTCCCGTCTACCTGGAGCCGCGTTCAAAATGAACGGACTTTCCTCCGTGTGTTGGCAAGTCCGTTCGTTTCAAAAGTCTGGCGGACTAGCACACAGATTGTGTGCCTACCGAGTCCGGCGGACAATTTTGAGTCAAAACTTCTTTCTAAGTCCGTCGGACTTTTGGAAAGAAAAAGTCTACCGGAGCCCACGCACGGGCTGATTGTCCGGCGGACTCTGGTCCGCCGGACCAAGTCCGAGGGATAGTCTGATCGTGTGTACGCAGCATTAGTGTATAATTTGTCTGTTGCAATATCACAGTCACGCTATAAGGTGCGGATCGCTGCTATTACTACTGAAAAAAATGTAATAAATAAATATTCCATAAAAATATCCCATAGTTTGTAGGTGCTACAACTTTTGTAAAAACCAATCAATATACGTTATTGGGATTTTTTTTTTTTTTTTTTACCAAAAATATATAGCAGAACACATATTGGCCTAAATTGATGAGAAATTAGATTTTTTTTTTTTTACATTTTTTTTTTGGATGTGTTTTATAGCAAAATGTTAAAAATTTAAAAATACCTTTTTTTTTGGGTATATTCGGGTACAGTGTCGCAGAACTGTGCAATTGTGGGATGTGTTTTATAGCAAAAATAAAAAAATGTAAAAATACCTTTATTTGGGTATATTTGGGTACAGTGTCGCAGAACTGTGCAATTGTCAGTTAAAGTAATGCAATGCCGTATCGCAAAAAATGGCCTGGTCATGAAGGGGGTATATCTTCTGCAGCTGAAGTAGTTAATTAAATCTGGACCAATGGAATAGATTGGAATTATGTGTATTGCATTGATGTCCGTGGTCCCAAACTATTAACCGTTTTGCCACCACTTCATGTATCTGAGGAAAGGCCTGACACCTAGAACAATTTAGGAGAGGCACGGAAGTTTATGTAAAAGGTTTGTAGAAGAGTTGGGCAGAAGAGAAGACTTAAAAGGGTTGTAAACCCTTGTGATTTTTCACCTTAATGTATCCTATGCATTAAGGTGAAAAAATACCTGGCAGTGACCTGCCCCCCAGCTTTACTTACCTGAGCCCTGTAACTTCATCCGGTGGGGACACACTCTTCCTTTGCCCGGGGTTTCCGAGCTCTTGATTGGATAGATTGATAGCAGTGCAGCCATTGGCTCCTGCTGCTGTCAATCAAATCCAATGACACGGGGGGTGGAACCGAGTCATACAACTGGCGGCTATGGACGATAAATGATGGACTCGGGAGCGCACCCACAAGGTAACGCCCACTGGAGAGCACTTCAAGGGGTCATCTGATGTGGGGGGGGGGAGCCGTGAGAGCCGCCGAAGGACCACAGAAGACGGGGTTCAGGGCCACTCTGCAAAACGAGCTGCACAGTGGAGGTAAGTATGACATGTTTGTTTTTTTTGTTTTTTAAATAAACAAAGCTTTACAATCACTTTAATAAAAACATCTTATCTTTAACATACCATAGATTTACCAGGAAGGGATGTTCAAGGCACTGCATTATCTGTAGTTCTCTGAAAACATTTCTCACTTCATCCCTTTCAACACATTTCTGTTTGTTCATGTATTTCATGGCATACATCTTCTTTGAGTCTCGTTTCTGGACAATGCACACCTGCAAGACACAACGTCAAAAAGTCATAGGCAAAAATATCTCCTTTTCTGTAGTAATCTACTCATTCAACTGACAGGCCTCTCATTATTTTTTCTACGGGGTCAATTCACTAAGAGTTAAATAATGGCAAATAAAATGCGGTAAAATAACGCATGTGGTAAATCAGTTGTGAAAGTAAAATTTCAGTTCAAATTCAGACTTTAGCGTTAAATAACGAATGTGGTACTTTTTCGATTGTTCGGTAACTACCGCATTTTTTCATGCAGTAATTTATTGCACGTGTCGGTGGTTATCCACTTCAGCCCCGGGAAGGATTTACCACCTTCCTGACCAGAGCATTATTTTTACATTTTTGCTATAATAAATATCCCCCAAAAATATATAAAGCTCAGTTTAGGCCGTTACATATTCTTTTACATATTTTTGGTAAAAAAAAAACCCCAATAAGCGTTTATTCATTGGTTTGCGCAAAAGCTGAGCGGCTACAAAATAGGGGACAGTTTTATGGCATTTTTAGTAATAATTTTTTTTTTTACTAGTAATGGCAGCGATCAGCGATTTTTATCCTGACTGCGACATTATGGTGGACAAATCAGACAATTTTGACACATTTTTGGGACCATTGACATTAATACAGCGATCAATGCTTTAAAATTGCATTGATTACTGTAAAAATTTCACTGGCAGTGAATGGGGTTAACCATTAGGGGGTTAAGTGTGTCCTGGGGAGTTTTTCTAACTGTCTGGGGGATGGGCTGTGTTTGACGTGACACTGATCGCTGCTCCCGATGACAGGGAGCAGGCGATCGGTGTCTTGTCACTAGGCAGAGCGGGGAGATGCTTTTTACATCGCGGGTATCCCCGCAGTGATCAAGTCCATGGGAACCGCAGGCACCATTACGCAGCTTGTGGCAGGCAGGCACGGCTGGAATTTCAAAGTAACGTACGGTTGCATTACTTTGTCCTGCCGTGCCATTCTGCCGATGTATATATGCCGACAGCGGTCGGCAAGTGGTTAAGGGTTGTTTGAGGTAATTTCCTTATAACGTTTTACGATATAACATGTTTGTTATTTTTCTTTTGCAAAGAACAATTTTTGAATCTAAAATTTTTTACAGTAATCTGTATTTGGAGACATTGAAATGTCCCTGCTAACGTTAGTTCCGGTATTGGCACCATTTGCGTTCCACACTGGCTCCACTGTGGCCGACAGGTTCCCCGCCCAGTCCTTTTGGTCCAGGCTACCTTTACCTTACCATCCCACCACAAGATGGATACTGATGCCAGCATCCCGGGGACACCCTTGATCCCAGCTATGTGATTTATGTACTCAAAAGTGAGCTGCCAATTTTAGCTTATTATTGTAGAAGAGCCAAGCCATAATGAGTATGTTTTTGTATTACTAGCATTAATTTCTTGCATTCCTGCTAGCAATTTTTTACACTATAGTACCACTTTATCTTTCCATAGGTTTTTATTGAGTTTTTCATAAAGGAATAGGAAACATTGGTACAATCTGTTGTAAATCATAACATATAATGAAAAGTTATACATGAGCACAGTGGCAAAACATGAGTCACAATCGTCCTCAAACATCAAAACCAATATCAATGCTAATGTTGCGGCAAGGTATAGTACCACTTTAAATTAACGCATTCTAATTACTGAGTTGACCCTAAAGGCTTTTTAATAATGTTTTCATTTTCTCTGAAAATCACTATTGAATAAAACACCAAAGATTTCAGTGATTCAGTACTTTTTATTGCCATCTTGTTTGATGACCTAATAAAAAAGTTTGTCAGAATCGTGAGAGAATTATGATCTTTATTCTATGAAAAAAAATTGTGATTCTCATTTTTTCCAGAATTGTGCAGGTCTAGTGCAAACTAAAGAAAACTTGACTGTTTTTTTAATAATTTTTTAAAACATTTTTAAGTATTTTTCATGTTTCTATCCAAGTTTAACTTGTTGTAATGGTGTATTTCACCAAAAGTATTACAGTGGCCACTTTAAGAGGTCACTTCTAGCTAGAGTATTTGTCATGGTTGGCATACTCCATTGTTGCACTTTTGTAAACCTTTACGTTAAAAAATTTTTTTTTTTTATAAAAGTTATAAAAATTATAAATGTTAAATTTCAGCCGATGTTTGCATTTCATTTGGTGTTTTTTTGGTGTCCACTGCTGGTGAAATAGTGTCAACTTTCTGTGGGTCCTCTGTGGGTGGAATTAGACCCCTCTCTGAGGGTAGTATTGCACCCCTTTCTGAGGGTGGAATAGTACCCCTTCCTGTGGGTGTTCTGTGGTGGAATTAAGCTCCTTTCTGTGGGTCTTCTGTGGGTTGAATTAGGCTCTCGGTGGGTGGAATGCCCCTTTCTGAGGGTTTGAATAGGCCCTCCTTTATGGTACCGCACTGGTTACTGCCACCAAAAGAGTGGTGTTAACCACTTGACCACTGGGCACTTAAACCTCCTTCCCAACCAGACCAATTTTCAGCTTTCGGTGCTCTCACACTTTGAATGACAATTACTCAGTCATGCAACACTGTACCCATATGACATTTTTGTCCTTTTTTTCACACAAATAGAGCTTTCTTTTGGTGGTATTTAATCACTGGGTTTTTAATTTTTTGCGCTATAAATGAAAAAAGACCAAAAATTCTGTAAAAAAAAAAAAATGTTTTTGTTTCTGTTATAAAATTTAGCAAATTAGTAATTTTTCTTCATAAATTGTGGCCAAATTTTATACTGCTACATATCTTTGGTAAAAATAATCAAATCGGTGTATATTATGTCATCTTTGTGAAAGTTAGAGAGTCTAGCAGCTATGGTGCCAATCACTGAAAATATATCACACCTGAAGTACTGACAGCCTATCTAATTTCTTGAGACCCTAACAAGCCAGGACAGTACAATACCCCCGAATGACCCATTTTTGTAGTAGACATTCAAAGGTATTTAGAAAGAGGCATGGTGAGTTTTTTCATAATCAAGATTTTTTTCAATTTTAATTTTTTTCACAAAATTGTTATATTAGCAGGTTATTTCTCACACGCAGCATATGCATACCATAAATTACACCCCAAAATACATTTACTACTCCTCCTGAGTATGGCGCTACCACAAGGTGTGAGACTTTTACACAGCATGGCCACATACAGAGGCCCAACATGCAGGGAGCACCATCAGGTGTTCTAGGAGCATAAATTATATATCTAATTTCTTGACTACCTGAAGGCCCTGGAGCACCAGGACAATGGAAACAACCCAAAAATGACTCTATTATGGAAAGAAAACACCCCACGTATAATCTATGAGGCATATCGAGTCTTTTGAACATGTTTGTTTTTGGAAAATGTGGAAAGAAAATGAAAACGCATTTTTTTTTGCACAAAGTTGTCCATTTATACAACATTTCTAACATATAGCATGTACATGGCAAAAATTACACCCCAAAACATTGTCTGCTACTCCTCCTGAATATGGTGATACCACATGTGTGAGACTTTTACACAGCCTGGTCACATACAGAGGCCCAACATGCAGGGAGCACCATCAGGTGTTCTAGGGGCATACATTTCAAATCTAATTTGACTACCTATTACACTTTGAGGCACTGTAGTGGCATGGATGAGCCGTGGATGGGGATGGCTGGATATGGATGGGATGGCTGAGCATGGATGGGTGGGTATGGATGGGATGGCTGGGTATGGCTGAATATGGCTGGGTGGGTATGGCTGAGTGTGAATGGGATGGCTGGGTATGGCTGAGTATGGATGGATGAGTATTGCTGAGTATGGATGGATGGATGAGTATTGCTGAGCATGGATGGATGGATGAGTATTGCTGAGTATGGATGAGTATTGCAGAGTATGGATGGATGGATGAGTATTGCTGAGTATGGATGGATGGATGAGTATTGCTGAGTATGGCTGAGGATGGATGGATGAGTATTGCTGAGCATGGATGTATGGATGAGCATTGCTGAGTATGGATGGATGGATGGATGGAAGAGTATTGCTGAGTATGGATGGATGAGTATGGATGGCTGAGCATGGATGTATGTATGAGTATTGCTGATGATGGATGAATGGATGAGTATTGCTGAGTATGGATGTCTGAGCATGGATGGATGGATGAGTATTGCTGAGTATGGATGGATGGATGAGTATTGCTGAGTATGGATGGTTGAGCGTGGATGGATGGATGAGTATTGCTGAGGATGGATGAGTATGGATGTCTGAGCATGGATGGATGGATGAGTATTTGCTGAGTATGGATGGATGGATGAGTATTGCCGAGCATGGATGGATGGATGAGTATTTCTGAGCATGGATGAGTATGGATGGATGGAATAGTATTGCTGAGTATGGATGGATGGATGAGTATTGCTGAGGATGGATGGATGAGTATTGCCAAGCATGGATGATGGATGGATGAGTACTGCTGAGTATGAATGAGTATGGATGGATGGATGAGTATTGCTGAGTATGGATGGATGGATGAGTAATGCTAAGTATGGATGATTATGGATGGATGGATGAGTATTGCTGAGTATGGATGAGTATGGATGGATGAGTATTGCTGAGTATGGATGAGTATGGATGGATGGATGAGTATTGCTGAGTATGGATGTGTATGGATGGGTGAATAAGTACTGCTGAGGATGGATGAGTATTGCTGAGGATGGCTGTACATGGATGGATGGATGGCTGGATGAGTGCAGGAATAGGCACAGATCAACGCTATGTGCAGTACACATCCAGCCCACAGCGTTGCTGCACCCGATATCTCTCCCCTCTCTGCTCACACTGTACCAATCGGAACCTGATATGACGCAGCTTGTTTAAAAGTGATCGCTCTGTCAATGGCCATTTACCGCGGCGGTCATGGACTTCTATGGATGCCCTCCCAGAATTAGCCGACCGCACTACAGCCATCTTTTGGCTATGGCCCGGTCGGCATGCCGTTTTTTTCTCGCTGTATACCGCAAAATCGTTTGTTTTTGTTTTTTGTCTTTTTTTAATGAATTAGTCTTTATTTACCACATGCAAAAATGTATGCAAAAGAGTAACATGATACCCTTACCACATGCAGTAAAGCTTAGTGAATTGATCCCTATGTGTTTTAATATAATAAAGTCATTCTGACTTATGGAAGCTGTAATTTTAATTCTCAGTCAGCAAACCTATATTCACTTCAAACACCCAGTAGATTTTTTTTTTCATGGTGGAATATTTGAAAAGAACATTATTTCACTGGACAAACGTAAAAATGACTCTTTCTGTAGTTTACTGGTAAATGTATCCAATACTCAGTTGGATCTCTGGATAATTAAGATATAAAAGCTACATATCAGGCTGTTTACAGCTATCTGTCCTTTAACTGATCACTCTCAGCAAAGGGGAACACATTCACAAAAAGTCACCTGTATAAAAACAATTCTTAGGTCTCCCAGGCTATTATAAGTAATAAAATATATTCATTCTGTGTAGATCAATAGACTGATAGTGCTAGACAAACAGATAGATGAACAGTAGCCTTTGTCTTTCACAATCTGCCACCATGCCAGACCTTCCACCTATACCAATTTGATAATTATAGTACAGTAGTGGTTTTCAAATATGTACACTATTTCTAGTAGCATGGGCTTAATTGCACTGAGCTTTCTTTATCGGAATCTCTGCAGTCAGAAAATCTTGTAGACACTGTTCTGCTTAATCTTCTGCCCTATGCCTGTTTAGTCATATTGTTAACATCACGCGGTAAAGCCAGGACCAGAGTTGTGGGACAAGGAACAAAGATCCTGTCATCTTTCAGGTACTTGACTACTGCGCAGTGGTGAACGCATATGTAGGTCACACCCACATATGTAAACGGAGTTCAAGCCACACATGTGAGGTGTCGCAACCGTCAGAGCAAGAGCAATACTTCTAGCACTTGACCTCCTCTGTAACTCTAAACCTGTAGAAATTTCTTAAATGTTGCCTGTAGGGATTTTTAAGTACCATAGTTTGCTGCCATTCCAAGAGTGTGTGCAATTTTAAAGGATTACATGTTGGGTATCTAGTTACTCAGTGCAACATCATATTCCATATTTTACAAGAAAATTGGGTTACATATTGCGCTTTGTGTTTTTTTAAATAAAATTATACTTTAAAAAAAAAATGCGTTTGAAAAAATACTGCTCAAATAGCTTGTGACATAAAAAATTGCAACGGTTGCCATTTTATTAAAATAAATAAGATTAAATAGATAATGTTTGGGGGTTCTAAATAATTTTCTATGGAAAAAACACAGATTTTTGCATGTATGAGAGAAGTGTTTGAAACGGCTGGGTTGTTAGGTGGTTAATGCAGACAATATGTTGAGATAAAAACCTTCAGCCTTTAAAACTACTTTAAATTTAAAAATATCTATAACTTTTAGTTTTCTTTGTAACAGTATTCTCTAGCAATGTGACATTAAAACATGCTTATTTGCTGATGCTTGATATCTCTGCGATTTAACTATAGCTTAGCAGACCTGTAGCAGCTGCACTCTGAGTTGCTCACAGCTGCAGTTACTAATATATTTACAGCTGAAGATTTCTTTATTTAGCTTTTATCTTCATTGGACAAAATCCACCAAGGAATTCTGCAGCAAATTATCTTAACTGTATAGAAGAGAGAGAATGGAGTAAACTTTACTCCATTTAACATTTTAACCTTGGGGCACAATGTACCTGCTGTTACCTTCGTTAGGCAAAAAGGTCTATACACAAACACAAAGTATATACTGTATTATTGTATCCAGCTGTTGAAATGTTTGTTAAAAAAAAGGTGGAGGTGAATATCTCCTCTTTTCTTGTGGACAAAACAAAAGCTGATCACATTCTTAAAATGCTCACGGTTCAACAGATGAATGGATTACACACCCACAGCAATATATACTTATCAAGTTGGTGGATAAGAGGGGTTCTGTTGCTGTAATGGATTTTCCAAATTATGAAAGAGAGGCTCTCTGGCAATGATCAGATATACATTATATTGTCAAAAGTATTGGTACACCCGCCTTTACATGCACATGAACTTTAATGGCATCCAGTCTTAGTCCGTAGGCTTCAATATTGACTCTGTGCAGGCCAGTCAAGTTCCTCCACCCTAAACTCGCTCATCCATGTCTTTATAGACCTTGCTTTGTGCACTGGTGCGCAGTCATGTTGAAACAGGAAAGGGTCATCCCCAAACTGTTCCCACAAAGTTGGGAGCATGAAAATGTCCAAAATGTCTTGGTATGCTGAGGCCTTAAGAGTCCCCTTCACTGGAACTAAGGGGCCAAGCCCAATCTCTGAAAATCAACCCCGCACCATAATGATTTGGACCAGAATTCTGGCCTCAATCCTATAGAACACACTTGGGATGAATTAGAGTAGAGACTGAAAGCCAGGCCTTCTCGTTCACATCAGTGTCTAACCTCTCAAATGTGTTTCTGGAAGAATGGTTAAACATTCCCATAGACACACTCCTAAAACTTGTAGACAGCCTTCCCTGAAGAGTTGAAGCTGTTATAGCTTCAAAGGGTGGGCTAACTCATTATTGAACCAAGTAAACTAAGACTGGGATGCCATTAAAGATCATTTTGGTATATAGTGTATCTGCATATTGTCCGATTAGTACTTATCCTATTGCTGTGGTATGAATTAAAAAGAAAAAAAAATGGTTGCCAGTAAGGCTTTGAGTAACAGTATTATTAACAAGAAAACAAAGCTTTCTCTGATTCCTTAATATCTGGTTACACTTGTATTTTCTATATTTCCCTAGATACATAAAGATCATGTGCACCCATTTGGAAGACTGTTTCAGGAATGGAGTCTGTTAGTGCACCTGCTTCTCATTGGATAAGATCATAACTCCTTTAATATAGAGTATAAATCATATCTTCGTGATTTTTTAGATAATTTTTTCATGGTGCCTACAGACTGCCTCTTGTTACAGGAAATATACCAAGTACAAGGAGTGAGAGCAAGTATAAAAGTGATAACAAACTAGTTGCTTTTGTCCTCCAATATCATCCTTATTCATGGGAGGTTTATTCTATTTTCAAAAAACACTGGTCCATCCTGTGCAATAATTACCCTGATGTTCCAGAGTTTATGTATCTGCCCCTTCCTTCTTATAGAAAGTGGTGTACAATTTCCAGGTATGATGTATGATCAGGCTTCTTTCCAGCTGACAAATCCATAAGTACATAACAACTGCAGTTTATGGTAATGGATCATATACCAAAAAACAGAAGTGGTAGCAATAGAGAGCTGATACTCAAGAAAAAGGAGATTTATTGGATTGCATCTTAAAGAATTTAATTTTTTTTACTTTATTTTTTATTTTGCATTTTTCATATATTTTATTTTTCAGATGTTTTATACATACGTTTACTATATAATTACTCCACTCTGTCTCATATACAAATATGCAGTAGGGTCACCGCACATATATTTTCTTTGCTCAAAGTAGAAATACTTTTCATTTCTCAATGCATAAATTCATACAAGTTCACATTTATGTCCTTGCCAGCATGTATGAATTTATGTATTGAAAAATAAAAAGCATTTCTCTTGAGTGAACAAAAACAAGGTGTGCAATGACCTTATTGGACATAGAGTATATATGTGTATATATAATATGTATATACATATAATATACAGTGCCTCTTGGCTGCTGCTCTGATTCATGTTCTCCTGTACACTGGTGTGCAGTCATGTTGGAACAGGAAGAGGCCATCCCCAAACTGTTCCCACCATGTTGGGAGCATGATTTCTTGGTATGCTGATGCCTTAAAGCCCCATACACACTATCAGATTTTCTGCTGAGTTTTTCCTTCAGGTTTACCAAAACCATGTAGTGCAAGGGCCTGCCTGATTGCATGCAAATTGCTAGCAAAGACTAACCACTGAAAGCAAGATACCAAGTGTAACAAAACCATACCGCACTCTATACCGCACTTATTCCAAACCAATACAGCATTATACCGAACTTTTACTGCATCTCAACCACATCTACCTTGCACCTGCTCTGAGACTATACCATACCTATACCGCACCTATAATGCATGAAGGTTAAATGGGACTGTCATTAAGAGCAAAGACGGTCTTAAAGGGCCCCAATTAAAGCCAGCAGAAGAATATCGTAAAGGATAATAATAATTATTATATTAATAGTAATATTATTATTAATATTATAATAATAATAATTATTATTATTATTGTTAATATTATTATTCATAATTATTTTGCAGGCCCCTATTGTTCCCCTGTCCCCTCTGCTACCATCCTCCATTTTTTTTGTGTAGTGTATACCCATTTGGTCTAACACAAGCATTTCTGCCATAAATGCACTCTGGTAGTATAGTTCCTGCACTTAGTAGATTAAACTTTACTACTGCTCACTGCTGCACTTGAAGTGTTTATGCTGATCTGAACACCAAATGTCATCTTATGTCTAGTCCTTTCTGTTAATCGCATTGTATGCCAACTTGAGTTAATACATTTTATGCTTGCCTAGTTACCATCCATATTGGGTGACCAGGGCTCAAAATATCAAGTCCTGAGCTACTAGCCAGGCCTTAAGAGTTACTCCGCACCAATTGCCCCACCCAACCCCTACTCTTCCCCACCCGTAATTCCACCCCTAAACACGCCCTCGTAAATTATCTCTTGAAATTACACTGGTAAATGTTTTATGCAGAATTAAGTGACAAAAATAAATATTAACAACAACAACTTTAACAATATTAACATAAACCATATCAGCACCCATTAGTGCAGACTATCAATGCCCATCAGTACAGCCTTATAAGTGCCTATCAGTGCAGCCTTATCAGTTCCAATCAGTGCAGACTTATTAATGCCCATCAGTGCAGCATATCAATGCCCATCAGTGTCCACCAGTGCAGCCTCATCAGTGCCCATCAGTGCAGCCTCATCAGTGCAGCTTCATCAGTGCTTATCAGTGCCCATCAATGCAGCCTATCAGTGCCCACCAATGCAGCTTATCAGTGCAGCCTCATCAGTGCCCATCAGTGCAGCTTATCAGTGGCCATCATTGCCACCTCATCAGTGGCCATCATTACCGCCTCATCAGTGGCCATCAGTGCAGCCTTATCAGTGCCCATCAATGCAGCCTATCAGTGCCCAACAGTGCATCCTTATCAGTGCCCACCAATGTAGCCTATTAGTACCAGTGCAGCCTCACCAGTGCACATCACAGCAGCCTTATCAGTGTCCATCAGTGCAGCCTCATCAGTGCTTATCAATACCCATCAATGCAGCTTATCAGTGCCCTCCAATGCAGTCTATCAGTGTCCATATGTGCAGCCTCATCAGTGTCCATCCATGCAGCAGGGATCACAGGGAGGAATCAGGAGGATTGCTGTCCGGATCACACACAGCGGGGATCTCTCCACTGTACCACAGCTTGGAGATGAAACACAGGCTACTGTCTAAGTCCCGCCTCCTGAACCAGTATTGGGCCAGTGTGCTGTCCATAATAGGAGCCGGTCCAGGGGGAACTACTTTGTTTGACAGTAGCTGGTGTTTCATATCCAAGCTGTGTCACAGTTGGAGATTTCCACTCTGTGTGATCCGGCCGCCTCTCCTCCTGACAGTTTCCTGGCTCATCGTTTCTGTCAGAAGTGGGACAGCCTTTTTTACAGGGCATTTTCTCCCCGGGCAGTTCTGATGCCCTGTTAAAAAGGCCATACTGCTTCTAGCAGAAGCAATCAGACAGGAAACTGTCAGCCAAGTCCGCCCCTGCCTCACACTCACCCTAAGTACTGCTTTCAGTGATTTCCTGCGCTCCTTAAGAAGGTCGAGGCAAAGAACAGTGGACCCATCCTGTCCAGTGGCTATGAGGGTAGTGCTACCCATGCATACCTACACCTACCCCCAATTTAGACAGGAGCCAATTAACCTACCAGCATGTCTTTGGAGTGTGGGAGGAAACTGGAGTACCCATAAGAACCACACGCAAGCACAAGGAGATCATACAAACTCCAGACAGCTGTTGTGGTAGCTGAGGTCTAAACTGATGACGCCAGTGTTGCCAGCCAGAGATGATAATCATTACACCACGTCCACTGCTCCACTGCCACTATGCCATATTACTTTAGGCGACACTCAATTTCCAATTTAGCCACACCCACTTTTCAGCAATCTGCATGTTTTCTCCATCTTGTTGTCCCTTTTTCTCAAACTCTGATATTAGGAGGTATGTTTTCCAAATGGCTACACAAACAGCAATAAAAAAATACAAAGATTTTAACATACTACCATCCAAAATGGAAACAAAAACTGAAAACAGCTGTGCTCTAAAAAGCTATTTTAACATGCCAGGATTGTGTTTACTTCATGTAATGCTAAATGTCACACTGCTAATATTTGATTGATGCAAATACATTTTAATTAATTTTACTATTTCACGTCACTCGAGCACAAAATGAAATGAAGCAATTTATTGGACTTTCTGTAGAATATAATATGAATGAGATTGTCTCACTAGGTGTAAATCACAAATGTCCTGTTTTGATTTAACAGTCTGACTTCCCACTGGCATACAATTAATTTTGTTCCCATCCCTCCCACGGTTCCAATCCTACAGCCCTGCCACAACGGCACTTACTGAATTCCTGCTCAGCATTCTTATCAATGTAGAAGTGTGAGGAAATAAACAAGATTTTTTCTCAGTCATACCTTCAACTTTACCTCAACGATAGATGGGAACAGGGGACAAGAGAATGGTGGTCAAAGGAATTTCAGGACACAGAGAAATAAACCTTAGAAGTAAAACCTTACTAGGAGTAGAAAAAAAGGAAAATATCAATTTAAAAGGCAAGTTTGCTTTAAAAAAATGTAATCTTTTTAAATTTTGCATGCAACCATTGAGAAGCATTTGCTTTATGTTCTGTGCAGTGGTTTTACACAGAGCAGCTCTGATCCTCTTCTTTCCTGATCCCCTTACGGCGCTCCTGGATACTCCCCTCAGGTAGTGCACCCAGAAAAAAGCCACTTGCCCTGGGGTCACCGCTGCATGCTCACTCCTGAGCCACAGGTCTATGCATCTATAAGACACATAGAGCCACGGCTTGGCCCCGTCCCCTGCTCTCTCTTTATTGGCTCACTGGTTGTGATTAACAGCAGTGGGAGACAATGGGTTACCACTGCTGTCTTAGCCAATGAGGATGGAGAGTCCCAGGACAGCCGATCCTATCCTGAACATCCCTGCATTAGAGGGAGCTCAGATAATGTTTTGGGGGGCTGGGGGGGGGGCGCTGCACACAGAATGTTTTTTTTTACCTTCATGCATAGAATGAATAGTGCATAGAATGAATAGTGCATAGAATAATGCACAGAATAAATGAATCGTCCCAATACTTTTGGTATTATAGTGTATGTGCACCAGTGTGCCTGTAGATAAAGAAATAGAAGGGGATGCTAAATATTCCCTAAGAGTGCAGTCTAGTCCAGCTGCAGTATTACTATTAACATTGTAGTTAAGTGCACTGTTTATTGCTGAACTGGCTGATTCAGGTGTCAGTTACAGTCTATTGGTACAGAAATCTATTCCGCGTTACTTTGGCATATCTATTACACTGTATAACAGCCTGTGCCCTAAGCTTTCCATGCGCTCATTTATTAAGTCTTGTGGGAGCATTGTCCCCCCCCCCGTCAAAAAATATATATACCACGAGCTGCCACTGAAGGTATCTATACTTCTGTCTATATGAGTAACCAGGTGTGTCAGAGGGGCTTAGGTTCTTCTTGGAGTCGAGGTGCAGAACAGAGTCTATTACCTCAACTAGTCTATTGCCTCAAAACATGAAAATAGCGGAGAAATATTAATTTAATAGAGGGAGTATTGTAGATATATTGAATATAAGTGGAGAAGATGTGCATAAAGGCTTTGGTGTCAAGATTTAAAAGGAGTCATTCTATTTTGTCAAAAATAGCACTTAAACCTAAAAACTTCGGAGGAGAGCATGGGGAAGGCCTTAATTTGGCTTGAATCTTTGCCACTATAGCAGTTCATATGCCTACTGTGGAGTGTTTATTACACATGAAGACCAACTGATGAGAAGTCAACACCATTGGAATGTGAGTTTGGACACAGTCTACATAATTTTGGCTAAACGTTTGTAGTCTGTATTAAGTAGCAGTCTGGGTCTACAGGATTGGACGTGTTTAGGATTCTTCCCTGGTTTAAGAATAAGAGTGGTATATGCTTTAATAAAGTCAAAGCATTATGGGTAAGAATAGTAATATAAAGATCATTTAAACCTGATGGCACTTCAAGAACTAAAAGTTTATAAAACTAGGTAATCGGTCATAATCTGGTCCCGAGGTTTTATCATTTGCAGAAGTTTAATTGTCCAATGTACTTTTTTCAACAGTACTCGGGGAATTGAGATGTTTCCATTGTTAAGAAGGTATTTTGGGTAAATTAGCTTGTTCCATTAAGTGCTGAAGGAATGGTTGGGCAGGATAAAATTTCACATAACATTACTTAAAGGGAGGCTAATTGAGTGATGTTTTTGTTGGTTCCCAATTTACCCAATTACCTTCATAATATGGGGTTTAGCTAGGAGAAGACCAATTTTATTTCCCTGTCTGCAAAAAGTATTATTGGTTATAGTATTTGTTGTTGGACTTGGGTAGTTACAAAATTATTAAAAAGGGGTTACTGTCTCTTACCATTGTTTTTTGTGGCATTTGTATTGTTAAGAAAGGCAAAAAATATGGAGTCTTCAGCTGCTTCCTTCTCCCAGTGCCTCTCTGAAAGGAGTGACTTCAGTGTCATTCCTGTCAGGAGGGCTTGTTTTGTGCTGGAAGTTGGCTGTATTTGATGCCACCCCCTCTGGCACTTGCCCTGTGCTCACCCCTGTTACTTGTTGTAAACACAGAAGCTGGCTGTCTGTGGTTCCTTTTGTGTTTACAAGGGACAGCACGCCTCTCCTGGGCCCACACAGAGCGGTTCCTGCCCTGCAGCATGGCAGCACAGCCCAATCACCTGGCAGCGGCTCCTCCTGCACTGAGGACTGGGAGAGTAGCTGGGGGGGGGGGATTAGTGACAGAGCTTTGTATTGGGAGAAGGTTTGGGGGAAGAGCTTCATACTTGGGGGGGGGGGGGGGGGGGTGGAAGAATTTTAAGAAAGGGTAGATTGAGAAAAGTGCTTTCTAGTTGGGGGGACAGGTTGAGGAAAGAGCTCTGGATGGTGGGGAAGCTTTGTAATGGGAGAGAAGAGATCTGTACTGGGGCTTGCAAGTAGAGCTCTATACGAATATGTTACCTACTCCTGAGCACTGAGCAATATCCACTCCTGAGCCCACTGTCTGTGTAATACTAGCACCAGCACCCTGTGCCATACACGCTGCTAAACCTTCACAATTTGCTCTCTAGAGCCCTGCACAATACACACTCTGGAGATCTGCTTGATGCATACTCTGGAGCCCTGCAACCTGCAGTATATGTACTGCTAAGCCCCACACCCTGTGTGATACGTACTTCTAAGTCCTGTGCCTTGCACAATATGCCCTCCTATGACTTCCTTAAATTACCACCACAAATTCAGGGACACTTTCCTTCTAGTGACACCACCGATGTAGGCAATTTTTTTTCACAGATGTGGAAGCATTTTTTCCTTCCAGTGACACCACCGATGCAGGGAAATTTTTTCCTTTCAGTGACATCACCAATGCAGGGACATTTTTTACTTCCAGTGACACCACTGATGCGGGGACATTTTTTACTTCCAGTGACACCACTGATGCGGGGACATATTTTTTCCTTCCAGTGGCACCCCCGAAGCAGGGACATGCTTTTCTCCATATCTATACTGGGTAGGACTAAGTAACCGACAAACGCTAATCAGGTTTATATTGCTTTTCTATCTATTCAAGGAAGCTCTTAGCTATAGGCACCAACCTAGGATGGCCTATGTTTAATTAATAGAAAAACAAGTATAACATATGCTTTTTTGTTAAAATCGTCTTTATCTGTGCATTATTTTTTTATTGCCTAGACATTGCGAGAGTATATATAGATTATTATTTTGAAGCGCAGCTGGACATTCGGTATAGTGATTTCTTGTGGGGTCACAGCTCTTTTAGACCTTCAGGCTGTCCAGTAATATAACTGCTGAGTAGATGAGACATGTGAGGTCACATATTTTCCTGCTGTACTCAACAATTCCCCCTGCTTTAATCAGTTAAATTTGACTTTATATATTTATAGGTAGATTTTTTTTTTTATAAATATTTAAGTATTCACTGTATGTTAATGGAATG
Organism: Lithobates pipiens; assembly: GCF_037356315.1. Lineage (NCBI taxonomy): Eukaryota > Metazoa > Chordata > Amphibia > Anura > Ranidae > Lithobates > Lithobates pipiens. The sequence continues at coordinate 458,601,733 of NW_027507718.1, read as the reverse complement.
TCTAACTATTAAGAGGAGGCAAGAGTTTTATTTAACAAATTGTATGCACGTGTTGTCTAAGGAATCAAAGAAAAGTTTAATAAAGATTATCTAAATTATAAATTTGACTTTACGTTAATATTTAAAGGCTGAGTGTTTCACATTACAACCCTTCCTCAGAATAAAGTTAGCTGGTTACTGGAGAGGTTTGTAAAAAAAAAAAAAAATAAAGTGGAGGGGATTCTGAGGGAATCTAGCAATTCAAGTCTGAGGGACTTGTGCTGCTCGAGGGAATAAGAAGGAAGAAAAGGTAAACTATGTAAGGTTTGACAAGGTTTAGTATAGTGGTTGTCTCTTGGTTTAAAAACTATTTTCCATTGGTCCCTTTAGTAATTCCAAACTATGTTATCTGCCCTGCAAACACCTAACCAATGAAAGTTCCAGAGATTGCATTAGATCAAGAGATTCTCAGTTATGGATTGTAATTGGTATATTATTGAGCCTCTGGTCAATTGAGTTGTGTTTGGAAAAAAAAAAAAGATGTAAACAGATAAGCAATGTCTTATTCTTTTATGGATGGCTTGGGTCTCCGAACCAGGTTCTAAATCTCTCCCAGGGAGTTGCTTCAAAGGCAATCATAATAATAAATACAAAAATTATGGAATAGCAAACCTGTCCTTTACTCCAGTCAATCTATGCAACACTGCCCCAGGTTTTAGGGCTGGTACTCAATTGCTATAACCCCTATGAGGATGGTGAGCAGTTGAGGGGAAGCCCAAAGTCTGCAAGGAAAAGAACATTCCTAAATTCGTTTTCTATATTGAAGGGCATGGCCAATCATAACATGAGGATTTCTTGCTTAGAGATTGAAATCCATGCAGTCAGAGCAAGGATGGCCTAGAGTGCTCTATGCCCCTAGCAGAACGGTGATAGACTATTGCTAATAAACATTGGAAACAAAATGGTCTTTTTCTTTTCATTGTGTAGATAATGTGCTGCAAACAACTCCTGAAGTATGAGTGGTCATGAGCAAACCGGGGTGGGTTTAGTTTTCTTGAGGTTTGATAAACCCAGCAGGATGTCCACAAACCCAAAACATAGTACCAATCCCTGTTGGAGTTCATGAGAGGTAAACTTATTTTTGGTGCCCTTTTCCGAGGCTAATAGGCAAGTTATTGTTGTAAAAATGGCATTGGGAGCTAATAACCACCATGAGGGACATCCATTGTCATCCACGGCAACCCACACCCCTAACAATTTTTCCCAGCTGTGAGCCACTGCCCAACGATATTGCCCCTCACCACTACTGTTGCTAAATGACAGATTCCTGCCATTGTTTTTCTATAAACAACATCCTGGGTGATATCATTGTCATGCCAAATATTGGGAGACTTAGCCACTTCCCTTTGCAAAGTACTCTCACCAGTGTTTAAAGGCATGCAGCTTGGTTGAGCTTCCCCAGCCACTCCTGCCAGTCTTATACTTACCTGCCCCTGCAAATCCAGTAAGATATCAGCAGGGTAGTTTTTATTGCTGCTGTACAGCCACTTGTCAAAACCATATCGGCTACGCTCTCCCTTCAAGCCTAAACTGTACAAAAGTAAAATTATCCTTTAAATCTTTGAAATCCACATTATTTCCTCACCCTTCACCCATGTGTGCTCGCTGATGCATATGCTACTAACATGACTGGCTTTTATTTTGATGGGTGAAGTTTGCATGTGTAAACAAGAGCCAATCAGAGCAATTCCTGCTTCTTAAAGAGTGATCTGTGATCACTTTGGGCCTTGTACCTGCTTCAGTGAACACTTCAAAAACTTTGTACTGAGACTATTGCATTAGTGCTGGAATAAACCATACACATCGCAGAATAAAACATGTGGTTTATATTCAATTACATTCCTTGTTTTAAAATTACCATTGATCAAATAATGAAAAAAAAGAATCATTGGATGGCAATACTACTACAAAAAAAAACGTATTTGTACTTCAAAAACAAGGTATACAGTAGATATAATTTCCATATCATAAGCATTGATATATTAATTGGCAAATCAATACTCCCATAGCTGAAATGTGAAAATTGCTCCGGTCTAGAGATAAGTGTATTAGGGACATTTTGCTTAGCTGGGCAAATAATGAATTATCTCATCAGAATATGTTAAATTGATACTAAAGTCTCTGTTTTTTTTAGTTAAAAATAACAAACATGGTATACTTATCTGCTCTGTACAGTGGTTTTGCACAGAGCAGCCTGAATCCTCCTCTTCTCGGGTCCCTCATTGGTGCTCCTGGCCGCTCCCTCCTGCTAAGTGCCCCCACAGCAAGCAGCTGTGGGCACCAGAGCCATGCCACAGCTTCCTGTGCCCATTCAAACATGGAGCCATGGTCTGGCCCCACTCCTTTTCTCTCCTTACTGGCTGACTGATTTTGAGTAAGAGCAGCGGGAGACAATGGCACTGAGCTGCTGTCTCAGCCAATAAGGAGGGCAGCCGAGACACTGCTGCAACATCTCAACATCTCTGGATTTAGATGGACCTCAAGTCAGTATTAGGGGGCTGAAGGGGGCTACTGCCCACATAAGTTTTTTTTTATCTTAATGCATAGAATGCAAGTTCACAGTGGCATCTGCCTCCCTCCTCCTGGGGCAGGAAGGCCAATGTGATCTTTAGCCACCTGATAGGACCCAATCGAGACACTGTTTTTTAACACTAAGTGGTTTTTGGACTGAAAGACCTTTTAATATAAAGGGTTAACTTAAGTGCACTTATCATGTTTAAAGATAACCATTGTCCCTTGGAATTACCTGGTAATTGGTACTTTGGATTGCTTTACCAGATCACTCTACTAGATATGTTTGAGTGTATCTATTAATAGAAATTTCTTCCTGGAAGATGTATTTAACTAATTAAAATCTCCAGATTGATCAGTGGATCAATTGATGATTACGTATTCTACCACAATTGTTGTAATCCTGAATGTTCAACACTGTTGGCAGGTTTGAGTGCTTATATATAGTAAATAGATATAGTTTTAAAATGTCAGTAGACCCAAGCGTTTTTGTAAATTAGAAGCTTCCAAACAAAAGTGTAATTTAGTATGTGTACTGTTTGGTAGCGGTAAAATCACTGTAGTAAATGTAAAATACCTAGTGATCCTATCATTTGTTTGCATTTCTTTATTCCTGGTGGCAAAACTTTAGACGGATCTGGCTTCTTTAGCGTTACTCCGCTTGTGCGCATGGTGCACTTCTTCCTCCAGAAAAGCCATACGTTGTTCTCCTCATCTCCCAGATACCCAAATCAAAGGTAGAGATGACAGCCTTAGCTAGGTGATTATCAGTGGCTCCTTCAGTGAGCCTTGCTGTCATAATAGGTCCAAACAGAATAGTTTTACCTTACACCCTCAGCAGAGCAATTGATCCCAAGACAAAAAATATGAATACTTTCTTTTTTCACTGAGCTGGGTTCATGTGATAATTTTTTGCAAATTATTTCTGCACAGCTAGGGTGGAAAATGGGAATAAACAGTAAAAACGTCTCCCGACCAGGGTCATGCAGAACAGAGAAAATTGATCACATGACCTTAATTTAAAGCCTGAAAAAAGGTATTTGTGCTGCTTTTATTTGTTGCGATTTATGGCTGGAATGTTTACCGTTATTCTTCCTAAGCTATAAGCCCATGGTTATATGGGATGGGTTTACATACACTTTAAGCTTTTTAAGCTTATTTTGTTTCTTTGTTTAATAATATTTTAATAATCATTTGAAAGACAGGCTTTACAGACATTTAAAAAAAAGATCAAAATGTATTGTTGGCAGAACGTCTGCTATTATGCACAGAAATTAAAAAAAGACATAGACAGGAGCTTATTAGTCTTCATTAAGTCTGCCAACTGCCAGGTCTTAATGTTGATTAGCTAAGATCATTAGATTTACTGACGTAAACTTCAAAATAACATATGTAACCCATTCACGATATTTTTAATGAACAAATGAAATAGTAAAAAATCGAAATTTATAAATTCTTACCTTGCCAAAACTCCCTTTTCCGATAGCGCGTAATATTTGAAAGTGGTCAAAATTAACTGGAAGAGAAATGATAAGTAAAAAAACATATTTAGAAGTCATATATACCAACTATATAAGAATATTTTAATATACGAGTTGTATAATCTATATATCTATGCATGCAGGATTACTTACAGTACAGAGGCAAATATAGAAAACATTAACTTCTACCAACCAACCAGCAGCCATCTTTTACATAGTTACATAGTAGGTGAGGTTGAAAAAGGACACATGTTCATCAAGTCCAATCTATGTGTGTGATTATATGTCAGTATTATATTGTATATCCCTGTATGTTGTTGTTGTTCAGGTGCTTATCTAATAGTTTTTTGACACTATCGATGCTCCTAGCTAAAACCACTGCCCGTGGAAGGGAATTCCACATCCTTGCTGCTCTTACAGTAAAGAACCCTCTATGCAGTTTACGGTTAAACCGTAAATCTAATTTTGTGGCCACGTGTCTTATTAAACTGCCTTCCATGGAAAAATTTTATCTCTATTGTGGGGTCACCAGTATGGTATTTTTAAATTGAAATCATATCCTCTATCAAGCATCTCTTCTCCAGAGAGAATAAGTTCAGTGCTCGTAACCTTTCCTCATAACTAATATCCTCCAGTCCCTTTATTAGCTTTGTTTCCTTTCTCTGTACTCGCTCTATTTCCAGTACTTCCTTCCTGAGGACTGGTGCCCAGAACTGGACAGCATACTCCAGGTGAGGCCGGACCAGAGTCTTGTATAGTGGGAGAATTATCACTTTATCTCTTGGGTTAATCCCCTTTTTAATGCATGCCAATATTCTGTTTGCTTTGTTAGCAGTAGCTTGGCATTACATGCCGTTGCTGTGTCTATCATTTACTAGGACCCCCAGGTCATTTTCCATCCTTGATTCCCCCCAGAGGTCCCCCCCCCCCCCAGTGAGTAGATTGCATTTATATTTTTGCCAACCAAACGTATTATTTAGCATTTTTTCACATTAAACCTCATTTGCCATGTAGTTGCCCACGCCATTAATTTGTTCAGATCTCCTTGCAAGGTTTCCACATCCTGCAGAGAAGTTATTGCCCCATCCTCCAGGTTGTTTATGAACAAATTAAATGGGATTGGACCCAGGACAGAACCCTGGGGGACCCCACTTTTCACCCCTGACCATTCTGAGTACTCCCCATTTAACAAAAAATTTGTCCTTGTAGCCAGTTTTCAATCCATGTACTCACTCTATGGTCCTATTGTGCAGTAAATGTTTATGGGGAACTGTGTCAAATGCTTTTGAAAAATCCAGATACACCACGTCTATGGGCCTTCCTTTATCTAGATGGCAGCTCACCTCCTCATAGAAGGTTTAAGCGGGAGTTCCACCATTTTTAAAAAAAAAAGCCAGCAGCTACAAATACTGAAGCTGCTGACTTTTAAAATAAGGACACTTACCCGCCCAACGCGCCCCCGCGATGTCGGCACCCGAAGCCAATCTCTCGATCGTCTTTCGGGTGCTGCCGCCGCCATCTTGGGTATGGGAATCAGGAAGTGGAGCCTTGCGCCTTCATTTCCCGGTTCCCTACTGCGCATGCGCGAGTCGCGCTGTGCAATAAGGATGGTCCCTGCTGTCTCTGGGATGTGTCTCTGGGATGTGTTTCCCAGCAGACAGCGGGGGACCTGCAGAAAGGGACGTAAATATCCGCAGATTCTGCGGATATCTATGCCGGAAGTGGGTGCAGATACCTGTACTGTACAGGTACCTGCACCCCCCTCCCCCCTGAAAGGTGCCAATTGTCGCGCCGGAGGGGGGAAGGGTTCCAATGAGCGGAAGCTCCACTTTAGGGTGGAGCTCCGCTTTAATAGATCGGTTTGGCAAGAACGATTCTTCATGAATCCATGCTGATTACTGTTAATGATACCGTTGTCATTACTAAAATCTTGTATATAGTCCCTTGTCATCCCCTCCAAAAGTTTGCATACTGTTAGGTCTGTTATTCCCAGGGATATATTTTGGCTCTTTTTTAAATATTGGTGCTACATTGGCTTTTCTCTAATCTGCTGGTACCATTCCAGTCAGTAGACTGTCAGAAAAAATTAGGAACAATGGTCTGGCAATTACTTGACTGAGTTCCCTAAGGACCCTCGGGTGTGAGCCATCTGGTCCTAGTGACTTATTAATGTTAGGTCTTCCAAGTCTATTTCTAATTCTGTCCTCTGTTAGCCATGAGGGTGCTTCCTGAGATATGTGATGAGGATAAACACTGCAGTTTTGGTTATTGAAGCCTCCCGATTCTCTTGTGGAGACTGAGGAGAAGGATACACTCAATACCTTCGCTATCTCCCCATCCTTTGTAAGCAGATTTCCTTCCTCATTCTTCATGGGGCCAATATGGTCTGTCCCCCCTTTTTTACTGTTTATATATTTAAAAAATTTCTAGGGATTGTTTTTGATCTCCTCCGCTATGTGGGTTTAGTGTTCTATCTTATCTGCCCCAATTGCACCCTTACATTTCTTGTTGCATTCTTTGTAAAGTCTGAATGCTGCTGATGATCCCTCAGCCTAGTATTTCTTTTAGGCCTTCTCCTTTGCTTTTATATGCATTTTTACAATGGAGTTAAGACATCCAGTACTTTTGTTCGCTCTTTTAAATTTATTTTCCAATGGGATGCACTAGCTAATGCCCTTATTTAATATGCTCTTAAAGCTAACCCATCTCATCTCCGTGCTCTTTGTTGATAAGACTTTATCCCAATTTATATCCTGCAGCAAGGTTCGTAGTTTAGGGAAGTTGGCTCTTTTGAAATTCAGTGTCTTTGTATTCCCCTTATGTTTCCTATTTGTGTGATTTATACTGAATAGGGATAGCCGAACACCCTCCTGTTTGGTTTGCAGCAGAACATGGCAAACAATTTGGCAGAACACACGAATACCGTTAAAGTCTATGGGGCACGAACATGAATAATAAAAAGTGCGAATTTTAAAGGCTTATATGCAAGTTATTGTCAATAAAAAGTGTTTGGGGGCCTGGGTCCTGCCCCAGGGGGCCTGGGTCCTGCCCCAGGGGACATGTATCAATGCAGTGATTTTTTTAATGCTTAAAGTGAAACAATAAAAATGAAATATTTCTTTAAATATTGTGCCTGGGGAGTGTCTATAGTATACCTCTAAAGTGGCGCATTTTTCCTGCGTTTAGAACAGTACCACAGGAAAATGATATTTGTAAAGGAAAAATTGTCTTTTAAAACTGATCGCAGCTATTGTCGGGTCTTGGCAATATACATAAAACTTATTGAAAAAAAGAGCATGGGATCCCCCCCAGTCCATTACCAGGCCCTTTGGGTCTGGTATGAATATTAAGGGGAACCCCGAACCAAAATTTTTAAAAACAATTGTGTGGGGGTCCCCCTAAAATCTATACCAGGCTCTTTTTGTCTGATATGGAAATTAAGTGGAACCTTGTGAAAAAAAGGGCATAGCCCCCCCCCCAAAATCCATACCAGACCCTTATCCGAGCACGCAACCTGGCAGGCCACAGGAAAAGGAATATGACTCATCCTGAACCATACCAGGCCACATGCCCTCAACATGGGGAGGGTGCTTTGGGGTAGCCCCCCAAAGCACCTTGTCCCTATATTGATTGGGACAAGGGCCTCATCCCCACAACCCTTGCCCGGTGGTTGTGGGGGTCTGCGGGCGGGGGGCTTATCGAAATCTGGAAGCCTCCTTTAACAAGGGAACCCCCAGATCTCGGCCTCCCCCTTGTGTGAATTGGTAACGGGTACAAGTCCCCCTACCATTTCACAAAAAAAGTATAAAAAAAAGACAAGGCACAGCTTAGGAAAAGTCCTTTATGAAAAAATAAAAAAAGAAAGATGTCCCCTGATGTCCATTCATCTTCTTCTATAATGCCGTCTGACTGACCGAAAAAGAAAGAAAATCCACGACTGTTCCATCTCCATGGGAGGCTCCCTCCGCGTGGCGCTTCTTCACTGTGACAGCGCTTATATAACTGAGGGCGATGGTCCCGCCCCTCTGACACCACAGGGAAGCCATGGGGAAGTCCCCGAGTGGCCCCACCCTCAGTTATATAAGAACTGTCACATGCGAAGAAGTGTCATGCAGTGGGAGGGTCGTCAGCGGCGTGATAGGAGAAGATGAATGGACAATGTGGGACATTTTTATTTTTTAATAAAGGACTTGTCCCAAGCTGTGTCTTGTCTTTTTTAACATTTTGACACTTTTTTGTGAAATGGTAGGGGTAATTGTACCCCGTTACAATTTCACACGGGGGAGGCCGGGATCTGGGGGTCCCCTTTTTAAAGGGGGCTTCCAGATTCTGATAAGCCCCCACCCGCAGACCCCCGCATCCACTGGGTAAGGGTTGTTGAGATGAGGTCCTTGTCCCCATCAACATTAAAAACAAAATTGGTATTGGTGTTCCCCTTAATATTCATTCCAGACCCAAAGGGCCTAGTAATGGACTGGGGGGATCCCATGCTCTTTTTTTCAATGAGTCTTATCTATATTGCCGAGACCCGTCAATTCATTACAGCCGCGATCAGTTTTATATGACAATTTTTCCAGGTCCCCAAACACTTTTAATGACAATAACTTCCATATAAGCCTTTAAAATTATCACTTTTGATTTTTAGTTGTTGTTAGTGTCCCATAGGCTTTAACGGAGTTCCGGCAGCTTTTGAATTTGCCGTGAACACAGGCGAAGACTTATGTTTGACTCGAACATCGGGTTCATCCCTAATACTGAAGCTAATTGACCTGTGATCACTCTTTCCTAAATTGCCCCTTATTTTCACATCCGGAAACAGGTCTGTATTGTTGGTAATTAGTAGGTCTAATAACGCTTTGTTTCTAGTTGGTGCGTCTACCATCTGACCCATGAAACTGCAAGACATTTAGGAACTGGCGAGCCTTACACGAATGCGCGGTTCCTTCCGCCCAGTCTATGTCTGAATAATTAAAGTCCCCCATTATGATGACACTTCCTATCCTTGCTGCTAATCCAAATTGTGATAGGAGGTCCGTCTCCCCCTCCTCCCTTGGGTTAGGGGGTCTATAGCATACTCCCAGTATTATTTTCTCCCATTAGTTTCATTTCTCTGGAGCTCTACCCATAAGGATTCCACCTCCTCCCTAGCTCCCTTAGTGATGTCATCTCTCACATTCACTTGTACATTATTCATGATATACAGGCATACCCCTCCCCCTTTTTTAGCCTCTCTATCCCTGTGATAAAAGGAATACCCTTGAATGGTTGCCAGCCAATCATTAGAGCTGTTGAACCAAGTCTCTGAAATTCCCACATCATATCATTCATCTATACTGAATTCTAGAAAGCTCTACCCAAAAAATGCAGGCAAATGGCAATATAGCCTGTGGTCTCTCAGAAGCTGATATTTACTCCATTACTAACTTACTATGCTTTGTTCTGTACTGTATCGTTGTGTAGAGGCGGCCACATTGGCTGAGGGAAGGATCTGCTTCCTCATGTCAGATCCTCCAACATGGAGACCCGTGAACAGAAGAATAGCAATGTCACCAGATCTCACTCCAATGTTAAGACTATCAATCAATCGCAGCAATACCTTGGAACTCACACTGCAAATATACATGAGGCTGTTGGTGCAGGAGTATCTAGACACACTCACATACCCCTGCTTTTTTTAGGAGAAATTCAAGACTAAGCCCCCATTCCCACAGACTTTGAAATCACTTGAAGTCCCACAATTTCAAAGCCAGGTCAGTGCGACTTCAGGTGCGACTTGGCTAACATCTGTGCGATTTCTGCCTGACTGACCAACCGACAGTGAGCGGGGGGTAGGTGCCACCGGCCACCGCCCCTCCCACCCCCAGTGTCCGGCGGAACATACCCCCCCAACTCGCTGGTGGGCAGTGGCTCCAATAAGTTTGCCTGTCCTTTCAGCCAATCGGGTGAAAGGTCTCAAGACCTGCTTCCTGATAGGGAACAGGATCAGTGTTACCATAGCGAATATTAATTTGCTATTGTAACACACCTGGGTGGGCTCGATTTGCATTCTCTGCACCCTAAGCCTACCTTATTTTGAAGCTGGATGCATGGACGGGGGGACAGCGCCCGTGCGCCCTTAATAGACGGGCTGCCCCGGGATCTGACAAGGTACAATCTCACTGCTTAGGCACAATTAACATATTGAAATTCTTTCTATAACATTGGAAATCTTTACTGATGAGAGGTGAAATCTGATCCATTGCTATAGACCAGTGGTCTTCAAACTACGGCCCGTAGGCTGCATGTGGCCTTTGCTTGCCTTTATGCGGCCCTTGAAGAATTATTCCTCCCACTGACACCAACAATGGGGCACTATTCCTTCCACTGACACCAACTTCTCCCCCTAATATCAAAGATTGGACATTGTTTACTACCACTGTGCACAGTAGAGCCCCCCTAAATTCTGAAGGACAGAAAACTGGCTGCTTGTTTAGAAAGTTTGGAGACCCATGCTATGTTCTACTCTGGATCAAAGACTTCAAGTTTAATTCTTTAGAAACATAAAAAAAAATTGTGATTGGTCGCTATGAACCACTACTCCATTGTTTGCCCCAGTTAGTGTTGCTCTAATTATAGCAAATTACCTCAAAAGATAAGACCCCTTTCACACCGAGGGCATTTTGCAGGCACTATAGTGCCTGCAATCCACCCTCAAACTGCTGCTCCATTGTCTCTGCCTGAGGGCTTTCACACTGGAGCGGTGCGCTGGCGGGACGTCAGGAAAAATCCTGCCAGCAGCTTCTTTGGGCAGTGAAGGAGCATTGTGTTTACCGCTCCTCCACAGCTGCTCCCCATTGAAATCAATTGGGCAGCGCTGCAATACCGCCGGCAAAAAACGCCGCTATTGCGGTGTATTGCGGGCGGTTTTAACCCTTTCTTGGCGGCTAGCAGGGGATAAAAGCACCCCGCTAGCAGCCGAAATGCGCCGCAAATCCGACGGTAAAACTCTGCTAAAAATATTGGCGTTTTACTACCGACGCTATGGGCAGCTTGGTGTGAAAGCCCTCTAATAGTAGCCTTCTTCAAATAAAAAACAGGCTGTTGCAGGCTTGTAGCTCTTTCAGCAGAGAACTTCTGTTGTAAACTAATGCATTCAGACATAAATATGATTCCTGGTGACAAATCTACTTTAAGACCTTGCTAAAAGCAGGAAAAACACCAAGGAAAGATAAAAAGAGATTTATCTGCTTACATTAGAAGTGTTCAGTTTAAAAAAACTGTAATATTTTATTTGAAGATAAAACATTTTAAGCTCTATTCCCACAAGGCTTATCTTTCTAGGAAAGTTTTATGAAAGCAGAATAGTATTAAATAGGTTTTGTTCCCTGTGCACTTACCTCAACTGATAAACTTGCAGTTTATTAATAACATTTTACCAAATTTAATAGTGTTGTATCTCAGATTAGTGTAGCACATTTTAATTGAATTATAGATTAATTAGCAAAATATCACCTGCTTCTCATGGCAATCTCCTCCCTTGAGCTCTTTTTCTAAACTATTATTATTTTATTATTATCATTATTAACTGTAGCATTCCATAAAGTAAAGAAATACAGGGGTGCTATGCTGACAGTAAAGAGTATGTAAATTCCAAACATTGCCTGTGTTCCCCTATGGAGAATTCCTGACCTTGAGGCACAACAGACGTTAGGGGAAATCTGAATGTAATTTCCATCTTTGACAATAAGTCCTGAAGAAGCAAGCAATTCTTGCGAAACGCGTTGACTATCAAGAATGGAGGACCTGTAGAGTTAATTTAGGATAGCCACGCTGACATCAAATTTACATATTTTTATTGATACATTTCAACTACTATACATTTCAGCTGGATCATATTCCCATGCTTGGGTTTGGGTATTGTTGACCTTTTTGAAAGTAGAGGGTGCTGTAATGGTTTTTATAAGATGTTCGATTTGAATGATTTTTGGAATAAAAAATGTTGTATATTTTTAATACATTGCCTCATGTTGTGCCTACAAAGCCTGCTATTTTTCTGAAAATATAGGGCTCTTTTTTATATTCATCTTTGACCATTGTCACTGGAACAGGTGGCCATATTGAAGGATTTTCCCTCACATCTTGTTCAGGTAAAACCTGAAAATTGATGAATTTCCCCCCACTTTTTGTCTCAGTTACAAAAGGTTACCAGAGCATGTAGAGAGTCTGAATCTTCCAAGAGAAAATAAAGAAGCAAATAAAAAAACTTAAAAAAGTGTACCCTTCTATACTCCATCCAACACTACGTAAAAAAAGTCTTTACCTTTACGTACTAATTCAAATTCACTTAAGGAAATAATAGGCAAGGCATATTTGATGTGTCATGTAATGAAAATGAATATCTGATGAGATGGATTTGATTTCTAGGACTGGGAAGTATTTGTTGGCATATTAAAGGTAGATTAAGAGAAAGGGGAATCTTGAAGAACTGCAAAGTGAGTGAAAAGTGTTGAGTGCTGAACAGGGAGGAAGGGAAAAGAAATATCTAAAATAAAAATTCAGCATGCATACATCCCTGGAATTTAAAGCGGAGGTCCACCCTAAAATGGACCTCCGCTCATCGGAATCCCCCCCCCCTCCGGCGCCACAATCGGCACCTTTCAGGGGGGAGGGGGGTGCAGTTACCTGGATAATCCAGGTAACTGCACCCACTTCCGGGCTAGCGCTCTGCGGAACGAGCGTAGGTTACGCCTCCGTTCCGCAAGCGCCCGCCCCCTTCAGCAAGTGCCCCGCTGCCTGCTGGGAAACACACAGCTCCCAGAGGCAGCGGGGACCGTCCGGATTGCGCCGCGCGGCTCGCGCATGCGCAGTAGGGAACCGGGAAATGAAGCCGAAAGGCTCCATTTCCTGATTCCCATACCCAAGATGGCGGCGGGACCCGGCAGCCGAGCGAGCGATCGGCTTCGGGTGCCGACATCGCGGGCGCGCTGGACAGGTAAGTGTCACTATTTAAAAGTCAGCAGCTGCAGTATTTGTAGCTGCTGGCTTTTAAAAAAAAAAAAAAAAAACGCGGAGTCCCGGTGGACTCCCGCTTTAAACATAATGTATAGTGTTTTTGCATATATTTTGTTTATTTTTTATTACATACCGTAGTTACATAGTAGGTGAGGTTGAAAAAAGAAACAAAAAGTCCATCAAGTCCAACTTATGTGTGTGATTACATGTCAGTATTACATTGTACATCTCTGTATGTTGTGATTGTTCAGGTGCTTATCTAATATTTTTTTGAAACTATCAATGCCCCCCCCCCCCCCCCCCCGCTGAAACCACCACCTGTGGAAGGGAATTTCACATCCTTGCTGCTCTTACAGTAAGGAACTGTCTACGCAGTTTAAGGATAAACCTCTTTTCTTCTAATTTTAGTGAGTGGCCACATGTCTTATTATACTCCCTTCAGTAAAAAAGTTGTATCCCTATTGTGGGGTCTCCAGTATGGTATTTGCAAATGGAAATCATATCCCCTCTCAAGCGCCTCTTCTCCAGAGAGAATATGTTCAGTGCTCGCAACCTTTTTTCATAACTAATATCCTCCAGACCCTTTTTGTTGCCCTCCTTTGTACTCGCTCCATTTCCAGTACATCCTTCCTGAGGACTGGTGCCCAGAACTGGATAGCATACTTCAGGTGGGGTCGGACCAAAGTCTTGTAGAGTGGGAGAATTCCCATTTTTAATGCATGCCAATATTATGTTTGCTTGGTTAGCGGCAGCTTGGCATTTCATGCCATTGCTGAGCCTATCATCTGCTAGGACCTTTTCCATCCTAGATTCCCCAGAGTTTCACCCCTAATGAGTAGATTGCATTCATATTTTTGCCACCAAAATGCATTATTTTACATTTTGCACATTAAACCTCATTGCCATGTAGTTGTCCACCCCATTAATTTGTTAAGATCTTCTTGCAAGGTTTCCACATCCAGCGGAGAAGTTATGGCCCTGCTTTACCCCATCCTCCAGGTCATTTATGAACAAATTAAACAGGATTGGTCCCAGCACAGAACCCTGGGGGACCCCCCTTCCCACCCCTGACCATTCCGAGTATTCCCCATTTATCACCACCCTCTGAACTCACCCTTGTAGCCAGATTTCAACCCATGTACTTACCCTATGGTCCATGCCAAAGGACCTTACTTACCTTGTACAGTAAACATTTATAGGGAACTGTGTCAAATGCTTTTGCAAAATCCAGATACACCATGTCTATGGGCCTTCCTTTATCTTGATGGCAGCTCACCTCCTCATAGAAGGTAAATAGATTGGTTTTGGCAAGAACGATTCTTCATGAATCTATGCTGATTACTGCTAATAATATTGTCATCTAAATCTAAAATCTTGTATATAGTCCCTTATCATCCCCTCCAAGAGCTTGCATGCTATTGATTTTAGGCTAACTGGTCTGTAATTCGCAGGGATGTATTTTGGCCTTTTTTTAAATATTGGTGCTACATTGGCTTTTCTCCAATCAGCTGGTACCATTCCAGTCAGTAGACTGTCAGTCAAAATGAGGAACAATGGTCTGACAATTACTTGACTGAGTTCCCTAAGGACCCTTGGGTGCAAGCCATTTGGTCCCGGTGATTTATTAATGTTAAGTTTCCCAAGTCTATTTCTAATGCTGTCCTCTGTGAGGACAAACACTGCAATTTTAGTTACTAAAGCTCCACGATTTCCTCGTGAAGACTGAGGAAAATAATAAATTCAATACCTTCGCCATCTCCCCATCCTTCCTCATTCTTTATGGGGCTAATATGGTCTGTCCTTCCTTTTTTACTGTTTATATACTTAGAGAATTTCTTGGGATTTTTTTGCTCTCCTCCACTGTGTGTTTCCTGTTCTATTTTAGCCACCCAAATTGCACCCTTGCATATCTTGTTGCATTCTTTGTAAAGTCTAAATGGTGATGATGATCCTTCAGCCTTGTATTTTTTGAAGGTCTTCTCCTTTGCTTTTATATGCATTTTTACAATAGAGTCAAGCCATCCAGGACTTTTGTTTGCTCTTTTAAATTTATTTCCCAATGGGACGCACTGGATAATGCCCTTTTTTAATATGCTCTTAAAGCAAACCCATCTCTCCTCCGTGTTTTTTGTTTATAAGATTGTATCCCAATTTATATCTTCTAGCAAGGTTCGTAGTTTAGGAAAGTTTGCTCTTTTGAAATTCAGTGTCTTTGTGTTCCCTTTGTGTTTCTTATTTATTTGATTTCTACTGAAGTCAATTGACCTGTGATCGCTGTTTCCTAAATTGGGCCGTATTTCCACATCCTTGATCAGATCTGTATTTTTGGAAATCAGTAGATCTAGTAACGCCTTGTTTCTAGTTGGCATGTCTACCATCTGACTCATGAAATTGTCCTGTAAGACATTTAGGAACTGGCGAGCCTCAGACGAATGTGTGGTTTTCTCCGCCCAGCCTATGTCTGGATAATTAAAATCCCCCATTATGATAACAATTCCCATCCTTGCTGCTAATACAAATTGTGATAGGAGGTCCGCCCCCCTCGCCTAGTTTAAAGACCCAGTTCTCCAGGAACCCAAACCCCTCCTTACTACACCAGCTCCTCAGCCACTTGTTTACTTTTCTAATCTCCATCTGCCTTTCTGGTGTGGTTCGAGGTACCAGTAGTATTCCTGAGAATACCACCTTGGAGGTACTTTTCATCAATTTAGCTCCTAAGTCCCTAAAATCGTTCTTTAGGACACTCCATCTGTCTCTGACTTTGTCATTGGTGCCAACGTGCACCATGATATCTGGGTCTTCCCCAGCCTCTCCCAGTAATCTGTCCACCAGATCTGTGATGTGCCAAACCCGAGCGCCCGGTAAATAGCATACAGTTCGGCGCTTCAGGTCTTTTTCACAGATTGGCCTCTCTGTCCTTCTAAGAATTGAGTCCCCTACCAGCAGAATCTGTCTATCCTTTCCCTTTACTTCCCCCCACTCTCACTGGAGAAGTTCTTCCCCTGGCAGCTAGGAGAGTCCCTCAGCTCCAGCAGTGCTGGTCCCTGACCAGTTTCACCAATGTCCCTCAATGGAGCGTACTTATTGGGATTCTCCAGCCCAGGATCGGTCTCCCTGGCACTTCCCCCTCTATCCTTCCTGACTGTCACCCATCTACTCGTTTATAGTGCCTGTCCCTCTTTGTTTTCACCCACCTCTATGCTGGCCCCTTGCCGGCTCTCCTTTAGTATGGAGGGTATTCTCAGTGCTGAAAGTTGCTTCCCTAGATTCAGAACCTGGGCTGCCAGGGAAACAATGTGCTTACATTTTGCACAGCAGTATTCACCCTCAATCAGATGATCAAGGAACGAATACATGCCGCAAGATGTAAACTGAGTCGCATCTCCACAGTCGCCGGGCATCGTACCTACTAATTTAAGGAGGATTTGGGATTATACCCTGTCCAAATTACCTAACAACTAGCTTCCTGACACTAATACTCAACAATACAATACACAGGTACTCTACAAGACAATATACAGGTACTCGCCGCCCAATTGCACAAGCAGTCCATGTGCACTCGCAGCCCATGTGCACTCGCAGCCCACATTCACTCGCAGCCCACGTGCACTCGCAGACCACGTGCACTTGCAGCCTTTGTGTACTCGCAGCCTACGTGCAATTCCAGCTTACATGCACTTGCAGCCTACGTGCACTCGCAGACCACATGCACCCGCAGACCATGTGCACTTGCAGCCTACGTGCACTTGCAGACCATGTGGGCCCGCAGTCCACGTGCACTCGCAGCCTACGTGCACTCACAGACCACATGCTCTCACAGCCTACATGCACCCACAGACCATCTGCACTCGCAGACAACATGCACTCGCAGACAATGTGCACTCGCAGACCACGTGCACTCGCAGCACGCGTGTACTCACAATATACAGGTACACACAAGTATATACAATACACAGGTACTAACGATCCACACACACTACTCAGATAACACTCAGGTTCTCACAATACACCAGTATTCCCAACACTCACAATACTCAATACAGCCCATGTGCACTCACCGTCCACATGCACTTGCAGCACTCATGTACTCACAGTCCATGTGCACTGGCAGCACTCGTGTACTTACAATACACAGGTACACACTAACACTACACAGGTACTCAAACTACACAGGTCCTTTGACCCCTGTTATAACCTTCTGTTTTCAACTCTGGGTTTTAAATTACCAGTTCCAGTTGGTCTAAGTTCCAGCAAGCAAAAATGTGGCAAGCTCAAAGATGAGCAGGCTCAAAATGAGTAATACAGAAAGTTATATAGGTCTCAAGCACCTGTGACCAATTAACCACTCCCCTTAATTAGTAGGCTGAAGGAAGGAAAGAAAAAAAAGGCTGTTTAATAAGTGACAGAAAATGTGTTAAAAAGCATGGAAAAACTCCTAAAAGAACCTAGAAATGCAACCCAGCAATCACCAGCAGTCAAAAGCAAAACTTGTTTACACTCTCCACTCAAGGTTCCCACTGTTCAGCTTTCAACCAGCAAGTTGGTTTTATTGGTTTTGATCTTTGGTTAGGTACGTGTGAAATATTTGATATGAACATTTACCACTATTTAGCACTTGCCATACAGCCAGACAGCAGGTTTTTCCAATTTTGAGTCATTTTTGTGAATAGTCTGGTATAATTTAATCTACTGCAGTTTAAATTTATTAACACAAACATGCAACTGAAAAATTCAGAGAAGAGGCACACCCCTCCGCTAGCTCATGTTATTTCTCAATTAGACAGAGCCCGCCATAAAGTGAGCAGGCACTACTGAATTTCTTTGTTAAAAACCTATATCCACAACAGTAAAATAAAATAATCACTTAACAGAAAACATCCACTTTCCCTTTTGCGCTCATGAATCTGTTAAAATAAATAGGTCACAGACCCTTCAGCTGCTGCTATTAAGTGAATCAGGAATTAAAAAATATGTTTACACACCCTAAGGCAATATAGGCATTAGCAGCGCTATATTGTCAAAAGTATTGGGACACCTGCCATTACACGCACATAAACTTTAATAGCATCCCAATCTTAGTCCATAGGGTTCAACATTGAGTTGGCCCACACGTTGCAGCTATAACAGCGTCAACTCTTCTGGGAAGGATGTCCACAAGGTTTAGGAGTGCGTCTATGGAAAGGTTTGATCATTCTTCCAGAAGCGCATTTGTAAGGTCAAGCACTGATGTTGAATGAGAATGCCTGGCTTGCAGTCTCTGCTCTAATTCATCCCAAAGGTATTCTATCGGTTTGAGGTCAGAAGTCTGTGCAGACCAGTCAATTTCCTCTACCTCAAACTTGCTCATCCTTGTCTTTACGGACCTTGCTTTGTGCACTGGTCCAAATCATTTGGTGGAGGGGGATTATTGTGGGGTTTTGTTTTTTAGGGTTTGGGCTTGGCCCCTTAGTTACAGTGAAGGGAGCTCTTAAGGAATCAGCACACCAAGACATTTTGGACAAGTTCATGCTCCTAACTTTGTGGGAACAGTTTGGGGATGGCCCCTTCCTGTTGCAACATGACTGTGCATCAGTGCACAAAGCAAAGCCTATAAAGACATGGAGGAGTGAGTTTAGGGTGGAGGAACCTGACCGGCCTACATAGAGTCCTGACTTCAACCCGACAGAACACCTTTGGGATGAATTAGTGCAGAGAGTTGTGAGCAAGGCCTTCTGGTCCAACACCAGTGCTTGACCTCACAAATGCACTTCTGGAAGAATGGTCAAACATTCCCATAGACACACTCCTAAACCTTGTGGACAGCCTTTTCCAGAAGATTTGAAGCTGTTATAGCTGTAAAAGGTGCATCAACTCAATATTGAACCCTATGGACAAAGACTGGGATTCCATTAAAGTGCATGTACATGTAAAGGAGTCCCAATACTTTTGAAAATATAGTGTATATTTGCAAACACAGTGACATGGAAACACTCTGCATTGAACGAGTATTTTTAAAATAAGTATTTTATAAAAATGATGAGAAATTACATATCAGTTTATGAACTTGTAAATGTTAAGTAAATAATGTAGCACTAACTCCCTTAGAAGCAGCTGGATTTGCTTGAGTCCCCCTCCGCTCCCAGTGATGACCTGACAATTACAGACACAGCAGTAAAATCGGCCTTATTAAAGCAGAAATAAGCCATGTAATGGAACTGAGTAAATCGTTTACAATGACAGTGCAAATCCAATATCACATATGGCACAAGCTTGAGTGCAGCCAAGGTAATGCCATTCATTCTCCTTAGCTGTCCGTGAAACAGCCAGCCAGAATGCACTCATGCTGACACAGATGAGACAACAGTAACTACCCTGACAATGTAAGTAACAAGAGGATAATGACGAAAGAAAGCTACAATTACTATTTGTACAGCAGCACAGCCTAAATACTATATAAATGCTCTGCCTAACCACTGGTCAGTGGAATGACAAGTCTGCCAGCATTGGGGCCCTTGAATTCGACAACAGAATGCTCACTTTAAAAGAAAGAGTATTTGTAGTTCCAAGACAGGCCATCTGGAACTGGCTTGTTTGTAGTACGATTCGCAGAGCTGTAATGTGTCTTAAAGATGTTCTACACTTTAAGAAAATGGAAAATATGTGTATATACAGTACACCTTGGGTGCTGTTAAGCATAGATTGCTTGAATGTAATTTTTTTCTACTCTGTCAAAGCAAGCACCATTTATGCCGCGTACACACGATCAGACTATCCGGCGGACAATCCGCCGGACTTCCCAGCGGAGGTCCGCCGGACTTTCCGAATGAGTGGACTTGCCCATACACGCCTACACACTACTGGAAATTTCCGGCGGACAATCCACCGGACTTTTCAAATCAACGGACTTGCCCACGCAAGGAGTAAAGTCCATTCATTTTGAACGTGACTTGAGGTATGATGGGACTAGCGAAGGAAGGCAATGTCGCCGCCTCCAAAGCACCTTGTCCCCATGTTGATGAGGACAAGGGCCTCTTCCTGACAACCCTTGCCGTTGGTTGTCAGGGTCCATTCATTTTGAACGTGACTTGAGGTATGATGGGACTAGCGAAGGAAGTCAATGTCGCCGCCTCCAAAGCACCTTGTCCCCATGTTGATGAGGACAAGGGCCTCTTCCTGACAACCCTTGCCGTTGGTTGTCAGGGTCTGCGGGTGGGGGGCTTATCGGAAATCTGGGAGCCCCCGTTAATAAGGGGACCCCCAGATCCCGGCCCCCCGCCCTATGTGAATTAGTATGGGGTACACCGTACCCCTACCCATTCACCTGGGGGAAAAAGTGTCTATAAAAAAACACAACACAGGTTTTTAAAGTAGTTTATGAGACAGCTCCGGGGGTCTTCTTCCATTGATGAGGACACATGTTGATGAGGACAAGGGCCAGGGTTGCCAGGGTCTGCGGGCAGGGGGCTTATCGGAATCCGGGAGCCCCCTTTAATAAGGGGGCCTCCAGATCCTGGCCCCCCACCCTATGTGAATGAGTATGGGGTATATCGTACCCCTATCCATTCACCTGGGGGAAAAAGACCCCCGGGGGTCTTCTTCTGACTTTGGGGGTCTTCTCTCCAGGCTCCTCTGCTATCTTCTGCTCTTTTAACGCTCTTTTACTAGCGGAGGAGTCCGTCTTTCTCCTTCATCATCGCCGCTGTCCGGGGGTAGTCTTCTGACTTCAGGGGTCTTGTCCCGCTCTTCGGTTCTTCTGCCGGGCCTCCGCTATCTTCTTCCAGCTCTTTTACTAGCGTTGGCCCGGTCTTCTCATTCGTCGCTATCGCTGTCGCCGGCGCCTTCATTTTCTTCTTCTTCCTTCCGATGTTGACACAACGCTCTCTCCGGCCGTAATGCCAGGGACGCGTGTGACATCACCCAGTGACCCCGCCCCTTATGCCTATATAAGTCGCTGTGCAATGCGTCCCTGGCATTACGGCCAGAGAGAGCGTTGTGTCAACATCAGAAGGAAGAAGAAGAGAAGAAGAAGAAGGTGAAGGCAACAGCAACAAATGAGAAGACCGGACCGACGCTAGTAAAATAGCTGTAAGAAGATAGAGGAGGCCCGGCAGAAGAACTGAATAGCGGGACAAGACCCCCGAAGTCAGAAGAAGACCCCCAGACGGCGGCGACGACGAAGGAGAAAGCCAGGCTCCTCCGCTAGTTAAAGAGCGGTAAAAGAGCAGACGATAGCAGAGGAGCCTGGCGAGAAGACCCCCGAAGTTGGAAGAAAACCCCTGGACGGCGGGTACTCATACTCATTCACATAGGGTGGGGGGACCGGGATCTGGGGGCCCCCTTATTAAAGGGGGCTCCCGAATTCCGATAAGCCCCCGCCCGCAGACTCCGACAACCAACGGCCAGGGTTGTCGGAAAGAGGCCCTTGTCCTCATGAACATGGGGACAAGGTGCTTTGGGGTGGGGGGCCCGCAGGGCGCCCCCCTTCCCCAAAGCACCCACCCCCCATGTTAAGGGCACACAGCCTGGTACGGCTCAGGAGGGGGGGTGCTCGCTCGTCCCCACCCCCTTTCCTAACCGACCGGGCTGCCTGCTTGGATAAAGGTCTGGTATGGATTTTGGGGGGACCCTCATGCCGTTTTTTTCGGCGTAGGGGTTCCCCTTAAAACCCATACCAGGCGATGGGGCTCATGAGGTGTCAATCTCGCCGATGGAGGCGGCGACATTGACTTCCTTTGCTAGTCCTGTCTACCTGGAGTCTTGTTCAAAATTAACAGACTTGTGTGTGGGAAAGTCCGTTGATGTGAAAAGTCTGGTGGACTATCACACAGACGGGTGGATTTTGAGCCAAGACTTCTTTCTAAGTCCGCCGGACTTTTGGGAAGAAAAAATCCGCCGGAGCCCACACACGGGCAAATTAAGTCTGCCGGATAGTCCGATCGTGTGTACGCGGCATTATAGGTAGTCAGCTTACTACAGCATGATGCAACCTTGTCTTGGAAACCTGTTGCTTTTTTTAGTGGGTTTCCATTTAAAGAAAACCTATTAGTTCTCAGTGGGTTTCATAGGCTGTACAGTGTGCATAGTGCAACTTGAACTGAAACACAGCTGTTCAGATGATGGTAGCCTCAGATTTATATTGTTATAAATGTTAAAACCTCCAACAACCAGAGTTTTAAAGTGGGAAGATCTTTGACCATCAGCAGCACCTCTGGGGGGAAGAGTGTGAAGTTTTATGCCTAAAGTCTACCAAAAGAAAAAACTTTTTTATTTTATTTTTGGATAGAGTAGGGATGTGCTAAAACCCTAGTTGTTCTCATCTATATGTAGCACCCACCACATTTAGGTGGGTGCTAAATAGGTTTAGATAAGGTAAGTGTAGCGATGACACTTTGGACAAAGTGTCTGTCATGTACAAATTTAGTTTTTGCCTCAGAACAGTAAAGGGGTTCTGAGGGTTAATTGTGTAGGTTTAACTTTGACATCAGTTTGGCTGGGCTGCGTTAAGAGTTCTGCCTGGTCATGTGTACAGTTAGGTGCACGTGACAGGCTCAGAACCAGGCCTGGTTGGACGTTTTGGGTATCAGCTTCCCTGGAGCCAATCAGTGGGTGCGCCGGGCCCCACTGAGGAGTCTGGGGAAGGGTACTTAAGATGTTGAAGTCACGTGTTTTAGGTTAGTTCGTGAGGCCCTAGCGGTCTGTTCCTGACTCTGGACCGGGGTAGCCCCACGAGGTATCCCGGTCATGGGAGCATTCATCGCCCCACAACATGCTTCGGTTGGCTAACCCCAATAGACCTGGTCTGGGGTAAGGATCCGTCTGTTCCCGAGTCTCGGAACAGGCTGGTCCGAGGCACAGTAACTGAGGGAGGATTCAAGGCGTCCGGGTATGCTCTCGGCTTGGCGGGGCATCACAGCTCATATAAGCGACCAGGGAAGGATCCTTCAGAGGAGGGCCAACAAGCTGGCATCCTGAGAAGTGCCTGGTTGCTGAGTTGTGAAGGACACTGACGAATTCACGCTTTTTCCAGTACTGCCAAGGAGTCAGAGAACATTCCAGGTACTGAGGAAAAAGGTTCCTGTTCACTTCTGTTACCAGTTACTCGAGGTCAGAGATTTCACAGGTTCTGGATCAAAGTGCTGACTGCCATAATCTCTGGCTAGAGATTTGTTCAGCCTTGAAGCGCCCAGCTGTGAGTGGCTACTCTCTAGGTGATATTAGAGACTTTCTGATATTAGCAGTTCAAGGTGCCTGAGTTTCCTTACCCTTGCCCTCTGTTCCCATATGAGACTGTGTTATTGGATGTTACCCCTGCAAATACAAAACCTTTTCTAAATGACTTTTATGGTGTCAGCATCCAAAGTTGTTGGGTACTAACTCTGGGAACCCCTAGACGTGGAAGAACCAGCAAAGCGGAGGTAACCGGTAAGCCCAAAAGTTAAAGTCGCCCTGCCAAGGGTTATGGTCGCTACATAGGTGTTAGGTAAATTTGACTAGGGTCTTACACTTTTAGGCCTGGCTGTTTGTTTTGGGAGAGGAGAGTGACAGAGTAGAGGGTGTGTGGCCACCTACACTCTGACCCAGAAAGATTCCCCTTTACCTTCCATTGGAAATGTTCTGGAAGGGAGGTGGACTTGGGACTAGAGTGGCAGGCAGCTTGTATGGAGAGCCCTGGACCAATCATTGAATTGCATTGGCAGGGGAAGGACTTGCATATAAGCTGGGGGGGGTCACATGGTTCCCAGGTGGTTCATGGAGGAGTCGGAAGCAGAGAAGGATGAAAGATGTAGCGAACATGGAGCAGGCTTGAAGGCCTGGGGTTTGGAGATCCCAGCGCTGGATAGCAGGAGTGGGCTTGAATGCCTGAGGGTTCAGAGACCTCAGTGCTGGATGGTCCTAGCAGCCACAATGTAACCTGGAGAGGTGTACCGGGCATCCCAGCCTGGGATGCATCCGACCATGCGGAGGAAGAAGTAACTGAAAAGAGGAAAACTGGGATTGACCCTCTGTGGAAATCATGGACTATCGATGGGAAAGGGAGTGCAACCCAGCAATGCTTATCCGTCAAGGACACTTTCCTGAACTGACGGCAGGAGGATTGCAGGAGTCAAGATAGGCAGGTAAGGCCTGTGGCTTCTAAAATCCACAAACCGCAATGTCTTTCAGAGGTGCATTGGTCAGTTCACTACAGGAAAGGACATGGGGACAGAAATAGGAACCAGAGTGTTAGAGGCAACTCATATTCTCTAACTACTATGTAACATCCTTCAAGCAAGTAATAAAAGTTTCTAAAGTTATCATGGACTGTCTGCTGTTTATGGAATTCATGCAGGGGTGGAACAGCGGAGCAAGTTAACAGAAAGGTATGAACACACCCAGCAGCTCCCAAGGGAGTAGTGCGCTACATATACCTTTTGTGTAGCCTGTTTATACATAGTTACATAGTAGGTGAGGTCGAAAAAAGACACAAGTCCATCAAGTCCAATCTATTTGTGTGATTATATGGTGATTTATGGTTGATTGTTTTTAATTTGATAGCTCACAGTGTCCCATTTTCACAAATCCTTTGTAGAGTTGACTCTATCATGACGATGGAGCACATCTTCCACACTCTGCATGATACAACTCAACATTTTAATGCTAAATGGGACAGTTGGACTACTATGCGTGACCAGTTTTCTTAATTTTATTAACGTATTCCTAGTTTTGAGAGTTGTATAGGGTACGGCTTGAATGAGGTATGTCCTGCTGACTTGTGCTTTATATATTATACCATCTTTGTTACTCAGGCATTTCAATATATGGCTCTAGTTTTCGTATTTTGGTTTTCTTGATCTTACATGTCCTTGTTGGCCATGTATACAATTCGTCTTATACAGTCATCTGGATTTAATTGTTTTAATGGCTATACCATTGCATATTTTTCTGTAAAGTAATATTATTCCTGCTCTGATGACAAACCTAAAATGTTGGCATGTGAAAGATGGGTTGCACAATGAGTATTTCAGTGATTAAGCCTGTTCTTGAGTGAAACATGTTAGAGAGAGTTATGCCCTGTACACACGGTCAGAAATTCAGATTATATTGTTGGAAAATCCGATCGTGTGTGGGCTCTATCTGACTTTTTCTGTCGGAAACTCAGACGGAAAAAATTTGAGAGCATGATCTCAAATTTTCCGACAAAAAAATCCGATCTGACTTTTTCCAATCGTTTGTAGAGAATTTCGATCGGACAAAGTGCCACGCGTGCTCAGATCAAATTACAAGACCAAAGCTATTGGCTACTAGCCTCAACGTAGTCCCATCGTAATGAACAAACATCATCATGTTCCGAACAATCGGATTTTCCGACAACTTTGTCCGACTATGTGTATGCAACACAAGTTTCAGACAAAATCCGAAAAAATCAGACAGATTTTGTGGTCGGAATGTCCGACCATTTGTACAAGGCATTAGAGTTAGAGAGTTGTGTTGTGTATTTCTCTCGAAGAATATCGTTATATAGAACACTGGAATACTGAGCGTGCAGCTGGTTGTTTTACTTCTGGATTTTTCTAACGGTAACATGGATGAACTCCCGCCCAGGGATAGCACCCGCTTGCTAGGAATCGGAGGTGCTGCAGAGGCTTGTGACCTGTTTGATACGGTTGAACTAAAAATTGTGGAATTTCTCACAACTTTCAATCCCATAAAAATGTTTTTTAGTACAGACAGAGAACCTCCTCATACCAGATGGAAATAAATACCTGGTAACCCTTTTACCACAATGTCCCAAAGAAAAAAACAACAAACAGCTTTGGGTTTAGATGCATTTTAAGATGACTAATTCTGAATAGATGGAATAATACTTTTTTTTTGTCTTACTACCTATCAGTGTAGATAAAATAGGTCTTCAGGTTTACCCTGTAATATGTATAATGATGAATGAGTTCTTTAACATTACCCTTGACTGACACACCACAACATGCAGGTGGCTAACATTTCAAGGCCTTAACGCTATCACCACTATAAAGCAGCTATTTAGCAGTCAGTGTAACTTTCTGCACAGCAGCAGTGAAGGATTAAACTGGCCTGGGAAAAACACAAGAGGCTTCTGGTAGCTGGCCGATGTATAAAAGAGTTTTATCCAATGCACATTCTAATATCAGGAAATTCCTTTCAGCTTTTCACAAGTTCTATACCACCACATCAGGTATCTTAAATACATCAAGTGCTGCTTCACATTTCTCATGGAGTATCACAATATGGCGATGATACCGCTGATTTGTGCTTGCAGAGATCCATATTTCTATCTTACAAAGTGCAGTGGAGTATACCGATGCTTCATTACACACCAAACCGCAGTCTTCGATCAGCCAACAAAAACCTCCTCCTCGTGCCCAAAGCCCGGTATAAATCCAAGGGTGATCGGAGATTCGCTGTCCAAGGGCCTCTGCTATGGAATGCTCTACCAATCAACATCCGCCTGGAAGAAAATCACCTGGCTTTTAGGAAAAAACTCAAGACCTTCCTCTTTTAGCAGCTGATCAAAGCTCGCCACAGCGCCTAGAGGCGATTCAGTTCGCATTGTGCGCTATATAAGTATTTCATTCATTCATTCATTCATAAATATACTAAATGTACTACCGCTATTTGTAATAATAAAAATTATAATAAAAGAGATTGAAAAAAAAATTGCTTTATGGTGTAGATCTAATAGATAAAGTATCTTGAATGATACTTATATGAAATAAAATATAGTTATCATGGAAATAATTTTTGATTGCAATTGCAAGAATATACTGCTTATGCCCAATCATCTTTTACCTCTTTCTCTCATGTTTTCCTACTTACCTCTTTCTCTCCTGTTAATGTCTATCTCTTATTATAAAATGCCCCCGCCCCCGCCACACACACACCTAAATTAAAACACCCCCCCCCCCTTTTTTTGTCCCCCTCACCCCCCTTTCCCCTACACTTTGCCTTCCATTACTCCTGCCTATTTCCTATTTCCCTCTCCTCATTCTCTGCCTTTTCCCTCCTCCCCTCCCTGCCGATTTCCCTCCCCTTTTCTAGTCCTTTCTCATTTTCCCACTTATAAACCCTCCCCTCTATACCCATTTTTAATATTTTTGCAAATATTTTTTTCTAGTTTCTATTCAGCATCAGTCTATCCACCCATCCTACGTCCCCCATGTCCACCATAGGGGAGTGTTGGCGGCACCACTGTCTTGGCCTCTTTTTGCGTGTTGGATAGCAACAGCATCACCCCATCCCCCACTTGCCGACCCACTCATACCATGTATTACTGTTTTGACTGTCTGATATTATGTGTACCTTGTTATCTTTATTTCAGACTGTATTTAGTCTTGTGGCTCCAGAAGAAGCAGTGGATTTCCATGAAACATGTAGAGGAATTCTGTTCATTGAGAACCCACTATATCTCCTTTATTCGACCTTGGAGTATACCAAGTATCAGTATAACATGTGTATAGACATATTTTATCACTTTGCTTCTATCTGAAACCAATGTTTCAACCTGTATCTGGATACCTTGTTTTTATATATATTGTTTGTATTAATAAAAAATATAATTTTATTCTATGTGTAATTCATTCAGGGTACCGAGATAATCCATCCTCCCTTTTTTCTTGAGAACCTATGGGGGAATTTTCTCCTTCTATACTGTTTATTGCTGTCACTAGGATGATGGCACCTCCACATTTTACACAACATTAGTCTGATTGGAGGCTTTCCCCCTAAGGCTCGGTTCACACAGGGGCGACACGACTTCAGTACGACTTTGTGAGGCAACTTGGAGACGACTTGAACACGACTTTTAGACACGACCTGGGGCGACTTAAAAGTCGCCCCAGGCCAGGCGACTTTTGCCGTGGCCAATCAGAGAATGAGCTCTGAAGGGGAAACTCCACGCCAAATTTCTGAAAAAAAATTTGCTGTGGGTTCCCCCTCTGAGAGCATACCAGGCCCTTAGGTCTGGTATGGATTCCAAGGGGAACCCCCTATGCCGAAAAAACGGCGTGGGGGTCACCCCAGATCCACACCAGACCCTTATCCGAGCACGCTACCCGGTCGGCCAGGAAAGGGGGTGGGGATGAGCGGGTGGCCCCCCCCTCCTGAGCCGTACCAGGCCGCTTGCCCTCAACATGGGGGGTGCCTTGGGGGAGGGGGGGCATGCGGCCCCCCCACCCCAAAGCACCTTGTCCCCATGTTGATGAGGACAAGGGCCTCTTCCCGACAACCCTGGCCGTTGGTTGTCGGGGTCTGCAGGCGGGGGCTTATAGGAATCCGGGAGCCCGGATACCGGCCCCCTACCCTATGTGAATGAGTATGGGGTACAATGTACCCCTACCCATTCACCTGTGAAAAAATGTACAAAAAAAACACAACACAGGGTTAAAATATTTTATTGCACAGCTCAGGGGGTCTTCCGTCTTCGGGGGTCTTCTCGCCGGACTCCTCCGCTATCTTCTTGTAGCTCTTTTGCTAGAGGAGGAGCCCGGCTTTCTTCCTCACCGCCGGCCTCTTCTTCCGACTTCGGGGTCTTGTCCCCCTCTTCGGTTCTTCTGCTGGGCCACCGCGCCTTCTTATAGCTCTTTTACAGGCGGCGGCGGCGACAGAAGACCGGGCCACCGCCTGTAAAAGAGCTATAAGAAGGCGCGGTGGCCCGGCAGAAGAACCGAAGAGGGGGACAAGACCCCCGAAGTCGGAAGAAGAGGCCGGCGGCGAGGAAGAAAGCCGGGCTCCTCCGCTAGCAAAAGAGCTACAAGAAGATAGCGGAGGAGTCCGGCGAGAAGACCCCCGAAGACGGAAGACCCCCGGAGCTGTGCAATAAAATATTTTAACCCTGTGTTGTGTTTTTTTTGTACTTTTTTTCACAGGTGAATGGGTAGGGGTACATTGTACCCCATACTCATTCACATAGGGTGGGGGGCCGGTATCCGGGGCCCCCTTATTAAAGGGGGCTCCCGGATTCCGATAAGCCCTCCGCCCGCAGACCCCGACAACCAACGCCCAGGGTTGTCGGGAAGAGGCCCTTGTCCTCATCAACATGGGGACAAGGTGCTTTGGGGTGGGGGGGGCCGCACGCCCCCCCTCCCCCAAGGCACCCCCCATGTTGAGGGCACGCGGCCTGGTATGGCTCAGGAGGGGGTCGGCTCCCGCTCGTCCCCACCCCCTTTCCTGGCCGGCCGGGTAGCGTGCTCGGATAAGGGTCTGGTGTGGATCTGGGGGGACCCCCACGCCGTTTTTTCGGCATAGGGGGTTCCCCTTGGAATCCATACCAGACCTAAGGGCCTGGTATGCTCTCGGAGGGGGAACCCACGCCAAATTTTTTTTCAGAAATTTGGCGTGGAGTTCCCCTTCAGAGCTAATAATTCTGTCAAAGTCTCCTCCGTATAGACAGAGTTCCGACTTGGAGGCGACCTCCATTGAAATCAATGGGTACAAGTCGCCTACAAGTCGGATTGAAGTAGTGCAGGAACTTCTTTTGAAGTCGGAGGCGACTTCAGTAGCGTGCATTAAGACGGCTCTCATTCACTTACATTGATTTTTAAATGTTGTCCGACCTGAGGCGACTAGGGGCGACCTGAAGTCGGATCGCAGTCGCCCCTGTGTGAACCGAGCCTAAATCAAATTGTTAATGTAATCGGGTACGTTTAGAAAATCAGCTTCTGAGTCTTTGATTGTGCAGACCACAAGTCCTTAACTCTAGCCATTATAAAGCTCCTTGTTGGCTCTCGGACACAGAACTGCATAGCACAGAAACTTGTGACAAGAGGCTGCAGTCCCACTTGAAGTGGTGGAATAGAGTAAAGGTAGATTGAGTTTAATTTCTGAAGATATGGTCTCTTAGCGCTCAATGTGAATGCAACCTTAGGTAAAAAGTGACAGGTTTGCTTTAGCTATTCACTATGTGATATTAAACCTTTTAATTGGCAGTTGTTGTCATCGTTAGTTAACTATAGTTTTGTCACCATTGTATAGCTTCTATCATGACTGACACCATTGTCTATCTCTGATTATTGCCATAAATATATTATGTTATTTCCTATGCAAATAATATTTTCTTTTTGTCTTTTTTTCCAATTATTTTAGCAGCAGAATGGCCAAGCTTGGGTATATCAGTAACAAGTTCTTTATAGGTTTTACACTCCAGTGAACTGAAAGACTAAAGCCTTATACACGCTGCTATTTTTTTTCATCCAACTCAGTGGGCTAAATGAAAAAAAACTGACAGCTCAGGTCAGAGCCGCTGTATAAGCTGATGTTAGTACAGCAATCTCCCCTGCTTTTCTATTGTGTTCTGCCCCTACCCCTGCCACAACACTCCAGTGAACGGTCTTATTGGCTGAGTGCGCTGATTAGGAACTGGTTGGCAAACCTTTTTCCTTCATGCCCCTCCTTCAGCCAGCTTCTGTCGGGAACCGACTGCAGTGCACACGGGCCGAATGTTAGCCGGTTCCTACTGAACCGGCCGATGCCACCTGACATTCGGCCCATGTGTACAGGGCTTACGACTCAGAGGAGGGTCTGGACTTTGCTATTTAAAAGGCCAGCATACTTAACAGCGAGTATAACAAGCAAGCTTTACTGCATATACAGACTGATTTTACTGTTGTTGGTTTAGTAACACTTTAACCCCTTGCCGACTGCTGCCTGTATATATACGTCGGCAGAATCGCACGGTTGGGCAAAGTAACATAGCCGTATGTTACTTTGAATTTCCCACCAGCAGCATGCGTGTGCCTGCCGCGAGCTCCATGACCGTGGATGAGGGGATACCCATGATCGTGTCACGGAGCTGAAGAACGGGGAGATGCCAATGTAAACACAGCATCTCCCCATTCTGCCTAGTGACAGGACACTGGTCGTCTGCTCCCTGTCATCGGGAGCAGCGATCAGTGTCACGTCACACACAGCCCATCCCCAGACAGTTAAAAACACTCCCCTAGGACACACTTAACCCCGCCCCACACCCTAGTGGTTAACTCCTTCACTGCTAGTGACATTTTTACACTAATCAATGCAATTTTATAGCATTGATCGCTGTATTAATGCCAATGGTCCCAAAAATGTGTCAAAATTGTCCGTTTTGTCCGCCATAATGTTGCAGTCACGATAAAAATCGCTGATTGCCACCATTACTAGTAAAAAAAAATATTAACAAAAATGCCATAAATCTATCCCCTATTTTGTAGACGCTATAACTTTTGCGCAAACCAATCAATAAATGCTTATTGCAATTTTTTTTACCAAAAAAATTTTGAGAATACGTATCGGCCTAAACTAAGAAAAAAAATGTTTTTTTCGATATTTTTTGTGGATATTTGTTATAGTAAAAAGTTAAAAATAATGTGTTTTTTTCAAAATTGTCGCTATTATTTTGTTTATAACGCAAAAAATAAAAACCGCAGAGGTGATCAAATACCACGAAAAGAAATCTCTATTTGTGGGAAAAAAGGATATCAATTTTGTTTGGGTACAACATTGCACGACCGCGCGATTATCAGTTAAAGCGACGCAGTGCCGAATTGCAAAAAGTGCTCTGGTCATCAAGGGGGTAAATCCTTTTGGGGCTGAAGTGGTTAAATGCCCAAAAAGAAATTCGAGATTTTTTTTTTCTAAAAGAATGTCTATGCACTGCATCATTGTACATTACCAAGTATTGCAGTTTTATGTATTTCCACACTGCACCGGTGTGAAAGAGTTCTCATTAAAGTGGTTGTAAACTCTCCCCTACAACTTTGTCCCATGTAAATCAGCATAAAAATCCCTAATGAACACTGCTTGTAGATATCTCCTTACTTGCTTAGTATTGCAATCCTTTTTGTTCTTTAGAATGATGTCACTGACCATCTCCCCTGATTTTTGGCACACTCTCTATGTACTTATCTGTTATCAGGACTTCCTACGGCACACCACTGATATCCCAGGAGGCTGCAGAATCATTCAGAGCTTCTGCCTACACGCCATGTGACCATGTGACAACACATGCAGTGTAAACCTGGCCATTACTGCAGTCTTATCGGCTGAAGCTGATAAGACTGGCAAAGGCAAACATTAGACAATCGGCACAAGTAAATACTTTGAAATAAAACAAGTCACTTATGAACAGGGAAGCAGGGTTGCCAATGAAACGTTGGATTGAGAAGGAGGCTTGGTTAACAGTACAGGAAGTGCTCAATGTAAGGGCGAAAATACACTCCACTGTGGACTCAGAAAACAATACTTAAGATGGCACTGCCTAACCCCTGGAAATAAGTTTTTTAACGTTTCTTTAAACAGTAAGTAATATGCGATTTGGGCTGGATTACAGTGGCTATAGTCTGATAATTACTTATTATAATGTACTAAATGAAAAGAAGCATCAGAGTGGAAGAGTTTACTTCCTCTTTAAATCAGCCATGAATGAATATACATATGGGCAGCAAACCATAAGGAATGGAGAAGGGTTAGCTGAAATCTCCCTTTTAACTTTTGCAAAATAAAATAAAACAAAATGAGGTCAATAGGGAGATCTGGACATGAAGCAACCCTGTAAGTAAATTTTAGGCTGTATATAAACATACTGGAGAATGCAGTTTCAAAGGAATTGCTGGAGACAAGCCTTTAGTGGAGCTAAGCAAGCAGCCTGACAAATCAGCTGGGCATGTGCTTCAAATCACTAGCTAGGCTGTCAGATTGCGCAGAATGTAAATCCTGAACCAAGCCAAAGGAAGCAGCAGGAAAAGAAATTGCTTTCATTTTCTGCTGGTGAAGGGATTAGATATAAAAGAAGAAAAAGAAGATGGAAGACGTGGCTCTCACAAGTGACTATTATATGTGTAATTTGAAATACAGCCAAGCTTTAGTTTACAAGAGAAATCAGGGCAAGTCTGTACTGATGGCAGCACAAATGTCACTTTTTCTATTTTTACTTCTTGTAGATTGTAATCTCTCTACCTTGCAGTCAGACTGGCCATGCGTCATTTTCTGGCACTGACATATACTGTACCGCTGATTTCTTCATTGTCGTATGTAATGTGTTCAAAAATAAAGCGTCAGTCCACCCTAGTCTTAGATTTTTCTTATTGGTTGATGTATACATCGCTTACTAATTATGGCGCCCTTGCTCATTACACCCAGCAGTAATGACCTGGTCTTCTGCATTCTGTACAATGTAAGATGAGTTTAGGGTCCAGGATGAGAGTTGGTCTCTATAGGTGACAACACAGGTATGTCATCACCTTCTATGCTTGATTGTTAAGTTGGCATTCTGACTGCTCTGGGAACTTGGTGGTTTGTTTCTCTCTTTTTGGTGGATCTACTGTATATGTATATATATATATTTTTTTTTTTTTTTTTTCTTTTCGTTCTCTTTGGATTGGATCCTGTGACATGGGTTTTCCTTTACTTTATGTACCTAGATACAGCTTTCAGCAGCATCATTTATAATCAGATTTTTTCTGCCCACCATTATATTGAAGCCATTGTCTCACTTTATTTTTGTTGATAGCTCTCTTGCCATGTTTATTTAAATTTAGCTGATTCATAAGTATTAGGTTCCTTTGGTGGCCCTTGGGGTTTGAATAAAATTACTCTTTCTCAATCATGCTTTATACTCTAAATTGATGTTCTACTGTACAGGTATCTATACGTGTATCTACCCCTGGGGCAGCAAACAGAGATTCACAAAACTCTTTCAGTTTTAGGTTGCACTTTCTAATTTAATTACCGCATTAATTACCGCATTTATTGGTGAACGCACCTTTTCCCCCTTAAAATAGGTGTTAAATCATATGTGCATGTTATACACCGATATATAGGCTGCCACTGAGGGGAAGGAGAGGACGAGCGCTGCCACAATAGAACCGGATCTCCTGCGTACCCGGCTCGGCTTGCATTCCCGCTCAGTCCCGCCACCTGTACGGGTCCTAGCATGGACGTCCCAGCATTGGACCGGCCTTATGTCCATCATAAGATGATCCAGTGTCCTGTTGAGAAATGTCCCCCATCAGATAGTTTTCGCCCTATACTGCGCTTTCGCAGTACGGAGGACAAAGGGCACGCCGAAAGTCTCCGAAGATGAATGGCGCTCGCACACTTAATAGTACATTCTGCCCTGAGTCCAGGTTCAAGCCCAACCATCCAACTGGACATAGAGTTAGAATAAAATATGCAGAGCGAAGCGAGGCAGAGCCCGAAGTGTGCTGAGCGAAGTGAGGCCGTGCCCGAAGCGTGGCGAGCGAAGCGAGGCTGTGCCCCGAATCGTGGCAAGTGAAGTGAGCCCGCGAGGGGCCCTGTTACAAAGTGCTGTTTTACAACATCGGCAGCGTGTCACAGAATGTACTATAAAGTGTGCAGGCGCCATTCATCTAGGGAGACTTTCAGAGTCTCCTATGTTCTCCATACTGCGCAAGTAATGTGTCTGCACAGTATAGGGTGGACACTATCCAATGGGGGGACACTTCTCATCAGAACACCGGCTCTATTTCGGCAGCGCTCGTCCCCACCTATCCCTTGATGGCAGCATCTACAATACTACAGGGACTAGTGATTCCCGTAGTGCACAATGGTAAGTTGTACCATAGTATATACTAGTAAGCAGACTCGGCACTGTGTACACCATCCATCCTCTGCTGCCACCAACTTCTGAGTCACAGAGAAACACACAGCTATAAGCCAAAGAGTTATAAAGCCCTGCTGGGGCGGCCAGTACTCACAGATCAGTCCCATTGGCCTTGATTACAGCTAATGTGCTGGCTCTACTTGCTGTTCATGCATCCACATACTGATAACAGTGCAATCTGTGGGCTGTGTCCTCTACTATGGCATGGAGATTCATCATGAGCACCTCAAGGCAGCCATGCAGGGCATGGGAAGAGGAGGGGGTGGAACCCCACATCAACATGTTTCATCCCACGGATGAACCGTTCATTCCTCAGGACATCCTCTCTCTTCCATTCACATCTTTTGCGCCATTTCACCTACTATATTTCTAGTATCACTGACACCTATGGAGACCTTGAGTGTAAGACGTATTATACAAACGTGTATGGTCTATTTGTAGAGCTACCCCTGCAGGAGCTGCTGGTTGTATCGGGCCCTCTGTTCTTACCTTGACCTTAGCACCACTGACACCTTGGGTATGCATGTCAATAGGTAAACTGAGTTTTTGGTTAATACCTTAGAGTCATTCTGAAATGAGACGTGAAACCTTGAGGAAGGATAACAAATTATATTGAGAAAAATAACGCTCAGCTCAACAGGATATCCCAGTGAGAAATACCTTGCAGCTGACAAAAATATACACTTCAAATAACAAGGTGAGAGTGCTACCTTAAGTTCAGATGAGATGGGCACTGATTAGACTGCATATGGGCACAGATCAGGCTGCAGATGGGCACAGATCAGGTTGCAGATGGGCACAGATCAGGCTGCACTGAATTGCAGGTGGGCACAGATCAGGCTACACTGAAGCTGCAGGTGGGCACAGATCAGGCTGCACTGAATTGCAGGTGGGCACAGATCAGGCTACACTGAAGCTGCAGGTGGGTACAGATCAGGCTGCACTGATGCTCACTGACCATTATTTTGCTTCAAAGTGGTTTATTTTAAAAAAAATGTTTTTTTCCCCTGAAAGTTCCCTCTTAAATTGGGGCACGCGTTATACGCCGGCGCGTGTTATACACCGATAAATACGGTATGTATTGATACTTGGAACGTATATGGCCAATAAAATTTTAATTATGTATGAACATCCCACAACTTTCAATATCATCTCTACCCTGATAACACTTAACTCTATCTCTATACTCCTCCGCTCACTCCTTCAGTCTCCTCTTACATTACTAACTTACTAACTGACCTATCAACATGGATGTCACACTACTTCAAATTAAATCTTTCTAAAACTGAGCTTATAATAGTCTCCTGCTCGTGCCCTCCTTCCTGACATTTTCATAAACATCAAAAAAACTATAAGTCCCTTCCCACACACCAGGGTACTAGGTATAGTCCTAGACTCTGACCTGTCCTTTTAACCCTTAAATCCAATAACTGTCAAAAACTTGTAGACTTCACCTCTGTAAATTTGCCCCTTTTCAACTAATGAAACCACTAAGCTACTCATTCACTCCTTTGTTATATCTTGCCCTGACTATTGCATGTTCCTTCTCTTAGGCCTACCTTTATGCAGGCTATTCTCTCTTCAGTCTATCATGAATGCTGCTGCCAGACTCCTCGTCCTTACCAGTTGTTCAATATCTGCCAAACCTCTCTGTCAATCCCTGCACTGGCTTCCGTTTGCCCAGAGAATTAAATTCTAATTAATACAAACATACAAAGCCTTTTACAGCTCAAAAGCATCCCTATATAAATTCATAATAATAATAATAGCATTTTTTCCAACTTTAATTTATTTTGGGTGTTGCTATAGAGACATTATTGGAGAGAATATATGAAGCTATATATATTCTGAGAAATTACACCCTAATTTTCTGTATGGGGGAGCACAAAGAATCACATGTAAACCTTAATCTGCACAAAAATGTAGGCTCTGTAAAGAAATGTAAAAAAAAAAATTTAGAAATCTGAAAACTACCACATCTGCCCACAATGACCTTAAAGAAGAACTTCACCCAACATTATGACATTTTAAAGTTTTTTTGTGTTTTAGTGTTTCCTATAAGATAGCAATACTTCACTTTTTGGCTTAGGTCCACTTTAATTACCAATAGACATGAAATGACAGATCCCCAAACCAACCATTTTTATCTAGACAAGGATACATTCTCAAATCTTTGGGAAGCAGAAGATGCTTCAGACACCTCTACATACAGACCTCAGAGGAAACAGAGGTTCATTTTGGATCTGTTATCATTGTTTCCCCTTTTATAGACAAGTGCCAAGCATGCATATTTATGTGATGACTAGTTGAACTAAGGTGTCTAAACTCAAACTATTGTGTTACTATGGAAATGGATGCACTAAAGAGAAAGACAGGAAGCATGAGTTCACTGTTACATAAATTTAAATATTACTTATTTTTATTAAAGTAAACAACTGTGCAGACTGTGTACAAACAGTAAAAGCACTTTTAAACAAGTCTACTTTCATCTCTGTAGATGCAGGCATTGTTGAGAAATTCATTTTCAAAATCTACAACAGAGGTACAGAAATGTCAGCAATTATTTTATGGAAAGCAAATCTGCCAGTTTTCCTATGTAAGCAAACCTGGTGCATGTCAGCTGATAGAAACCCCATTGAAACCTGACTTTGTTGTCATCTTTGGGGATCTTAAGGGTAAGACTGCTGGCCAAGTGGGAAGGGGGGGGGGGGCATTTTTTGTTTCCAATGCAAGGCATATTTTCCTTTTCCCCCAAATTTTATGGAATGTCACAAATTGACATTCCATTCATTTCTATGCATGGTCACTTGGTTGAGCATATAGCCCTGTGGAGTGGTGCAGAAAGCTGTGCTGCATTGTTCTGCATCACTCTTTTTTGCAATTGACAGCTGCAACAAGGGGCACACAGAAAACCAATTACAATTATGAACTTAGGGTTTGTTCACACCAGGTACTTTGAGCTTAATTGATCAACCAAGCTCAAAGTGTATCTAAAAGTTGTATTTTTTTTTTAAATAGCAAACATGTTATACTTACCTGCTCTGTGCAATGGTTTAGCACAGAGTAGCCCTGATTCTCTTCTTTTTGAGTCCCTTGCTGATGGTCCTGGCCCCTCCCCACTGCCAAGTGCCCCACTTGCAAGCCTTTTGCTATGGCTCACTCCCGAGCGACACTCCTGTGAATGGCAATATACATTTATGCACAGAGCAGGGTTCGGTCCCTCCGCCAGGGGGATAAGAGGTCACAGTAAGGGAGTTAGGAAGGTACAGTAAGGGAGTTAGGAGGACACAGTACAGGGGGTTAGGAGGGCACAGATGGACTGACTGTGATTGACTGTGTGAGCCATCCTCTAGCAGCATATAACCGACACTGTGGTTGAATAATTCTGGGGACTCCTCCGTGCATAATGGTAGGGCTACGGAAGGAGTGACTGTGGACAAGGACACGGTGGAATAGGCCGCTTGGGCAGCTGCATTGGAAGGCAAACTATTGTGAGCCTTGGTGACAGAGGATGAGGAGGATGAGGATGGTTTTGTTATTCACTTCAACTCTTCTGCATGTTGTGGCTCAATACCACGGCCAGCAGCAGTAAAAAAGGACAAGCGTGCCCCACGGCCACCTGCAGAGGATGCACTGGGTCCACGACCACCCTGCCTTTGGCCAATTATGGCTCTCTCAGCAGAGCGCACTGTGATTGACCAAAGCATACAGGTCAGGTACATGCTTTGGCCAATCAACATAGAGCAATGCACTGCAATCTCACAGTCCATTATGGGGCGTTCCTCGGTGTTCGAATTTTCCACAAACGCCCAATATGTTCGGTTTGTTTTAGAACAAATGAACACCCGATGTTTGAGTCGAACCGTGGGCTCATCCCTAATTGAGAGTATTATTTTCTGCTATCATCCTATCCATCATATTTTCAATATAATAAAGCATAATTTCTCTTTTCAATTCAACGCCTTCTATTCATTGTTCTGATAGTTCAGACTCTAAAGAGTATTTTAAAATACATAGACACCAACATGCACTTCCTAATGCCCCAGAACTTTGTTTAATGTAAATCTGGCAGCCATTTTGAAATTTGGCAGAAAGCACAAGTCTCGCCTAAGATCAGAAAATTATTTTGTGCGTTCCGCTTTAAAACTAATTTCACTATTTATGACTTGGGCTTGGTTTCCCTAATTTAGAACCAAATCTGTAATTTCCCTGTCCAATGAAAGCTTCCTTACTGGTTTCAGATGCACTCACTGGATAGGGAAATAGCAGTTGGCACAATTAGTCCTCAACACTACCTGCCTGGAGTTTGCATGTTCTCCCTGTGCCTGCGTGGGTTTCCTCCGGGTACTCCGGTTTCCTCCCACACTCCAAAGACATGCAGGTAGGTTAATTGGCTTCTGTCCAAAATTGGCCCTAGTATATGAGTGGGGACCTTGGATTGTGGGCTCCTTGAGGGTAGGGACTGATGTGAGTGTGCAATGTACAGGGATAGGGACAATTGTAGACACTCACTCAGGTTGAACTGGATGGACTGGTGTCTTTATTCAACCTTACTAACTATGTAACTATGTAACTAAGTCAGGCCCTAGTAACTTTATATATTAAAAATAAAAAACACCCGCTCCTAGGTGAGCAAATGCTAGAAAAGGGATGATACTATCTGCAGCAGCTATCTGTTTTGTCCAAAAGAGTTAAAAAATAATACATTTATTTCAGGCAGTACTTTCTATAACATAAACTAACACTATCCATATGCTTTAGATAACGTTGCCCATTGATGAAGAAAAGTGTCAAGCTAATGTTCCCATGTGTCACTTCTGATCCAGCGAGTGGAACGCGTTCCGGCCCATAGGCAGCGTCCATCTACCTGTGTATCCAGAGGTCGGTTTTGTTGTACTTACATAGTGGCATTTTTTTACTATGTTTTTTTTAAATGAACAAACGTCAAAAGAATTTCATACTATGTCTCTATATTTATCCCTTTCATGACTAAGCCTATTTTTGGCATTTGGTGTTTACAAGTTAAAATCCATATTTTTTGCTAGAAAATTACTTGGAACCCCCAAACATTATATATATTTTTTTAGCAGAGACTCTAGAGAATAAAACGGCGATTGTTGCAATATTTTATGTCACACGTTATTTGCGCAGTGGTGTTTTAAACGCAACTTTTTGGGAAAAGGGACATTTTCATGAATTAAAAAAAAATGACACAGTAAAATTAGCCCAATTGTTTTGCATAATGTGAAAGATAATATTACACCAAGTAAATCCATACCAAACATGTCACACTTTATAATTGCACGCACTTGTGGAATGATGACAAAGTACGATACCTAAAAATCTCAATAGGCGACGCTTTAAAAAATGTTTACGGTTACCAGGTTAGCGTTACAGAGGAGG
Organism: Lithobates pipiens; assembly: GCF_037356315.1. Taxonomy (NCBI): domain Eukaryota; kingdom Metazoa; phylum Chordata; class Amphibia; order Anura; family Ranidae; genus Lithobates; species Lithobates pipiens. Next base: position 458,561,722 of record NW_027507718.1, on the reverse strand, counting down.
TCTAGTGCTAGAATTATTGCTCTCGCTCTGACGATCGTGGCAATACCTCACATGTGTGATTTGAACACCGTTTACATATGCGGACGCGACTTCCGTATGCGTTTCCTTTGCTTTGCGAGCTCGCGGGGACGGCGGGCGCTTTAAAAAATTTTATTTATTTTTTTATTTATTTTAAAATGAATAAATTGTTTTTTTTTTAAAAATAAAAAATGTGATCACTTTTATTGCTGTCACAAGGAATGTAAACATCACTTGTGACAGTAATAGGTGGTGACAGGTACTCTTTATGGAGGGATCGGGGGTCTAAAAGACCCCCGATCCCTCCTTTACACTTCAAAGTATTCAGATCGCCGAAAACGGCGATTCTGAATACTGTATATTTTTATAAAACCTTCGCCATTGGCAGCCGAGTAAACGGGAAGTGACGTCATGACGTCGCTTCCGTGTTTACTATTAGGAGGCTGTAACGAAGCCAATTACGGCTTCGTTCCAGTTCCTCCCCAGCACCCGGAGGCATCAGACAGTGCATCGGTGCTCCCGATTGAATGGGAGCACCGGTAACAGCGGCGGGAGGCGGCGGGAGGGGGCCGTCCCCTCCCGCTCCTCTGGCATAACAGCCGAGCGGTTTTTAGCAGCTTCGGTTGTTATGGCTGGATAGCCAATCGCCCGGAAGCCGAGTACGCACATCTGCGTACGCTCGGCGGGAAGGGGTTATTTTTCACCTGCACAATAATCGTGTGGGAGAACTCTTTGGATTGCAACAGGGAGGAGTCTTGAATTTGTGACAGCAAGACACCAGGGATTGTGGGGCAGGTCCCCCAAAAGACCTACAAGCTTTGCCGACTTTCCTTGCTATAAGACCCCTTTCACACTGAGGGCGTTTTGCAGGTGCTATAGCGTTAGAAATAGCACCTGCAATCCGCCCTAAGACCCCTTTCACACCACGCCACCCATAGCGTCGACAAAACAGCATTTTACCGTCGGATTTGCGGCGTATTTCAGCCGCTAGTGGGGGAGATTTTACGCCCCGCTAGCGGCCGAGAAAGGGTTTTGCTGGCGGTAATACAGCGCTGCCCCATTGGTAAACACACCGCTCCTTCACCGCTCCAAAGAAGCTGCTGGCAGGACTTTTCCTGATGTCCTGCCAGCGCAACGCTGCAGTGTGAAAGCCCTCGGGCTTTCACACCATAGACAATGGTGCAGCTGTTTTAGGGAAGATTGCAGGCGCTATTTCTAAGGCTATAGCGCCTGCAAAATGCTCTTGGTGTGAAAGAGGTCTAAAACAGCTGCACCATTGTCTGTCGTGTGAAAGCCTGAGGAAAAGTCCTGCCAGCAGCTTCTTTGGAGCGGTGAAGGAGCGGTGTGTTTACCGCTCCTCCACCGCTGCTCCCCATTGAAATGAATGGGGCAGCGCTGTAATACCACCGGAAAAACGCAGCTATTGTGGCGTATTGCCGGCGCTTTTAACCCTTTCTCGGCCGCTAGCGGGGGTAAAAGCGCCCCGCTAGTGGCTGAAATGCGCCGCAAATCTGACGGTTTTACCTCCGATGCTATGGGCGGCGTGGTGTGAAAGGGGTCTAAGGCTAGGAAAGTCACCAACATCTTTTTTTTTCCTGGCTGGAATTCTTCCTTAAGCATGTAGACTGAAGCCTACCTAGATAAGTAGCATTTACTAAACAAGACAAGCCAGTGGCATTCACTGTGGAATTTGGCTTTGGAACCAAGACCCTCTAAGCACTTAAAGAAAATGTAAAAGTCATTAATTTTACACTATCCGCTTTGTGTAGTTCTAATGGAAAATATGTGTTTTCTTGTCCTCCGTGCTGATAATAATGGCACAAAATGCTTGCCTTATACAGCGACTACCCAATGTATCCAATTATGTCTATGCAATGATTCCTTACAACATAGATAACATATTCTACATTGTTTCTGTGTGGTTTCCCATTAAGTTCTCATTCACATAAAGCACAATTTGCCTGCCTGAATAGCTACAAAATCAAAACCAAGGTAATGATGGCCTGGAATTAGATTTACATCTGCTCACATTTACTTCAATAAAGCTCATAGCTGCAGCTATAGAGCCACTTCTATGAATGACTGGGTGTTGCCACTCAAAAAGTGATTGTGCGTGCAGGATGGAATTCTTAATGAATAAATCTCTGTTTTGTTCCATAACATGAAAAGAGCTGACACGTGACGTATTGCTTCGTTCAGCCCGGTGAGAATAAAGCAAATATTAGAGTTGGGGGTTGCATTTATTTTTTTAATATTTAATGAACATTTGAATTGACTGTAATTGGAATAGTTAATGCATACTGTAGATACTTCAAGGTTCCATACAAGAATAATAAAACAAAATCAATTATAATTTGGAATACTGTTTATAAATGGAATTAGATCATTATTTTGGCTGACAATATAACATTTCTGAAAAATTAGATCAGCAGCAACTGTTATGGTACTTAGTTACATAGGTATTCATGTTGAAAAAAGACACAAGTCCATTTAGTTTAACCAACTGTGTTGTGAGAGCTTTTATTATAGCTCCCCGCTGTCCTTCATTGTGGAGGGACTGTCCATGTTTTGGGCATCCTGCATTGGCCCTATTTCTGGTCTGATGTATAGAGAATGCACAGTACATTAATTAAAAAAAAAAGTCCTAAAATAAATAAAAAAATATTATACTACACTAACAATGTTTTATTCAACCTTTAAATGATTGTGTTTGTCATGTTAACCCTTCTACTTCTAGGCCCTGCTAGACCATTTTATTTATTTTAAATTATTTTTATTGATTTTACTTACAAGACATACTTAAAAAAACAATACAATACATCCTATCAAATTCAGCATGCTAGACCATTTTTGCAATCTTTCGCTTTTTTTTCATTTTTCACTTAGGGCTCATTTACACCTCTAATATATAACTTGCAACGCTAAATGTTTGTGATACTGTGCAAGAAAAAATAGTTAACAAATTTTATGAAGTCCAAAATCAAATCACGAGGTCCACTTAGTGTGTATAATAAAAAATGTGATAATAGACGCAACTGATTGGAAAAATACCACTGTGTCTATTACAAAAATTGGTATCAATCAAATCTTGAAAACACCACGTAGACCATCACCAACCATGAGAAGTGGACTTACCGGAACAGATAGACCCCATTACAGAGTCAAATCAGCTGGTAAATGGCCGTCTCATCAAAAAGAGGTCTGACCCACGCTGCTCAGCTCAAGTTCTGCAATGTCTCCCACTCTCCAATATATGTTAACACCAATGGCAGCAATATATTTCACAAGTTCACCATAAAACCAAAATGGGAAAATCCAAACAGTGTAAATCCATATAAAACATTTTTGCACTTGTGTGCAAAAGTGTATGAAACTACTTACATTTGTACAATGAATAAGCACTTAAGTGTACAAAACATTTCCAGGCAGTGCAGCAAATGCTCCAAACAATACTCCAAACAATTACCAGTCCAGAGAGTCGTGGCGGCATCATGTTAGTTAGCTCCACCCAGCATGTTTCGTCATAACTAATGTCATCAGGGGCATGGCGCCGCAACCATTGGTCTGGCATTTGGCTCACAGTTGCAGCCAGGCCTATTTAATTGAATGGGTCACATTCGGCAGTAGTACTGTGTGCCAAATTAAATGGGGGGATCATTTTTGCAACACCGGAAAGCATCGTGGCTGTAGCATGTGTACAACCTGTCTGGCTCCCTTAGCAGATTAAGCTGGGGTGGTCAGGGGGTGGTAAACCAACAGCTCAATTACCTATTTTTGCCACTCACCTTTCCGCCAACTGCAATTGTAAACAAAGCTTTAGAACTTTCAGATTTTGTAAAGGACTTCCCAAACCATATATTTCCTGAAAGCACATGACCCACAGAACAGAAAACGTGGTTCTATAGATTTTATAGGTCTAGGGATAGTTGCGGGCTGGATTGGTGGCTAAGTGGTTAGCACTTCTGCCTAGCAGCACTAGCGTTGTCTGTTCCAATCTCAACCACAAGGCTACCTGCACTTTTATTTGTTTATAATAAAACTGTTTTTAAACTGCTTCAGCCCCAGAAGATTTTACCCCCTTCCTGACCAGAGCACTTTTTGCTATTCAGCACTGTGTCGCTTTAACTGACAATTGCGTGGTCGTGCAACATGGCTCCCAAACAAAATCGACGTCCTTTTTTTCCCCACAAATAGATCTTTCTTTTGGTGGTATTTGATCACCCCTGCAGTTTTTGCGCTATAAACAAAAAAAAGCGTCAATTTTGGAAAAAAAAACGCATTATTTTTTGCTATAATAAATATCATCCAAAAATATATAAATAAAACATTTATTTTCCTGAGTTTAGGCCAATACGTATTCTTCTACATATTTTTGGTATAAAAAAAAATCGCAATAAGCTTTTATTGATTGGTATGCGCAAAAGTTATAGCGTTTACAAAATAGGGGATAGTTTTATGGCATTTTTATTCATTTTTTTTTTTACTAGTAATGGTGGCAATCAACGATTTTTATCATGACTGCTACATTATGGTGGACACATCGGACATTTTCGACACATTTTTGGGACCACTGTCATTTATACGGCAATCAGTGCTATACAAATGCACTGATTCCTGTGTAAATGACACTGGCAGTGAAGGGGTTAACCTCTAGGGGGCAGGGTAAGGGTTAAGTACGTCCCGGGGAGTGTTTCTAACTGTGGGGGTGTGGCTATGTGTGACACATCACTGATCTCTGCTCCCGATCACAGGGAGCAGAGATCAGTGACACTGTCACTAGGCATAATAGGGAGATGCTTGTTTGCATTAGCATCTCACCGTTCTTCCTCCCAGTGAGATGATCGCGGGTATCTCCACAGCGATCGAGTCCGCGGGACCTGCGACCTGATTCACGCAGGTCCCAGCCAGCGTGCGCACAGTGACACGCATGTGATGGCATGGCGGCAAATTTATCGAGACGTACAGATACGCCCATTTTCCCAGCCGTGCCATTCTGCCGACGTACATCGGCGTGCGCCGGTCGGGAATGGATATGTGTTTTAATTACCTGAATTTGATTTGTAATGTTGTTTTTTATAATCCCTTATACAAAAGCACTCAGACTGAGAGATGATGAAGCAGCACTAGGGGTCAATCAGGTGTCCTTCTTTTACTTGTCATGACGAGGGTCATGCTGTCAGGAGGAGGGAAGAAAGTGATGACATTTTCATTCTGTAGCTGTTTCCTTATTGTCCACTTACAGGCTGGAGGCAGGGAGGAGACCCAGATGTATTGCTTAACTACAGTAGTCAGGTCACCATGGTGGCTGCGCTATCTGACAGGTGTGCCTAACTTAGGACTGCATACATATATATTTCAACTGCGGATTTAGCTGTTTGCCTGGAGTTTTAAAGCATCTTTTTAGCTTGCCAATGTTTATAGAAACTTCAGCCAAATTTACAAGTCAGCTTATACACAACTCACTGATGCATAATTAGTGAACAAAACTATGTTCCAGTCTGTCTCTTAGGAGCAAATTAATTTCCACAAAGAGCACATCAATCCTACTGCTTGAACACCATACAGAATGTGCAGTAAGTTCAGGTTGTCAATAACAGTCGGTACATATGAGGTGCCTTCTGCCTTTCCCATGACAGTCACATGTCTCTGTTCTCTAGACATGTGCAATTTGGTTTGGTCCAAATACAAATTCTGACAAATTCTGTATTTTTTTTTTTATCCGAATCTCAAATGAAATAGTAATGAATAGTATTGAAGTTCGTTAAAATGTGTTTTGCTTATTTGTTTTATAACAAATTCTAACTTTTCAGAGGGATTAGATTTCGGATTGGTCAAATATGATCAATGCATTTGAATTCTATGTGAAGAAAAAGCTAGTTGTTAAGCAGCGGGCCGGGAACCCGCGTCCTTATCAACCATGAGTCATCATCTATTAGCGAAAAATAGGTATAGATCGGCATTACTGTGCAAATTTGTTGTGCCACATCATATAGAGAATCTAAAAAAAGAAGAAAACACCCTGGTAGTGGACTTTGGAGGCACGTACAACAATGGAATCAGTAAAAACGATTTTATTCAATGAATTGGTATAAAAACGTATCATAAAGCGTAAATTATGAACATCATAACAGTATACATGATACAATTCAGTTGATAAACGTATCACCTATCTGAGATATAATTAACTGCAGAGCCTGTTACCCTACGCGTTTTGCCGTAAACCTATCCCCTATTTATAGACGCTATAGCTTTTGCGCAAACAAATTAATGTACGCATATTGCGTTTTTTTTACCAAAAATATGTAGAAGAATATACATCAGCCTAAACTGATGATAACATTTTTTAAAAACATTTTTTTTTGGATATGTATTATAGCAAAAAAAAAAAATTCAAATTTTTTCGCTCTTTGTTTATAGCGCAAAAAATAAAAACCAAAGAGGTGATCAAATACCACCAAAAGAAAGGTCTATTTGTGGGAAAAAAAAGGACATTAATTTTTTTGGGTACAATGTCACACGACTGCACAATTGTCAGTTAAAGCGACACAGTGCCATATCGCAAAAAATTGCCAAAAAAATGGCCTGGTCATTAAGGGGGCAAATCCTTCCGGGGCTGAGTAGTTAAAGTGGTTGTAAACATCAGACATGAAATATGAACAAAGCAAGTCCCTCTATAGTGTGTACTTGTCTCAATTAAGAGCACTAAGTAACACTTTTGTCTTCTGCCTCATTGCCCTGCTATCAGCATGAATAACTTCTGCAAGTTTTCCTGACACCAAGAGGAAAATGGTGACGGGGGACCTCCAGCTGATTGACAGCCTTAGCTCTGTTCCTGTGTGCTGTGTGAAAGGTAGTGTGTCTCCTCCCTCCAATCAGCTCTCAGAGATCTCCTCACTGAGCTCTGCAGAGAGGCCCCTTTTTCCTGAACTCTCAGGCAAGCTTTAAAATTCAGTGCTTTGAATGGACATAGAGAAGGGAAGATGGCAGATAAACAGGTACAACTTATGTAGTAGGATTTGTTTAATCTCTGCGTATAACCTGACCTGAGAATAGTCACTTCACTGGGTATATGTAAGGGTTTACAACCACTTTAATGTAGAAGTCCAGTCAAAAACTAAGTTAAAACCTGCTCCCAACCCCATTCTGAACCCTATGCTAACTAGCCTGTAAAGGAAATTGTTGATACTTACCTAATCTAAGGGTGCTTCAGTCCAGTCACATGATTGGCTCCCAGAGCTGATTTCAGAGGAGAGAATGGACCTTATACAATAGATGCCTCATAGTAAGCTTATGGGTGATATCGCTGCCTAGCCTCTGCAGCCATTGTCATTGCTCTCTTCTCTTTCCTGAAGCAGGTCACTGGGGAGATCATGTGACTGGACTGGAGAGCCCTGTTAACACCCAAATCCTGTGCACATAGCACTTGTCCTCATGAAATCCATGCAGGGGTTGCTGCTGGGCTGTATTGTCTGTCCACACTGTTCAACATATTCTGAGCAACAGCTCAGGAGGAGAGGGGGCATAAGGGACAGTGCTCATAGGGCCTGCAAAGCCCCCAACCCTCATTCTAAACTGCCAGACAGAGCATGGTTTGGCTGTGCTGTTTCCATGTCTAACCTGTTTGGTTTTGTCAGGACCTTCCTTCTCTGAGCTGGTCACTCAGCTGTTGGCTAATTGCCAGCTCCTATCTCTCCACAGTTACTCAGCTGTTGATGATATCCTGCTCGTCCGTCCTGACTACATAAGCTGTCCAGTCCAGAGGAGCTCTGCCTTCGCCTTGGTCAACATCACAGAAATGATCTCCTACGATCCTGTTCAAGACTTGCTTTGCTGACATCCCTTCTGTCTTCAGATCTTGCTTGCTGTTCCACTACATTGATCCCTGACTTCTGGCTTGACTGAATATCCATTCCAGTTATTGAAATTTGGCTATGTTTTGACTACATTTGTTCTTTTTACTTTTATTATTAAAAACTGTGATTTAACTGTACTTCAGTCTCATCCTGATTTCATGGTTTCTGACAGTTTTACACAGAGTCTGGACCTGTAGCCTGCTATTCAGGGGAATTAAGAGATTGGAAACTGTTAGCTTGTGTTGTGTACAATTGCAGCTGGGGAAAGGGCTTTTGTTCAGAAAGACACAAGCTGACAACAGCACAAGCCAGGTACTACACTAGGCTGTGTCCGACTAATGTAGTAGCCAGTGTGTGCTGTTGTCAGCTTGTGTTTTTCTGAATGAAAGTGTTCTTCTTGAGCTGTAATAATTCACAACACAAGCTGGCAGAACAGCCCTAAATAGCAGGCTGCAGGTTCCACCACTGTGCGTTCTAAAGAAGAGAGATGAGAAGATAAGACGCAGAATGGAGAGGGAGTAGGGCTCAGTGTTCACTGTAACTCCTGCCCATAGGAACGCCCATACTTTTAGGCTGCAGGATGAGTGGAGCTACAGTCATTATTAGCTTTGACTGCTCTTGTGCTGCTCTTATTTAACCTCTTCTTTTTATAGGGGCAGCTGCTGTGTGCACAGAGACTTCTGGGGAACGTAGCTTTTTTTTAAGTATTCTTTATTATTGCTTTAAATTTAAAGCAGACATTTAGTCAGAAAACAAAGTCCTGCTAGATGACTTCAGTATGGGGTCCTTTTCATGTATAACTATGTCAAACATTAAAAATAAGAGCCTATATTGCTCTGCACATGCTCAGTTGCTCTTCATTTTTAGGCACTGTTGAGTTTGTAGAGGCCGATCTGCTGACAGCCTTAAAGTATAAATAAAACAATCCTATCCTTTACAGCCCAAGAAGCTGCTTCTGTTTGATCTGCAACTGCCATTGTGCAGTACATGTGATCAGTTATGATATCAGCCATTCTATGGCTTGATAGTTTAGTAGAGGACACAAGCAAATGTGACAGTTAGCAATACCAGCATTAAAGGACTGAAACTGGTTTCACTTTATGATTTACTGCTGTTCAGGGGCTCTGGGCTTCAGCAAAATGGCAGCTTCAAGGAAGAAGAAACAGGAGCAATGCTGTAGGCAATTTATAGTGCACGCTAATTTTGGAAGCTTAATTATTCATGTGGAATGTATGTTACTTGCTAAAGAACATTATATTTTAATCATGTTGTTATGGGTAAATTTCTGCTTTAAGATCCTTATTCTTTAACTCCTCTACTTCCTCTACTCCACCTGTTCCATGGTCACTAAGAAAGAATTACTCAGTGTGTATAGCAGCATATTGTGGGGCAATTGTGTGGACAATGATACACAGTTTGTTTTGTTCCAAGAACAATGGGAATGGGTCCCTAAAGCCACGTACACACGATCAAACAATCCGGTGGAAAAGTCTGGCGGACTTTTACCCAAAAGTCCGGCGGACTAAGATAGTAGTTTTGCACATAAATATGTTGCATTTCGCATTTCGGCGGACAATACGGCCGTGTGTGTGCTAGTCCGGCAGACAATACGGCCGTGTATGTGCTAGTCCGCCGTACTTTTGAAATGAACAGACTTTTCTGCCAGGCTCCTCCGCTAGTAAAAGAGCTAGCAGAAGATAGCGGAGGAGTCAGGTGAGAAGACCCCCAAGACGGAAGACTCCCGGAGCAGTGCAATAAATTATTTTTAAACCTTGTGTGTTGTGTTTTTTTTACGTTTTCTTCACAGGTGAATGGGTAGGGGAACATTGTACCCCATACTCATTCACATAGGGTGGGGGGCCAGTATCTGGGGCCCCCTTATTAAAGGGGGCTCCCGGATTCCGATAAGCCCCCCGCCCGCAGACCCTGACAACCAACGGCCAGGGTTGTCGGGAAGAGGCCCTTGTCCTCATCAACATGAGGACAAGGTGCTTTGGGGTGGGGGGCCCCCCTTCCCCCAAAGCACAGCCCATGTTGAGGGCATGCGGCCTGGTACGGCTCAGGAGGGGGGGGCGGTCACTTGTCCCCACCCCCTTTTCTGACCGGCCGGGTAGCGTGCTCGGATAAGGGTCTGATATGGACCCAGAGGGGGACACCCACGCCGTTTTTTGGGCGTAGGGATTCCCCTTTCAGTCCATACCAGGTGACAGGGCTAGCGACGCCTCCTTCGCTGGTCCTGGCTACCTGGAGCCGTGCTCAAAATGAACGGTCTTTCCTCCGTGTGTGGGCGAGTCCGTTCATTTCAAAAGTGCGGCGGATAGTCCAGCGGACTAAGTCTGCCGGACCTAGTCCGCCGCCAAAGTACCGTGTGTGTTCAGAAAGTCCGGTGGACAGCCCGGCAGTTTGTCCGCCAGACTAAGTCCGCCGGATAGTCTGATTTGTGTGTATGCGGCATTAGTAATCAGAAGAAAGGATAAAAGCAGCGCTAAACTGGCAAATGTCGAGAATAAAGCTGGCCATGGATGAAACTAAATTCAGCCACTTCTGCAGAGACTGGTCAAATTTCGAACTATCTATGGCCATTCCTGCTCAACAGAGGTCAATCTGACAATTTTTTTCATTCAATCAGCGGCTGCTGTCAGAGTACAATAGCCCAGAGGGGAGGTGGGGTGGGAAGAATTTGATCATGGGCTTATTAACCACTTCCCGCCCACGGCCGTCATATGACGTCCTGGACTTTCAGTGGGAATATCTGAATGATGCTAGCAGCCACAGGCATCATTCAGATATCCCTTTTTTCAGCCGGCGATTCTGTGCACCATAAGAATGATCATAGCGGCAGTTCCGCTGCTTGATCGTTCTTATAGGCGACGGGAGGGGACATCCCCCCTCCTGCCACCATCCGGTGCTTCTCCGGGCTCTCCCGTGCCATCGGACACCCGGAGAAAGAATCATCCAGCGCCGGATGATGATGATAGAGATTTCCGGTGACCAGATGGTCACCAGTCATCTCTATGACCGTCGGAGGCCCAGCGCGATGTTATGACGTCACGCCCGGGTTCCCGGAAGTAAACAAAGCCGCGATCGCAGCTGTCAGCATGGGATCTGTCAAATTCTTTTCACGATCCCATGCTTTCCAGCCTGGAGGAGAGATGTGGGGTCTTACTGACCCCATATCTCTCCATAAAGAGGACCTGTCACACAGATTCCTATTACAAGGGATGTTTACATTCCTTGTAATAGGAATAAAAGTGCTAAAAAAAAGTTGTAAAAATAAAGTAAAAAAAAAAAAACTAAAATAAAAACTAAAATAAAAAAATTAGTTTTTTAAAATGCCCCTGTCCCCAGTAGCTCGCCCTCAGAAGCAAACGCACATGTTAGTCCCGCCCACATATGTAAACGCCATTCAAATTACACATGTGAGGTATCGCCACGAGCGCAAGCAACAATTCTAGCTCTAGACCTCCTCTGTAACTCTCAATATGTAACCTGTAAAAAGATTTAAAGCGTCGCCTATGGAGATTTTTAAGTACTGAAGTTTGCCGTCATTCCATGAGTGTGCGCAATTTTAAAGCGTGACATGTTAGGTATCTATTTACTCGGCGTAACATCATCTTTCACATTATACAAAAAAAATTGGGCTAAGTTTAATGTTTTGTTATTTTTTAAATCTTAAAACCTTTTTTTTTTCCCAAAAAAATGAGTTTGAAAAATTGTTGCGCAAATACTGTGTGAGATAAAAAGTTGCAATGACCGCAATTTTATTCCCTAGGGTGTCTGCTAAAAAAATATATAATGTTTGGGGATTCTGAGTAATTTTCTAGCAAACAAATTATGATTTTTACGTGTAGGAGAGGAGTGCCAGAATAGGCCCGTATTGATGTGGATAAAAAAAAAAAAACTACTCATCTATACCAAGTTCGAAATGGAATATGATATGAGATATGAGTGTGCTCTGTGCTTTCTGTTTGTTTTGTTTGCACCACCCTGTCTGCAATAGGATCTGCTGGCCATTAAGAAGCATGAGATTGGTAGCTTATAGACTTTGTATCGCATGATTGAAATGTACTTTTGGGTATTCTGATTTTGTCTAAAGCACTGAAGGAATTGTGTGGCTTTTATTCTCTACTTTATCCAAAAGTAATAAAAGTTTAGGCTTTAGGCTTTGTGTATACTACACCTCCTAAACTTGAGTCTAGAAACGTTTGGCGTTTTTTTTTTCCAAAGCTCCTAAACTCAGCTCCATAAAAGCCTATGTGTCCATGTACATATAGGCTTTAAAGATCGATTGGGAATTGCTGCGGTTAGGGGAGATTCAACTTCCCTGAACCTCTTCTCCTGAACACGAAAGAATCGCATTCAGGATAGAAACGTCTTCACAGCCGGGTGCAAAATCGCTGTTAAATCACGGTTTTGCCGCATTTTGCGTTTTCCTGCAGCCAGCAGTCATATTAGTTTGTGTGTACATCAAGCCTTAGGCATAATTTTACTGCATAAATTACATATCTATCCACACATCAATTGTTTTAAGTTAACATGGTATAAACTGGAATATTCCTTTTATTCGTCTATTAGACATGTTTTTTGGAACACAACTGGGAGTTGAGTTATGAGATTTTTCACATTTCAAACAGAGAGATAATCTTTGTATGGACTTTCTTCTTAACCGACACAATGAACTATAATCTCAGAATCAAAAGTGCTAAATTCAGGGCATACTGTATCTCCTCTCAGTATTTGCAGTGCTTGCGGGGCTTGCTGTGCCAATAAGCTGCTGTGACTGATTCCCAGGTCTTTTTCTCATATATTGTACTCCCCCTGAGATTTGTAGATGTCTTCAACCACTGTTATTAAATACCTTTTCCAAACGACTTTTCCGCAGCCTGCTCCTGTAATAGCGGTGTCTGCAGCTAAGACTCACAGAAAGCAGGAAGCCTAAACCTGATATAACTTGTTTAATGCTTCTTGCTTTATTTATCAAAAACTGAAGTAAGAAATGTTTGTGATGCTCCACTGCAATTCAGATGCAGAGCAAAGAAGAGCAACCAAACTGATAAGAGGCATGGAGGAGCTCAGCTATGAGGAAAGATTAGAGGAATGTATCCTCTCTAGGGAAAAGACGATAAAGAGGGGATATGATCAACATGGATAAATAAATACATAAGGGGTCCATATAGTGAGCTTAGTGTAGCATTAATCACATTCAGGTCATTACAGAGGACAAGGGGACATTCTTTTCATCTGGAGGAAAAGAGATTTGTTTCCACATATGGAAAGTCTTCTTCACAGTAAGAGCTGCGAAATGTGGAATAGACTTCCCCAAGAACTAGCTTTGGCCAGCTCTGTTTATAAAACAAAAAAATATATTTTTATGTCCAAGCATTCTAGGGGCCCCAAAAACCTAGGATGCTCTTTATTGCTGAAGAGACAGGCCTGCCTACTCACAGTCCTCCTTAGAATGTAAGAGAAGGGTAGAAGAAGGAAGCGCCACCTGAGTGCAGTATTAGAGGGTACTTTTAATGACACAACGTATGATTAAACTTACAGGAAAAAATAGATAAACATGTGTAGTTTGAACACTGTTTTCATATGCAGGTGCTACTCACATATGCGTTCGCTTCTGCATGCGAGCTTGACGGGATGGGGCGCGTTTAAAAGTTAAAAAGATAGCTGCTGCCATAACAACGATATTCCTCTTCAAAGTACCAACATATAATGACGGCAGGCGATCCGTAAGTGGTTTAGCATAAGTCACAAGGTGAAGTGGGGCTTCCAGACATTAAATTATACAATAACCCGGTACTATTGGACCAGCTGGTGGCATGGTTTGATATCACTTCCGACAAAAGATGGATAAACCTAGAAAAAACCCTCCTTAAAGGCAGGGACTTACGTTCCCTTTTGATAGCTTCAGCAATTAAGCAATTAAGCAAAAAAATACTACTCCCAGTCGTGTTTGACAATAAAGGCCACAATAGAGGCCTGGTCCTCAACTTTTAATGTGGTCCATTCAAATGGAGGTTTACAATCCCTTGATATCCCACCACTAGCTTGTGAGTACTTAATTTCAGCATTCTCTGCTGGTAAATGGGTAAAACTAGACTAGATGTCTCTGACAATCCACCCCCACACTAAATGTGACACATACTTATCAATCGCTCCATATTAAGGGTGGCAGCGCAGATTAACGGCCACCACAGTGGAAGTTAGCACTGATGTATGGGCATACTACTCTACTACATCGGAGGCTAAGAAAGGCATTACATGGTTTTACAAATATATGACTTGTAGCAAACCCTTACGGAAACCTTTACAAATTCATAAATGGGAAAAAGATCTTCAAGAAGAGTTCCCAATCCGCACATGGCACAGAGCACTTCAAATGGTTATACAATCATCCCACTGTTTCACACTGGGAAAACATAATGAAAATTGTGTATAGAGGGTACCTTCCTCCAGATAAAATTCATAGAATGTTCCCAGGTCTGAAGAATGCTGGAGATTGTATCGCCAACAGGGTAATCTTTACCATTTACTTTGGGAATGTAGGAGCCTGACAGGATTCTGGAAATCTATCTTTATGCTGATTTCCCAGGTGACAGGAATAATGACAACCCCTTCTCCGTCCTTGGCTCTTTTGGGGCTAAATATGGATAGACTCCATACACAGCACTCTACTATTGTACCTCATATACTAAGTGCAGCACGTTTAACCATAACGAATGGATGGAAACAAGTGCTGGCACCTAACATCAGAAGTAATTCAGAGTGTCCACGTACAGTGTACCTATGAGAAACAACTAGCGGGTCTTAATCACCAAACTTCTATACAAAATGGAACTGGCTACTACTATATAAACTAGACTCTACCTGATAAGAGATCCTAGGAGCCTGCTTAACTAAAGAAAGAAATTTAAGGTTACAGTCTTTCTCATAATATGTAATTTATTGCTGGTATTACGCCATGATAATTGCAACAGGTCCCCTCAAAGGGCACGTCACAAACACACATGTGTGAAAAGTGTTTTCTCTAACGCTGGAAGTCTATTAAGGATACTTCCCTATTTTAGGCATGTGACATGTAGAGTATCATACATTTCAACAAGGAGGCTGAGTGTTCAGTCTTGTTTTTGTTACTTTCTTTTTTTATGTTGAAAATAGTTGATCTTTAATTGCTGATGTACAACTTATAGCAACTTTAAGTACCAACTGCATATACTGTACCTGTGATCTACACAAGTGATTGCTAATACATTGTATTGTTAAATCTTTCAATAAATATATTGAAATTAAAGTGTAACTGAAGGCCACATTTTTTTTTTTAGTTTTGGATAGAGTCTAGAGGGATCAGAACACTTGTCAGTTTTTATCTCTGTCTATGCTCCATTAGGGAGATTCACCCTCTCTTTGTCCTGTTTACCATCATCATTGAAAGGGAAAGTAAAAGCAGATCCCAAATTTTGGGTTGACATCAGAACACTAACAGAGGGGGAATCTTCCAATGGGGACATTAGTTCTGGTGACACTGGTCCCGGATTCACGCACTTTGGAGGAATTTCCTCTCACATGTGTTGAGTCTATGACCATGTATTCCAATGATCCTTACTATTCCCATTATACATCATTGTAAGGGGGCGGTTTGACCACTGATCCCTCAATGAATCAGATTTAGCTGGGGTTCCCTGAGACCTGAAATTTTTGGGGCAAATACTCTGGGGTAAAAAGGTTTAGGAAGGCTGGTCTAAACAAACACAACTGTCCTACAGCACACCACAATACACTGATAGGAATGCATTGTGTATTTTAGAGTGCTGATTTTTCCAAATATAGTTCAGGTACATTTCTTGCACATTGAGGCTTGTTAAAGTATAACTAAGGGCATTTTTGTTTTGGCTAGGGGTTAGAACACCTGTCAGGTCTTATTGCTGTCTGTGCCCCCATTAGATAAATTAACCCTCTGGATTTGTCCTCTGTACTGTTATCATCCAAAGGGAAAGTTAAAGAAAATTCTAAATTTTGGGTTGACATCAGAACACTAACAGAGGGGGAGTCTTCCTATGGGGACATTAGTTCTGGTGACACTGGTGACAAACCCGGATTCATGCACTTTGGAGGAATTTCCTCACATATGTTTTGTCTATGGGACAGGAAGTGAATCCAAAATAAAAATATAAAGTTTTGCCTTTAGGTACATTTCAAATCTCTTTTTCCCGACATAAAAAGTGTCCCCTTGTCTTCTGTAAAGTTCTGAAAGTGAATAACTCAACACCAACTTCACTATACAGACCACTTATGTATTTATACATGGTGATCATATCCTCCCTAAATTGCCTCTTCTTAAGAAAAAATAAATTCAGTTCTGCTAATTTTTCTGAATGTATTCTCTCTTGAGAAGAAGCAATTAAAGTGTTACTAAATCCACATCATAAAAAACAATTAATAAATGCTATATTACATGCTGTCTATATTTACTCAATCACTATGAGATTCAGTTTCTGCATTCTGCAAAAAAAAAACCTGGTTGATCCTGCTGCTCTCTATCTTCCCCTGCTGTTCCCAAGGCAGCTGGGTATTTTGCAGAGCAGTGTTGGTAGCTCTGCACATGCTCAGTTTTCAGTGAGTTTCTATGCTGAGCATTTCCTCTCTCCCAGTTAGCAAGGATAACTTGCCACAAATTTGTGGCAGTGTTGAATTGTAAGCCTGGTGTCTTGCTGAACATTTTCAGTGGCAATTTATACAATTGCAGAGCACTTGAAGCACAAGTTCTAGTTGACACTTTTCCAATTTGTAGCAAATTTGCATATCACATCTCTAGCATGGGCAAAGTTCCAATGGTGAGTCTACAGCAAGAGCTCTGAAAGTCACAGTGATGCCTGTGGTGGGATGACTATGGCACAACATAACTTAACCAGAACTTGCAGCAGAAATGCAGAAGAAAGAAAGTTGATGTGGAGTCATGGAATGCGGACTTGCTGCAATTGTGCAACAAACTTGTGAAGCATGGCAAGTCTAGCAATAGCTTAGCAAGTCATTTTCAAACTTGCAGTTCAATTGCTTGCTATCTGGGCTATCATATGTGAGCAGTCTATGTGACTATAAAGTCACACATGTTGGCGTATACACAGTGGTAAATGACAGCCCACTCCCTCCTTCTTCCTTCATGCCCACTAACCAGCTAGACACAATGGGGTGGGATATTACATGTGGATTGATGGAGGATTCAACTCCCTGCTATTCAAAGTCACAGTCTGGAGGGGCGTAAAACAGCCTGTGATTGGCAGAAATGTGAACACACCATGTTATTGCCAAAACAAGAATAAAGATTTGATTTTAAATATATATTTGTATGGCAATTTAAAACAGTTTATTGATATTATTTCTTTATTTTTACTCTGTATTTTTAACATTTGACCAGCAGCAGAGGATTAGAAGCTCCTCCTGCTTATATTTCCCTGCAGACAGGCTGGGAAAGATATGGGTCATGTCGCAGCTATATATCGATTAGGAAAAAGAAAAATATTTTTTTTATTAAAATAATTACAGTGTCATCGGTCATATACAGAAATAGAAGGGACAATGTAAATGAAACAGTTTGTGTTTAGTATCATGCCAGGGGGGTAGCTCAGTTTTTCTAATTTTTGGATATATCCTATTTTGGGGGATGACTGCACTTCTGTGCATGTGCAGGAGTGATTCGGCCGCTCTCTGCTGCTTTCAGCGGCTCACGCTGAGAGCTGCCGAAAGCTGCTGAAAGCCACTGAGAACGGCCGAGAGGCTCACAATCGGTGGGGGATCGGCGTATAAAACGCACCCACGATTTTCCCTTGATTTTCAGGGGAAAAAAGTGCATGTTAAATGACGATAAATACGGTAAATACTTTGAACTTTAGTTTCCCCTTCAACCTCTTACTACACCTGGCGATTGGCCACTCATGCCTGGGCACTGCATTCTGCGAGGAGTTCCTATGCTACCCCATACTTGGAAGTAGTGGCAATTTACTGTAGGCTAAGACAGAGCAACGGAGCAGTAGGGCTGTGCAGAGAAGGTGCATATTATGCCGCGTACACACGAGCGGACTGTATGGCGTACTTAGTCCGTCATACAATCCGACGGACAGTCCGTCATACTTTCGACTGAACGGACTTGACCACACACGGATGCACAAACAGTCCGTCGAAAGCTTGCGCGATGACGTGTACAGCACGTACGATGGGACTAGAAATAGGAAGTCCAATACACAGCAAAGTACCCTTCCACCGTGTAAATCCTTTCTGAGCATGCGCCATTCTTAGTCCGTCGAACTAGCCTACTGACGAGCGGATTGTCCGCTGAAACCAAAGTACGACGGACAGAATTTCGAAAAATCCGAAATACTTAGTACGCCAGACTGCACGCTGAAAAAGTCAGCTGAAGCCCACACACGAGCGGACTGTCCGCTGAAATGTGTTTCGACAGACTAAGTACGCCATACAGTCCGCCCGTGTGTACGCGGCATTAGTGAGTGGAAGTCTTATGGGCAAAAGTGAGAGATTCTCTTGAGGTCCAGTTTAGTATTGTGGTCTGGGGAGTTTATAGAGTGCTTTGGCAAGTATGTTAGGTCATTTTCACACTGAGATGCTTTACAGGCATTTTAGCGCTAAAAATAGCTCCTACAAAGCACCCGTAAAGCGCCTCTCGTGTCACTCCATTCTAAAAGTCAGTGTGCTTTCACACTGGAGCGCTGCACTTGGAAGGAGCATCTTTGGGTTGGTAGAGGAGCGGTGTATACACCACTCTTCCACCGCCCCTGCCCACTGAAATGAATGGGCAGCGCTGCTGAAGTGCCTGCAAGGCGCTTCAGCAGTGGCTCTACAGTGTTAACCCCTTATTTTCCCACCAGTGGGGGTTAAAAGCGCCCCGCTAGTGGCTGAATATCGCCGCTAAAACATCGGTAAAGCGCCGCTAAAACTTTACCGCCGACGCTCTCACTGCCCCAGTGTGAAAGTAGCCTTAGTAGGTGTAGGTGTTGTTCAAAAGTACTTCAAAATTTAGTTTGCTTTTAACACTATTTTGGAATGTATGTAATGTCCTAAAAAAACATTTACTCTTGTTGTTATTTATTTGAGAAAACATTTCCGTACTTCACCTTTGAATTCTTTGAATTGGTCAAAAGTGAACGTCAATTTGGCCCACTAATGATTGGGAAATCAAGTGAATGTTCCTAAAATGAAAATGTTGAATGAAATTCTAGGACTGTTTAGCCAGCTGAATTCTATTGTCACAATCTGTTTTCTTAGGTTCTGCTGTGTGTTTAGGGTGCACAGAGCCCACCTGCTGCTTTTCATTGAATCATAGTTTAATAAACCAGGTCTCCACACTGTTTAAAATGTTTTTGATGAACTCTCAGTTATAGAGGGGAAACAGCTGACATGCGAATCATCTACAGAAAGCTGCTCTCCCAAAAGTAGAGGTGAGGGCTTGCTGCGTTGTGGTATAATGGATTACATAAAACTATAAAGGTTATTATTGGCCCCTCTCTCTGTTGCCTGCCATCTGTTTCCACTCTCTGTTGCCTGCCGGCAATTATACCTTTGTTATGATGTACAATCTCACTGTCCAGTAGGGAGACTGATGATGACTAGGGCCAATCTAAACATGCAAAGGAAAAATCCAAATTGACATATAACTTTAGCTGCCTTTATATCCCTAACTGTTTTGACATACAGCTTTAACCAAATTGAAACCCTGCTTATTCACCCTTTGTCATATGCTCAGTTTAAACTGCCCAGGTTGATAACAGGTTTACTTTAACCACTTAAGGACCGCCTCACGCCGATATACGTCGGCAGAATGGCACAGCTGGGTACAATCACGCACCTGTACATGGCTCTTTAAGCACTCCTGAGCTCCGTGACCGTGGGCGCGGGACCAACGGACCCGATCGCTGCTGGGGTCCCGCGATCGGGTGACAGAGTTGAAGAACGAGGAGAGGTCTATGTAAACAAACCTCTTCCCGTGCTTCCTAGTGTGGCTGTCACCGATCGTCTGTTCCCTTTTATAGGGAAAGACGATCAGTGACGTCACATGCCAGGCCACACCCCTACAATACAAAAAAAACACATAACGTCACACATAACCCCTACACTGCCCCCTAATGGTTAACTCCTTCATTGCCAGTGTCATTTACACAGGAATCAGTGCATTTAAATAGCACTGATTGCTGTATAAATGACAATGGTCCCAAAAATGTGTCAAAAATGTGTCTGCCATAATGTCGCAGTCACAATAAAAATCGCTGATCGCCGCTATTACTAGTAAAAAAAAAAATATTAATAAAAATGTTATAAAACTATCCCCTATTTTGTAAATGCTATAACTTTTGCGCAAACCAATCAATAATCGCTAATTCTGATTTTTTTTAACCAAAAATATGTAGAAGAATACGTATCGGCCTAAACTGTGGAAAAAAATGTTTTTTATATATTTTTGGGGATATTTATTATAGCAAAAAGTAAAAAATCCTGCATTTTTTAAAAAATTGTCGCTTTATTTTATTTATTTTTGTTTATAAAAAATAAAAACCACAGAGGTGATCAAATACCACCAAAAGAAAGCTTAATTTGTGGGAAAAAAAGGACGCCAATTTTGTTTGGGAGCCATGTCGCATGACCACGCAATTGTCAATTAAAGCGATGCAGTGCCGAATCTCAAAAAGGGGCCTGGTCCTGTGGCTGCAAATTGGTCCAGGGCTTAAGTGGTTAAAGCTAAACTCTTGGATAAGCAAACATTGGCTAAATACATTTGCCATGTGTATTGTCCTTGAATCTTGATGTGCTTTTGTGTATTTCTTTCATATCAGTGCTATAATCCAGTGTGAAACTTTGCTTTTGTGCAGGAACTTCCTGTAATAAAGACTGGTCACTGTTGCTTTATGTCCTTGTGCAGGGTGGCTGGTCTTGTCTCCGCCCCTCCTGTCATTTTCTGTAGTTGGTGAGGCATACTGGTCCCTCTCACAGCTCTGCTCTCTTCACAGGCTATGTACAGCAAAGTTATGATGTCACTGCTAACATTACACAATGATAACTGTTTTTCAAAAAGCATTTATGTATGCAAAGTTGATTTACATCCCTTATGGATATTGAGGAATATATTTAAATACATTTCTTTTGTGCCCGGAGTTCAACTTTAAAGAAGGCGTCTGTTCAGTTGCCAAAAGCCTGATTCGCTTTTTTTTTTTTTTTAAACCAACTCATAGGGGGTTATTTACAAAAGGAAACTCCACTATGCACTACAAGTGCACTGCAAGTGCAATTGGAAGTGCAGTTGCTGTAGATCTGAGGGGGACATGCAAGGAAAATAAAAAACAACATTTAGCTTGCACATGATTGGATGATAAAATCAGCAGAGCTTCCTCTCATTTTAGATCTTCCCCTCAGATCTACAGTGACCACACTTCCAAGTGCACTGAGTGCACAGTGGATTTGCCTTTCATAAATAACCCCCATAGAGTTGTTGTTTGAGACTCTCAAATAAATGAGACTTAATGGGATAGTAAGACCAAACATTTCACAACGAATTAGTAAAATTAATGAGGCATAGAGCACATGGGAATTGTTCTTGTTGTATACTGATTGTGATAAATAATAAGTGATAAAACATGATATAGGAAAGACAGCTAGTAATCAAATGAAGGCTCGGTATTTAGTGGAAATCCAGGGAAATAACTACCTCCAGGAATGGATTTTTAAAAAGAATTTGTCAAAACTAGTGAAGCAGACTCTAGCTTTAACCATTTGCTTACTGAGCACTTAAACCCCCCTCCTATCCAGACCAATTTTCAGCTTTTAGCTCTGTCGCACATTGAATGACAATTGCGCGGTCATACAACACTGTACCCAAATGAAATTTTTATAATTTTTTTCCCCCAAATAGAGCTTTCTTTTGGTGGTATTTGATCACCTGTGCGATTTTTATTTTTTGTTAAAAAATGTAAATAAAACTTTTTAATTTTTTTTAAAACGGGTAATTTTTGTCCGTCATTGATGTACGCTGAATGAACGAAATACTTATATAGTGCACAATGCGAACTGAATCGCCTCTAGGCGCTGATGAGGCGGCACTGATGGGCACTGATAGGTGGCAGTAATGGGCACTGATGGGTGGCAGTGATGGGTACTGATCGGTTACACTGATAGTCAGCACTTCTATGTGGCACTGATTGGCACCACTGGTGGGCATTGATAGGTGGCACTTGTGGGCATTGATAGGTGGCACTTGTGGGCATTGATAGGCATTGACACTTTCAGGGTGCAATTATGAGGGATAATTGCCTCTTCCATTTCGGGACCGATGTCCCTTTAAGGTGAGCCGGTGTTCAACTTTTTTTTTTTCCTCCGCTGTAAACGTGAGGAGAAAAAAAAAGCGATCACCGAGCTTTTGTTTTGACCATGTGATCAGCTGTCATTGACTGACAGCTGATCACATGGTAAGGGGCTGGGACTCAGTCTCAGTGACTCAGCGATCACAGCGCGCTCCGCACGCTCCCTGCAGGACGCACGCAGGGAGCGTGCACAAGGGAGGCCATCATATGATGGCCTCCCGGGAATTCACATCCGCGCTGTGGCCGTCATTCAGCCATAGTGCGGATGTCAGGTGGTATGAATTTTTGTTACAGGTAACAGGATATTCATTCTTTCCGGTTCAGCTGAAATTAGGCAAATTTTGATCAATATGTGGCCATCCCTGCCTGACAGAAATTGATTGTTTGACCAACGTCTGTCAAAGAGATATGCAGGAAAACTGTTGTCAATTACTGCTGATCAGTGCTGATCAGCTGCTTATCAGTGTATTTTGACAGAGGCAGGTCCCGCTGTCATAAAGCAGTCGAGACAAGTTGAGATCATTATCACCACATTTGCTCGAAGGCCCACGTCCATATTTTTGGCTTGTGAGCTCTAAGGCCGCGTACACACGCGGGGACTGTTCGCCCAACTTTGTCCGCTGAACAGTGTCTCGGCGGACAGTCCGCTCGTGTGTGGGCTTTCAGCGGACAGTTTCAGCGAACAGTCCGCTGAACAAGGTTTTTCGGAAATTCCGAAAAACTGTCCGCTGAAACTTTGTTTCAGCGAACAGTCCCCTCGTGTGTAGGCTTGTTCGTCAAACTAAGTTCCGCGCATGCTCAGAAAGGATTTACACGCCGAAAGTTATAATGCAGTGTATAGGACGTCGTATTTTTCGTCCCGTCGTACGTGCCGTTCACGTCATCGCGCACGGTTTCAGCAAACTGTTCGTTCGTCGTGTGTGGCCATGTCCGTCCATGCTAATTTTGAGCGGACTGTTTGCTGAAACTGTTTGACGGACAAAGTTGGGCGAACAGTCCCCGCGTGTGTACGCGGCCTTAGTGAGAGCTACTGAGCAGGCGATGGGGTGTCTGTTTAATATACCAAGGTCATGTTCCAGATTTTGTGGGGTACTTTTGTCTCCTGAATGTCCATTAACCCCAATATCTATAATAATACAATATATCTGGGCTATCCTTTCTGCTATCTTGGTCCACCCAAATGTCCCTCTCCCCATTTGAGGTTCCTCTTAAATAGGACTTTAAACATTATTACCTTATCATTGATGGGATAAATTGGTGTTTGGACATACTTTATAAGGACTTCAACCCCTCCGGCACGGTCCACCCATCACCTTCCTCTCTGGAGCGCTGTGATTTTACATTTCTTATACCTGATTGGTCTGGATTTGGGACATTTGGGCATTTGGGTTGACTACCCTGTGTCATCCACCACCCCCCCCCCCGTCCTTCTCTGAATTGGCCCCTGTGTCTGCCCCCATGATCTGCTATCACCCACACTCTTATTCTTTGATCAACACCTACTCAATCTGTCCTGAAGAAACAAGTAAATCTTGTGAAATGCATTGAATACCAAGTATGGAGGAGTTATGGGTTTGATCTTTGACATCCACACTGATATATATATATATATATATATATATATCTTCTTTTGATGGACTTCTACACATCATATATACCTATATATTTTTTTTTTAACAGAAACGTTTTATTAATTAAAATAAGGCATCATTACAACTTATGCACAGTTCTCGATACATTTATATTTGCAGAGTTTAAAGCTCAATCCTAGTTCACCACAAAGGAAGGGATAGGGAAGGTGATACACATTATACATTAAGAGAACGAACACTCAACCATGGATCCCAGATACCACCAAACTTCTTGGGGCATTTCCGCCCCATATATGTAAGCTTGTAAAGTGGCAGCACCGAGTCCACCATCGAGTGCCACTGGGAAATTGTAGGGGGAGATGACTGCTTCCACATCTGCAATAGCACCTTTCTGGCATAGAAACAAAGATAAAACAGTAGGAGACTCTTATAAGTAGCATGAACCACTGTATCCGTTATTCCCAAGAGAAGCACCTTAGGATCCATGGATACTGAAAGATCAGTGACCGCATTAATGTCTACCAGTACCTGTTGCCAATAACCCTGAATAGTTGAGCACTCCCATGTAACATGGTAGAAGGTACCAATGGCCCGCTGACACTTAGGGCAAAGCTCAGACTGGGCGGGGTAGATCCTGGCCAAGCGTTGAGGGGTGTAATAGGCTCTATGTAAGAATTTCAACTGGATGAACCTATCTCTTGCGGAGATTACCCTGGGAAGGTAGTGCTGCAGAGCTGAATCCCACTCCTCCTCAGTGAGGGATGGGATGTCCCCCTTCCAGATTCGAAATAAGGGCGATTCCCCCCCTGGGCGCTCACAGGTCAAACGTAGATACAGGGAAGAGAGAATCCTGTCCACCCCGTGAGAGGTGAGAAATCTCTCTATCCCATGAGGCTCCACCAGGACCTCCCCGGGGAACTGAGCTTGCGTTGCATGTTTTAGCTGAAGGTACCTGAATAGCATCCAGGAGGGAAGGCCATAGGCCTCTCTAAGGTCCGGGAAGGGGACGAGAGTCCCAGTAGGCATGATTTGTTCAAGTTTAGTGATTCCAAATCTGGTCCAAAGGCCAGGATCCGGAATAGAGCTGAAATGCCGAAGTTTGGGGTTGCCCCATAGCGGGGTATGAGGGGAGACAGAGTCAGCTGCCTTAACAGTGGCAGCGACTCTGTCCCAAACTTGGATGGTAGTCCGCATCGGGATCGTTACGTGTGGGCTGGATTTGGCTCCCCGATAAACTAAACCTGCCAAAGTTGTGTATGAGCCCAGAATTGCCGCCTCCAACGTGACCGCCGGGTTAGATTTAGGCTGAGTAAACCACCAGCGAACTGTAACTAAGACCGCCGCCCAGTAGTATCGTCGGAAACAGGGCAGCGACAATCCCCCCAGAGATAGCGGAAGCTGCAGCTTGGCCCTAGAGATCCTCGGAACCCTGCCACCCCAGATAAATGAGGAAACAACCCCATCCAGCTTGCGGAAGAATATGGCAGGAATCGGGACGGGGGTATTTCGAAACACATACAAAAATTTAGGGAGAAAAGTCATTTTAAGTAGGTTAACCCGTCCTACCGGTGTCAAGGGCAATGTCTTCCAAGTTTGACATTTCGCCGTTAGAGCGCTCAGGATTGGGTACAGATTATTCGTCAGAAATTGGGAGAGGTCTCTGGAGATCTCAATTCCCAAGTAGCGAAAGCGGGTAACCCTCTGCAGTGGAGACGAGGGGGGCGGGGGGGGGGGTAGAATCAGAGAGCAAAAACAAACTGGACTTACCCCAATTAATCCGGACACCCGAGAATTTACCGTACTCGTCAATTATAGATAGGGCCGGCGTAAGGGAGTCCGAGGCGTCCCCGAGGTACAGAAGTGCGTCGTCCGCATATAGCGTCAACCTCTCCACCAAGGGACCCACCCTCAACCCCCCCACCCCCTCCGCAGAGCGAAGGAGAATCGCCATGGGCTCAATGGCCAGGGTGAAAAGACCCGGAGACAGGGGGCAACCCTGCCTAGTGCCTCTGCAGAGGCGAAGGGGGGAAGAGATGACACCACCCGTGCGTATGCGGGCCATAGGGGAGGCATATAGCTGTTGGATCCAAGCCACAAATTTAGGACCAAACCCAAACCGGTCAAGGACCTGCCAGAGAAAGCCTCCACGGAGTCGAAGGCCTTCTCCGCGTCCAGAGAGGCCACCGCCCCCACACCCTCCCCTCCTCCCAACCGCGCTATGTTCGTAAAGAGACGTCGCACATTAATATCAGTGCCTTTACCAGGCATGAAACCGGTTTGGTCCCCATGAACTAAAGAGAGTATTACCGTTCAGCCTATTAGCCAGTATCTTCGCCAATATCTTAGCATCAACGTTTAGCAAAGATATCGGCCTGTAGGATGAGCACAGTTCTGGGTCCTTCCCTGGCTTCGGTATTAGTACACTACTTCCAGATTAGTTTTGTAAAACTCAGACGGGAGTCCGTCAGGACCTGGCGTTTTCCCCACCTGAAGGGACTTAATCGCCCTCTGGACCTCAATTAAAGTAACAGGGCTTTTCAGGGCAGGGAAAGCAACCCTATCCAGGAAGGAGGTCAATTCCTCCTGGGAATACGTAGCTTTAGATTCGTAAAGGTGAGTATAATACTGCACAAACCTAGCGTTAATTTGAATTGGGTCAGTGAGGAGAGTATCATCAGTCCCTCTAATGTTAGCTATGCAGGAGCTCCCCGTCCGCTCCACCGCCAGCTAGGCCAACAACCTCCCCGGTCGTTCACCTTGTTCAAAAATCCTCTGCGTCTGAGAGAGGAGGAAGCGGCGACAAGAAGCGGTGCGGATCAGCGCCAGCTCCCTGTATGCAGTAAGCATGTCCACATGGGAACTCGGGCTCGGGGAGCTGGCATATCGGTCTTCTAGGGTTATTGCTTTACGTTCTGCTTCCGAAAGCATCAATCGCGAGGCCTTTCGGATCTAGGCAATATTAAACTGATACCTGCCCCTGGTGTATGCTTTAAACGCATCCCACACTGAGGCCGGTGGTGCCGAGCCAGCATTGTGGGTCCAATAATCGCCCAGCTCCGACAACATCAGCGGGGCCACCTTTTCATCTGTAATCCAGTACCTGGAAAGTCTCCAAAGCCCCAACCCCGCCACCGAATCCGTCTGGAGAGTCAGCATCACCGGGGCATGGTCCGAGATGCCGCGTGGCAGGATGGAGACCCCGGAGACCCTCTGCAACAGAGGAGTACTCGCATATATCAGGTCTATGCGTGACAGTGTTGCATGCGTAGCCGAGTGGCACGTAAATTGTTTAGCCACAGGGTGTTTCCACCACCACACGTCATGTAAACCAAACGTTGCAGCCCATCTAGCCAGACCTGGATCAGCTACCCGCCCAGCCGCGAGTCTGTCGATACTTGGATCCGGAGGCATGTTGAAATCTCCAGCAAGAACAACATTAGCCACCGGATAGCTAGCCACAATGGCGAGAATTTTCCTGAGTATCGAGAGGCCAGCCGGCGGTGGTACATAGAGTCCAACCACCACCATGTCTACCCCATCACAGATTGCATGCAAGATAACATATTGCCCGTCCGGGTCCAAGTGTAAATTCAGCAATCGGAAAGGGAGCGTCTTATGTACCAGAACACTGACTCCCCTAGAATGGGAGGAGAAAGTGGAGTGGTAGTAAGAACCCACCCAGGGCTTTTTAAGCGAGAGAATACGAGAACCCGTAAGGTGTGTCTCCTGTAGAATGCAGATGTGCGGGAGAAACCTCTTCAGGTAGGTAAAAACCAGGGAGCGTTTAATTTTGGAATTCATCCCCCGCACGTTCCAGGAGACCAACCTTAGGGGAGCCATAAGAAAAAAAACAAAAATATTGCAGTCCCGACCCCATCACCCCCTCCCATCCCACACAACCCCAGATCAGAGTGGAGAAGCAGAACTCTAAACCTGGAGCTGAAGGGCTCCTTCATACTACAGTGCAGCGAGAAAAGTGCAAACAATCCACCCAGTATGTAGAACCAAGTATCAAACCCAATAAAACCAACCAACCAACCCTGGAATTCCGGCCGGAGAGATCGTCGAGGCAACATCTCCTGGAGAAGAAGAAGAAGAAGAAGAAGAACGGAAGGCGGCGGCGGCGACGGCGGCGACAGAAGACCGGGCCACCGCCTGTAAAAGAGCTATAAGAAGGCGCGGTGGCCCGGCAGAAGAACCGAAGAGGGGGACAAGACCCCCGAAGTCGGGAGAAGAGGCCGGCGGCGAGGAAGAAAGCCGGACTCCTCCGCTAGCAAAAGAGCTACAAGAAGATAGCGGAGGAGTCCGGCGAGAAGACCCCCGAAGACGGAAGACCCCCGGAGCTGTGCAATAAAGTATTTTATCTCGTGTGTTGTGTTTTTTTTGGTACTTTTATTTTACAGGTGAATGGGTAGGGGTACATTGTACCCCATACTCATTCACATAGGGTGGGGGGCCGGTATCCGAGGGCCCCCTTATTAAAGGGGGCTCCCGGATTCCGATAAGCCCCCCGCCCGCAGACCCCGACAACCAACGGCCAGGGTTGTCGGGAAGAGGCCCTTGTCCTCATCAACATGGGGACAAGGTGCTTTGGGGTGGGGAGGCCGCGCGGCCCCCCCTTCCCCAAGGCACCCCCCATGTTGAGGGCACGCGGCCTGGTACGGCTCAGGAGGGGGGGGGGCGCTCGCTCGCCCCCCTTTCCTGGCCGGCCGGGTAGCGTGCTTGGACAAGGGTCTGTTGTGGACTTGGGAGGGACCCCCACGCCGATTTTTTTCAGCGTTGGGGTTCCCCTTTAAGTCCATACCAGGCGGCGGGGCCAGCGACGTCTCCTTCGTGGGCCCCGCCTACCTGGAGACGTGCTCGAAATGAGCTGACTTTCCTCCGCGTGTGTGGGCGAGTCCGTTCATTTCAAAAGTAGGGCGGATAGTATGGCGGACTTAGTACGCCGTATTAGTCCGCTCAAAAAGTGCCGTGTGTGGGCAAGTCCGTTCATTCGAAAGTATGTGTGTGTACGCGGCTTAAGAGTGCTGCCATATACTATACTAATACATCACCGAATAAATCATAAAAACTCATATCAAAAAAACAATATATAAAGTTCATAAATTACAGTGAACAAATAAATTAATATATAAACTTCATGTGAATCCAAGTAAGTTTTTCCAGTGCAACGTCAACTTAATCGGATGTGCAGTATAAACTGCCAACACAAACATCAGTGCAAAACCCGTGCTCCCCTATGTGTGCCCTCTCACCCACCAGAGATCCTGGACTCTAATAACAGAAGTTGGATGTGCTTTGAGAGGGTGGCTGAGCTTTGTAGTCCCACTGGCTGTATCACTGCGGCTTGCCCCCCAAAAAACTTTAGAATCTGCCGCCGCCACTGCTCTTTATCAGGTTATGGAATAACAAACCACGAGAGAATCGACCACAAAATCTGCAAAGCCTCACTCTTTCTTAATAACAAAAAGGATAAGTAAGCTGTATATACAGCAATTTATCATATGATCTAGGTGTTCGGTAAGAACCTGGTCATGCTCAATATATCTCACAACCATACATTAAATCCATTAAGGCAGTGGTCATCAACCCTGGCCTTAGGACCCATTAACAGGCCAGGTTTGCATGATATCTGAAATACATCACAGGTGATATCATTTGCTGCTCAGTGATTGCAGTATTCTAGTCTGCTTCTCCCCAAGGTAATACATAAAACCTGGCCTGTTAGTGGGTCCTGAGGACAGGGTTGATGACCACTGCATTAAAGCAAAAGCAAGTAAAATGTTTTGTGCTAGCATTTGTTATTAATGGTGGGGTGAGTTACAGTCATACATGGGTTTGATCTATTGATTGTCCTAATGGTGCTTCATTATTTCTGCGAGAGCAGTGTTTATCCTCTTTGAAGTGATTTCAGCATCTTGTACAACACTACAGTTGACACCAAGCTCCAAGACAATCAAAATGTTTAAGAGCTGTCATGTCAATAAGCATATATACTGTATAAAAAGAGCAGCTTGGCAGTACTGGAGGTGAGACTAAACATTACAGCAAGATGTGCTGAACACTACCCTTACAAAACACTAAACCTTTCATACAGGAGAACAATTTTCTACTCTTCTTCTTTCAAGAATATTGTTTACTGCAAAATCTCAAAGGAACTTAACCTGTCATGACTTTTCTTTAAAATTTGTTGAAAGATATCCTTTGCTTGCATGTTCGCGTGTGCATTAATGCGCTTGATGCACAGTACATATGTGTTGTCATTCTTTCTGAATAGGACCCCAATGCACATATACAGTCTAAACCAGCCAATTTTAACCAAGATTCCATGGAACCCCAGGGGTTCCTTTAAAGGTTGCTAGAGGGTTCTTGAGTTGCGGTGGATTGACCTCCCATTAGATAGTGCTTGCATAGTTTCATGGCATGGCCACTTGGCATCAGCAGTATGACATATTTAGCTGTCTGTAAGAGTTGTATCCTTCCCACTGACCACAAATGTAAGGAGATTGGAGGTTAGATGTGCTACTGCACTAGAAGAGATTTGTATTTACAAGGTGTGCCAACACATTTTGGTAGGTCTCAGGGGTCCCTCTTCATTAGGGCTACAAACACATACATTAAAATGTGTAGTTATTACTAATCTTAGGGCTAAACCATATATATGATACTTTTAATAAAAATATGCTGAACCTCTACAAAGAAAGTGGTGTTTTTATCTTCCATTCTCCCTTCAGAATTCTACAAGATCCACTTAGAAGGGTTTCAGAAGTAAAGAGATGCCTAACAATCTCAATGCAAATTACAATACACCATGTATTCCAGTGATCCTTACTATTCCCATTATACATCAATGTAAGGGGCGGTTTGACCACTGACCCCCCAATGAATCAGATTTAGCTGGGGTTCCCTGAGACCTGAAATTTTTGGGGAAAGGTTGAGGAAGGCTGGTCTAAACAAACACAACTGTCCTACAGCACACCACAATACACTGATAGGAATGCATTGTGTATTTTAGAGTGCTGATTTTGCCAAATATAGTGCAGGTATATTTCTTGCACATTGAGGCTTGTTAAAGTATAACTAAGGGCATTTTTTTTTGTTTTGGATAGGCATTAGAACACCTGTCAGGTCTTATTGCTGTCTGTGCCCCCATTAGATAGATTAACCCTCTGGATTTGTCCTGTGTACTGTTATCATCAAAAGGGAAAGTTAAAGAAAATTCCAAATTTTGGGTTGACATCAGAACACTAACAGAGAGGGAGTCTTCCTATGGGGACATTAATTCTGGTGACACTGGTGACCAACCTTGGATTCAAGCACTTTGGAGGAAGTTCCTCTCACATGTGTTGTGTCTATGGGACAGGAAGTGTTAAACAGCTTCTCCTCTAGGTTCAATGAATGGCCGCGTGTCTTCTTACACTCCCTGGGGCTGAATAGTTTTATTACTATGCTGGGATCGCCATTAAGGTATTTGTATACCACTATCATATGTTCTCTCAAGCGCCTCTTCTCCAGAGAGAATAAGCTTAATATTTGTAATTGTTCCTCGTAATTGAGGTCCTCCAGTCCCCTTACTAATTGTGTTGCCCTTCTCTGGACTCTTTCGAGTTCCAGCACATCCTTCCTGAGGATTGGTGACCAGAACTAGACTGAATACTCTAGAAGTGGCTGAACCAGAGTTTTATAAAGTGATAGGATTATAGTTTTATCTCTGGAGTAAATTCCCTTTTTAATGCGTGCTAATAGTCTGCTTGATTGATTTGCTTGACATTGCATGCTATTGCTCAGTCTGTCGTCTACTGGAACCCCCAGATATT
Organism: Lithobates pipiens; assembly: GCF_037356315.1. Taxonomy (NCBI): domain Eukaryota; kingdom Metazoa; phylum Chordata; class Amphibia; order Anura; family Ranidae; genus Lithobates; species Lithobates pipiens. The sequence goes on along the minus strand of NW_027507718.1, from coordinate 458,530,082 downwards.
TCTCCATCATGGATTCCCCCAGAGGTTCTCCCTCTAGTGAGTAAATTGCATCATATTTTTAGTCCCCAAGTGCATTACTTTACATTTTTATATTACTTTACATAATTTACATTTTTCAACATTAAACCTTGTTTGCCATGTAGTTGCCCACTCCATTATCTTATTCATTTCTATGTCCTGCTGTGAAGTTATTCCCCTACTTATTTTTGTATTATCAGCAAACACTGAGATTGAACCTCTATATCATTTATGAATAAATTAAACTGAATTTTTCCCATGACAGAGCCTTGAGGTACCCCACTGACCACTCCAGTCCAGTCTGAGTACACGTTATTTATCACCACCATTTGGACGCGCCCCGTAGCCAGTTTACTATCCAAGAACAAATCTTATGATCCATGCAAACAGACCTCAGTTTGTAGATTGAGCATTTATGGGTGACTGTATCAAATGCTTTTGCAAAATCCAGATACACCACATCCACAGGCCTATCTTTATCTAGATCAGGGGTCTCTAAACTTTCTAAGCAAAGGGCCAATTTACTATCCTTCAGGCTTTAAGGGGGCCAGACATTGGCCATTGGAAGTATAAATTTTCCTGGCCTCAGTGGGAGTAAATAATGCATCTTTGGTATTAGGGGGAGAAATAGTGCCCTATCACTGGTGCCAGTAGGAGGAATAGGGCCCCATTATTGGTGTCAGTGAGATTAATAGTGCCCCATTGCTGGTGTGAGTTTAAGGAATAGTGCCCCATCATTGCCTTTAATGGGAGAAATAGTGCCCCATTGTTAATGGCAGTAGCAGAAATATTGCCCCATTGTTGGTTTCAGTGGGAGGAATAGTATCTTGTATCAGTGGAAGGAAAAGTGTCCCAAGGGCCGGATAAAGGCAAGCAAAGGGCTACATCCAGGCCCCGGGCCACAGTTTGGAGACCCCTGATCTAGATGACAGCTCACTTCCTCGTAGAATGTTAACAGATTGGTCTGGCAGGAATGAACTTCTGTAAATCCTGCTGATTACTACTATTTTCATCAGCAAATTCTTGGATATGTTCCCTTATCATCCCCTCCAATAATTTACATTCCATTGGGAACACTAGTTCTGTGGATCCTGGTGACATCCTTCTCTTTTGAGGGATTTCTTCTCACATCCTCTTTTGGCTATGGGACAGGAAATTAAAGTAATTCTCCCCAATGGAACACAAATGAAATAAAAACTGACCTGGGTTATAACCCTTCCTTACTTTATCCGAATTATGGGTCAGCATTGAAGCCACCACCATTCAGCCGGTCGGGTCATGGGGGTCACGGGCGGCATCCCTTCGTCGGTCAGTCAGTAAGTCACGGGCAGCACTTACCCCATCTCACAGGCAGTGCTCCAGGCAGCGGTGGCTTCTCTCCAGGCTGTGGGGGGGGTCTCGGTTTCCTTAAACTCTCCTCCCTCCTCCTCCTCCTGGTGGCCAATCAGATCGGATCTCCTTTCAGCCATTTGAGTGATGGGTCTTGTGACCCCCTTCCTGCTTGAGCGAGAGGAGGATCAGTGTGAAAATAGCGAATACTCATTCACTATTGTCACACAACTGGGTGGGATCGGGGCACAGAGCCCACCCTTTTTTGAAGCCTAGCTTGCTCTAATCACGTGCTACAACCCCCCCCCCCCATTATAATCAAATTTATCTGGCACCCTGTATGTAGATCAGGGGGCTGGATGCATGGGTAGGGGGGATCAGCGACCGTGCACCTCTAATGACCGGGCAGCCACTGGTACTGACAATGGTCAACTGGTGAAAGGTGAAAGGTGAAAAAAGCCTTAACAAAGAAAACTATTGCAGTCACTACATCTAAGGATTAGTAAGTTGAAATATATAACATTATTGTTTTTGGGTTTATTATGCTTTATGCTTATCTCTTTCACCTGTGCGCCTTAAAAAAATGAAAAATACTATAGTTCCCCTGAGCCCTTGTACACGCGGTCGGAGATTCTGACGGAATGTGTCCTATCGGACCGTTTTGTCGAATATTCCGACTGTGTGTGGTCTCCATCCGACTGTTTCCGACGGACCAACTTTTCCAACTTGCCGGTAAAATTTTCCGACAAAATGCTCCGATCGGACATACTCCAATCATGTGTAGCCTACTCCGACGGATAAAGTGCCACGCATGCTCAGATCAAATTCCTAGACCAAAGTTATTGGCTACTAGCCTGAACGTAGTCCCGTCGTAACGAAATAACGTCATCACGTTATGTACAATCGGATTTTCCGACAACTTTGTCCGACCGTGTGTATGCAACATCACTTCCGGACCTCTTCTGGAATGAATCTGTCGGAATTACTCCGACAGATTTGGTTGTCGGAATCTCCGACCGTGTGTACGGGGGCTAAGGCCGCGTACACACGCGCGGACTGTTCGCCCAACTTTGTCCGTCCAACAGTTTCGGCAAACAGTCCGCTCAAACTTAGCATGGACGGACATGGCCACACACGACGGACGAACAGTTTGCTGAAACCGTGCGCGATGACGTTTCGGCACGCACGACGGATCGAAAATTTCGACGTCCAATACACTGCAATGCAACCTTCCGACGTGGAAATCCTTTCTGAGCATGCGCGAGACTTAGTTGGCCGAACAAGCCTACACACGAGCGAACAGTCCGCTGAAACCTTGTTTCAGCGGACAGTTTTTCAGAATTTCCGTAAGACCTTGTTCGTCCAACTGTCCGCTGAAACTGTCCGCTGAAGCCCCACACACGAGCGGACTGTCCGCCCAAACACTGTTCAGCGGACAAGGTTGGGCGAACAGTCCGTCCGTGTGTACGCGGCCTAAGAGTAATGTTTCCACATAGAGCTGCTTTGCTAAAAGAAATACTTCACTATTATGAAAGTAAACGTTTAAGCCATAGTGACATTTTCTACTAAGAAACTGAAAGTGATTTCTAATTACACTGCACAGGCTCAGATGATTAATGTTAAAATATGACCTAGCATGCTCGTGCCTCTATAATAAGCTATTTCAGGCACTTCTAAGTGATATAGGTAATCCTTATTATGATGACTAGCTGACCTTTCCCATAATCCCAGAGGATTTGGGTCTAGTGAAATCATGTTACAATGTATATACTCCAACACCTATGGCATTTCCATCTTCTTTTAAGAAACTTTGTAGAAGGAAATGGAAGAGAAGGGAGTACAACAAAGCAAATCCTGCCTGCATTTAAACAGTATCCTACCATGTAACACGGATTAAGTCCAGCAATCCTTTCCTATTGCATATTATAAGGCTCATCCATCCCATATTTTTAAACGTGTGCAAAAACATCCAATAAAAACAATAATCACATCCACCCATCTCCATCATCTTTAGCAGCTGGTGCCTTCTAAAATAATTGTAATCAATTATCTTTTCATAAGTGAGTCTTAATGAGTCTAATAATATTTTAGTTCCATAATAATAATAATGCCATAAATAATAATAATAAGAAGAAATGCAATAATCGTTTACATATATTCCCTACTGAGCAAAATATATTACTATTCATTTCCATACATTGAGCTAATAGTAAAGTGGAACTCTAGGCAAAGTATACAACTTAATATATACAATGTGATGTCTAAAGCTTCTGAACTAGCTGTGTGTCTTATTTTTGGAGGCCTCAATGCCACATAATGTGCACTACCCAGCTCTATGCAAAACCATGGTATGGAGCAGTGCCAATCATGGGGCTTAAAAAACACACCTTAAATGCTGCTATTTCTGTTTCACGGCTGATTAGAATGCTCAACAGTTTTTTTTTTAAATACACCAATCAAAGTTAAATTAATAGCGCCGCTGTCTGACATAGATGTGTATTTATAAAAAAAATGCATAACAGTTCATCCAGTGAATGAATGAATGAATGAATGAAATACTTGTATAGCGCACAATGCGAACTGAATCGCCTCTAGGCGCTGAAAAAGTAAAAGTAAAAGTGCATATGCATTCAATTAAGCGAATTCAGCTTTTCCAGGTGTGTAAGCGGGATTCCAAGTTTAACAACCTTTAGGTAGGTGTGCATGTCCGGTCACTGCAACAGGAACTTGTCTCAAGAAACGAAGGATGGGCGCACTCCCATACACGGTGCAATTAGGATTTTTTGGAAAAGTAAAAACATCAGAACACAATGGTACATAAGCAGGGGACATTTCACCCTTTAAGGGTCTGACAAAGTACGCAAGCCACGTGAAACACGTCACCCGTGTCACCCTGCTTATGTACCATTGTGTGCTAATGTTTTTACTGACACATAATGCTCATACATCTTGGGGGGGGGGGGGGGCGCAATTTGGCATGCTCGCCCTGGGCAATAGATGACTTTGTCCCCGGACTGCATTGGATGATGATGTTAACATTAAAAACAAATTATAATAATACATCAGTAAATATAGATCTACATAAAAAGTTAACTGTGTGGCTATAAATCAGGGGTCTCAAACTGGCGGCTGTTGCAAAACTACAAGTCCCATGAGGGATTGCAAGGCTGACAGTTACAAGCATGAGTCCCACAGGCAGAGGCATGATGGGACTTGTAGTTTTGCAACAGCTGGAGGGCCGCCAGTTTGAGACCCCTGCTATAAATACTGGTGTATGTTCCTGACACTTCTTAAAATGGAGGAACCTAATTAGATGAGTGCCGAAACGTCTTCAACATTCATACTTCAATGCTGCTAACTACTACTAGCTGTGCCATGGGAACCTTCACAAATGTTTTTATAATTTTTAGTACTACTATGATTATTGTTATTATTTCTTTCAATTCTTTAGACGCTGATGGTAATAATAATAAAAATAATAAGTCATTAACTGAAGGTCTACAGAAAAAATGTACCTATATGGCCATAAATGCTGGGGTGTGTTCCCAACACTTCATAAAAATGTGGAAGCTTATTGGACGTGTGCTAAAACGTCTTTGGCATTACGGAGCAAGTCCAGTTCAATGTTGCTAATGACTACCAGCTATAGCATGACCTGGATAAATGGGAACCTTCACTTTCATTATTGTATTATTTTTATTATTTCAATAGACTGAACTATGATATTAATAATTAATAATCATAATCAAAATAATAATGTCAGTAAATGAAAATCTACATAAAAAAAGTTACTTGTGTGTCTATAAACACAAGGGTATGTTCCTGACACTTCTCAGAACTAAGGGAGCTAATTGTATGAGTGCTGAAATGTCATTGGCATAACAGAGCCAGTCTAGTTGAATTTTGCTAACTACTACTAGCTATAGCATGACTAGATAAATGGGACCCTCACAATTCTTATAATTATTGTTATTTTTTTATCATTATTATTTCAATACATTGGATGATTATGTTAATAAAAATAATAATAATAATAATAATAATACTAATGTCAGTAGATGAAGGTCTACATTACCTGCGTGCCTATGAATGGGGGGTATGTTCCCAAAACTTTTTAGAACTGAGAAAGCTGATAGATGTTCTGTCATAAATAGGCAATACTTTGTTTAATCAATCTTTATAAATATTGTATTATTCTTCTAGTTTAATCTTAACCTCACCAAATATTGTACTAACAATAAGAATTATAATTTGAAAAGTTTACACATACTCATATACCTTATCTTTAAGACATGAATTTAGTATTTTTACTCTTATATGTTTATTTGAGAAGTTTCTCTATTCATATTATATATCGTATTTTATTGCAAAAATATGTACTAATAATATGTACTGTATTATCTTCAATAAATTGTTTAAAACGAGGACTAAAGAAGCTAATTATATGGGTGCTGAAATGTATTTGGCATTATGGAACAAGTCTAGTTGATATTTGCTAACTACTACTAGCTATAGCATGACTAGATAAATGAGATCCTCACATTTATTATAATTATTTATTTATTTTTTACAATTATTATTTCAATACATTGAATGACTATGTTCATAATAATAATATTAATAATATTAATAATAATAATAATAATAGCAATAATAATGTCAGTAGATGAGGGTCTAAATTACCTGTGTGCCTATTCACAGGGGATATGTTCCGTACACTTTTTAGAACTGAGGAAGACAATTGGATGAGTCCTGAAAAGTCTTCAACATGCGGATAACTGAGATACCCGGGGTATGTTCCTAACAGTAATAGTAAGAACTTCGGAAGCCAATTGGATAAGTGTCAAAGTATCTTCTTCAACATTACAAAGCAAGTCCAGTTCAGTGTTGCAAAATACTACAAGGTATAGCCTGACCCAATAAATGAACCTTCAAAATGATTAGCATAATTATTATGATTTCAATACATTGGATAATTATCTTAATAATGGCAAATAATAATAAGCAAGTAAACGAAAATCCCTATATCAGTGGTTCCCAACCTCAGTCCAAGTACCCCAAACAGGTCATGTTTTCAAGATTTTCTTCGCCTTGCACAGGTGCCTTAAATCACTGTCCATGATTTATGACATATATTTTACGTAAAGGAAATTCTCAAAATTTGGCCTTGGTATTTGAGGACTGAGATTGGTAACCACTGGTCTACATAAAAAAAAGTCATGGACTAGGTGCAGATCCCCAGTTGTTAATATACTACAAGTGACAGCATGCCATGCTATGAAGTCATAGTAGGGTAGGCTTAGATGTGTAGATCCTTCAACAACTGGAACTGTACAAGCCATCTAGTGGGATGAGTTGAGGCTTTTGGCTGCGCTCTGTTTCAGCACCAAGGTTAGTGCAGGTACCATGGACAGCTACTTACCGTCTTCATTCTCGTCAAACACCGGAGTTTTGTGCGAGTGGTTGGCCCCCATCATGATCCTCGGGGCTCTTAGCATCCCCAATAAGAAGAGTCCAGCTGTGGAAGAGCATGCAGCATCTCAAGTAAGACAATCCCATCCAGAAACGGAGTCTATTTCACTTTGTGACCAACAAAAAGAGGCTCTGCGGGTTGTGTCTTCCCGCACCTCTCCCCTGCAGACTGTCGTCCCGCACCTCTCCTCTGAAGGTTGTATGTCCACCTCTTGCCTACAGATGAACAATGAAGAGATGGCCGTCCATAGCTCCAGTCCTCTCCTCGCCCGCAGCACAGAAGGCTCTCATCAGCAGTGGTCCTGGCTGGAGGGAGAAGCTGGTGGGCTGGGGGATCCTTCCTGTGCACAGAGCCAGCAGACACAGCGCAGCAGATCCATCTTTTCCTTGGCACGCTGCAACTGCTTTTGCTATTTACTAACGTGCTGCTCATAGCATATCAATACACGAGAGCGGAGGGAGGAGGGGGAGGGGAAGAGAGCTCTAGTATGATCTTAGGGAAATCAGACACGGAAAGAGTATTAACATATTCACAGCTGGAGGTAGGAGCTCAATGCAGAGCAGATAGCTGGCAGCACAGGTTGCAGTGACAGAATAAAGGACTTGATTAATTCCACTCTCTGCAGCCAAGACCTTTCAGTCTTTTGCTTAATACTATTCAGATACATTATGTTCTCTTCTTTTTTTTATTATAATAAAGTTTGGATGAGCTTTAATGGTACGATGTGTCCATGCGGGGTCCGCGCTTTATATTTTTATTATAATAACGTCTGGATGAGCTTTATTGGTACGATGTGTCCATGCGGGGTCCGCGTTTTATATTTTTATTATAATAACGTCTGGATGAGCTTTATTGATACGATGTGTCTATGCAGGGTCCGCGTTTTATATTTTTATTATAATAACGTGTGCATGAGCTTTAATGGTACAATGTGTCCATGCAGGGTCTGTTCTTTTATATTTTTATTATAATAACGCAGCCATTCTCAACCAAGGTTCTGTGGAACCCTGGGGTTCCTCCAGAGGTTGCTAGGGGTTCCTACAGAGTTCAAGATTCAGGACCACTTAGCAAAGCCAGCAGCATGACACCAAATATCTCATTTAGCTGTCTATAAGGGTGGCATTCTAAACACCACTTTATGGGGGATATTCTTCCTATTGACCACTAATATAAGGGGCATTGTTCCTATTGAGCCCTGATGATTTGGTTTTAGTAAGGGTTCCTCAAGACATGAAAATATTTTTGGGGTTCCTCGAGGGTTAAAAGGTTGAGAAAGCCTGTAATAACGTTTGGATGAGTTTTAATAGTAAGATGTGACCAAGCAAGGTCTGCTCTTATTTTATAAAATGCCAAGCTACTCTTACTCTTCGTTCCTCCCAAGACCTCCTGCTCTCTAGCCCCCATGTCAACTCCTCCCATGCTCATCTCCAGGACTTTTCCTGAGCCTCTCCCATTCTATGGAACTTACCTACCACAATCTGTCCTACTATCTTTTACTCTGTTTGTTTTTAGACCATCCCTGAAAACCCTCCTCTTCAGAGAAGCCTATCCTGCAATATCTAACAATTGTACTTTGATTTTCTCCATGAGATCATCCCCCACAGTTATTAACCTTTGTATCACTTCACCCTCCTCCTAGATTGTAAGCTCTAACAAGCAGGGATGGCCCATCCATTAGGGGTGCCCAGGCGCCGCCCCCTCCCTCCAGTCCCCCCCTATATGCAATGGATAGATTCATGCATAGCATGAATCTATCCATGGACCCCCCGGGCTACCCCCTATTCATGCGTCCGGTCTCTTTCAGGGCACCAGGCGAATGAATTACAGCAGTCAGGTTTTTTTTAAGCACCTCATTAGAGCCAGAAGCTTTAATAGGCTTCAAAAAAGGGTGGGTTTGGGGTGCAGAGAGTGCGACTGGAGCCCACCCAGGTGTGTTGCAACAGCAAATTAATATTTGCTGTTGCAACACTGGTCCTCCTCCAGGCCAATTGGGAAGCGGGTCTGATACCATCACCCAATTGGCTGAAAGGACAGGTGATCCTATTGGACACATACAAGGAGGGGAGGAGACGCATAGCGGAAGCGAGGAGGAGAAGAGCCACCGGCCGATGCCTGGATGTCTGTTTCCTGCCGATGCCTGGATGCCCAATCCCTGCCGCCGCTCTTCAGATGTCCAATCTCCGAGGCTCCACGGAAGCCTGACCCCTGCCACTCCTCGGATGCCTGATTTTTTTATTATTATTATAATAACATTTTGATGAGTTTTGATGAGAACATCTGTCCATGCAAGGTCTGTTTACAAAGCAAAAATAATCCGATGACATTTAAAGCTGAACTCCAGGTATGATTTTTTTAATACATACTTTCATTGGTCCAGCTTGACACAATGTGCATATCACATACCTGGTTAGCAGCTGGGGAAGCTGTAAATCACTGTAGAAGTTGGCGTTACTACATTGATAGCAACGATCTTCCAGGTTCTGCTCACGTTTATGCAAGCAGCTTTCCCTCTGCACACTGACCACGGGGGGTCGCTTGCACAGCACACTCAGCCATTCAGGGAATGTATTTTTTTAAATGAATACAAAGCATTCTCTGATTAAACAAGGTGGAGATTGTGAAATCACTGTCCCTCGTCTAATCAGAGAGTGAATTATATTCATGAACAATAAAGTACAGGGCATTCAGTGAATGACAGAAGTGGCAAACAAGTGATCCACTGTGGCAAATGTACCAAGGGAAGCCGCTCAGTACAGGACCCAGAAGATGGAAGCTACCATTATAGCAGCACTGACTACTACAGTGATTTTTAGCTTCCCTTGTGGCTCATCAGGAATACGATATGCATACTTATATTATGCCAAGCTGGATCTATGTAAGTAATCAATACAGATCACATCTTGAGGTTTAAATGCTATTGGATTTTTTATTTTATTTTTTGCTTTGTGAGCAGACCTTGCATGGACATATCTTACCATCAAAACTCATCAAAACTGTAACAAAAAATAAAGAGATCATAATGTATGCAGCTCATATTAGGCAGAAGACTAAAAGACAGAAAGGATTGTAAATACACCATAGTTAGAACTACACTAAATTTACAATTGCCGCTCCAGGGGTCACCAGGTCCTCTTATGTAGCAACTGCTTGGAATGCAGACAAGGACAAAGCTCATCACAGCTCTAGACATTTCATGGAAAAGTCCTGGAAGTTGCACATCTCTGCAAAACCCCATAAGAAGGTGTATGACAGCCTCAGCCTGGGCTCCAACTAGGCCAGTGATGGCGAACATTGGCACCCCAGATGTTTTGGAACTACATTTCCCAATATGCTCAACTACACTGCAGAGTGCATGAGCATCATGGGAAATGTAGTTCCAAAACATCTGGGGTGCCAAGGTTCGCCATCACTGAACTAGGCCATGCCCCCATGTATAGGCAAGACCTGGTTGGAGCCTGAGCTGAGGCTGTCATACACCTTCTTACAGGACCTTTCCCTTTGCCACACCATAGTTAGATGCCACCTGTCCTTACCTGGACTGTACTGGACTGGCACAGTCTTTAAAGAAAAACCTGAATTAAAGAGGAAGTAAACCCTGATGGGTTTACTTCCTCTTTGATTCCCTGCAAAGGTAAAGCATAATGGACTACTATACATCCCATAGTAGTCCATTACGTGTCAGTTACCTGACACAGGAGCCAGCGAAGTCACCGCTGTCCCCTGTAGTCCGAAGCATCCATCTTCTTGGTGGGTCTCGCTGCCCTGCCGCTGTCATTCGACGAAGCCGCGATGGCGTCACTCCCACGCATGCACACGGGAGCCGCCATTTGCGGCATATCGCCGTAGACAGCGGTGCCTGTCTTTCGGCAAATATCTCCTAAACCGTGTAGGTTTAGGAGATATTTCTTAGACCTACAGGTAAGCCTTAATCTAGGCTTACCTGTAGGTCAAAGTGGTTTGTAAGGGTTTACAACCACTTTAAGAGACATATGGTGGCTGATACATATATTTTTGATATGCTGGTTTCCTGTCTGTTTCCGGACTTTCTTAATAAACTACCCAGGAGGAGAATGCAGCAAGCAGTTCAGGCTAAAGTCAGCTCAGATAGCAAGCAATTGTGCTGCCAGTTTGAAAATGACTTGCTAAGCTATTGCTAAACTTGCCAGGCTTCTCAGGTTTGTTGCACAATTGCAGCAAGTCCGCACTGCATGATTTCAGATCAGCTTTCTTTGCAAACATTCTGCAAGTCTGCTGCAAGTTCTGGTTCAATTATGTTGTTAATAGTCATCCCACCACCATGGGCGTCCGCAGCAGGGGGCAAGGGGGGTCAAGTGCCCCCCCCCTGGAATCCCCAAGGTGTTGCCACTGCCGCCGCCGCTGCCATGCTGCATTATTTTTTTTTCTGAGTCCGCTCTCTCCTGTGTATCACAGCGCTGGATGGCTGTGTTCAGCGGCCGCTCTGTAACACAGTCCCGCCCCCCCAGACCATCTCGTGTGATAGTAGAGAGAATCAATGCTCCGCCTATCACATGAGCTGGTCTGGGGGGGGCGGGACTGTGTTACAGAGCGGCCGCCGAACACAGCCATCCAGCGCTGTGATACACAGGAGTAGATGCCCATGATCCGTGCTACAGTGCCTGGATAGGAGGATCGAGGGGGGCTGCAGTGCTCTCCTCCACCACCGCACTCTCCTGCCCCCCCCCCCGCTCTTCTCTTCCACCACCGCACTCTCCTGACCCCCGTGCTCTCCTCCACCACCACACTCTCCTGACCCCCCCCAGTGCTCTCTTCCACCACTGCACTCTCCTGCCCCCCCCCCAGTGCGCTCCTCCACCACCGCACTCTCCTGCCCCCCCCCCAGTGCTCCTCTCCTCCACCACCGCACTCTCCTGCCCCCCCGTGCTCTCCTCCACCACCACACTCTCCTGCCCCCCCCGTGCTCTCTTCCACCACCGCACTCTCCTGCCCCCCCCGTGCTCTCTTCTACCACCACACTCTCCTGCCCCCCCCGCTCTTCTCTTCCACCACTGCACTCTCCTGCCCCCCCCCCAGTGCGCTCCTCCACCACCGCACTCTCCTGCCCCCCTCCCCAGTGCTCCTCTCCTCCACCACCGCACTCTCCTGCCCCCCCGTGCTCTCCTCCACCACCACACTCTCCTGCCCCCCCGTGCTCTCTTCCACCACCGCACTCTCCTGCCCCCCCCGTGCTCTCTTCTACCACCACACTCTCCTGCCCCCCCCGCTCTTCTCTTCCACCACCGCACTCTCCTGCCCCCCCCAGTCCTCCTCTCCTCCACCACCACACTCTCCTGACCCCCCCCCCAGTGCTCTCCTCCACCACCGCACTCTCCTGCCCCCCCCTGCTCTTCTCTTCCACCACCGCACTCTCCTGACCCCCGTGCTCTCCTCCACCACCACACTCTCCTGACCCCCCCCCCAGTGCTCTCTTCCACCACTGCACTCTCCTGCCCCCCCAGTGCGCTCCTCCACCACCGCACTCTCCTGCCCCCCCCCCAGTGCTCCTCTCCTCCACCACCACACTCTCCTGCCCCCCCCGCTCTTCTCTTCCACCACCGCACTCTCCTGACCCCCCCAGTGCTCCTCTCCTCCACCACCGCACTCTCCTGCCCCCCCAGTCCTCCTCTCATCCACCACCGCACTCTCCTGCCCCCCCCAGTGCTCCTCTCCTCCACCACCGCACTCTCCTGCCCCCCGTGCCCTCCTCCACCACCACACTCTCCTGCCCCCCCGTGCTCTCTTCCACCACCGCACTCTCCTGCCCCCCCCAGTGCTCTTCTCTTCCACCACCGCACTCTCCTGCCCCCCCCAGTGCTCTCCTCCACCACTGCACTCTCCTGCCCCCCCCCCAGTGCTCTCCTCCACCACCGCACTCTCCTGCCCCCCCAGTGCTCTTCTCTTCCACCACCGCACTCTCCTGCCCCCCCAGTGCTCTCCTCCACCACCGCACTCTCCTGACCCCCCCAGTGCTCTCCTCCACCACTGCACTCTCCTGCCCCCCGTGCTCTCCTCCACCACCACACTCTCCTGCCCCCCCCCAGTGCTCTCCTCCACCACCGCACTCTCATGCCCCCCGTGCTCTCCTCCACCACCACACTCTCCTGCCCCCCCAGTGCTCTCTTCCACCACCGCACTCTCCTGCCCCCCCAGTGCTCTCCTCCACCACCGCACTCTCCTGCCCCCCCCAGTGCTCTTCTCTTCCACCACCGCACTCTCCTGCCCCCCCAGTGCTCTCCTCCACCACTGCACTCTCCTGCCCCCCCATGCTCTCCTCCACCACCGCACTCTCCTGCCCCCCCCCAGTGCTCTTCTCTTCCACCACCGCACTCTCCTGCCCCCCTAGTGCTCTCCTCCACCACCGCACTCTCCTGCCCCCCCCAGTGCTCTCCTCCACCACCACACTCTCCTGCCCCCCATGCTCTCTTCCACCACTGTGCTCTCTTCCACCACCGCACTCTCCTGCCCCCCCCCCAGTGCTCTTCTCTTCCACCACTGCACTCTCCTGCCCCTCCAGTGCTCTCCTCCACCACCGCACTCTCCTTCCCCCCCCCAGTGGTCTCCTCTACCACCACACTCTCCTGCCACCCCCTCCAGTGCTCTCCTCCACCACCACACTCTCCTGCCACCCCCTCCAGTGCTCTCCTCCACCACCACACTCTCCTGCCTCCCCCCAGTGCTCTTCTCCACCGCCACGCTCTCCTGCCCCCCCCAGTGGTCTCCATCACCACCACACTCTCCTGCCACCCCCTCCAGTGCTCTCCTCCACCACCACACTCTCCTGCCCCCCCCCCACAGTGCTCTCCTCCACCACCACCACCACACTCTCCTCCCCCCCCCAGTTTTCTCCTCCCCTGTTCTTGCTGCTCTCCAGCTCTCCCCATCCTTCTCTAGCCACCATCCCCAGTGCTCTCCGCCCCTGTTCCCCCCAGTGCTCCCCCCCCCCTCCACTCCCCCCAGTGCTCTCCCCCAGTGCTCTCCTCTCTCCCCCTGTTTTTTCCCAGCCAGTGCTCTCCCCTCAGTGCTCTCCCCTCCCCCCAATGCTCCCCCCCTGTTCTTCCCCCCCCCCAGTGCTCTTCAGCTCTCTCCATCACTCTCTAGCCCCCACCCCAGTGCTCTCCAGCCCTCCTTACTCCCCACCCCTGTTCTATCTGCCCCCCTGGTGCTCTCCAGCCCCCCCCCAGTGCTCTCTACCCTCCGTGCTCTCCAGTCCCCCGTCCTTTTTGGCTCCCCCTTAGCACCCTCCACTCCCCACCCCTGTACTCTCCTCTCCCCCTGCATTTTGCGCACACCCATGTGCTCTCCACCCCCCATAGTGCTCTCCAGTCCCCCGTGCTTTCCACCCCTGTTCTTTCTGGCCCCCACTGGTGCTCTCAAGCTCCCCCCCATTGCTCTCCACTCACCCCTGCTCTTTGTTCCCCCCCCCCAGTGCTCTTCACCACCCCACACTCTTAGCCCCCCCAGTGCTCTCAGCCTACCGTGCTCTCTACCCCTGTTCTTGTTGGCCCCCCCAGTGCTCTCAAGTTCCCCCCCAAGCGCTCTCCGCTCCCCACCCCTGTGATCTCCACTCCCCCTCACTCTTTGCCCCCACCCATGTGTTCTCCAACCCCGCCAGTACTCTTTGCTCCCCCTTCTCTCCAACTCTTTGCTCCCCCTTCTCTCCAACTCCCACTCAGTGCTCTCCACTTCACTCCACTTCCCCAGGACCAGAGGGCAGGCAGACTGGGGCCAGAAAATGAGGACGGCTGAAGGTGCAGGTGGCCAGGGACCACTCCATCTCACAGCAGACAGATCCTCTGGAAGGAGTACCGTCCCCATCCAAAACGAGAACAGACCCTGCCTGCTGCTGGCCGTCATGGATATCCTGCTGGCATGCAAGGTACTGTACCGAGCATAAACAACACACCTTCCCACAGACAGGGACTGCAGACTGGGACATGGGGCACAGGAGGGGCTGCAATGATGTGCACAGTGAGACTGCATTCACGGCACAGTAAAGCTGCATTTTATAGACACGGTGAGGCTGCATTTGATGGACACAGTGAGGCTGCATTTGGTGGGCACAGTGAGGCTGCATTTGATGGGCACAGTGAGGCTGCATTTGATGGGCACAGTGAGGCTGAATTTGATGGGCACAGTGAGGCTGCATTTGGTGGGCACAGTGAGGCTGAATTTGATGGGCACTGGTGAGGATGCATTGAGCTCTTGCATCAAGTCTGCAGTCTCTGTCCATCTCCTGTAGCATGTCTGAAGTCTCTGAGGGAGTCTGGAGAGGAGTCAAAAGTGGGAGCACCGCCGGGATGGGGGTCATGGGAGAAGTCAGACTTGTGTGGACTGTGGATAGGAGACTATAGGATAAGACCTCCAAGCTGGAGCCGACTGACTGAGCCCTGCACAGTGCACCTGAGAGGAGGTCAGTGAAAGCACCGCCAGGCCAGTCGGGGGTCACTGATATAAGGGGGGAGTGAATACGATAATGTAAGGGGCACTGATATAAAGGGTTTCCTCCTTATATTAGTAACCCACCCCCCTTACCTTAGAGTATTCTTTCTGCAGAAGGTGGTTCCCCCCCCCCCACGTTCAGAGTTTCTGGGGTCCCCCTTGATGATTGATCACTTACCACTATTAACTGGAATTTGAATATATATATATATATATAAAGCCCTATGTGATTTCATATCTATATCTAATACTCTCTTCATCAAATGTGCTTTAAAATGTATGGTTTTTCCCTTTCATGAACAAGAAAATAATGACGTTATGCTGTTGGGCTGGTATAATAATGCTGTTGGGCTGGTATAATAATGCTGTGAGGCTGGTATGAAATTTTTTAAAGGGCTGGTATTTGAAAGCATGGGCGTCCGCAAGGTTACTCAGGTGGCTGCGTACCATGCCCATATAGCCTAGAGAATGTACATCTTTTTACATTGCAATACATCTGTTGTGGCCATATTTTTATCTTGATGAAAACAGCCCATACAGTGACAGTATGAGATCAAAATATGGCCACAACAGATGTATTGCAATGTAAAAAGATGTACATTCTCTAGGCTATATGGGCATGGAACACAGCCGCCAGAGTCACTTCCAATACAAAGTGAAGATGAATTATCTGTTATATAACACATATGTATTACCAGTGTAAAGATTTTCATGAGATTGTCGAAAAGGGGCGGAGCATGAGTGGCCTTGAAATGATGCCCCCCCTTGGAAAAAGTTCTGCGGACGCCCATGCCCACCACAGGGGTCACAGTGGCTGTATTTTAATGCTCTAGACTTGCAGAACTCTTGCTGTATACTCACCACTGCAACTTTTCTCTTGCTAGAAACTTGCATACAAATTTGCTACAAATTGGAAAAGTGTCAACTAGAACTTGTGTACAACTTGCCAGTGAAAATATGCAGCAAGTTAACAGACTTACAATTCCTTGCTATCTGGGAGATACCCTAACTCACAAACACATAGGCAGATGCACCATTTGTACAAGCAATCCCCCTCTTGTTTCTATTTCTACGGTAGATGAGAAGTGGTGAGACAATTTTTATGATTTCTAATTGTTCCCCCTAATTGAATAGAAACTCAAAAATGTTCTCCGCTAAGACAATTGAAGCACTTGGATCAGTATGACTGCCCTGCCAGGAAAATTGCATTTTTCAGTAGAAAGGTCAGTAATGACAGTCTGCACATGTCCATATTTCATATTTCCTTTAGTTTTCAAGTTGTGTGAACAGGTGCAACTGACCAAATGTGATATATCCAGTAATGAATGACTAATTTTGCAAATTAATAAATTAAACTTTACTCAAATTGTTTGACTTTCTTTAATGGATATATGAAGATTTATCCAACTTGTAGAGAATACAATTCATAAATTAAGGCGGTCCCCTGAAGACGTGCATGCACACAAACCGAGTAGGGGGAGCCCCGATATTTTGACATCACGCAGCTGCATCTGGTTCCTGGAGCGGTGGCCATTTTGGTATGTTCGGCAATGTTTTATTTTGCATTATCCACATGGAAATCTTTTAATATGCATGCCTTTTAAGTCGTACCCCATTATATGATTTTTTTTGGCTCCATGTGTGGAGTCATTTCCTTTATAGGATGATTTGTCCAGGCGAGTCTGACTGCTGCTGGGTCTATCTACTGAGGGGATCAGGAAGGAGATCCTGAATGTTAACCATATCAAGCAGATTTCTGTGCTTAATGTAAAATGAGGGTGTAAACTATTCCCTTACCTGAGCTAATGTGTATTAAAAAGTGAACCGCTAATGTGTATATTAAAGGTGAACCGCACGCCCTACTCTTTAACAAAACATATATCTCACAGATAAAAAAATTGTGCAATATAGTAAACAACCACTACCCACACACCGAGAAAATGACATTCATTTTGAACGTGGCTCCAGGTAGACAGGACTAGCGAAGGAGGTCAATGTCGACGCCTCCATCGGTGATATTGACACAACGCTGGCCCCGTCACCTGGTATGGACTCAAAGGGGAAGCCCTACGCCAAAAAAAACAGCGTGGGGGTCCCCCCAAAGTCCATATCAGACCCTTATCTGAGCATGCCGCCCGACCGGTCAGGAAAGTGGGTGGGGACGAGTGAGCGCCCCCCCTGAGCCGTACCAGGCCGCCTGCCCCGCGCCCCCCCCCCCCCCCCACCCCAAAGCACCTTGTCCCCATGTTGATGAGGACAAGAGCCTCTACCCGACAACCCTGGCCATTGGTTGTCGGGGTCTGCGGGCAGGGGGCTTATCTGTTGTCAGAGAGCCTGGTCGTGTGTACACAAGTCCGTCGGACAAAAGTTCTTGCATGCTTGGAATCAAGTACGAGCCAGAAGTGATCGGTCTTATAAAACTATCGTTCGTAATGGAGATATCACGTACATCTTGTACGTCACTACGTTCGTAATTGTTGGTCAACATTTGTGTGACCGTGTCTATGCAAGACAAGTTGGAGCCAACATCAATGGTTTTGTTGTCGGAAAGTACGATCGTGTGTACGGGGCATTAGTGTAATCTGTGCTTTTAATAAATGCTCTTTTAAAACATATTACACTATAAAGTTTTCCTCTTTCCCTGCATATGTGGGAAGTGATGATCATCTGACTTCCCCATTATCTGATACCTTGGAAACATCGGTGTGATCGAAGGTGGAGCAGAAAGCCCTCCTAGTTTGGCTGCTGAGTTGGATTTTCCTAAGCGAAGTGTGATCTCTATAATTTGAGCTCTGCCATTCCTGGTAAGAGTCGTGCACTATATGTGGTGAAGGCACTGATCTGAGCATCGTCTGTCATGTATGGTCTATGACACAGACACACGCTGGAATTCCATTATAGGATCGGAGGTTTGTTTAAATACATTTTACAGTTCTATCAATTCAGTTGAAACTCATCTAGGCGGTCTGGTCTGCTTGCTGAATTTCCAAATTCCAAAATATTTCAACAAAGGATTGCTCAGCAACCACAAATTAGTTCTTTTACCAACAATCTTTTATTAATGATATCAAAGAATATTATGACCAAAGCAAAGCACTTCCCCTACAGTTGCCTATTATGTATCTATTAAATCCAGCTTTATACATTAGATCTATCATTCTGTTTAATTACCTGTGGCTTGAATTACCATTAATGGCGCTGACCAATGAGGATACTGGAGAATGGGGAGATGTGGTATCACACAAGGCTTGAAGAGGTTGTCACATTTCACTGTTCTCTGTTTACAATTTACTAAGATTCCGCATGTCACAGAAATTCACCAAGATATACCTTGTGTTTAATACGTTTCCTGGCAGTCACATTACAGGAACTCTCACCACAATTTGACCTGTGCAGGCAGACACAATTTGATTAGTGTATGACAGGTCCCATCTTTCAATGGAAGTGGGGTCAAATTGTGGGCATGTAATGCAATCTTAGTAGCTTACATAAGTTTTCAATCAGAAAAATAATTTAAAATTATGTAAAGAAAATGTAAGTATATGGGTTTCTGTAGAGCAATTCTGATATTAAGATTTGTACAGAGCATAGTACCATAGTAAGGGAGGTTGAAAAAAGACACAAGTCCATTAAGTCCAACCTATGTGTGTGATTATATGTCAGTATTATATTGTATATCCCTGCAGTCGTTCAGGTGCTTATCTAATTGTTTTTTGAAACTATCAATGCTCTGCTGAGACCACCGCCTGTGGAAGTGAATTCCACATCCTTGGCGCTCTTACAGTAAAGAATTCTCTACGTAATTTAATGCTAAACCTCTTTTCTTCTCATTTTAATGGCCACGTGTCTTGTTAAACTCCCTTCCGCAAAAACATTTTTTCCCTATTGTGGGGTCACCGGTATGGTATTTATAAATTGAAATCATATCCCCTCTCAAGCGTCTCTTCTCCAGACAGAATAAGTTGAGTGCTTGCAACCTTTCCTCCTAACTAATATCCTCCAGACCCTTTATTAGCTTTGTTGCCCTTCTTTGTACTCACTCCATTTCCAGTACATCCTTCCTGAGGACTGGTGCCCAGAACTGGACAGCATACTCCAGGTGCGGCCAGACCAGAGTCCTGTAGAGTGGGAGAATCATTGTTTTATCTCTGGAATTGATCCCCCTTTTTAATGCATGCCAATATTCTGTTTGCTTTGTTAGCAAATAGTTATTTTTGAATCAGGGTATTAAAGCCCAACTCCAGAAAACTTAGACCTCTTTTTACACTGAGGTGATTTTCAGGCGCTAAGGGGCTAAGAATAGCTCCGAAAAGCACATGAAAAATGCCTCCCCTGGAGCGGTGCACTTGCAGGACGTTAGAAAAAGTCCTGCAAGCAGCATCTTTGGAGCGGTTTAGGAGCATAGGTGTATACACTGCTGCTCCACCACCCCTGCCCCATTGAAATGCATGGGCACCGCTTTAGCGCTAATGTGTCCCGCTGGCACTGTGAAAGGGGTCTTAAAAATGAGCCCTTCCTGTGTGGTGTTGCACCCACATGGTGGGTTCAAGGGTTCATTTTGATTTAGGTCTAAGGGACATAAAAAAGAAGATCTGCTTACCCTCTCCTCTGCACTTCTGTGCTGTCAGACTGGCCCCTACAGTGTATTCTCCCCCCCCATGCTCTGGTTGTCTAAGGTCCTGATGTCATCAAGACCAATGTCGGATACATACAGTATCTCACAAAAGTGAGTACACCCCTCGCATTTTTGTAAATATTTTATTATATCTTTTCATGTGACAACACTGAAGAAATGACACTTTGCTACAATGTAAAGTAGTGAGTGTACAGCTTGTATAACAGTGTAAATTTGCTGCCCCCTCAAAATAACTCAACACACAGCCATTAATGTCTAAACTGCTGGCAACAAAAGTGAGTACAACCCTAAGTGAAAATGTCCAATTTGGGTCCAATTAGTCATTTTCCCTTCCCAGTGTCATGCGACTTGTTAAAGTTCCACTTTAAAAAGTTAGTTCACCTTTTCAGAAAAAATGAAAAGGTGAGCTGCGCTGCCAGTGCCCATGCAGCTGATTCAGTGGTCCAAGAATCCAAACTCTCTACTCTTCTTCTTTTTTTCTGTGCAGCACTTCAGGGACAGACCAAAGCAAATCACTGTGTAGGCACTAACCAATCAGAGTCTCTCTGGTCCATCCCAGAACTGCACACAGAAGAAGAAGGGCAGTGATTTCAAATCCCCAAACCGTTGGACCAGTTGCGTGGACACTGACAGCTCAACCCCCACAGAGGTAAGTTCAGTGGGGACCAGGGGTGGGAGGGTGTTCACCTTTTCATTTTTTCTGTAAAGGTGAACTAACACTTTAACCACTTTCAGACCGGACCATTTTGCTGGCTTAAGACCAGACCACTTTTTGCGATTCGGCACTGCGTCGCTTTAACTGACAATTGCACAGTCGTGCGACGTGGCTCCCAAACAAAATTTACGTCCTTTTTTCCCATAAATAGAGCTTAATTTTGGTGGTATTTGATCACCTTTGCTGTTTTTATTTTTTGCGCTATAAACAAAAAAAGAGTGACAATTTTGAAAAAAAATGCATTATTTTTTACTTTTTGCTATAATAAATATCCCCCCAAAAACTTTTTTTTCCTCAGTTTAGGCCGATACGTATTCTTCTACATATTTTTGGTAAAAAAATCGCAATAAGCGATTATTGATTGGGTTTACGCAAAAGTTAGCGTTCACAAAATAGGGGATAGTTTTATGGCATTTTTATAAATTATTTTTTTTACTAGTAATGGTGGCGATCAGCCATTTTTATTGTGACATGATGGTGGACACGTCGGACATTTTTGACACATTTTTGGGACCATTGTCATTTATACAGCAATCAGTGCTATACAAATGCACTGATTCCTGTGTAAATGACACTGGGGCCGTGAAGGGGTTAACCAGGGGGTGGCAGTGTAGGAGTTAAGTGTTCCTAGGGGTGTGTTACTAACTGTGGGGGGCTTGGCTGTGTGTTAGTGAACACTGATCTCTGTTCCAATCACAGGGAGCAGAGATCAGTGTCACTTGTTGCTAGTTCAGCCTCCCCGTGAGATGATCGAGGGTATCCCCACGGCGATCGAGTCTGCGGGACCCGCTAACGGACTCACGAGGTCCCGACCGGCGCGCGCCGCCGACGGCATGCACGCGGTGGCGCGGCGGCATTCTTAAAGGGATGTACCTGTACGCCCATATGCCTGCCCGTGCCATTCTGCCGATGTACATCGTCGTGCGCCGGTCGGGAAATGGTTAAGGTCACATACACACTTTTTTAGATGACTTTATTTAGAAGCAGCAGAGAAAACAAGCTAAAAGCCATATTTTTGCATGATCATCTATGTGCCTTCATGCATTTTAAGTTAATGCATTCTATTGATAAGAATATTCATTTATTCCGGCCATTACAATGTATTAATGCACAAACATGTGAACGCGAATAAACATACCTAGCGTTATGCACAATTTTAGTTGTTTGGGTATTTTTTCAGCCCAAGCGCTCTTCTTCAGAACATATAGTACAAGTGGTGCTTTTTTATTCTGCCTCTAAACATCCCTGCTTCTTAATTCCTGTAAATGCCTATGTGTGCATGGACACATTGGCTAACATGAAGTGGCATTTAAAAAATGTAGGTTGTTCTTAATAGCGTCACTTTTACACTATTATTGCACTATTAATGCACCCAGTTCTAAAATAATTACCCCCAGTTCATAGGCTGATCAGCGATTTTAAACAGGACTGCAACATTGCGGCTGACAAATCAGACACCCAACTGACACTTTTGAAACTTTTTTTGGGAACCAGTGACATTATTACAGTGATCAGTGCTAAAAATATGCACTGTTATTGTACTAATGGCACTGGCAGGGAAAGGGTTAACACCAGAGGCGATAAAAAAGGGTTAAGTGTGTACCTAGGGGATGCTTTCTAGCTGTGCGTGGGGGATGGACTGACTGAATGAAGACAGAGATCCGTGTTCCTGCTTAGCAGGAACACAAGACTTCCATATTCTCCCCTGTGAGGACAGCAATCTGTCTTGTTTACATAGGCAGATTGCTGTTCTGCCTCTCTGGGGAACGATCGGGGGGTTCCCTCTGGCCAATCAGCACCCCACTGTATTGCACGAAATTACGTACAGGTACATAGTTTCATGCAATAGAGCTGACCTGCCGTAGTATATGTACTGTGGCTGGCCGGCAAGTGGTTAACCACTCTTTATGATATCCCCTGAGTATGTCTTTGCTGCATCAAAAAACCTGCCTGCTTGAATTTTTTTCTTATTAGATTAAACTTCCATTTTAAAGCAGAACTTTGCTGTATGTGAGCATCACAAAACAAAAGCGCTATTTAATTAAGTTTTACTGTTCAGGGCAAACTCATCCATCCATCCATGTCTTTTAAAAACACCCCCCTAGTATTTCTTAGTATTTCTAGTTGCAGCCATCTGGGCAGATGATTCATGTAGCATTTACTTCCTGGAATCCATCTGTCCTTAGTTCAGGCACACAGTCAGGAGGGTGCGCTTAGCTGAGAAAACCCCTCCTTCTGGAGACTCTTGGGATGTATGACATAATTTGCCTGAAAAAATAAAAGGTTAAAACAAGTAAATATAATATACCCGTCTATCAATTTACTAATGCTAGCAGCATAAGGATTACAAAGAGTTACTGTTGATTGGGAAAGTGAAGTTCAGCTCCAAGTTAGCTAATAAAAAGTATCACTTAAACTCCAAACTTTCTGCTAGAAATGAAGTATAAAGTAGAATGCATGTTGCTATTTGATCATAATAAAATAAGCCTGGCATTCACTCTAGGTAAACAACATCTCTCCTGGAACTTACATTTGTAATGCTTCATGGAGAAGACGAGTAGCAAAAGCTTGATTAATACTGCCCTCTGGTGGCTGAGTAAGCAAAGCATGATCCTCTGAATCTAAATGTGGGTTTTTCTGAGTTTAAAAACTCAAATGGACTAGAACTAGAGGGCAGGCACATAGGGGGTTATTTACTAAAGGAAAATCCACTTTGCACTGCAAGAGCAATTGAAAGTAAAGTCGCTGAAGATCTGAGGGGGACATGCAAGGAAAATAAAAAACAGCATTTTAGCTTGCACATAATTGGATGATAAAATCAGCAGAGCTTCCGCTCATTTCAGATCTACCCCCTAGATTTAGAGTGACCGCACTTTCAAGTGCACTTGCAGTGCAAAGTGGGTTTTCCTTTCGTAAATAACCCCATAGTGCAGATATTTCAGTATCTGATCTGACATCCACTATTGCAGTCCTCACTATATCTAGAGTGGATCTGGTTATTGAATGATGTTTTAAGAATATATTTTTGTGACATTTACTACACATTCATTATTTGTGTCTAGGAGTAATTTGCCATTTGTAAAGCACATTTTCAGTTCAGATTCACTGTACCATCAAACACAGCCACTGTGGCCATCAATTGCCGCCACTGTACCATCAAACAGTCACTGTGCCCATTAATTGCCGCCATGTACAATCTAATGCAGCCACTGTGCCCATCAAACGCAGCCACTGTGCTACATCAAATGCTCCAACTGTGCCATCAAATGCTGCCATATTAGCCCCATTATATACAGCTATTTTGCCCATCTTATGCAGCCACTATGGCCCATCAAATGTAGCCACTGTGCCAATCATATGCAGCCACCGTGACATCATAAGCAACCACTGTGCCCTTCAAATGCAGCCTCACTGTGCCCATCAAATGCAGCCTCACTGTGGCCCATCAAATGCTCCCACTCTGCCCCATCAAACACAGCCACTGTGCCATATCAAATGTTGCCAGTGAGCCCCCCCCGCCCGCCGTCTGTACTTACCCTGTCTCGGTGGCGGTGGGACAGCTCCTCGATGTCTTCTCCTGTCCTCTATTCAAGTCCTCTGCTATGATTGGACACCTGAGGCATCCAATCACAGCACCTGTCATTTCAGCCAATCAGGTGACGGGCAACAGATCTGAGCATCTGATTGACGAAGAGGCGGTTTAGTGTTACGAAAGCGAATATTCATTGGCTTTTCCAACACGCAGTGACCTGTGAGCACCCGGCATGTCGCTCACAGGTCACATTTTTTGATGCCTACTAGAGCCTATGGCTTTAATAGGTGCTTCAAAAACACAGCCCCCCCCCGCCCGCTGCCCGAAAAGGGGCTGGGCATCTGAATAGGGGTTGGCAGCAGTGGCCATAGATAGATTCATGCAATGCATGAATCTATCTATTGGTGATAGAGGGGGTGGCTGTAGAGAGGGGGCAGTACCTGTGCGCCCTTATGGATGCACCGCCATGAGTGCATTGGCTTTACCAAAATACACATTTTCAGCAGGATATACAGTAACACATGCTCCTTGTGCTACCAGTCTGGCATGCTGGGCACCTAGTAAGGGGGCAGATATTGTGTGGCTCCTTCCAAGGCTGCATTCAGCATTAAAGTATATTTAAACTTAAAACCAAAAATGGAATATATTACAGATCACTAGTCCTTGGTGTGATCTTTACTTTTTTTAAGCTTTTTTTGTTTTTTTTTACCTCATAATTTGCAATGAGCTATATGGAATATAATATACCATGCTTCCTGTCCATGGATGATTACGTCACTTCCCCGCTATATCAAAGAATTGAGCCATGGTTGTCACCCTAAGGCAAATTTCTTTCCTGCAACCACAGAAATTTGCACAATTCCCCCATCAGCACAGACAGCGCTGACAGGGGAGTCCCTCTTGCCAGACCATTGCCTTCTGGGGGGGGGGACAGGTATGGGTGGGGGAAGCCGTCGCCACCTGGAGAAGACAGTAATTATAGAAGCTATAACAGTGTCTTGCGCAAGCAAATCCGGCAGGCTGGTTGTACCCTTGTTGACCAATCCATCAACTTGGTTCATTCAGCCTGCCCATTAATGGTTCAACTCTTGGCTGGTTGCGGATATACCGGCTGTGATTTGAACCTTGTATGGCCGGCCTAAGCTGCTTTCCTAATATGGGCTCTATACCCATGTGTAACTCTTCATCGCCTCTTGCTATAGGGGGACACTCGAGCAGGCTCGCTCCCGAGCCCAATCACAGCCATTGGCTCACTGGCTGTAATTGACAGCATTGCTTCATCCACAATACTTTCTGGTCTGGCAATTTAAATGTGACGTGCCAAGTTTAACAGTCCTGTAAATGAATGACACCACGCAGCAACCATGAGCCAAATTCTTACAGTGCAAAAATCGCCATTTGGTAGTAAATGAAAAAAAAAATGCCAAAAAAAGAGGCATCACTATTGCTTCCTGATTGCCTGCAAACTTCCTTTCACAGTCCTTTTAAAAGCAATACTCCATAGATCGCTTTTCACTGCTGCTATCGTGAAAGGAGCCTAATACAGAAAGTCCTTTAAAGGTAAATTATAATAGGATTTTATTTCTTTTTTCATTTTTACATTTATATGGTTATAATGTGATATTGTATAGATTTTGTTTCCTATTCATATACATAAATAATCCTACAAATAAATATTAAACACAGGATTCACCCATTCTAAAGAATTAGGGGTTTTCTAGAGAGGGAGCACAGCAGTACTAGTAAGTGGAAGCAAGACGGATGAGTCACTTTGATGATTCAACTGTGTGTCTCATTTTAGCCAGCGCTGTTCTAATCAATAGGCTTTTTCAGTAAAGGAGTGAGATTAACATAGAAGAGAGAAAGCTAACTAGTGAATGCAACATTTTCAATTTACCTTTCTATAAAATATAATAATAAAATATATAAATATTAATAGAAATATTATATAATATATTATATATAATATATAAATATAGAGTGCCATAAAAGAGCATTCCACATATTTTCCACATTTTGTCATGTTACAACCAAAAACGTAAATGTATTTTATCAGGATTTTATGTGATAGACCAACACAAAGCGGCACATAATTGTGAAATGGAAGGAAATCGATAAATGTTTTTCAAATTTTTTTACTAATAAATATGTGAAAAGTGTGGAGTGCATTTGTATTCAGCCCCCTTTACTTTGATACCCCTAACTAAAATCTAGTGGAACCAATTTCCTTCAGAAGTCACCTAATTAGAAAATAGAGTCCACCTGTGTGTAATTTAATCTCAGTATAAATACAGCTGATTTGCGAAGCCCTCGGAAGTTTGTTAGAAAACCTTTGTAAACAAACAGCATCATGAAGGCCAAGGAGCACACCAGACAGGTCAGGGATAAAGTTGTGGAGAAGTTTAAAGCAGGGTTAGGTTATAAAAAAATATTCCAAGCTTTGAACATCTCACGGAGCACTGTTCAATCCATCATCTGAAAATAGAAAGAGTATGGCACAACTGCAAACCAAGACATGGCCGTCAACCTAAACTGACAAGCTGGGCAAAGAGAGCGTTAAGCAGAGAAGCAGCCAAGAAGCCCACGGGAACTCTGGTGATGCTGCAAAGATCCACAGCTCTGGTGGGAGAATCTGTCCACAGGACAACTGTTAGTCGTGCTCTCCACAAATCTGGCCTTTATGGAAGAATGACAAGAAGGAAGAAATTGTTGAAAAAAGCCATAAGAAGTCCCGTTTGCAGTTGGCAAGAAGCCATGTGGGGGACACAGCAAACATGTGGAAGAAGGTGCTCTGGTCAGATGAGACCAAAATTGAACTTTTTGGCCTAAATGCAAAATTCTATGTGTGGCAGAAAACTAACACCGTACATCACTCTGAACACACCATTCCCACCGTGAAACATGGTGGCGGCAGCATCATGTTGTGGGGATGCTTTTATTCAGCAGAGACAGGGAAGCTGGTCAGAGTTGATGAGAAGATGGATGGAGCCAAATACAGGGCAATCTTGGAAGAAAACCCGTTAGAGTCTGAAAAAGACTTGACACTGGTGTGGAGGTTCACCTTCTAGCAGGACAATGACCCTAAACATACAGCCAGAGCTACAATGGAATGGTTGAGATCAAAGCATATTCATTGGTTACAATGGCCCAGTCAAAGACCAAACCTAAATCCAATTGAGAATCTGTGGCAAGACTTGAAAATTGCTGTTCACAGATGCTCTCCATCCAATCTGACAGAGCTTGAGCTATTTTGCAAAGAAGAATGTGTAAAATTGTCACTCTCTAGATGTGCAAAGCTGGTAGAGACATCCCCAAAAAGACTTGCAACTGTAATTGCAGTGAAAGGTGGTTCTACAAAGTATTGACTCAGGGGGGCTGAATACAAATGCACACCACACTTTTCACATATTTATTTGAAAAAATATTATTATATATTACCATTTCCTTCCACTTCACAAATATGTGCCACTTTGTGTTGGTCTATCACATAAAATCCCAATACATTTACATTTTTGGTTGTAACATGACAAAATGTGGAAAATATCCGGGGTTATGAATACATTTTCAAGGCACTGTAATATACTGTATATGAATGGCTGGCTGTGAGCTGCGTGGGTGTACGCAGCATCTGGGCTTTTCAGAAGGGTAGAAAAATTCCTTGAACAGGCCCATGTGCCTATATGCAAAAAGCCTTTCTGACAATCAATGCAAAAAGCAGGCTACCTGTATAGCTCCCTGCTCCAAAATTTGTAGGGACTGCCCCTGTTCTGGTAGCAGATCCCTCTGTCCCTGTTCTGTCCTCAGTTACCAATTTTTGTTCCGTTGTGAATTATTTACACAATAATATTTTAGAAAATGTGCAAAGCAATTCTCTTGAATCCTGTACTACAGGGTTTTAAGGCTTGCTTCACACTACCATGATGTGACTTTTAGTGCAATTTGATACAACTTTGCATAGTGTATGGGGGCCAAGTCTGTAAATCACACAAATGTAGCACAGGAACCTTATCTAAAATTGCACCATTCTGAGTTACATTGATTAGAATGGGCACCATTAAAGACAATTTAATGTTTCCTTATCTCTGAAAAAGATGTACATAATTCATTAACCACTTGACATCCAGAAGATTTACCCCCCCCCCCTGCTTTTTGGCACTGCGGTACTAACTAACTTACTATTTACTAACTGATTATGATGCAACGATGTACCCAAATAAAATTTGTATAAATTTTTTCATGCAAATAGAGCTTTTTTTGGTGTCATTTGATCACCACTGGGGTTTTGTTTTGTTTTTTGCACTCTAAACGAAAAAAGACCGAAAATTTGGGGGGGGGAACAATTTTTTTTACTTTCTGCTTTAAAACATCCAATAAATTTTTTTAAAAAAAGCTAATTTCTTCACAAATTTAGGCTGATACATATTCTGCTACATATTTTTATTTATTACTATGTTATAGATACTGGAATTTGTATTTATTTATCTTTCTTTTATACTAGTAATGGCAGTGACTTATAGCAGGACTGTGATAGTATGGCGGACAATCTGACACTAGCTGACACTTTGTGGGAACCAGTGACACCAATACGCAGATCAGTGCTAAAAATATGCACTGTCACTGTTCTAATGACAGTGGCTGGGAAGGAGATAACATCTAGGGTAAGTAATAGGTTAAATGTGTGCCTAACAGTGCTTGGTGCATTCACTGTGTTCTGTTTTTACTAAAGAATGTGGAGAAAATTGGAGGTAAGTGCCTATCATTATATGTCTTTTTGTTTCAACTACCATGCTTTCAACATATCTTTTTGTTATCCATTATATATTTTTGTGTATTTCTCTCAATATATATATATATATATATATATATATATATATATATATATATATATATATGTAGCGCTGGTATTTTTGCTTACTAATATAATGCAATGTTAATCTATGAGCAGTGTTATAATTATGAGCAGTGTTATAATTTAGTATTTGGCGCCATCTAGTGGTTTATACGGGAAGTGGACTTTAGTTATTTTATATTACGAGGACATTGGAAATGTTGCAGGAAGTGACTGTTTGTTTGCATTCACAAGAGACCTACCTACCCTGCTCTCTTCGGGACGTGTGGCCTGCCAGTACGGACCTGTAAGTAGGCGTTCTGGAGAGCACAGCCTTCGGCTTTAGATGAGAGAAATAATCAGCGACTCTGCTTGATATCCAGTGGTGTGACCGGATATAGAGGGATCGGAGACCCCCGACAGAGCCATCTGAGAGTCCGGGTCATCTTGCGGAAGAGAAGCAGCGTGACGGTGCTGGCTTAAAGCAGGATTCGTACACCGGAGTGAAGGGTTCCTGTTCTTCCAGGCCTGGAGTTGGTGAGAGGGCTGCCGCCCACAATTTCAAACACACTTTTACACACTTAGACCTATTTCACAGTGTTGCTGGGATTGATAGTCCCGTAGTGGCAACTGCACATTATCAGACTAAGTTTAGCAGGCCTCAAGCCTATACTTCACTGAGAACTGATGCTGGCGGATCAGAGACGACTACACCGGCGGTAGTTATAAGTGTGCCACATTACCATAACCGCTTCAATACTCATTCTGCACTGTTCTTGTTTATCAAACCCTTTTTGGATTACAATTAGTTCAACACAATAGCTAGCAGAAGACAGAAGAATAAAGACTACATCTTCATTGCAAGGCCTTGCATTCATTCCAAATAGAAAGAACTGTTGTCAGGTCACCTTGAGGCCAGGTGACAGATACACACCGTAGGGATTAGGAGTGCACCGCAAGGTTGTGGACCCTACGGCTGACTGCTGCGGACGGGGGTCAAGGTGATAGGAAGGCAGGGCCGCCAGAACACCAAGATGGATCCCACCAGCTAGAGCGTAAGATTCCCTGGGGCGCGGAGTCTAAGAGCCAGCAGGTGTTCACCAGAGCCTCGAGTGGTGAGGATGGACTTGGCTGCAACTGGCTCCAGGTCGCGACCCCCGGGTCCCCCAGCTCCCACCCACAGTAGGCAACAGGAGGATAGGGATGGTGAGGGACAAAGCCAAGGTCGGGGCCACAAGCAGACAGGAATAGTCAGGGACACGCCAAAAGGTCAGGATCACAGGCACACAGGGATAGTCAAGGACCTGCCAAAGTCGGTAACGGAATAACAGCAGAGCACACGGCAGGTAACAGGAAGCTAACACACAAAGGTTGATCAGCAGGGCTGGCCTGCAGTGCACAGGTTAATATAGAGCTCTCTGATAGGAGCTAGGGTGGAGCCATGCCAGAGGATGGATTACAAAAGCAGACAGGTGAGGGTCGGCTGGTCTCTAGATGAACACATGGGAACAGGTAAGCAGACAAACTATTGCATAACCATGTCAACTGTCTTATAAAGTAAGGGGGAGCTCCTTAGCTAGTGTGTTGTACTGTGTTGCTGGTTTTACAATTTTGTGTTTAATATGGCGTGCTGAAAGTGGGAAAGGTGCCCAGAGTAGGGCATCGTCCCTTTAAGCCTTAGTCCCCCTTGGAGATGCTTGTGCATCCAAGAATTCTTTATATGTAAAAAAAACTGTTGTGAATATCTACTGTGCTGTGGCACTATGTTTGTGTGACAGTGCAGTTAATGTCATTATTGCTTTTCTACCAATTCCAGTAAAAATACATTCTGGTTAACTACAATTGGCGTGAAGCGTTGTTCCTTCTCCCACAGGTGGATCAGTGGATACCCAGGTACAGGTAAAGGTACATTATTGTTGTATTGTATATTTGGGGTCATCCTCTGTTATTACCTTCACACCATACTGTACCACAGCAGCTGTGTCAAGGGGATTGAGCTAAGTTACTGAGGGTGCAAAATCAGAGTACAGGCCCAACAAAAACCAGCAGCTCCTTCGGGGATAGGGGCTACATATATATATATATATACACATTTTTTTGTTAATAGAATAAACAGCTTGCTTCAATAATCAACCCCTGAGGAAGGAATTCAATATTTACACCAATATTCCGAATCATGTTGAGTCTTTTGTGACCACACACATCATTGATCTCATTAGAGATCGTCTGTGTGCTCCAGAAGGCAGCTGCTGTTTTTTGTTTATATTCGATAATTGTTTTTAGGAGTATAAATTTGAATATTTATCCTTTGGTTATTTAAATTCAATACATTTTGTACTTTTACACACTATGCTACTCATTTAAAAATCTGGTTTACCTTTCCCCTTGCCCGTAGAATCCCTGGGGCACTTACCTCCAATTTTCACTGCATATTTTGGGATGTGGCAAGGGTTTCCAGTATTTTACTCTTTGGTGGCCTCCCTATTTTTTTTTTTTTTTTTACTAAAAGACAAAATAAAAATCAGCACATCCCCGCTGACAGTACAGAGCTCCGTGAAGAGAAAGGAAGGAAAGCTCCCTAACATCCACAGAGTCCGCAGGCACTGACTATGAAAAAGAAAAAGAACATCAGGAAAGAATTATGATAATGTCTGTCTTTTACAGAAGAACTTCAAAGATACAATCTGATTGGCTAATCACAGCTATAATAACAGAATGACTTGAGCATTCTTCATCCCTCCCAGTCACCTGGGGAGAGAATTGAAGAAACCTAAATTTACAGAAAAAGGAAAAACTCTTCTAAAGGTTGAATGCTTGAAAATTGTACAAATGTCCTATGTAATGCTGTACCACATGAACATTAACGATGACCATATACAATGTACATCCCAAATGACAGGAATTAATCTTCTATTGCAATTGGGTAAGTAATTTATGTAAGTGAAAAAAAAATTTTTTTTAAGGTTTATGTGGGTGTGTTGTACTATAAAAAGCAAAAAGAACTTTCTTCTAAACTATTCACTCCACAGTTTTAGAGGCTGTAAAGATGATAGATGCTGTTTTTCCAAATTTGGTGGATTTGTGCAATAGCTAAAAGATTCTGCATTACAATATAATAAATTGTACATACAATTCTCAAACGACCTTTGCAAAAAATCTTAATGAAGAGCTACAAGAACAAAAACTTAAAGGAATTACATGTCAGATTAAACTGCACATACATACAGTATATTTAATGGAGCCAAACAAGTCAATAGCACAATGCCTAATGTAGATGCTTACAGTCTACAATATTACAGATGCAGTTGGTGACTTCTTCAGAACACTAAATTCCCAGTTGCAGGTATCACGATTCCCCCTTTTTATTTTATTTTATTTTATTTTCCACTTACCTTCCTCTTTCTTTATGTTATTCTTATTTTTTGGTTATGACTTTAACATGTTGGAAATCCAGAATAGATGGTAGACATATATATATATATATATATATATATATATTGCTTTGTCTATTGTTCCACCAGGTATAGCAGCAAATAATAGACCATGCTGGAGATAGTTATGTCATACTGATATGTCTTGCTTATTGACTGTAACACGAAAACATTATTGTATACAACTCAAAATGTTAAAACATAAATATGTCATGTTCTCAACACTCTCAATCAGATTATAAATTTTAATAAAAATTATTGACCAAGAAAACTCAAAAAGGAATTTATCTCCCGAAGGTGTGTCTTGACTACAATATAGTTGATCTCAAATATACCTTCTGCTGTTTCAAAAAGGATAAAACGGTTTCAAGGATTCAAAAACAGATTGCAATAGATCATTGACAGAAAGAAAGTTAGTTTTTTTGTTGCATTTTTCTAGGAAAAAGTCTACGGTATCTATGACACTCCAATAGCACCAAGTGGGGTGTATTTAAAAAAAAAACGTGCCTAATGCCACTTACACACAAGCGGAATGTCCGACAGAAAAAGTCAGACGGAAGCTTTTCATTGTATATTCCGATCATGTGTATGCCTCATCTGACTTTTTTTTAACGAAAATTCTGACGGATCTAGAAATAGAAGATGTTTTAAATATTTCCAATGGAACCAATTCCTATCGGGAAAACCGCTCGTCTGTATGCTGTTCCAACAGACCAAAAACGACTCATGCTCTTAAGAAAGTACGAGAAAGAAGCTATTTGCTACTGGCTACTGAACTTTTCTCATCTCGTCGTACGTGCTGTACGTCACCGTGCTCTTAGTGATTGGACTTTGTGATAAAGTCATTGTGATCGTTAAGAATGTGGTTGTGATAGTGTGTACGCACGACAGTTTCAGCGGAACTCTATCGGAAAAAACCTTCAGAGTTTATTCCCACGGGAAAAGCGGTCGTGTGTACGCGACATAATAATTCACACAGTGAAAGGATGTTTTCATGAATTTACTTTGTAAAAGAGAGGTGACTTTGTTAAGCTTTATTTTTAAAGTTTCAACATGTTTATAAATATAAAACAAATATTAAATCATGGTGCAAAAAGATTTCCAGACCACCATGGGTTATCTGAAGAAAAATAAAAGGGGTTTCCTGTTTTCCTTAGACTATCTTTTTTTTTTCTCTCTCTCTCTCTCTCTCACTCACTCTTTTCATCACTCTCTCACTGAAACTTCTTACACTAATGGACAGGGAAGAGGTGGGAGAAGAATGATAAAAGTGAGCACTAATTGGGGCCCCCTTTCCTAAGATTGTGGCCTCCCCAGCCCACATTATAATATTTGCAGTTTTTCCTGTTAAAGTGGAGTTCCAGTCCCCCAAATACTTTTTTTGTATAAAAACTGCTCCATACTTGTTTTGATAAACACATTTTGAATAAAAAGGAACAGACATATTTGGTGCCGTTAGCACCTAGGATTCCTACAATGTACTACCTACCGAAAGTACATAAGGATCCTATTCACCCACCAGGCCGCCCCATTGTGAGCGGCATAGATTCAGTTACATCTAGAATTGGTAGATATATAGACTTTTTTCTACAGCCTCTTGTGAAACGAGTTCCCTCATATTTGAGGGATACGAGTCCCACCATTCAGGTACTAGAAAAAATGGAGATTAAGAGGAACTGTCTGCTGGCCACAGCAGACGTGGCCTCATTATATACTTGTATTCCCCATTCATTGGGATTAGAAGCCGTTAGACATTTTTTGGAAAGGGACCCGTCCATTGTGCGTGATCAAATCGATTATATAATGGAACTATTAGAATTTGCTACTGGCCACAATTATTTTTGGCTTAATGGCAAGTTCTATATTCAACAAAAGGGCGTGGCTATGGGGGCTAAATTTGCCCCCAGCCTCGCTAACTGATTTATGGCTAAATGGGAGGAGGATGTCGTCTATCAAGAGGGTGGTTCCTCACTAGTCCTTTGGGCTAGGTATATAGACGACATCCTCCTCCTATGGGATGGGAGTCCGGAGTCTTTGCGGGACTTCTTTTCCAATTTGAATCTCAACGATCGAGGTATTCATTTGACATATGAATCTAGTGCAAATAGTGTACATTTTTTAGATTTGAAAATTTGCATTAATTCAGGAAGTTGGGAATTTCAGACTTTTTTTTAAACCCACCGATAGGAACGGCTTTATACCTATCGACAGCTGCCACCATCGGTCATGACTTAATGCTGTGCCCAAGAGTCAGTTCCTCAGACTCCGTAGGAACTGCACGGACGTTGAGATTTTTAAACAACAAGCCCAAGAGTTAAGAAATAAGTTTCTTGATAAGGGATATGATCCCATATCTGTGCAAGAACATTATGAGGAGGTCCTTCGGACAGACCGTACTTTATTGTTTGACCGCCCCCCCTAGAGAACGTGACAGCTCACATAAATGGTCTATTCTGACTTCATACTCTATTCAACATAGATATATACAAACTATTTTAAATAGAAATTGGGGAGTGTTAAAGACAGACAAAACCTTATGCTCTCTGTTACCAGAACGGGCAAGAGTCACTTTTCGAGGTGTCCCATCACTTCAAAGTAAAATAGCTCCGAATATAATAAACCCTCCTGTTCGCCCGGTATTTTTCCAGGATTTAAAGGGTTATTACCCATGCAAAAAATGCACAGTGTGTTGTCATAACATAAATGGTAGGTCTAAAACACTTCAGTTTGGTTCAACAGTTGCTAACCGAGTGTATCCGATAAAGGGGTTCCATACGTGTGCCTCTAGATATGTTGTTTACCTAATAACATGTCCTTGTGGGAAACAATATGTCGGTTGGACCACTCGCACGTTCTCTATTAGAGTGGGTGAACATGTCTCTAAAATTAAAAGTGGAGATGTTAAGCATACAGTCCCGAGACATTATAGGGAGTGCCACGACCGCAACCCTATTGGCACTAGTTTCCTGGTAATTGACAGTTATATCCCACCATGGAGGGGTGGAGCTCTGACCAGAGGCGTTTCCCAGCTTGAAACATATTGGATATATGAGCTCCAATCCTATCAGCCGTGGGGTAATAACGTGGAATGGGACATTAATGCGTTTTTAAATAAAGCATAAATTCCCACACTATTTTTAACCAGAAGTTCTGTTTATATTTTGATAATATGGTATCGATGTCTGTTTCTTTTTTAGTCAATTTTTTATTTTTAAAATTATTATAATTATTATTATATTTTTTTTCTCTCAGTCCTGTTTTTATAGTTTTCATATTTTTGGATTTTAAGTCTTAGTCCAATTACCAATTCTAATTTTGATTGTATTTATGTGATATTTATTTATCATATGGGTTCATTTTATTGTTGGAATGGTGTGTATTCATTTATTATTATATTTATATGTACACTGTGGGGTTCACATGGGGGTCAGCCCCCCAAGAATTACTATAGTCAATTATTAGAATGCATTATAAAAATATTTTTTTTTTTTCATTTCTGTGGTCACTCACATTATGAGCGGTTTTTATTAGTTAATCTATGTCGATCTACATGCCCTTTTTTATTTAATGATGTGCAAAGCTTTTTGAACTGATTGTGTTTCCGTAGTGTTTTTGCTGACCAGAAGCACTGATCAGAATGAGGCTTGGACAGCAAGCCATGGGTGCCATTTTGCTGACCAGAAGTACTGATCAGAATAGGCTTGGATAGCAAGCCATGGGTGCCATTTTGCTGATCAGAAGCACTGATCAGAATGAGGCTTGGATAGCAAGCCATGGGTGCCATTTTGCTGACCAGAAACACTGATCAGAATGAGGCTTGAATAGCAAGCCATGGGTGCCATTTTGCTGACCTGAAGCACTGATCAGAATGAGGCTTGGATAGCAAGCCATGGGTGCCATTTTGATGATACCGGAAACAGTTCATACCAGGACCTAGCTGATAGGGGAGCTGACCTTCTAATGTGAGTACCCCATAGTCTATATAAACGCGGTGGCCGCAGTGTGCTAACATCCCCAGATGATGCCTGTTTAGGAGAAACGCGTCGGGAAGGGCTCGTTGATGCCACTGCGTTGCCAGATTTTATTTCCATGCTTGTATTTGCCTGTAATATGTGAGTACCCATTTACGCTTTTAATGTTAATAAAAGTTTTAAACGGTATTTCACTATGAGGTTGTATTTTCTTCTTTTTGGCCTATAATATATGTGGAAGAATCTCTGTCCTCCGTCACCCCAAAAGGTGGATAGCCATTTCATCTATTTTTGGGTCACCTCTCTGTCTACTCTGGTACCCATGAGAAGTTACAAGTTTTGCCAGCTGTTTTTCGTGTGGATTTACATCAATAAACTAATGTGACTCACTAGGTATATACCTAACTGGGTCCATTACATCTTGTAAGCCTCCTCTCAAGTGGTGGTGGATTTCTGCAAAGTATTCACTGAAGTCACTATAACTTCTCAAGATATTGCACTTTGTCACTATATTGTTTCACTTGTGTACTCTTAACACGTTCACCTTGGTGGATATACGTATATCAATTTTTTTTTTTGTATATTTGGATATAGTGTCTAAAACATAGAATCATTAATAGTGTTAATTTATGCAGAGTTTTTTTCACTATTATATTATTTACACTGGTAAAAGATTATATAGATATTGTCATAATCTAAGTGCTGCACCTTTTTTATTACCATATATACTCGAGTATAGGTCGATCCGAATATAAGCCGAGGCCCCTAATTTACCACAAAAAACTGGGAAAACTTATTGACTCGAGTATAAGCCGGGGGTGGGAAATGCAGCAGCTACTGTAAGTGGCAAAGAGGGTCAACAATGCCCATCTGCAGCTGCATGTCTCACTGTGTCTATTGCATGCCTCCCTGTGTCCTGTGCAGATCTGCCTACCTCACTGTGTCCTGTGTATGCCTCCCTGTGTCCTGTGCAGATCTGCCTACCTCACTGTGTCCTGTGTATGCCTCCCTGTGTCCTGTGCAGATCTGCCTACCTCACTGTGTCCTGTGTATACCTCCCTGTGTCCATTGCAGCCTACCTGTGCTAATCTTCATCCTTTGTGTCCTGTGCATGCCTCCGTGTGCCCATCTGCAGCCACCGATCAGCGTGTAATAAAAACATACGGCGGCCATTCCAGTATTCAAAAGCCGCACCTCCTCTTCGTCTGTGATAGGTAGAACACTCAATTTCCCAGCAGTCAGTTTTCAGCCTATCACGGACATCCCCTCATCCTCGTCTGAGGTATGAGGATGAGGGGATGTCCGTGATAGGCTGAAAACTGACTGCTGGGAAATTGAGTGTTCTGCCTATCAGACGAGGAGGAGGCGCGGCTTTTAAATACTGGAATGGCCGCTGTATGTTTTTATGACACGCTGGCCACCGTCTGTCTACATAACATGCCTGATCAGGTAGGCAGACGACGGTGACTCGAGTGAGTATAAGCCGAGGGGGGCACTTTCAGCCTAAAAAAAAGGGCTGAAAATCTCGGCTTATACTCGAGTATATACGGTATTTCACCATTTTGTTTGTTGCAGTAAGTCTGCGGTGCTGGCAGCTATTATTTATTTGTTGTTTGTGGATAGCGCGGTTTTTTCTCACTTTACATACTTGTTTAAACATATATAGCAACATTTAGAACATGTCCTATGTATAGTCCCTGCAGTTTATGTTAAAATATTTGAAGACTTACCAGATCTCAGAAGCAGGCAGATTCCATGTCATCTGTGGGCATCTGAAACCCTCATCTCTTGATTTGCAGGATTCAGTGAAGCTGCACTGCACTCTGCACTGAGCAGCTTTCTCTCTCTTCCTGACATGTTGCCATAACAATGGCGGCGTCGGCAGAAGTTCCCGCTCTATTGCTATAGCAACCTGTCAATCATGACATCCCGGTTTTCCCGTTCGCGTAATTTCTGGTCTGGAAATAACATGAGATTTCGTCACTAGGCGATTCGCAAAGACTCCTGGGATAATGACGCCGCTATTTAAGGGGAGCTCTTGCAGACCGCCTAGTGACGTAATCGCCTAGGCGGCCACAGCCGAAAGTGCTGCAGAAGAAAAGTAAAAAAACATATGTACAAAAAAAAAAAATTATTCCCGCATTTAGGATGGGCATGAGAGTGATTGGAAATTCAACATTTTCTACAAATATACTTTTGTAGAACCACCTTTCACTGCAATTACAGCTGCAAGTCTTTTTGGGGATGTCTCTACCAGCTTTGCACATCTAGGGAGTAACATTTTTGCCCATTCTTTTTTGCAAAATAGCTCAAGCTTGGTAAGATTCCATGGAGAGCATCTGTGAACAGCAATTTCCAAGTCATGCTACAGATTCTCAATTAGATTTAGGTCTGGACTTTGACTGGGCCATTGTAACACATGAATATACTTTGATCTGAACCATTCCATTGTAGCTCTGGCTGTATGTTTAGGGTCGTTGTCCTGCTGGAAGGTGAACCTCTGCCCCAGTCTCAAGTCTGTTGCAGACACTAACATGTTTTCTTCTAAGATTGCCCTGTATTTGGCTCCATCAATCATCCAATCAACTCTGACCAGCTTCCCTGTCCCTGCTAAAGAAAAGCATCCCCACAACATGATACTGCCACCATCATGTGTCACGGTAGGGATGGTGTGTTCAGGGTGATGTGCAGTGTTAGTTATCCACCATGCATTTGGCTTTTAGACCAAAAAGTTCAATTTTGGTCTCATCTGATCAGAGCCCCTTTTTCCACATGTTTGCTGTGTCCCCTACATGGCTTCTCACAAAATGCAAACAGGACTTCTTATGGCTTTCTTTCAACAACTTTCTTCTTGCCACCCCTCAATAAAGGCTAGATTTGTGGAGTGCACGACTAATAGTTGTCCTGTGGACAGATTCGCCCACCTGAGCTGTGGATATCTGCAGCTCCTCCAGAGTTACCATGGGCCTCTTGGCTGCTTTTTTGATTAATGCTCTCCTTGCCTGGCCTGTCAGTTTTGGTGGACGGCCATGTCTTGGTAAGTTTACAGTTGTGCCATACGCTTTCCAATTTTGGATGATGGATTGAACAGTGCTCCATGAGATCTTCAAAGCTTGGAACATTTTTTTATAACCTAACCCTGCTATAAACTTCTTCACATCTTTATCCCTGACTTGTCTGGTGTGTTCCATGGCCTCCATGATGCTTTTTGTTCACTAAGGTTCTCTGACAAACCTCTGAGGGCTTCACAGAACAGCTGTATTTACACTGAGATTAAATTACACACAAGTGGACTCTATTTACTTCAGGTTTATTTCAGGTAACTTCTGAAAGCAATTGGTTTCATTCAATTTTAGTTAGGGGTATCAGAGTAAAGGGGGCTGAATAAAACTGCATGCCATACTTTTCAGATAATTATTTTTAAAAAATGTTGAAAACCATTTATCATTTTCCTTCCACTTCACAATTATGTGGCACTTTGTGTTGGTCTATCACATAAAATTCCAATAAAATACATTCACATTTTTGGTTGTAACATGACAAAATATGGAAAATTTAAAGCAGTGTGAATAATTTTTCAAGGCACTGAAGGCTAACATTGAGGGGCATTTAGAGCTCAAAAGGAAAGAAGTCAAATGCTCCTAAAAGTGGCATTTTTAATGCCCAGTGTGTATGAGACCTTAGCATTAGTCTGCAGTATGTAGAATTAATGTGTCAGAAAACAGTCCACAATCACAGCAACAGCTGAAATGCTGCATACAAAATCTGTTTTGGCTGTTCTCTATACAACAGAATGTGCTCAGAAAAAGAATCAATGTGCATATAAGATACATCCTTTAGTTAAACAGATCAGAAAAATTAAAGGGTTGGTCAGACTGTAGCCTGCTGCAGAGAGAAGGGATTCAAGTCTGATATCTGATTCTAAAAGAACAAGACCCTTCAAGTGATGATATGGCTGGGCACATGTCCTAACTTCTCATATCATTTAGCATAGTGCAGCAGTCCTGAGTATATTCTGTCATCACTGTGCAATGCATTCAGGAAAGTCTATTAATCCGTCTCCCAGGTATTGTAACCACTATGCATATTTATTCTAAAAATGGAATGAAACTGTTCGACGCAATCTAGACAGCTGCTCTATGCCACTGGGAGATAACCATTATAAAGAAAATGGAATGGAAGGTTTAGTTTCCAGCACAGAATAATAACAAACAAAATCAGCAGAATATTAAAAGCCAGGATAAGAAGAACCAGTAAAATCATATAATAATAGGTTACGGATATTTGATGGCTCGTTTTCTGTTTGTAAGCCGCCGAAATACTGAACAATTGATGCTGCAAATCCCCCACAGTAGGTGAAAAAATGGTATATATTGCGCTAACTCCCCAAAAGGATAATCAAATAGCAGCCAGCACAACGCCAAACAAGTACATTTAACAAGTAAAAAGGTCCAATGCTCAGATACCTCAATAATACTCATGTATGGTCCATAATAGTCCAAAAGACAGGTATCAAGGAAGAGAGATTAGGTGAGTCTGTCAGGGCTGCCACCAGAGGAGACCAGAAGCAAATCCCTGTAAAGCTAGGAGAGAAACAAGGAGAAGGGTGCCTCTGAGAATATATCAAAAACACTTTATTGTAGAGAACAATATCCACTCACATGGAAGTAAATGACGTTGGGTGCATCAGGGTGCATGAGCAGGAGGAACTACAGGTAGCAGAGAGTCCTTTTGCTGGCAGGAAGCAGCACATAAAATCCCAGGGACATTGAGGGCAGTGAGCCATCAGATCCTTGCAGAGTAACACTGATGTAGCTTCAGACCTCTTGTCTGATCACCGCAAAGATGGAGGAGGGGCGTGTAGTGTGGGAGCCAAAGCGAGGCTTGGATCACAAGCGGCGTGGCACAGGATGATGATGTCACTATGTGATGCGTTTCCAAGCGTGCGTGCTAAGAGTGATACGGTAGCCATGCACCTTTGTCAACACCAAACAAGTGCAAACCAAAAATACATATACAATAAAACCTTGGTTTGAGAGCGTTTTGAAAGACAAGCAAAATCTTTTAATAATTTTTGACTTGATATACAAGCGATGTCTTGATATACAAGTAGCATCATGTCACAACTGAGTATAAAAGAGAAGAGAGGCGCCTCTGTAGGATTGTAAGGATTACTATTGCAACAACACATCATCAGTAGGGTAAAACTAACCTGTCTCACGACGGTCTAAACCCAGATCACGTTCCCTATTAGTGGGTGAACAATCCAACGGGAAGGTTACATTTAATGAAGGTACAACATTTAGCAACTCACATGGTTGATGATTAGAAGAGGCACATCTAATGCAGGAATCTGGGGTAAAGCTGTCCACATAAACCGTCCTCTGCACCGCCATCAATGTCATACCTTCCACTCTGCGCTCCATGAGTGGTTCAAGCCATGTTTTCAGATTGCTCTACTGCAGAGTAGCCTTTCTGGTCACGATTGCAGACTGACAGCGGTGAGAGCTGGCTTTTCGGAGGATGGTCTATGTGGACAGCTTTACCCCGGATGCCTGCATACTTAGATCTGCCTCTTTTAATCATCAACCATGTGAGTTTCTAAATGTTGTAACTTCAATAAATGTAACCATATTGATACATTTAGAGGTGCCTCTCTTCTCTTTTATACTTTGTAGCTCCTGCTGGATTTTGCTTCTAATACCTTTGTAGAAGCTTCCATTTGTGGATGGACATTTTATGGTTCACATTGCTATAATCTTTTTATATGGACTATAAACTTAAGAACCTATATCCTTGAAGTACTTAGGAGGTCATCTTACTTCCTCGTACGACTCCCTCTATCAAGCTAATTTTCCTCCTATGTTTGCAGAAATAACCCGTCTCTTAAATCTGTGGTCCCCTCTTCCTATTTCTCTCCTCGGTAGAATTAATGTCCTTAAGATGTCGATAATTCCTAAATTACTGTATCTAGTTGAAACACTTCCATTCCCAGTCCCAATGTCGCAATTGAAACTTCTCCAAAGAAAATGCCTCAAGTTCATATGGAATAATGCATCCCATAGGATTGCACGCTCCGTAGTCTACTCTTTAAAGTCTAGAGGTGGACTGGCGGCGCCAGATATCATTAAATACTATTACGCCTCTCACCTCCGGGTATTGTCTTCCTGGATCTCTAGAAAGGCCCCGAGCAGGTGGGCTGAGATTGAGATGGGGGTCACTGTTCCAGTACATCCGTGCTATATGTTATGGCCTTCCTCTGCTAAATTTATGCCTCAATTGAGATCCTTATGCCTAGCACCAATGCTTTTCACCCTTTCCATTTGGAAGAGATGTGCGGAACAGTTTTCCCTATCCTCTAAATGCCCCCCATTTCTAAATGTACTCTTTAACCCGGATATAC
Organism: Lithobates pipiens; assembly: GCF_037356315.1. Classification (NCBI taxonomy): domain Eukaryota; kingdom Metazoa; phylum Chordata; class Amphibia; order Anura; family Ranidae; genus Lithobates; species Lithobates pipiens. The sequence continues at coordinate 458,487,289 of NW_027507718.1, read as the reverse complement.
CCGATGGTCTGTCTTATACGAGGATGCTTCCCTGGACTCAGGCGGGAATCTTTCAGTTGCGACACCTCGTACATCCGACTACACGTAAACTTATGCCTTTCTCAGATCTGCAAACAAAATATGACCTGCCTACCTCCCTTCTATACTCATACATACAGTTTAAACATTTCTTCCACTCTAACTCCCCCTCTCTTTCGTTGGAGAAACCGACAGATTTTGAGGCCCTGTGTGCTAACGGCCCCCATGAAACCAAACAGATTTCCTCTATATACAAAATCCTACAGGAAATCCCACCTGTAACGGAACTCACTCATAATTACATGAAAAAATGGTCCCGCATACTGCAACGACCAATCTCTCTATTAGACTGGGGTAAAATATGGGAATCTACATCGAAAACTTCACGTTGTATAGTGCAGAGAGAAACCGCTATTAAGATCTTGATGTTTTGGTACAGGACCTCAGACTTGCTGCATGCTCGCAACCCAGCCATCTCCAATATTTGCTGGAGATGCAGCGAGTCCATAGGTTCTCATTTCCATATATTTTGGGATTACCCTTTTATTAGCCCTTATTGGACTAAAATTCAGGATCTTTTACAAACAGTACTAACGACACCTATCCCTCTGAATCCCATGCACTTCCTTCTAGGCCTCCCTTTTCCGAGACTGTCTAAAGCCTCACGCAACCTGATGTCCTTTATCCTTCTGGCCGCTAAGAGAGCAATTCCTAGACATTGGCTCTCCACCACTCCCACCACATTCCATTTTTTTCTTTCCATAATGACAGATATACGTAGGATGGAACACTTGACTGCTAAAACGGAAGATACACTACCCTCCTTTTATAAAATATGGAAGAAATGGGACGACTCTGAGTTCCCCCTTGAGTCTGCTAACCCTCAAACCTCCTGATTCCCTTGATGCAAACTTCTGATTAAGTTGTACCTTGCTATGTTTTTCTTTCTTTTTTTTTTTCTCTGTATTGTTGTTATTCGTCACTATATATCCTCTTCCGCTTTCATTTATCACATGATATGGTATGCTAACTGTACTTGAATGATCCATGGTTGGAAGATGCTTACTTTATGAACATACCTGTATGTACACTCAATTTCGTACGTTTATATCTACATGGCTTTGTATTATCGAAAGTTGAAATGTTTTTTCTTTACACTGTATTGTGCCTTTTTCTTTTTTTGGAAAAAAAACTTTATAAATAAACAATAAAAAAAAAAAAAAAAAAAAGAACCTATGAATAAATGGTTGTGGAATGAATCATTTGAGTTTCCATTATTTCTTATGGGGAAATGTACTTTGATGTACAAGCGCTTTGGATTACAAGCATGTTTCTGGAAAAAATTATTCTCGCAATCCAAGGTTTTACTGTATAAAAATTATGTGGAGCGCTCAAAAGTGAATATGCAAAATCCATGAAGTAAAATGTGAATGACCACAGAGAATAGAATTATGTACTTCTACATACTCTGGATAGTGTAAATGACAATAAACAATATGTAAAAAAGTGACGTGAAAAGTCAATAAGTAAAATATGAATAACTACAAACAGTAAATGTAATTATATAAAATAGTAATGTGATTAACACAGGACATCCAATGTTCAATAAGTCCATATATTGTCATACAAAGATTACTATAACGTGAAAAAAAGTCCATAAAAAAGTTGTGAGGAGAGGATGACTTCTAAACCAAGAAAGGCATTTCCACGTGACATCCATATTATGTGAAAAAACAGCAATAAAACCACCACCGGTTGTAAGAAGGCTTACCGAAGTGAGAGGACTCAAATGGGCATACGCTCAATGAATCAATAGGGCTTGCGGTGTAAAACACCAATGCAGGGATCATCTACGCCTGTAGTCAGGATGAGAGTAGAAGGCGGTCCATCCATCCAGAGATCAATACAAAGCAGTAATCCTTAGAAATGGCCAGCATGATGCACTAGATTGTCTCATGCAGTCAAATATGGATGTATTTATCATGTTAAATCCCAAATAAGAAGGGGAGGAGGGAGGGATAAAACCTGTACAGCAGCTCGGGCTGATGCCCCTCTCTAATGTCTATTCAGCACTGTAAATGTGAAATCTTGGAGAGTAAGAAACCATTGGTGCTCCTGATATTTCCTTGTGGGGTCTTAGGACTTTATCCATGGGTCTCTGAAAAGTGGTCAGGGTTACCTCCAGGTTTGCCCTCCATCAGCACCGACAACTCCACAGCATTGGCAGGTGGTGCTCAAAATATTTGAAGGGGCGCAAACAAACTGGAAAATTAAAAAAAAAGCATCAATTGCAGATTCACTGTGCCCATCTAATTCAGCCTATTAGAGCCCATAGTCAGTGACTATGAGGTTATTAAAGCCACAGGATCAGCATATCAAGAGACAAATGGTATTTTATTAAAATAATTCAGCAAATGCAGCCCTCGTATTTCTCTTATGACAATTTTTTTTATGATATTGATTTATTTCTCCATCAATATGTGATCCATAGAAATATGTATTTTGGAAATGAACTCCCTCCACGTGTATTTTTCAAAGAACCATTCAAACTACCCAGTTTATTTTTAGACTTGTCAACAGGGTTAGACAGAAGAACACTTGTAATGAGGTGGCCCAAGCAGGCCAGACATGGATTAATTAGGAGTTACTGTACTTGTTATGAAATCTGTCGTTGTATAGTTCATTTGGTGATATAGAGCCTCAAAACAACATAATTACCGTATGGCTGAACAGGGAACGCGGTAGAGTTAGTGGATTCTACGCTTTCAGATGTATGCAAGGAATTTTGCTTCAGACAAAATGTCCTTTCAGAATAAAATAATGAAACTCTGTTTCTGGTCAACTTCTACAAAATAACATCATGGTTCTCAGAAGATTTTCTCATACGATAATGTGCCCTTTCTTTTGTGCCAGACAGGAAGACATTCTTGGTTTGCGTATGTTTTTGAAATAAATGAGGCTAGTAATTTATAACAAATATGCACATTATACAGCACATCTATATGTAATCTAATGTTCTTGTAAACATATTGTATGTATGTATCCATTGTAAATCTATGTAGCGACCACTTGGCACATGCTGCTGAAGATTTTCAGTATTATTGGAGACAGGTGGGACCCGCCCGTGCAATGCTGGCAGTGCCATTAATCAGTCTGTTCTGTTTTCTCATACTTCAACTTTGGAGAGATACATTTAATCAGCACTTGCAGTGTGGGGTCACGCAAGTCTGTGTTTAGTTTTGCCATGGAGACGTCGTATGGAGGCATCTGCTGTGTACTGCTTGTCTTCCATTCCTGCATCTCTTTAAAGAAGAAGTATAGCCAAAGCTATATTGGCTATACTTCTCCTGGGGATCACAGGAGTGCAGTTTGTTCTGCAGTCTTGTGACCTGTTTTAGCCGACAGAAGGCTAAAGGCTGTCAACTGATGTCACTCAGCCGAGCCAGGCTTGGGAAAGATCCCAACTTTACAGCTCCTGCCCCCACACAGCCCAGCACTCCAGTGAGTGACGGAGGGGCAGGAAAGAGAGCTGATGACTGACAGTAACTCGCTCCCTACTGACTGAAGGCTGAGAACCAAGCCATCAGCCATCTGATGAGCTCCCCTGCTGTGTTATTGTGTTCTAAGAGGGGGATGGACTCCCGCCACAGCACTCCAGTCAGCCCTCTCAGCTGTCCAGAGCCAATCAGTGACCTTATTTGATCATGCCCCTGTCAGACCGGCTGCGGTACACGCAGGCCAAATGTCAATAGAAACTGGCCGATGCCACACGACATTCGGCCTGTGTGTACTAGGCTTTAAAGTCAGTGGGGGACAGATACAGCATTGGATCAATGCTGCATCCATCTAGGTGAGTATCATTTTTTTCTCATAAGCCCATGCTTCTCTTTTAATGAAAAATAACCATAGTATTAAGCCATTACACTTGCAAAGATAATGTAAATATGCATAAATCTTGACTGGTTCAATGGACACTGCAGCATTGCAGAGATTCTTATGTCTGTTCTGTATCAGCCTACAGGCATCGATAGTCTAAGTTTTGTTATGACTTTGGCTTTAATATTCCCAATCCTGTTGAAATAGATAGAGATGATATGATAGAGAAATAGATAGATACATAGATAGATAAATAGATAGAGCCTTTGATGCTGTGTACACACGACCGGACTTTCCGGCAGACTAGGTCTGACGGGATATCAGTCTGTCGGATAATCCAATCATCCGATGTGGGCTAGTCCGACAGTTTTTTATAAAAAAATCCGATGGACCTAGAAATAGAACATGTTTCAAATCTATTTTACAGACTCAAGTCCAATGAACTAAAAATCTTGAAAAACGTTCATCTGTGTGCTAGTCCGACGGACCAAATATGACTCAGGGGCAGCTATTGGCTACTGGCTATTGAACTTCCTTCTTTAGTCCTGTTTACGTCATCACGTTCAAAATGAACGGACTTTCGAACGGACTTAGTCCATTCATGTGTGGCCAAGTCCATTTGTTCAGAAAGTCCGTTGGACCTCCGCCGAAAGTCTGTCAGGAAGACCGTCGGACCTAGTCCATTGAAAAGTCCGGTCGTGTGTACGCAGCATAAGAGTTTTCCCATGTTTTTCCCATGTTAGAGCATGCAGAGTAAATGGTTTAGGGTTCCAGGTTAAAGAGTTGAGCTGAGACCAGTTAGGGAGAGAGAAGAGTAGAGAGAAGGGGAAGGGTGAAGAGAAGAGTAAGAGAGCAGAGGGTAGTGGAACGGCTTCAGATTTCCCCAGCTTATGCTATGCGTTCTCATAGGCGTCACATACCTGGAGGAGATTGAACAGAAAATGGGGTTTCTATTGCACGTTTTATCTAACATCCCTGGAAATGGTAACAGGGAATGTGGGGACACAAAGTTGCACAAGGACTGATGTTAAAGGCTGCATTGGCTGTCGGATGTGAGAGTCAGATGACTGTGGACAACTAGGTAGGAACCAGATGCAGGAATGTGATAGCACCCGATAAGAAGGCAGGAGTCTAGTGAAGACACAAGTAGAAGGTTGTCAACAACCATGCAGTGAGGTACAGGAACACACTTCAGCTTATATAAGTCACACCCCATGCTTCTTATCATGTGACCCTATGAAGAGGTTCATGTACATGTGCCTGCACTGGTCATCTCATACTGGAATGCACTGGACCTTCCTTGCACATAGGCATTACTGAATGCATAATCTTTTTTTTTTTTTTTTTTTTTTTTTCAAAAGAAGAGGGCAGAGGAGAAGGAAAGAGAGGAGGAAAGTGGGGAAGAGATGAGGGGAGGAAAAAGGGAATAGTAGGAGGAAAAAGAAAAGAGGAAGAGGAGTGGAGGAAAGAAGGAATGGAGAGGAAAGGAGGGGAAGTAATGGAACTGGAAAGGAGAGGATAAGTGTAAAGGAAGAGAGGTGGGAGGAACAAGTAAAGGAAGATGGGAAGCAAGGAAGGAACAGCAAGAAAGAAGAGAATGGAGAGCAGTGGAAATGAGGGGAGGAGAGAAGAAAACAGGGGTGAGAAAGGAGGGCAGAGGGGAGGAGAGTGTATGAAGTAGAGAACTCTGAGAGAAGACTATGGGGGAGAGGAGGGGAGAGTAGGGGTAGAGGATAGTGTGGACGACAGAAAGGGTGGGAAAGGAGAGAACAGCATGTAGAGCAGAGGGGAGAAGAAGGAAGGAGAGCAAGGAAGAGGAAGGAGAGGAGTGGAGGGGAGCTGGAGTCATAGTATTTCTTAGAGCATTTCCCTCTTTGTACTCTCCCCTGAACATCCCCATGACATAACACTACAATCAGGATTAAATTATTACCCGTACTTCAAAAATATGCAGCAGACCCCAAGTTGACTTCCAGCCACAAGTATCTTTATTCCCAGTCAGTGTTTCTCTTAGCACAGTATGGAACATGTTAAACCTGGTGACAGCACAACATTTGTAGCAAAAATCTGCCTTCAGAATTTGTTATTCTGATATCGAAAGCTACACAAAAGCAGTCACGTTCAGATCAGGAGAATCGTAATGCCGCGTACACACGACCGGACTTTTCAACATCAAAGGTCCGACGGAACAATTCCGGCAGACTATTCGATCGTGTGTGGGCTGCAGCGGACTTTTGATTTGCAAAAGTCTGACAGACTTTAGAAATGGAACATGTTTCAAATTTTTCCGCCAGAACTCCGCCGGACCCAGTTCCCACCGAGAAATCCGCTCGTGTGTATGCTAGTCCGATGGACAAAAACTGACGCTAGGGCAGCTATTGGCTACTGGCTATGAACTTCCTTATTCTAGTCCGGTCGTACGTCATCACGTTCAAATCCGTCGGACTTTGGTGTGATTGTGTGTGGCCAAGTCCGTTCATTCAAAAAGTCCGTCAGAACTCTGTCAGAACTCCATCAGAACTCCGTCGGACCTAAGTCCAGTTGTGTGTACGCGGCATTATTCATCAATTTTTAATTGACAATCTGCCTTATGTGATATGGGAGCTCAGGATCACTATCAATAGTGATAGAATAGTCCATAACTCTAGTAAAATGGAAAACAAGAGAATGGTTCACCAACACTTTACCAGTTTCACACTAGGAGTTTGGAGTTTTTTGTCTGCTTCAGGGGTCCCAAAGAGCAGGATTTCACAGTTCAACAACTGTGGCTCAGCCCCAGGCTAGCCCACCCTGCTCACTCAGGTGTGTCCTGCTCTCTTCCTCACAGACAGGTGCTGACTGTTTCCTCTACTTTTTCTGGAATTTGATGCACACATGTTAAACCCCTTCAGGACCAAAGTGCCTGTAATCAAGGTTGGAGGTACCCTATTTACCTATTATACTCTCTGACAGTCACCACTTATCCACTACTTTGGAGTCACCATGAAGACTGGCTGTGTTATGGGGGGCTCTGTGTGTGTGCCCTGCTGCCGTACGGCTCAAAATTGCCTTTAAAGTCTCAAATTCCTTTTTTATGAACCCTTACCTGTTGGGACTGGTGAGTGGACACTTCTGCCATTACCCTGTTGTTGCTAGCAGGGACCTGGGACTGGCCATCTAATCAGTAGCATTATTTACTGAATGCAGACTTTACTTGGACTGTACTCATGTGCACCACCATAAAGACTAGGCCCCAATGGTAGCCAGCTGAAGAACTGGAACTGCTCACTCAGTTAGCTGCTTCACATTAACTTTGCTATTGTCCATAGTAAGAGGTACTTCTTTAGGGAGTATTACATTTCATTGCTGCCATTCATATAGAGGGCACTGTAAGGTGGATATAGACTGTTTACAGGGGAGTTACATCAATATTGATTATATTGCTGATTTTGTGCATTACCAGGGTTACTCTAATTTAGCTGTATATAATTTCATTCTATGCCGCTATAGCCTACTGAACATATTGTCTAGGAACTGTAATTTGCCTAATATTTTACTTACTCATTTATGTGCATACTGCTATTTACTACAACCCGTGACATTACATTGGGTTAATTTACCACTAATCAGTCTAAAGTTTGTTTTTTGATACTGAACCTTAGTTGTGTGCAGCGCATCTAAATGTGTGCTCCCAGTAGCAGTACAGTATCTTTTTTGCTTAACCTGGTAGGTCAGTGGGGCTGAGGTTGTTCTCAAAGTTGAGGCAGAAGAACAGAGAACACAATCTACCAAGCGGCTCCTGCAGGGGTAGCACTGCAAAACCAAAATGCCACATTGCATAAAACGGCAGTGAATTTTATTAAAACAAAAAGACAAAAGCACACTTAGTGCCCAGAGGAAAATCATATATGCAGTCAGAACTGTTACCCTTACAACGGGCTACACATGATCTAACACTTCCAGTCTGTCTCTCCTGCTTGCAGTGTCACTTCCGGTTTGCCTTTATCAGATCCAGCCTTATTTGTTACATCACCAAAGACTGCATCAGAGGCATAATTTACTACACAGAAGTTGCAGCAAGTTGGAGCTGTCTATTGGTTAGCGTAGTGACTACAGAGAATATTCACTATGCCTGCTCCTAAAGCAAAGTTAGTATAGAGATATACACTATATTGCCAAAAGTATTTGGACGCCTGCCTTTACACGCATATGAACTTTAATGGCAACTCAGTCTTGGTCCGTACGGTTCAATATTGAGTTGGCCCACCCTTTGCAGCTATAACAGTTTCAACTCTCCTGGGAAGTCTGTCCACAAGAATTAGTGTCTTTCTGAGTGTTTAACCATTCTTCCAGAAGCACATTTGTGCGGTCAGGCACTGGTGTTTGCGAGAAGGCCTGGTTCGCAGTTTCCACTCTAATTCACCCCAAAGGTGTTCTATTGGGTTAAGGTCAGGAATCTGTGCAGGCCAGTCAAAATCCTCCACCCCAAACTCGCTCATCCATGTCTTTATGGACCTTGCTTTGTGCACTGGTGTGTAGTCATGTTGAAACAGGAACGGGCTATCTCCAAACTGTTCACACAAAGTTGGGAGCATGAAATTGTCCAAAATGTCTTGTGTGCTGATGCCTTAAATGTTCCCTTAACTGCAACTAAGGGACCAAGTCCAACCTCTGAAAAACAACCCTACACCATAATCCCCCCTCCAACAAACTTTACACTTGGCACAATGCAGTCAGGCAAGTACTGTTCTTCTGACAACCGCAAAACCCAGACACGTCCATCAGATCGCTAGCCAGAGAAGCGTATTTCGTCACTCCAGAGAACACGTCTTCACTGCTCTAGAGTCCAGTGGCGGTGTACTTTACACAAATGCATCTGACACATTGCATTGCACTTGGTGATTTAAGGCTTGGATGCAGCTGCTCGACCATAGAAACCCTTTCCATGAAGCTCTCTATGCACTGTTGTTGTGCTAATCTGAAGGCCACTTGACGTTTGGAGGTCTGTACCTATTGACTCTGCAGACAGTTGGTGAAAATAATCATCCTGCTCCTTTGAAGATTCCTGCCACTGTGGTCAAAAACAAACATTGATTTGACCCTAACAAATAGAAAATCAAATGAGTTATCTCAAAATTAAAATTTTTAAACTAAACTATGTGTAACAAACTTTCCAAATGGGAAAGCCCTCATGCTCAACGCTAATATATAAACAAATTATAATTTAAGGGAACTGGAGCTGTGGACCAAGAGTTTTGTTAAAGTGGGTATCAAAAGGTAGGTATGAAAAGAAACAAACGGACCGCACCTTTTTTTTTTCTTTTATAAATTACATATCACCATAGTGAATAAACAAACAAATAACATCTTCATTTGAATTATGAAAAATACATAAAAATTGTCAAGTTCATGTATAGATCCCACACATGAATAACATCCTCAGTGTGTATAGGAAAGGTTCCTCTCCACCTGCATACAGACACACAATGCACTCACCAGATTTAATTGACCACTATTACAGGGAGTCATACATGAGGTCACAGGAATGAATACAAACTTCAGCTGTCATCCATTCAATATATATAGATAGCGTACTCAAAGCTTCAGTTTTGCCATATAGAGAGGGAGAGGAAAGAAAACTCTCATGATGCAGTAATTCAAATAATTTAACTGCTTGCTGACTGCCTCACGTCGATATACGCCGGCAGAAGGGCTCGTACAGGCAAACTAACATAATTGTACGAGGCCCTTTAAGAGGTGACCAGCAGGCGCGCGGTGCCGGTGGCACGCACTCCCACGGCAAACTCCGTGAGTCCTGGGGACTCGATCACCGAGGGTATACCCGTGATCACCTCATGGGGAGGAAGAACGGGGAGATGCTAATGTAAACATGCATCTCCCCGTTCTGTCTATGTGACAGTGTCACTGATCTCTGCTCCCTGTGATCGGGAGTAGAGATCAGCGACATGTCACATGTAGTCACACCCCCCACAGTTAGAAACACTCCCCAGGGCACACTTAACCCCTACACTGCCCCCTAGTGGTTAACCCCTTCACTGCCAGTGTAATTTACATAGGAATCAGTGCATTTGTGTAGCACTGATTGCTGTATAAATGACAATGGTTCCAAAAATGTCCGATCTGTCCGTCATAATGTTGTAGTCACAATAAAAATCACTGATCGCCGCCATTACTAGTAAAAAAAAATAATAAAATGAATAAAAATGCCATAAAACTATCCCCTATTTTGTAAACGCTATAACTTTTGCACAAACCAATTAATCGCTTATTGCGATTACCAAAATGATCAAAAATATGTAGAAGAATACGTATCGGCCTAAACTGAGGGGAAAAAAATGTTTTTTTATATATTTTTGGGGGATATTTAGTATAGCAAAATGTAAAAAAATAATGGGAACCACGTCGCATGACCGTGTAATTGTCAGTTAAATTGACGTAGTGCCAAATCGCAAAAAGTGCTCTGGTCAAGAAGGGGGTAAATTCTTCCAGGGCTGAAGTGGTTAAAAGAGGAGGTTGTATTGCACTTACATAAAAAAAAAAGGGATCAGCATGTATTGTATAGGAATCGCCGGTTAGCGCTCCACCTGCTTTCCAGCTGACTGGAAATTACGTATCTCAAACACCACCCAATGCTGTTTCATCAGCCTACAGTGGGGCAAAAAAGTATTTAGTCAGCCACCAATTCTGCAAGTTCTCCCACTTAAAAAGATGAGAGAGGCCAGTAATTGTCATCATAGGTATACCTCAACTATGAGAGACAAAATGTGGAAACAAATCCAGACAATCACATTGTCTGATTTTTTAAAGAATTTATTTGCAAATTATGGTGGAAAATAGGTATTTGGTCATCTACAAACAAGCAAGATTTCTGGCTCTCACAGACCTGTATCTTCTTCTTTAAGAGGCTCCTCTATCCTCCACTCATTACCTGTATTAATGGCACCTGTTTGAACTTGTTATTAGTATAAAAGACACCTGTCCACAACCTCAAACAGTCACACTCCAAACTCCACTATGGTGAAGACTGAAGAGCTGTCGAAGGCCACCAGAAACAAAATTATAGACCTGCACCAGGCTGGAAAGACTGAATCTGCAATAGGCAAGCAGCTTGGTGTGAAGAAATCAACTGTGGGAGCAATAATTAGAAAATGGGAGACATACAAGACCACTGATAATCTCCCTCGATCTGGGGCTCCAGGCAAGATCTCACCCCGTAGGGTCAAAATGATCACAAGAACAGTGAGAAAAAAATCCCAGAACCACACAGGGGGACCTAGTGAATGACCTGCAGAAAGCTGGGACCAACGTAACAAAGGCAACCATCAGTAACACACTACACCGCCAGGGACTGCAGTGACAGACGTGTCCCCCTGCTTAAGCCAGTACATGTCCGGCCCGTCTGAGGTTTGCTAGAGAACATTTGGATGATTCAGAAGAGGATTGGGAGAATGTCATATGGTCAGATGAAACGAAATGCCGCGTACACACGTATCAGACTATCCGGCGGATTGTCCACCGGACTTTCCGAACGAGCTACCTGCCCACACACGGTACTTGTGCGGCGGACTGGGTATGGCAGACTAAGTCCGCCAGACTATCCGCCATACCTTTGAAATTAACGGACTCGCCCACACACACGGAGGAAAGACCGTTCATTTTGAGCGCGGCTCCAGGTAGCCGGGACCAGCGCAGGAGGCGTCACTGGCCCCGTCACCTGGTATGGACTTAAAGGGGAATCCCTATGCCGAAAAAACGGTGTGGGGCCCCCCCCCCAGGTCCATATCAGACCCTTATCCGAGCACACTTCCCGGCCGGCCAGGACGGGTGGATTGTCCAGCGGACTTGAGTCCGCTGGACTTTTGGTAGAAAACACAACTTGTTGTGTTTGGAGGAGAGAGAATGCTGAGTTGGAACCAAAGAACACCATACCTACTGTGAAGCATGGGGGTGCCAACATCATACTTTGGGGCTGTTTCTCTGCAAAAGTAATGGGACGACTGATCAGTGTACATGAAAGAATGAATGGGACCATGTATTGTGAGATTTTGAGTGCAAACCTCCTCCCATCAGCAAGGGCATTGAAGATGAAATGTGGCTGGGTCTTTCAGCATGACAATGATACCAAACACACCGACTGGGCAACAAAGGAGTGGTTTCGTAAGAAGCACTTCAAGGTCCTGGAGTGGCCTAGCCAGTCTCCAGATCTCAACCCCATAGAAAACCTTTGGAGGGAGTTGAAAGTCCGTGTTGCCCAGCGACAGCCCCAAAACATCACTGCTCTAGAGGAGATCTGCATGGAGGAATGGGCCAACATACCAACATACCAGCAACAGTGTGTGACAACCTTGTGAAGACTTACAGAAAACATTTGACCTCTATCATTGCCAACAAAGGATATATAACAAAGTATTGAGAGGATCTTTTGATATTGACCAAATACTTATTTTCCACCATAATTTGCAAATAAATTCTTTAAAAAATCAGACAATGTGATTGTCTGGATTTGTTTCCACATTTTGTCTCTCATAGTTGAGGTATATCTATAATGACAATTACAGGCCTCTCTCATCTTTTTAAGGAGAACTTGCACAATTAGTGGCTGACTAAATACTTTTTTGCCCCACTGTATATCTGACATTTTCAGGGATTATATAAACTGAGTATAATTTAAAGGAACTGGAGTTATGGACCAAGAGTTTGGATAAAGTAAGTATCAAATTGTGTTTTTGTATGCATTTTTTCTATTTGTATATATTTATGGTATGTGTTTATGTAAACTATGTTTACAACTGAAACATCCTATGTTTGATTTATTTTCAGTCAAGTTAATATGGAACAGCAGGTGTCAAGTGCAAGGCTAGATTTAGAGAAATTTCAGAAGGCTGTATAGTATCCTACTGTAAATAGACCTAAACATTTTGTGTTTGGCCTAAAACAGCGGCATATCAGATTTCACACCTACAACAAAATACATCAGAACAGTGACACATCCTAGTCTCCCTTTTTGGCAACAGCAATCTAAGTCATCTGGGTTTTCTTTGTGTAGAGGTGCTCACCAAGTAGGGTTGCCACCTGTCCGGGATTCACCCGGACAGTTCGGGTTTTGAATCATGTGTCCGGGTTTTAGTCCACCTGACACCTGTACACATTATTCAGACAAGAATGTAGCTCGGAGCAGTGCTTGACAGGAGGGTGAGGGGGTACTATGTGCCCCGAACTGCTATTCTCTCTGGAGTGCCAAAAGGTGTACCAGGTCTGTTACAATCCTATAGTGTATACTAAAACAAAAATAATGTATTGTGCGCCACTAAAGTGTTTGAGTTTGGCTTGAAGAAAAAGTGCCAACCCTATCCCCAAGTGCAAACCTAGTGCTAGGCTTTTTTGGTGAAAAGTAACCTAACGACACTACCTGTCTTGAGTTTGCATGTTCTCCCTTGCCTACGTGGGTTTCCTCGGGGGTACTCTGGTTTCCTCCACACTCCAAAGACATGCTGTTAGGTTAAGTGACTCCTGTCTAAATTGGCCCTAGTATATGTCCTGTGACCATGTCTTTGGAGTGACGAAACGTGTAGGGAGGAACGGCGTGCTGACGTCACTGCGTTCTACGCCAGTCCTGGAACTAATGGGCGGTAGTCGAGAGATTTGGCCGGCCCGTTTGTTTTTATGCCTTTTTTTGTATCCGGATAATGTGAGTTTACATCTATGCACTATTTAAATAAATTGTAAAGGTTTTTTACGCTATGCAAGCATCTTTTTTTTTTCTATATGGATTTGCTCATCGTGGCATAACATCTCTTTGCAGGGGGAGAGAGATTTCCTGTCTGCTATCTTAAAGTGTCCATCCTGATGCTTTATCTATGCGCTTTCTGGTCCCACTCAATAGGGACCTAGGGTTCTGGTAAGCGGCCAGAGTTGGTATTGGTGGTGGCATCTTCTGCACTTTATAGCACTTTTCCAAAGGGTGTTTTGTTTGATCCTGCACTGGATTCCTGCTGATCCCTTTGCATGAGGAAATTTTTGGGACATTTATATGGACTATCATTTTCTATTTCGCTTATATTAAGTGTCATTATCAAATCATTAAGTGTCACGTATTAATTTGTATTTATTTACATGGTAATTTTATTACTAGTTTAATCATTTCCATTTATGAACTTATATTTATAAATTTTCACTTATGAATTTTTATTTATTTATTAAATCATTTTTATGCACTTTATGATAGGGTCAATATTAATCAAATTTTTTTTTGATCACCAAATTTTTTTGATCATAGCTTTACACTTAAAATCTTCTTTAGCGCAGCTCCTTATAGTTGTTGATTGTTTTGTGTCGTTGTATAACGATTTGAGCTGCTGCTCACTGGGTGGGTTTAGTTAATAGAGCAGTTTTTTCCTTTGTACCTAGTATATGTATGTATGAATGTGAGCTAAGGACCTTAGATTGTAAGCTCCTTGAAGGTAGGGACTGATGTGAATGTACAATGTGTATGTAAAGCTCTGCGTAAATTGACGGCGCTATATAAGTACCTAAAATAAATAAATAAAATAACATATAATAAATGTTGTAAAATGTTATACAATTAATGATATAACTGAAATATAACACCAATGTATCAACTTACTTTGAGAAGTTTAAATTATTCAATAACCATTTTAGTTGCTCTTTAACCAGAATATAGCAATCATTCTTCATCCAGTAAAAGGTGAAAAAGTAGAAGTAGTTTGCAGAATGAAAAAGCTACATCTCTCTTTGCTTCAGTTTTCATAATTCACCTTCAATAAACCGGGACTGAAAGAAGCCCAATTTATTATTTACAGATGTGTCCGCAGAATTACTTCTGTGCATACGTGTTTTGGTAATTGTATTTCAATCTACTTTTTTGGAAATGCAGAAAACTTGTTCCTGACATGGCTTGAATGTAAATATTCATCTCAACTCTTGGCATTACGCCTAGAACCCTTTTTTTCCCTCTCTCTCCCTTCGATTCAGCTGTCTGTATAAATTGTTGTTGACTGCCTGTCTCTGTGTCCATTGATTTACAAACCGCAGCAAGAGCCATTAGCAGCCCTCTGCTGACATACTGCAAACAGTAATGAAGCTTTTTCTGAGTTTCTTAGCACTTAATATATTGTTTCTGTTCACAAACTCTGCTCCCCCAACGTGCTACTCAAGAGTGGTCGCTCTGAGCAAAGAGATCACTGAATCTTACAAAACTCTGCAGAAGTTTTTACCCACTGTAAGTAACTGGAGGATAATGTGGGCACCTTGGAGTAACACAAGATTTCATTTCTAACAGCTATTGTCTGTTACAGGGACCATGCAAGGATTCTCTTCCAACTCTGTACCTGGACATACATGTAAGTACTCTCATTATATATATATATATATATATATATATATATTTTTTTTTTTTTTTCGTTTTTTTTAGATACAATATTTGTCATAACTCGCCACCTAATGTTCTCTCATTTTTGCTAAATGTATTTTAATTGTTAGATTCGAATTACCCATCACAGCAGGGTATAGTACTTGTATTTGTGACACCATTTTTTTTTTTTTGACTTCTTTTTAAATAAAATTTCAGCTACTTGGGTACTTGACTCTAAAAGTTGGTCAAACACCAGCAGAATTTTGTTTGCCAATTTTTAAGGAAATTCAGAAAACGCATTTATCACAGCATTCAATAGCACAAATAATAATACAAATGTGGACTAGACAAATTTTGTATGAAAACCCTAAAAATGTTATTTGATTTTCATGCCAGTGTTTTGAATTCTACTTTCTATTTCAGGATGCACATTTCCTAATCCAAAACTACATTCACAGTAAGAATTTGGGGTTTTGAGTCAGTGAACACATATTTGAAACCATATACAGGCATACCCCGCTTTTAACCACTTCCCACCCGGCCAATGCATATATACGGCCGGGTGGGAGCCGTCTACTCCTGATAGGACGTTCAGGAACGTCATTCAGGAGTAGCGGGATCGTGCCCGCGCAGCGGCGCGATCCCGATGTGCTCGTGTCACCCGGACACGGCACATCTCAGATCGGCAGGAGGGCTCTGTGATTGGCCCTCCTGATCACATGACGGCCGTGTCCAATCACGGCCGTCATGTGATGTAAACAAACAGCCGGTTGCTAGGCAATCGGCTCTCCTCTCCTCACACGGAAGTCACCGCTGAGGAGAGGAGAGCAGAACGCTGCAGCCGGCTGATGATCAGTGAGTATGGGCTGCTTTTTACAGCTTTTTACTCACTGATCATCAGTGTAGTGTAAACACACAACACACCACACAGTACAAACACAGTCCCCACATATGTCCCCAAAACACACATGTCCCCAAAACATACATGTCCCCAAATAATAAAAACACATGTCCCTAATAATAAAAACATGTCCCCCACATATGTCCCACTAAAATCACATGTCCCAATGATTATCTGCACACATATGTACGTGATCACCTGCACACATATGTACATGATCATTTGCGTACATATGTCCGTGATCACACAAACCAATTATTATACACTTAACGGAATTTTTTTTACCAAAAACATGTAGCAGAATACATTTTGGCTTAAATTTATGACAAAATTTGATTTTATTGGATTTCTTTTCAAATAGAAAAAAGAAAATATTGTTTTTTTTCCAAATTTCCGCTTTTTTTGCGCTTATATCGCAAAAAAAAAAAAACGGAGTCGTGAATAAATAACACCAAAATAAAGCTCTATTTGTGCGAACAAAATGATAACAATTTCATTTGGGTACAGTGTAGCATGACCGCGCAATTGTCACTGAAAGCGCTAGAGCGCTGAAAGCTGAAAATTGGGCTGGGAAGGAAGGGGGTGAAAGTGCCCTGTATTGTAGTGGTTAAGTACACATTGGGGTTTATTTACTAAAGCTGGAAAGTGCAAAATCAGGCTCAATTCTGCATAGAAACCAATGAGCTTCCAGGTTTTATTGCCAAAGCTTATTTGAACAAGCTGGGGTTAGAAGCTCATTGGTTTCTATGCAGAAGTGAGCCTGATTTTGCACTTTCCAGCTTTAGTAAATAAACCCCATTGTGTACTTAAAGCGGGAGTCCACCGGGACTCCGCGTTTTTTTTTTTTTTAAAAGCCAGCAGCTACAAATACTGCAGCTGCTGACTTTTAAATAGTGACACTTACCTGTCCAGCGCGCCCGCGATGTCGGCACCCGAAGCCGATCGCTCGCTCGTCTGTCGGGTCCTGCCGCCGCCATCTTGGGTATGGGAATCAGGAAATGGAGCCTTTCGGCTTCATTTCCCGGTTCCCTACTGCGCATGCGCGAGCCGCGCGTCGCAATCCGGACGGTCCCCGCTGCCTCTGGGAGCTGTGTGTTTCCCAGCAGGCAGCGGGGCACTTGCTGAAGGGGGCGGGCGCTTGCGGAAAGGGGCGTAACGTACGCCCCTTTCCGCAGAGAGCTAGCCCGGAAGTGGGTGCAGTTACCTGGATTATCCAGGTAACTGCACCCCCCTCCCCCCTGAAAGGTGCCGATTGTGGCGCCGGAGGGGGGGGGATTCCGATGAGCGGAGGTCCATTTTAGGGTGGACGTCCGCTTTAAAAGTGGGGTATGCCTGTATTTACTTTCCTTTTATATTGATGCTTTCTAAAGCAATAGAGTCTGCTTACATTGCAAAGTTTGGAAATTGAACATTCACTAAAGCCCCATACAAACGGGCCGAATGTTGGGAGACATTGGCCAGTTTAATAAAAACTGTTTGGCATTTGTCTCGCGTGTATGTCAGTCGGTTCGCCACCAGCCGACCGACTCCCGTTCAGAGCGCTGTTTGGAGTGGTCTGGCAGGGGGGGGCGCCCCCCTGTCGGAACACAACAGCTCAGCGGGGGAGATCGCTGTACTAACATCAGATCATTAGTACAGAGGCTCCGACCAAAGCTGTCAGTTTTTGTTTTTTTTCATTCAACCCAAAATGTTAGTGTGCCCCAGGCTTCAGTATAGTGAAAGAAAAGCCATGTTTATATTGAATACCTAACTATTTGTTTGGAAAATTAAGAAAACCGGAAGTTTGCTTGCGTGTGATTGGATGATTGAAATTAACAAAGCTTCACTTTATTCACTAAGGGAAGTGAACATTCACTTTGAAAAAAAAAAGAGTATACACTTTCCAGAGTGAACGTTCACTTAGCTAAGTAAACAGTCTCTATTCTTTGAGGTGAATCAATTGTATTGACCTGTATAGTGAAGTAAAAGCAAAACACATAAACCAAGTCCTTAAAGTGATGCTGTCAGATAATCATTTTTTGAGTCAATTGGTTAGATTTCTATATTTTAGAAAATGGAAGACTGGAAAAATGAACCAGTGTGAATACCCAACTGAGTACAGGGTAAATCAAATATTGATTTTGTCTTGGACATGATTTGATTTAAAGTTTCCCCTCTCAAGTGAATATTCTCTGTTCCTAAATAAATCAACCCCAATATATTTAGTAACCATAAAGAAAACACCAGCCTAGTGCATTATCTTCGGATAACTTTGATTAATAAAATGCAATAATAAGTGATATACTCATAAACCAACATAAGTAAAAATTGTCAGAATAGATGCAGCTTCGGACTCCTGGTACATCACATCACACACTGGATCAAGGTCCTACAGGCTAACGTAGTAAACCAAGGATATTAACCAAACACGGCAGCCACCAGCACACCGGACAAACAAACAGTGAGATAATATGTTGCACTCTGGGACTGGCTATACAACATTAAATACAGGAGGTATGGGATGGGTCACAGAACAGGGCAATAAGACAAGTCATTATAAAATACATCCATATAGGGATAATAGTTATGCTGTCCTTAGGAGGCCACCAGGTAGAAGATCTAGAAGAGACTCTGGAATAGGGATGAGCTTCGTGTTCGAGTCGAACATACGTTCGACTCGAACATCGGCTGTTCGCCCGTTCGGCGAATTCCGAACGTTATGGGTCGTTTGCGCCAAATTCGTGTGGTGCTCATGGCCCAAAATGCACTGCGTCATCGCAGTGCATTGCTGGCTCATGATTGCCCAAGCATGCACTGTGACCCCGCATGCTTGGCCAATCACAGCGCCGGCAGTGAGGAGAGCCATGATTGGCCACAGGCAGGATGCATGTGGCCAATCATAGCTCAGGCTGTGTAGTACACGCCCCACACTATATAAGGCCGCCAGCGCGGCGGCCTTGTGTAGTGTGTTGGCATCTGAAGCAGTTAGTGGGTGCTCTGTGTACCTTCAACACAGTATACACCGATCGTTATCGGCCGATTTTTTGATCTTGCTCTTCTGTAGTGGTTGTTGTCTGCGTGCCCTGACCGCAGTATACACCGCTATATTCACCTCACCTATATAGCTAGCGATATATCTATCTTTTATAATAGAGTTTGCAGTCAGTGTTAGGAGCTTGTGCATGCTGTCTGCTTGCTCTGTACCCAGTACACACCCCTATATCCACCTACATAGCTCTTCTCTATTTGAGCCATCTGCCATCTGCAGGAGTTATTGGAAGTTGTGTGTGCCTCCAGCACAGCACAGTATACATCTGTATTTACCCTTTATTGCTGGTGTTCTATAATAAAGGCATCTGCAGGAGTTAGTGGGTGTTGTGTGCCTCCAGCACAATATACACCTGTATCTACCCTTTATTGCTGTTCTCTAATAGAGCCATCTGCAGGGCTTAGTGGGTGTTGTGTGCCTTCAGTACAGTATACCCCTTTATCTACCCTTTATTGCTGGTGTTCTATAATAAAGGCATCTGCAGGAGTTAGTGGGTGTTGTGTGCCTCCAGCACAATATACACCTGTATCTACCCTTTATTGCTGTTCTCTAATAGAGCCATCTGCAGGGCTTAGTGGGTGTTGTGTGCCTCCAGCACAATATACACTACCCAATTGCTGTTTTACCCAACTCCCTTCAGGCCATTACCATGTCTGGAAGGCCAGCAAGGAGAGGCAGACAGGCACAAGCTGATAAAAGAGGGCAAGCAGGCTCTGTGTCTAGAGACAACAGTGCTGGTCATGGACGCGGTGCATCATCATCAGCACGTGGCCATGGGACACGCTTGTCCTTCTCGGCAGCTGGACATGTTGAGCCGCAACGTGCCAACGACTTGGTAGAGTGGATGACCAAGCCCTCTTCATCCTCCTCATCCTCTCTCACCCAGTCTCAGGGTACTAGCAAAGCAGCTGCCAACGCATCGTCTTCCCTCGTCTCAATGTCATCATCAGTGACTCCTTCCCTAGACCCACCACGTCCTCCTGAGGAGTCTCCTGAACTCTTTGAGCACAGTGTTGGGTACATGCTCCAGGAGGATGCCCAGTGTTTTGTAGGCTCTGATGATGACACTCAGCTATAGGAAGGCAGTAGCGTGAATGCAGAGAGAGGGGATGCTCAAGAAGGACAGCAATCTGGCAGTCATGTTCCACAAGCTGCAGCATACTGCCAGGTTTGCTACAGCGATGAGGGAGGGAGGGGATGATGAGGGCACTGACTCCACGTGGGTGCCTGGTAGGAGAGAGGAGGAGGAGGAGGAGGAGGCACATGTCCAACGAGGCAGGATGCCCTCCGGGGGCCAGCTTAGGGGCAGCACACCGACTGAATCACACCGCAGAGCTCCGCCTGTGCAGGGCGCTGCCTCTGCGCATTATTCTAAAAGTTCTTTGGTGTGGGCCTTTTTTGAGACGAGTGTGATAGCGTGGCCAAAACATCAGCCGCTTGGGCACCACATGCTTGACCAGACATATGTTGACCTGCCATGCAGCTCGTTGGCAAGCGTACCTCAAAGACCAACACCAAAGAACAAAGCGGACCTCTCCTTGCTCCTCATCAGCTGGCATCTCCAACCCCACTAGGCCTTCAGTCCTCTCTGAAACCTGCTCTGAGAGGAATGAAGGTGTAGAATTAGGTGTGTCACAGCCAAGTGCTTCCGGGCACTCTGCTAGCAGTACACCCACGTCCGATTATAGCAGGCAAATGTCCCTGCCCCAGCTGCTAGACCGGCGAAAGAAGTTCACTCCCAGCCATCCATATGCCCAGCGGTTGAATGCTAGCTTGGCTAAATTGCTAGCACTTCAACTGCTGCCTTTTCAGTTGGTAGACTCGGCCCCCTTCCGTGAGTTTGTACAATGTGCGGTTCCTCAGTGGCAGGTCCCCAAACGCCACTTTTTCTCACGGAAGGCGATTCCGGCTCTCTACCGGCATGTGGAAGGCAATGTCCTTGCCTCGCTGGACAGGGCGGTCAGCGTTAAGGTGCATATTACTGCTGACTCATGGTCCAGCAGGCATGGACAGGGACGTTACCTGTCTTTCGCGGCCCATTGGGTCACTCTTCTGGCAGCTGGGAAGGATGCAGGACAAGGTGCAGTAGTGTTGGAGGTTGTTCTGCCACCACGCCTCCAAAATGCTACTATTGGTTGTGACACACCTCTCTCCTCCACCCCCTCCTCTTCTTCTTCCTCCATGGCCTCTTCCAGGGCTCTGTCCTCAGAACCAGTGGTGCTCCGTAGGTGTTCCAGGGGCTACGCAAGTACGCAGGCAAAACGATGCCATGCCGTGCTTGCGCTGGTTTGTTTGGGGGACAGGAGCCACACTGGTGCGGATGTTTTGTCAGCTCTGCAGGGGCAGGCCAAGAGGGGGTTGACGCCAGCTTAAGCCAGGAATGGTGGTT
Organism: Lithobates pipiens; assembly: GCF_037356315.1. Classification (NCBI taxonomy): domain Eukaryota; kingdom Metazoa; phylum Chordata; class Amphibia; order Anura; family Ranidae; genus Lithobates; species Lithobates pipiens. The sequence goes on along the minus strand of NW_027507718.1, from coordinate 458,465,706 downwards.
TGCGACAATGGCACCAACCTCCTCTCCGCCCTCCGACAGGGACAACTGACCCATGTGCCCTGTGTAGCTCACGTGCTTAACCTGGTGGTTCAGCGGTTCTTGGGCAGGTACCCGGGCTTGCAGGATGTCCTGAAGCAGGCCAGGAAAGTCTGTGTGCATTTCCGCCGATCATTTAATGCCTGTGCTCGGCTGGCTGAGCTCCAAAAGGAGTTGAACCTGCCCAAGAACCGCCTTATATGTGACATGCCCACTAGGTGGAACTCAACGTTGGCCATGCTGCAGCGGCTGCACACGCAGCAGAGGGCCATCAATCAGTACCTGTGTGACTACGGCACCAGGACAGGGTCAGGGGAGCTTGGTTTTTTCTCACCATGCCAGTGGGGCATGATCAGGGATGCATGCACTGTCCTGTCACCGTTTTGAGGAGGCCACAAGGATGGTGAGCAGTGACAGTGCATGCATCAGTGACACTGTACCTCTTGTCCACCTCTTGGAGCATACGCTGCATGGAATAATGGACAGGGCACTTGAGGCAGAACAGAGGCAGGAAGAGGAGGACTTCCTTGCCTCTCAAGGCCCCCTTTATCCAGACAGTGTTCCTGCTGTGCCACCCATCATACAGGAAGAGGATGAGGAGGAGGAAGAGGAGTAGGAGGATGATTGTGTCAGCATGAAGGTGGAGGCTGGCACTCAGCATCAGCAGCAGCAGCAGTCTTGTAGGGATGATTTACAGTCCCAAGAAACCCGTGGACTTGTACGTGGCTGGGAGGAGGTAGCTGCGGATCATGTTGTCCTTAGTGACCCAGAGGACTCCGGATCGAATGCCTCAGCTAACCTACGCTGCATGGCCTCCCAGATCCTGCAAAGCCTGCGGAAGGATCCTCGTATTCTTCGGATCAAGGAGAGGGACCATTACTGGCTGGCCACTCTCCTTGATCCACGGTACAAGGGTAAGGTTGCCGACCTTATCTTGCCATCGCAGAGGGAGCAGAGGATGAGACATCTCCGGGAGGCCTTGCAGAAAGGTCTGTGCAACGCGTTCCCAGAGACTGGGAGGTTACAAACTCCTGGTCCTGGACAACGTGTTGCTGAGGCATTGGTCAGAAGGAGCGGTGGAGAAGGTGGCCGTCTGACTGATGCTTTCAGACAATTTTTTAGTCCGCAGCCCCAAGGTATGATCGGTTCCAGCAACCATCACCAGCGTCTGATTTACATGTTGCAGGAATACCTAGGGGCAAGGTCAGACTTGGACACCTTTCCCACCAAAAATCCTCTGGGTTACTGGGTCTTGAGGATGGATCACTGGCCAGAGCTTGCACAGTATGCAATTGAGCCACTGGCCTGTCCTGCATCCCGCCTTCTTTCGGAACGCACCTTCAGTGCTGCTGGTGGCTTTTTTACCGATCACAGGGTGCGCCTGTCCACCGAATCAGTTGATCGACTGACCTTCATCAAGATGAATCAGTCTTGGATAACCCACAGCTACCAAGCACCTGAAGCTGATGTAACCGAATAATATTTTTTGAAATATCACATCCCTTCAAGACTGCCTATGCTGATACTGAGTGACTGTCCTGTTATGTTGATTGTCTATCCTCTTCCTCCTCCGCTGATATGTTGGAAGAACATTTCTGGTTCTGGGTGATGCCATCAGCCCAATTTTTCTGCCCCTGTTTAACAGGGGCGTTTAATTACAATTTTTGATGCAATGCTTTGCAGCAGGGCTTATTCCTGCAATAAAACTAGAGTATATGGGAGAGGTTGCAGTGTGGTGGCACCAGCACCAGTGCCTAAGGCCCAATTTTTCTGCCCCTGTTTAACAGGGGCGTTTAATTACAATTTTTGATGCAATGCTTTGCAGCAGGGCTAATTCCTGCAATAAAGCTAGAGTATATGGGAGAGGTTGCAGTGTCGTGGCACCAGCACCAGTGCCTAAGGCCCAATTTTTCTGCCCCTGTTTAACAGGGGCATTTAATTACAATTTTTGATATAATATTTCACAGGGGGGCCCGTTCCTGTGCCCACCCAGAGTAACTGTGAGGACTTATAGTGTTGTGGCACCAGCACCACAACCAAAGGTCAATTTTTCTACCACTGTTCAACAATGGCATGTAATTACAATTCTTGATATAATCGTTCACAGCAGGGCGCTCCAGCACCCACCAAGAGTCACTTTGAGGGCTTACAATGTTGTGGCAAAACCAACACCTTGTTCCGCCATTTCTGCAGAGCATATAGGGCAGGCCCCTACTTTCAAACATTCAACTTACAAACATCTCCTACTTGCAAACGGAAGGAGACAACAGCAAGTGAGATGGAAAAAAAGATGTACGACAAAACAAATTATACAGGGGTGATAACCCTTCCCTATGTTTTCCAAAAAGCTTAAAAATTGTTTTTTTGACTGGAGCTACACTTTAAAAATGTACCAGTTGAAAATTACAAACAGATTCAACTTAACACAACAAACCTACACAGTCCCAGTCTTGTTTGCACCGCCTGTATACTGCTGTTCTGAGTATATAGGGCCTGGGGGCCACACGCATTTCCTTTTTTTAATATGGGTACGGGGTTCCCCTTAATATGCGTACAAGACCCAAAGGGGCTGGTAATGGGCAGGGAGGGCTACCCATGCCATTTTTCTCAATGATTTTCAACCATATTGCAGGAACCAGATATAACATTAAAACCGCAAGCAGTTTTAAATGATGTTATTTCCGTTTAATGTCATTTTGTGCAGGGACTGTTCTAAACACGGGAAACACGTGGCACTTCACAGGCATACTACAGACACCCCCCAGGCACGACATTTAAAGGAATATTTCACTTTTTTTCACTTTAATCGTCATTAAAATCAGTGCTCCCGCCAAAACGGACATTTTTAAAAACATTTTAGGCATTGACCCATGTCCCCTGGGGCAGGAGCCAGGTCCCCAAACCCTTTTTAGGACAGTATCTTGCATATTAGCCGTTAAAATTAGCACTTTTAATTTCGAACGTTGGAGTCCCATAGACTTCAATGGGGTTCTAAAGTTCGTACGAATTTGGGGTCCGTTCGAAAGTTCTGGTGAAAACCGAACTGGGGGGTGTTCGTCTCATCCCTACTCTGGAACATAAAAACAGACAGAAAGCAGCACCTTCTAAGTGTAGCAGGTAAACAATTTAATAAGTAGAAGTAAACATGAAAGCACTTACAAATGAGCAATAGTATCCAGCATTGTATATGTAAATCATCTGCACTGTCCCAGAGCGGTACTTGGTCTCCCTTGCAGATGGTAATAATCCATGATCAGGCTGCAATCCGGCCTCACTGTTGGCTCTCAAGGAAGCCAACATATGACAATAATAAACAATAACAGAAATAGAGAGCTACAGTGCCTTGCAAAAGTATTAACCCCCTTGGCTTTTCACCTATTTTGTTACATTACAGCCTTTAGTTCAATGTTTTTTTTAAATCTGAATTAAATGTGATGGCTCAGAACACAATAGTCTAAGTTGGTGAAGTAAAATTAGAAAAATATATACATAAAACAATTTTTCACCACCTTTGTTATGAAGCCCATATAAAGCTCTGGTGCAACCAATTACCGTATTTATCGATGGATAAAATGCATTTTTTCCCCTTAAAATCAGAGGAAAATTGTGGGTGCGTGTTATACGCCGATCCCCAGCCGATTGTGAGCCACTCGGTAGCTTTTGGTCGCTTTTGGCTGCTCTCGGCGGCTTTTGGTCACTATTGCAGTCCCGCATGAGCCGCCGAAAGCCACTGAGAGCGGCCGAGAGCAGCCGTAAGCCACCAAGAACGCCCGAAAGCTGCCAAGAAAGGCTGAGAACCTCAGAGAATGGCCAAAAGCATCCGAGAGCGGCCGAGAGCTACTGAGCGCCGCCGAGATACACAGAACATCCGGCTCTGTATCTCGGTGGTGCCATTTTTAAACAACAAGGCTGCAAATGACACTGACAAGGCTGCAAATGACACTGAAAAATCTGCATGAAAAGGCTGCAAATGACACTGACAAGGCTGCATGACAAGGCTGCAAATGACACTGACAGGGCTGCAGATGGACACTGACAAGAGTGCAATGATGGACAAGGCTGCAGATAGACACTGATAAGGCTGCATTGATGGGCATTTAAATAAGTTTTTTTCCTTAAACGTCCCCCCTAAAAGTTTTTTTCCTTAAAATCCCCTCCTAAACTTGGGGTGCGTGTTATACACCGATAAACACGGTACCTTCAGAAGTTACATAATTAGTGAAATGATGTCCACCTGTGTGCAATCTAAGTGTCACATGATCTGTCATTACATATACACACCTTTTTGAAATGCCCCAGAGGCTGCAACACCTAAGCAAGAGGCACCACTAACCAAACACTGCCATGAAGACCAAGGAACTCTCCAAACAAGTAAGGGACAATGTTGTTGAGAAGTACAAGTCAGGGTTAGGTTATAAAAAAAAAAATCTAAATCTTTGATGATCCCTAGGAGCACCATCAAATCTATCATAACCAAATGGAAAGAACATGGCTCAACAGCAAACCTGCCAAGAGACGGACGCACACCAAAACTCACGGACCGGGCAAGGAGGGCATTAATCTGAGAGGCAGCAGAGAGACCTAAGGTAACCCTGGAGGAGATGCAGAGTTCCACAGCAGAGACTGGAGTATCTGTACATAGGATGACAATAAGCTGTACGCTCCATAGAGTTGGGCTTTATGGCAGAGTGGCCAGAAGAAAGCCATTACTTTCAGCAAAAAACAAAATGGCCCATTTTGAGTTTGAGAAAAGGCATGTGGGAAACTACATGCTACAAAACTACAAATACATACCAAAATGTATGGAGGAAGGTGCACTGGTCTAATGAGACAAAATTTTTACTTTTTGGCCATCAAAGAAAACGCTATGTCTGGCGCAAAGAACACCATCCATGGTGGTGGCAGCTTCATGCTGTGGGGATGTTTTTCAGCAGTCGGGACTGAGAAACTGGTCGGAGTTGAGGGAAAGATGGATGGAGCTAAATATAGGGATATTCTTGAGAAAAACCTGTACCACTCTGTGTGTGATTTGAGGCGAGGATGGAGGTTCACCTTCCAGTAGGACAATGACCCCAAATACACTGCTAAAGCAACACTTGAGTGGTTTAATGGGAAGCATGTAAATGTATTGGAATGGACTAGTCAAAACCCAGACCTCAAACCACTAGAAAATCTGTGGTCAGACTTAAAGATTGCTGTTCACAAGTGCAAACCATCAAACTTGAAAGAGCTGGAGCAGTTTTGCAAGGAGGAATGGGCAAAAATCCCAGTGGTAAGATGTGGCAAGCTCATAGAGACTTATTCAAAGCTACTTGGAGCTGTGATAGCCGCAAAAGGTGGCTCTGAAAAATATTGACTTTAGGGGGTTGAATAGTTATGCACCTTGACTTTTTCTGTTATTTTGTCCTATTTGCTGTTTGCTTCACAGAAAAAAAAAAAAACACTTCAAAGTTGTGGGCATGTTCTGTAAATTAAATGATGCAAATCCTCAAACAATCCATATTAATTCCAGGTTGTGAGGCAACAAAACACGAAAAATGCCAAGGGGGGTGAATACATTTGCAAGGCACTGTATATTATCTAGCCATTTAAATGAACCTACCATACTTACAAGAAGCAACCAGTAGAGGCGGCGCATGCGCGTCGGGACCCTTCAGGGTCCCATTTAGGTGTCATGTTACATATATGCATATAAACGCTCAAATACTAGTAATATATGCAATATAAACATTGCTAAATTATTTAAACTACAAGAAGATACAATAATAAAAATAAACTAAATTCATTATTAATTAAGGATATTGAATAAACTGAATGGGATTAAATATATAATTATATTAAAGTTATTTATAAAAAAGTAATCCAAAAAATCTATAAACTTAATTAATCCAAAAGATTTTTTATAAAATACTTCATCAATAATAAAAAGGGGGGAGGGCAGCTATATTTCATTAAGCACTGCAGCCCTGGACCATTTGGATGTCCAAAGACCAGAGCACTTTTTTGGGATTAGGCACTGCGTCTCTTTAATTACGATTTCCGCGGTCCTGCAGCGTGGCTCCCAAAATATATAAAAAAACGTTTTTTTTTCCTCAGTTTAGGCCGATACGTATTCTTCTACATATTTTTGGTTAAAAAAAACCGCAATAAGCGTATATTGATTGGTTTGCACAAAAGTTATAGCGTCTACAAAATAGGGCATGGTTTTATAGCATTTTTATCAAGAATTTTTTTTTACCAGTAATGGCAGCAATCAGCAATTTTTATCATGACTGTGACATTATGGTGGATACATCGGACAATTTTGACACATTTTTGGGACCATTCACATTTATACAGCGATCAGTGCGATTAAAAATGCATTGAATACTGTGGAAATGTGACTAGTAGTGAAAGGGTTAATTGTGTAGGGGTTAAGTGTGTTCTAGGGAGTTATTCTAACTGTGGGGGGGAGGGGCTACGTGTGACACATCACTGATCACCACTCCCGATTACAGGGAATGGTGATCAGTGACAGTGTCACTAGGCAGAACGGGGAAATGCTTGTTTACATTAGCATTTCCCCCCTTCTTCCTCTCTGCCATCGGTTTAGACATTAATGGCTGTGTGTTGAGTTATTTTGAGGGGAAAGAAAATTTACACTGTTATACAAGCTGTACACTCACTACTTTACATTGTAGCAAAGTGTAAATTCTTCAGTGTTGTCACATGAAAAGATAGAATAAAATATTTATATGAGGGGTGTATTCACTTTTGTGAGATACTGTATCTTTAGATATCTATTGTAAAGTTTGTGGGGTTGTAGCTCCACAGGACCAAGTCCGCTTATATTCAGCACAAAACAAAATACAAAGGAACATCCAGTTCATGGATGAGACGTTATCCCAGGGTTAGCACAGTCCCAGTCGGTTGTTTGGCAGCTTCCAGCAAACTTGCAGCACTCAAAACAGGTGTCTCACCACAACTCCTACTCACACACCATCACATCTAGTACTGCTTCCTGTTTTAAGTGCTGCTTCCTGTGGTTCTTAACCCTGTGGGGACTGGAGTCCCTGTAGTCAGGAGTGGTAATTCTGGGTCCAAAATACTTCTTTGCTAACACAGAGAGAACCATGAGTCAATCCTGTCCTTAATATGGTTATCCCAGGAATTCCTCACATCATCTCGGGTGACCCCCTGAATACTCCGACAATTCTATTAAAGGGACCATAATCCAAATTCTGGTGCCACATAGCAGCTGTCCAGGACCCAGCCTTGGCGTCCTGTACAATATATATATATATATATATATATATATATATATACACACACACACATAATATACTTACATGGCGCCTGGGTAATAATGATGTCACACTCCTTCCAACAAGTTCCCAGGAAATACTGAGTAGCCCAAATCTCACACCACTTGCATTCCATTTAACTGATCTGTGCCAACGTGTTTTAAGCTGGACTGTAATATCGATCGGTACAGTGAGAGGGGAGAGGCAGAGAGATGGCAGCAGCACTGTGGGCTGGATGTGTGGTGCCCACAGTGCTGCTCAGTGCAAATAATCTGCAGTGCTCTGCCAATACTCTGTAACACTGTGCAATACTCTACCAATACTCTGCAACACTGTGCAATACTCTACCAATACTCTGCAACACTGTGCAATACTCTGCCAATACTCTGCCAATACTCTGCCAATACTCGCCAATACTCTGCCAATACTCGCCAATACTCGCCAATACTCTACCAATAAATTTTAAAAGAAACAAATAATTTTTGTTTGTTTTTTACCGAATTTTCTGTCTTTTTTGATTAATAGCACAAAAAAAAAAAAAAAAAAAGAGCGGTGATTAAATGCCACCAAAAGAAAGCTCTATTTGTGTGAAAAAAAGGACAAAAATTAAGTAATTGTGTAATTGTCATTCAAAGTGTGAGAGCACCGAAAGCTGAAAATTGGTCTGGTCAGGAAGGGGGTTTAAGTGCCCAGTGGTCAAGTGGTTAAAAGGAGACTATAGCTCCATCTACTGGCTAAATTGAAACAATATTCATATGCAATATTTGATATTTATTTGACTAAAATAAAATAATTTATTTATTTATTACTATGAAGTGTCTGATAGTTTGGCTGGAGAGGCTTAGCAGTAAAGTATCTATGCATTTACTCTAATAGTAACTGTTTACTGTTTCAGAATTCATGTGTAATGACAAAACTGCGCAACTTTGTCTCGGCTCCAAACTGTGGAAGACTACCAAGGGTGAAGGCTTTAATGAAGAAAGCAAGAAATCTGTACAATATTATGAATACAGCTTGTAAAAGAGTAGGTTTCCACTAATTAAATAATAACAAAAATTAAATGCTGATTGACATTTATAAAGCTGGGTTTTGGAAATGAGGAGATGGAATTTAATTGGCTAATAAGGCCAGCTGCGCATTCTGTAGCCTATGCCAGCTTTCATAAAAAAATAAAGAGCCAGGCCACTCTAAATCACCAGAGCATTGAAACATTCTGGTAGATTTGAAGCTCCTGCCACTCCCTTCACTTTGCTTTCGCCAAAGAGGCACTAGATATGTATGGGGATGGTTGGGGGTATGCTAGCTTGCATGTGAAGGGGTGATTCATTTAAGTCAGTTTTAATGCACACGAGGAAAAAAAGAATTTGGAAACATTAGTTGTCAGGCCCAGTTCACAACACATTGCCGGTTCACACCAACCTTGCCCAGCACTGTTCCAATACAAGACAAGGCAAAAGACAAGGTGGTGGTAGTGTGAGCTGGCAAAAAAAGTATAGCATGCAGTACTTTTTTTAGTGTAACATAGAATGGTGCAATCCACCTGAAAACTTTCACAACCTAATGACACTCAGTCTAAAGAAATCCTTACTGAAATAGTAATTATGGAACTGATAGAAGCTTTTAGAATCTTGCAATTCACACATGTGCTATGACATACTTGTTGGCAGGTGCAGTTAGCTTTCCTGCCACTAGATGGCTATATTGCCATTATGGCATGGTAAGGTGAAATTTATAAGCGGATGTTAGCTCCTGTAGTGATGTAGTGGGTGGAGCTTTTGCCCATATAAATGCCAGCCCTGGGTGGGGCCCAGTGAGTAAGGGGCATGGCAAATCCCACGGACACCCAAGAGCTGCAAAAATGTTACCCTGTGCTGAGCTGATCTAAAGAGACCTGTGCAGGGCTGAATTCACATTGAAAGTGGCACGGATCTTGTAAGAACTAGCTGTAGTCACATTGTTTACCCCAGACCTTCTTCTGCAGGTCCTGTAGAGTGGAGCATAAGGCCTTGGGGCCTGGACAGAGCCTCCTAAATGTGAGTGACAGTGAAACCTGGAAATATGAGTCATCAGAGAGTGTGCCCAGCTTGGCAAAGCTATAGATTGGACATTGGGGAGAGAGTGGCAGTATACTAATGAAAGGAGCTTGCCCCCTGACCTTCAGTCCTTAGTATACCTGGGGAGGTGGTCCCAATTCTATGGTGCTCCCAGGGAGAGGAAGGTAGAAGAGAAAGATGGCTAAAAGATATGTACTTGTGCTCTGCATTAAAATAAATGAGACATGAAGCCACAGTAAAGTGTAAAATGCATTAATTTGAGGACATTTATTTATAACACGTGTAGGCCCATGGTCAGGAATGTGTGATCGGGCCTCTCGCAAGAGATATTATTATTATTATTATAATACAGGATTTATAAAGGGTCAACAGTTTGCGCAACGCATTATTTCAATATGGTGGCTAGTTACAAAGGCAGGAGAGTAAGTGCTCAATCCAAGAAGAAGCAGGGTGGGACTGATACAATTTGGAGCCAACATTTGCCCGGCTGCAAGTATCCCTTACATACTAAATGGAAAGGGTAAGAGGATATTTGCAATTTAGTCTAATCTAATGGTAAGGTACTTCTAGATAAATGGGGGCAGGCATGGTTTGTCAAAATGTACTGTTTCCCTTTAAATTTATGTTTCTCCCCCTTTCTTTTCCCCGTTCTCAGGACTTGGTCTTCTTTACTGATGATTGTGAAGCTCTTGAGCATCTGCCAACTCCAACGCCTACTGCAGTCATTTCCAGATAAAGTGTTCAGCACTGAGAAAAGTTATGACGTTTGGTGGCTAGAAAAGCCCTTGATACTGGTAGACACACTAACTTCTTAGAACTGAAACTTCTGTCTGGTGAGTGAACAATGGCAGACAGTGTCCACAGGAACCTATTAAATCTAAGTGACCATTAGGAAACACAAAGAAAGTTTCTAAAAAGAAAGCACATAGTTCACTAATGGTCTTTGATGGATGGACGGTTAGAAGAGAAACTATTATATTTTCATCTTTTGGACATCTTGTTCAACATTCTCTTACTCTGTACACCCTGGAGTGTATGTAATATCATAAGAAAAATAATTGGATAAAATTGTACTCTTGCTCGTCTTCCAAGATTCTTCTTATCCTTGGAAATAGCCTTTGTAGTCTTAAAAGCTCATAAATTATCTTGTAATTGAATAACTTTTGCCACCAAAATGTATCAATTTCAGAAAACTTCAGTTCTTATCTTATTTTATTTCTTGGTCGATAAATGCAGTAAATATGTCACCCTTTTGTGTTCAGCTCTCACTATTGACTTTTAAGTAAATACAACAGTTTTCTTTTAGTAATTTTCTAAATAAATGTATCATTGTGTTTGAAAAGCGTGCAACTATTTATGGAAAAAAAATATGTGAATGGGTTTATTCTTTCCATTCTTAATATGCTGGAAAATGAAGGCTACAAGAGAGCGGGAATGAAATGATAAGGGATTCAAAAGACATTGAGTGAATTGGGCTTGGATGGGAAAACCTGCTTCCTCTTCTCGCATTAAATCGGTAACATTACAAATCAGAAGAAGAAAATTCCTGTCATACCACAATGACATTTAATTAAAAAAAAGTCTAACTTATGTCTACCTGAAAAAACCTTGCACCTTTTATCATTATAAATCAGTACTTCGGAGCCAGACAAGTGACTATACCTAGGCAGGATTGGACCATCATGGAACAATAATGTCACCCATCAACTGCAGACAAGAGAGCATTTCCTTAGTCTCCAATGCCCTGTTTTCACCTACTGATGCAACACTTTCCGGCAACTAACAAGGTGTGAGAAAGGGAAAGAGGTGCTTAGCTGTGTGAGACAACATACACTATATTACCAAAAGTATTGGGACACCTGTCTTTACATGCACAGGAACTTTAATGGCACCCCAGTATTAGTCCATAGAGTTCAATATTGAGTTGGCCCAATAACAGCTATAACATCTTCAATGCTTCTGGGAAGGCTGTACACAAGATTTAAGAGTGTGTCTTTGGGAATGTTTGACCATTATTCCAGAAGCACATTTATGAGGTCAGGCACTGACGTGAACAAGAAGGCCTGGCTCACAGTCTCTGCTCTAATTCATCCCAAAGACTCTGCGCAGGCCAGTCAAGTTCCTCCACCCCAAATTCACTCATCCATATCTTTATGGACCTTGCTTTGTGCACTGGTGTGCAGTCATGTTGGCACAGGAAGGGGCCATCCCCAAACTGTTCCCACAAAGTCGGGAGCATGAAATTGTCCAAAATGTCTGGGTATGCTGACGCCTTAAGAGTTCCCTTCACTGGAACTAAGGTGCCAAGCCCAACCCCTGAAAAGCAACCCCACACCATAATCCAACCCCCCCTCACCCCCACCATATGATTTGGAGCTGTGCAAAAAACAATGTATTACTATTGGCTGAGAGCCCTGATCGGGTGCTGATCATCAGACCTTTTTCAGTCATGGCTCTCCGACAGAAGCTGCCAAAACATCCGACTTCCGCCAAAACAGTTTCTATTGAAACGACTGATGCCACTCAATATTCTGTCCGTGTGTATGGCCCTTTACTCAGCACCGTCACTCAAGTCTTTACAAGGCACACCTGTACCCCATTTTCAGAAGGTGGTGATTACTGGCAGTCCCCATTATTCTCTGCTTACAGGTTTATTTTTAGCTACCAGCATGAATCTGATGGGGGTTGGAGGTGCAGGCACCGTATCATTGCGGAACAGATCTTTTCATTAACATGCATGTTTCGATCCACCTGATGTACCTGTTTATACCTGCAGAGGAGACCAGAGCAGAGCATATACAATGCAATGGCTTATCTCAGGGTGAGGCCACAAAGTCATCCAGTAAAGCTGAACCCAGAAGAAGGATTCTTCTCCCAAGATTTGGTTAGGTTAGGTCTCCCGAGGATGTATAAGAGCCTACAGGAATGTGATAATTATTTGATCACGCTGCATCAAGTAGGAGAAGGGCACCTTATGGCTGTGAGACCCTTTTGGAAAACTATAATAAAGCACAACATTCAGTAACACACAACTTGCTGGTGATTATTTATTTGCATATGATTTAAATTTTTTCATGCACTTGGTGAAAATTAAAATAACATTTCATAAAGTTGTTCTACATGTAAAAGAAATTGTTGTTTTTATACTTTCAACAGAAAATTTATTTTCCTCCAACTGTGATTGCAAGCTTCAGTGCAGTTTCTGCTTACAATCAGAAAATAAATAGTGCATATAAACTGATATTATCTGTTTATCCAAATGTTTATGGGTGTTAGCCATCTGGCCAAAAAAATACCAAAACCCAGCTATCAGTACAATTTCTCTGTAAGGTCACACCAAGAGAGCTGTGGCCCCCTAGAATAGGCTGAATATGACTGGTGGCTGAGGGAAACATCTAGTAATTATAAAGTTTAAACATAAAAAAATAAAAAATAACAACAAGCATGTTATATTTACCTGCTCTGTGCAATAGATTTGTAAAGATCATCCTCTTCTGAGGTCCCCCCGCCAGAGCTCCTTGCTCCTCCTCTTTTTTAGTGTACCACTATAGAAAGCCACTTCCTATGCTGGCACATCTGCAGGCTTGATCCTGAGCTGCGTTACCTGCATCTATAGACACAGACAGCACGGCTTTGCCCTGCCCCTCACTCCTTCATCACAGGATTCGACTGACAGGAGTGGAAGTCAATGACTCCTGCTGCCTCAGCAAAGCCTATGAGAGCTGGGAGAGCCGATGCACACTGGCACAGCTCTGGATCGAGTGAAATTCTGGATAATTTAACAGTCCAACATAAAGTAGTTGCCAATCTAGGGGTTACAAAGTCACCTGGCTTCCTTCCTTCAGCAGCATGACTGCTTAGGCCTTAAAGAGGAAGTAAACCCTGATGGGTTTACTTCCCCTTTGATTCCCTGCAAAGGTAAAGCAAAATGGACTACTATGCATTGCATAGTAGCCCATTATGTGCCACTTACCTGACACAGGAGCCAGTGAAGTCATCGCTGTCCCCTGTAGTCCAGAGCATCCATCTTCTCGGTGGGTCGCTCCGCCGCTGTCATTCAACGAAGCCGTGATGATGTCACTGCCGCGCATGCGCACGGGAGCCGCCACTCGCAGCATGCGTCGTAGACAGCGGTGCCTGTCTTTCGGCAAATATCTCCTAAACCATGTAGGTTTAGGAGATATTTCTTAGACCTACAGGTAAGCCTTAATCTAGGCTTACCTGTAGGTCAAGGTGGTTTGTAAGGGTTTACAACCACTTTAAGGCTTTCACTGTCAGAGCCGTGTTTGCATTTATTGCACACAAGCTCACAAAATCATTTTAGGCCTGAAGATTACATGAACCCCCCAAAACATTATATATTTTATGAAAGCAAACACCCTAGACAATAAAATAGTGGTAATTCACATTTTTTTATGGCACAAGATATTACTGCAAATACACTAAAGTTACTTTTAGGGCACACAAATGCAATAAATTACCCGACTTTTGATAAAATATAAAAGGTTGCACTGAGTAAAAAAAAAAAAAAAACCCAATATGTCAAACCTTAAGGGAAAAGAAAGAGCTAAGTAAGGCAAGGGATTAACAACGCACCTCATCCCAATTGTAACAGATAGGGAGGAACGGAAGGAGAAGGACGGGACTGTTACGGTGCTAGTAATAGTTAGAAAAAAGTATATAAATGTTTAGATAAAAAAGAATGTTTTATTAAATGTAGTAAAAGCGATCAAGAGAGTACAAAAAGATCAAATTTAACAATATACATATATTGGCTGGCATACAGAGCAATATATAAAATCCAACAAATAGTTTGAATAACCATATTCTTGGCAGTTCAGATGGAAAATTCCCGACATGTTTCGCCTATTGTTAGGCTTCTTCAGGGGAGCCAATAATTGGTGGAAGAGAAATTGTTTTGTTTAAAATACAGAAAAGGTTCACTACGAATAGAGAAAAACAAAACAGAATTAATGGAGACGGTCATATACAAAAGCACACTCTTAGTCCTCAGCATTGCCCAGGTGTCTCAAGGGACCAATCAATACAGAGTAAAACAAATGGTATGTGTGTGTCATTGGAAAGTATAAACTAATAATACCTACCAATCTAAAACAGATGCGTCTAATCCCTAAGAAGAAGACCCCACCCGGGATTGGGAAGCGAACCGATCAGAGATAACCGCCAATGCGGTGACTGCAGGAGACAAAATAAGCGAACAGGCAAATCTAATATTTTACCATTTTTACAAGGAGCTTAAAAAAGCTTCCATAGAGATTAGGGTAATTAATAGATTGAAAAAGTCCATTACAATGAGGAATAAATTCAAAACATACCTGTGCTGAGTTAGGTGTATCATGTGTTACACATGGGGGACTGGAAATTGCACAGAAAAGGGTCCTTGAAATTGTTTCTAGAAGCCCGTGAATTGATCTTGATTGTAATGGGGTAAAAAAAAAAAAAAAAAAAAAATATTCAGATGTATAAAAAGAGCCCTAGAGCAGAGCAAGAGGAAAAAAGGTAGAGGGGAAAAGGAAATTGGCTGGGCCTTATGCTCAAAAAGTAGCTTTTAATCCATTAGAATGAATCTTGCTTACCAAAATCGCATAAAAATGCAGTCTCAATTGTAGCTGTGTTCTACAAACAGCAACCCAAGCGTACCGCACAGCAGACAGCAATGGAGCCACACCATTCAGGTTCCGAGCGGAACCGCCAGAAAAAGAGGAAAGTGAATCTAGGGTATAGAAATGACCAAATCAAATTTAAATGGATTAGACAAAAAGGGAAGGAGAGAAGGTTGGAACAGCTACGTTGTCTGCGTGGACAAACTCCGCACTTGTTCTGTAAACTGACCTTACGGCGATGTCGACTCACAAGGGCTCGGCAGGGCGGACAGACCTGCAGTGTTGGCGGACGCCTTTTTATCTCCCTCATCATCCGGCGTCTAATTAGCGATGTCGGATGTGAGCGGACAGTGGATGCGGAACAGCGCATGCGCGCGCACCCGCGTCACACAGAAGGCCTACAGTCCCCATAATGCCTGGCGGCGGCGTCTCCGTAACCAAGGAGACCGGGACGCCGCGACAGGCAATAACGGGGAACACGGGAGAGACACTCAAGAGGGCTCAAAAGAGCCCTGTGAAGACTGTCAATCCAGGGACCCAGTGTGGCGAATGCGCTCGCCCAGCAGCCCGCATATTGACAGGTCCAGCTCCCACATAGCTGGACCTGTGTGTCCATGCAGGCACCCATAATAGGCGGAAACAGAGTGATCGGACGCGCCCCCCCCCACAAGGAAGGGGCCCCCACGAAGGGAGGCAACCTAGAAACAAATGACTAAGAGGAAACATAGAGACAATATATGACACTGGAAACAGTGTGGATTGGTCTAAATGGTTGACAACCAAAAAATGGTTTTGTGGTCTGAGTTGAACTAAATCCCTTGAGACATATGGACAAAAATAGGAAGGAAGAACTGTGCCTGTCGGCCGACTCCATACGGATTCATAGATGTACAATGAAACAATAAGCAAGTTGTAATAATGAATTTGAACAGATTCATACGACAGAGCGTTAATGAGGACAGCTACCTTATACATGAAGCATAAACAAAAAATCAATAATATTTAAAGTGTAAAATGAAAAAATGAAGAAAGAATCAGGTGGATTTTTACATGAACTAAAATAGAAAAATAAAGTTTAAAGATAAAGATAAAGAAAACCGACAATTGTTAAGTAGATCAATAAGGTTGTTATTTTAGACTGAAAACAAAAACTGAGATGTAGCCGGGATAAATAACACATAGCAACAGAAAAACAGTAAACAGAAAATAAATAAAAGTAAAAATAAAAATAAAAATAAAAATAAAAACTAAAATATAAAAAATATAAAAAAAAAAAAAAAAAAAATTTTTTTTGGAATGTGAAAATACTGACAATTTTGCAGAGAATGGGTAGCCCTAGTTTCAAAGGAGCGGGCCCCCCATGGAAAATTCCATGGGTTCAGGATTAAACATATTAGTTATTGAAGGGTATGAGGAAGTAATAGTTTTTAGAGAAAGTGTTTGAATGTAATGTATTCATTTAAACCTGGATGCTTAGTGGCTTCTAAGGTATATATCCATTGGGTTTCCAATTGAAGTAAACGCGTGTCTATTTCACCACCCCGGGCATGAATGGGCACATGTTCCAGAGCTGCGAAATATACACCGTTAGAATCAAAATTGTGGGAATTGCCTATATGTCTGTTTAATGCTGTAGTGCATAATCGTTTCGATAAAGGCAACATGTGATCTCTGATTCTTTTATAGAATGGACGCTTGGTCTTTCCAATGTAGAAACATCCACAAGGGCAATTGGCAATATAGACAATCCCCACAGTTTTACAAGTAACACAATGTCCAATGGTGCGGACAGAACCATTAGGCAGTGTGATTTGTGATGATCCTGAAATGAAGCGACAAATATCGCAGTGGCCACATGGATAGGTGCCAGTGCGATTGGGTTTGACAGGTCGGTGGGTATTGAAGTGACTTGTGACTAGTCGGTCTCTCATGGACTGGGATCTGCGGTATGTCAATTGGGGAAAAGGCTTGATGTATTTATGAATAATTGGATCGGCCGTTAGTAAGGGCCAATATTTGTCAAGAATTGCTTTCATTTGATGATGTTGACGTGAATACTGTGTTATGATGCGTATGGGTGCATAGGAGGTAGGTTTGGGTTTGGGGTAAATTAAATGGCTTCTGTTCAATTTAGATACTTTATTGTAGGTACGTTTTAGTAATGATTTACTGTATCCACGTTGACTAAGTCGTGTGGTGAGATCCCGCGCAGCTAATTCAAAATCCACGTTTTGAGAACAGTTGCGACGTAAACGAAGG
This sequence comes from Lithobates pipiens, assembly GCF_037356315.1. NCBI lineage: Eukaryota > Metazoa > Chordata > Amphibia > Anura > Ranidae > Lithobates > Lithobates pipiens. Next base: position 458,448,450 of record NW_027507718.1, on the reverse strand, counting down.
TACTGGCTGTACGGGATGCTGTCTATAAGTGATCTAGGGTGAGCACTTTCCGCATGAAGGATAGTGTTCCCCGCAGAGGGTTTACGATATAGGGCTGAGTCAATAACTCAATTTTTGTCCAATTTAATGTGTATATCCAGAAAATTAATCTGGGTCTGACTGAATTCCATCGTGAATTTGAGATTAAATTGATTGGTGGATAAGTTGTCAAAGAATTCATGTAATTCATCAAGGGAACCAGTCCATAGTAACAAAATGTCATCAATATAACGGTGCCAACCCAAGATGAACTGGCACCAATCCCGGGATTGGTCATCTGAAAAGATATGTCGCTCCCACCCCCCCAGGTACAGATTGGCGTAGGTAGGGGCACATTTGGTGCCCATAGCTACGCCCTGCACCTGGAGGTAGTGGGAGCGATCGAACATGAAATAATTGTGCGTGAGAATAAACTCTAAAAGTTGAAGCACAAATTTGTCATAATTCTGCGAAATAGAACCCCGTTCCCGAAGGAAGGAGTGCATGACTTGGATGCCTATTGAGTGTGGGATGGAATTGTAAAGACACTCAACATCCAAGGCCACTAGCCATGTACCTGGGGGAAGTTGTTTCCCATCTAAAATCCGTAATAGATCGATGGTGTCCTTTACATAGGATGGCAAAGATAGTACATGTGGAAAAAGGTGCTTGTCAATGAGAGCACTGGCGTTCTCAGTCAGACATTGGCAACCTGATACTATGGGTCGACCCGGTGGATTAACCAGGGATTTATGCAATTTCGGTAACGAATAAAATGTGGGGGTTTGTGGGTTTTTCACATTTAGGTACTTCCATGTATTGAGATCTATGGTGCCGTGTCGGTATGCTTGAAAGATAAGATGGTAATACTTGGTGGTAGAATTCTCAATGATAAGTTGAGATATTGGACGATACCAGTCCCTATTATTAAGGATGTCAAGGCACATTTTCCTATATGCCCCTACATCCATAATACATACATTGCCTCCCTTGTCAGCAGGTTTAATGATTATATCAGGATTATTCTGAAGGTTTTGAAGTGCCTGTCGATATTTAAACGGTAGATTGTGGGGTTCTTGTGTTTTCAAATTTAGATGCTTAATTTCAAGAGTTAATTGGCTCACAAAAGCCCAAATATTTGGATTGCTTTGAAGCAAGGGAAATGTTTTTGATTTGGGTTTAAACATAGCCGGAGCAGGAAATAATACTCCCGGAGCTGATACACGAGGAGTAATTAACTCTGAAGACTGTTCAACATCTGTATTTCCCTCGTCCCATAGTGACATCAGGTCTTCCATGGCCCGAAGTTCACTGGACGATGGCTCTACAGAGGTGGTACTAGAATCAGTTGTGTGTTCAGTTTTGTCATAAAGTGCCTTAAAGAGAAGACGTCTGGCAAAAAGATGTATATCTTTTACAAATTGGAATTTGTCTAAATCAGTAGATGGGCAAAAAGATAAACCAAATTTCAAAACTTCAATTTGTTCCTTGGTTAAGGAGACCGAGGATAGGTTCACAACCTCGAGATTCAGTGCGTTTGTGTGTGGGGTAGTGAGGGTGGGTGTGTTTTGGGTTCCGGAGTCTGAACTAAAAAAATAGGTGCGATGCGGGGATCCGAGGGTTGTGAGTGAGGTGGAAACATAGAAGACAGTGCAGGTTCACTGGCTCTCCTCGATGAGAGTCCAGAGTGGATAGGAGCTGGATGTGAACTAGGTGCAGGAGTGCTGGGTGCATGGTGGCTAGAGGGGTCTAGTGAATTGGTTGGGCGTGAAAGGGTGTTAGGCATAGGGGTGGAAACTTGTGTGCGATGTGCCTTAAGTGGAGCCGCAGTGAATTGGTGTACCGTTTCAGTGGATCTAGGTGACGAAGCTGTGGACGTATCCAGACGGTCTCCCTTCCTTTTCTTAGGAATCCTGTCCTGGGTTAAATCTCGATAGGATGTAGAGGTACTGGAAGAGAAGGAGACAGCATTAGGTATCAAGGTATCTGTTTGAGGGACATTTGAAGTAAAAGGTTTTCTTTTGGGAGTAGTTTGATTAGGATTTTGCCATTTGTAGGCAAAGTGGTTTTCATATGCCAATTTATCTCTAAGAAATGTATTTTCCTTAGCGCTTATAATATTGCGTGTATATTGTTCAAGATAAGAACGTAAATTATTTTCGCGCTGTGTGAAACGAATGGGATTTTGTAATGAATTGTTATCCTCGTACCAAGAAGCAATCTGAGTATCAAGTTGTTCCAGTTCAAGTGTGTAGCTAAACATTTATATACTTTTTTCTAACTATTACTAGCACCGTAACAGTCCCGTCCTTCTCCTTCCGTTCCTCCCTATCTGTTACAATTGGGATGAGGTGCGTTGTTAATCCCTTGCCTTACTTAGCTCTTTCTTTTCCCTTTACAAAACTCTTGGTGTCTAAAACACACCTTTCTTACAGGCAAGGCTTTTGAGGTTTTTTCTCTCTTATATACATTAACTGTCTGATCCGTACTATTAACTTTCTTTAAATTCCCTAATTTTATTCTCAAAAATTAGATGCTCAGTCACGATAATTGAACTGGCTATTCAGTTATCAGTCAACTAGCTTACTATATCAACTCACTACATGTAATTAAGCCTGTAGCCGAAACCACATTTCTTTCTTCTCCCTCTTGTTTTGTTTATTTATTTTCCGTTTGTTCAATTATGACTGCGTTTTGTGGAAATGCATGGGATGGTCTTATGAACAAGGTCCAGGCCTCCAGAAAAGATGCTAACATTACAGATGCTGAGCTAAATCAATCTTTTATGCGCTTACAACGCCTGTTGGAACGAAAAGCTAGAACTTATTGGCATAAAGTCTTCTTTGAAAAGTATGTTGAGTATCAAGTGGTTCCATGGGGTTTGAGAATTCAAATTTTTCCCAATATGAATAAGATTAGTGATTCACTTAAGAATTCTTGGGAGAGCAATCTTCAATCTTGCTCTTTTCAAATGATGTCAATATTGATTGACCAATACACACTTGAACTGGAACAACTTGATACTCAGATTGCTTCTTGGTACGAGGATAACAATTCATTACAAAATCCCATTCGTTTCACACAGCGCGAAAATAATTTACGTTCTTATCTTGAACAATATACACGCAATATTATAAGCGCTAAGGAAAATAAATTTCTTAGAGATAAATTGGCATATGAAAACCACTTTGCCTACAAATGGCAAAATCCTAATCAAACTACTCCCAAAAGAAAACCTTTTACTTCAAATGTCCCTCAAACAGATACCTTGATACCTAATGCTGTCTCCTTCTCTTCCAGTACCTCTACATCCTATCGAGATTTAACCCAGGACAGGATTCCTAAGAAAAGGAAGGGAGACCGTCTGGATACGTCCACAGCTTCGTCACCTAGATCCACTGAAACGGTACACCAATTCACTGCGGCTCCACTTAAGGCACATCGCACACAAGTTTCCACCCCTATGCCTAACACCCTTTCACGCCCAACCAATTCACTAGACCCCTCTAGCCACCATGCACCCAGCACTCCTGCACCTAGTTCACATCCAGCTCCTATCCACTCTGGACTCTCATCGAGGAGAGCCAGTGAACCTGCACTGTCTTCTATGTTTCCACCTCACTCACAACCCTCGGATCCCCGCATCGCACCTATTTTTTTAGTTCAGACTCCGGAACCCAAAACACACCCACCCTCACTACCCCACACACAAACGCACTGAATCTCGAGGTTGTGAACCTATCCTCGGTCTCCTTAACCAAGGAACAAATTGAAGTTTTGAAATTTGGTTTATCTTTTTGCCCATCTACTGATTTAGACAAATTCCAATTTGTAAAAGATATACATCTTTTTGCCAGACGTCTTCTCTTTAAGGCACTTTATGACAAAACTGAACACACAACTGATTCTAGTACCACCTCTGTAGAGCCATCGTCCAGTGAACTTCGGGCCATGGAAGACCTGATGTCACTATGGGACGAGGGAAATACAGATGTTGAACAGTCTTCAGAGTTAATTACTCCTCGTGTATCAGCTCCGGGAGTATTATTTCCTGCTCCGGCTATGTTTAAACCCAAATCAAAAACATTTCCCTTGCTTCAAAGCAATCCAAATATTTGGGCTTTTGTGAGCCAATTAACTCTTGAAATTAAGCATCTAAATTTGAAAACACAAGAACCCCACAATCTACCGTTTAAATATCGACAGGCACTTCAAAACCTTCAGAATAATCCTGATATAATCATTAAACCTGCTGACAAGGGAGGCAATGTATGTATTATGGATGTAGGGGCATATAGGAAAATGTGCCTTGACATCCTTAATAATAGGGACTGGTATCGTCCAATATCTCAACTTATCATTGAGAATTCTACCACCAAGTATTACCATCTTATCTTTCAAGCATACCGACACGGCACCATAGATCTCAATACATGGAAGTACCTAAATGTGAAAAACCCACAAACCCCCACATTTTATTCGTTACCGAAATTGCATAAATCCCTGGTTAATCCACCGGGTCGACCCATAGTATCAGGTTGCCAATGTCTGACTGAGAACGCCAGTGCTCTCATTGACAAGCACCTTTTTCCACATGTACTATCTTTGCCATCCTATGTAAAGGACACCATCGATCTATTACGGATTTTAGATGGGAAACAACTTCCCCCAGGTACATGGCTAGTGGCCTTGGATGTTGAGTGTCTTTACAATTCCATCCCACACTCAATAGGCATCCAAGTCATGCACTCCTTCCTTCGGGAACGGGGTTCTATTTCGCAGAATTATGACAAATTTGTGCTTCAACTTTTAGAGTTTATTCTCACGCACAATTATTTCATGTTCGATCGCTCCCACTACCTCCAGGTGCAGGGCGTAGCTATGGGCACCAAATGTGCCCCTACCTACGCCAATCTGTACCTGGGGGGGTGGGAGCGACATATCTTTTCAGATGACCAATCCCGGGATTGGTGCCAGTTCATCTTGGGTTGGCACCGTTATATTGATGACATTTTGTTACTATGGACTGGTTCCCTTGATGAATTACATGAATTCTTTGACAACTTATCCACCAATCAATTTAATCTCAAATTCACGATGGAATTCAGTCAGACCCAGATTAATTTTCTGGATATACACATTAAATTGGACAAAAATGGAGTTATTGACTCAGCCCTATATCGTAAACCCTCTGCGGGGAACACTATCCTTCATGCGGAAAGTGCTCACCCTAGATCACTTATAGACAGCATCCCGTACAGCCAGTACCTTCGTTTACGTCGCAACTGTTCTCAAGACGTGGATTTTGAATTAGCTGCACGGGATCTCACCACACGACTTAGTCAACGTGGATACAGTAAATCATTACTAAAACGTACCTACAATAAAGTATCTAAATTGAACAGAAGCCATTTAATTTACCCCAAACCCAAACCTACCTCCTATGCACCCATACGCATCATAACACAGTATTCACGTCAACATCATCAAATGAAAGCAATTCTTGACAAATATTGGCCCTTACTAACGGCCGATCCAATTATTCATAAATACATCAAGCCTTTTCCCCAATTGACATACCGCAGATCCCAGTCCATGAGAGACCGACTAGTCACAAGTCACTTCAATACCCACCGACCTGTCAAACCCAATCGCACTGGCACCTATCCATGTGGCCACTGCGATATTTGTCGCTTCATTTCAGGATCATCACAAATCACACTGCCTAATGGTTCTGTCCGCACCATTGGACATTGTGTTACTTGTAAAACTGTGGGGATTGTCTATATTGCCAATTGCCCTTGTGGATGTTTCTACATTGGAAAGACCAAGCGTCCATTCTATAAAAGAATCAGAGATCACATGTTGCCTTTATCGAAACGATTATGCACTACAGCATTAAACAGACATATAGGCAATTCCCACAATTTTGATTCTAACGGTGTATATTTCGCAGCTCTGGAACATGCGCCCATTCATGCCCGGGGTGGTGAAATAGACACGCGTTTACTTCAATTGGAAACCCAATGGATATATACCTTAGAAGCCACTAAGCATCCAGGTTTAAATGAATACATTACATTCAAACACTTTCTCTAAAAACTATTACTTCCTCATACCCTTCAATAACTAATATGTTTAATCCTGAACCCATGGAATTTTCCATGGGGGGCCCGCTCCTTTGAAACTAGGGCTACCCATTCTCTGCAAAATTGTCAGTATTTTCACATTCAAAAAAAATTTTTTTTTTTTTTTTTTTTATATTTTTTATATTTTAGTTTTTATTTTTATTTTTATTTTTATTTTTACTTTTATTTATTTCCTGTTTACTGTTTTTCTGTTGCTATGTGTTATTTATCCCGGCTACATCTCAGTTTTTGTTTTCAGTCTAAAATAACAACCTTATTGATCTACTTAACAATTGTCGGTTTTCTTTATCTTTATCTTTAAACTTTATTTTTCTATTTTAGTTCATGTAAAAATCCACCTGATTCTTTCTTCATTTTTTCATTTTACACACTTTAAATATTATTGATTTTTTGTTTATGCTTCATGTATAAGGTAGCTGTCCTCATTAACGCTCTGTCGTATGAATCTGTTCAAATTCATTATTACAACTTGCTTATTGTTTCATTGTACATCTATGAATCCGTATGGAGTCGGCCGACAGGCACAGTTCTTCCTTCCTATTTTTGTCCATATGTCTCAAGGGATTTAGTTCAACTCAGACCACAAAACCATTTTTTGGTTGTCAACCATTTAGACCAATCCACACTGTTTCCAGTGTCATATATTGTCTCTATGTTTCCTCTTAGTCATTTGTTTCTAGGTTGCCTCCCTTCGTGGGGGCCCCTTCCTTGTGGGGGGGGGCGCGTCCGATCACTCTGTTTCCGCCTATTATGGGTGCCTGCATGGACACACAGGTCCAGCTATGTGGGAGCTGGACCTGTCAATATGCGGGCTGCTGGGCGAGCGCATTCGCCACACTGGGTCCCTGGATTGACAGTCTTCACAGGGCTCTTTTGAGCCCTCTTGAGTGTCTCTCCCGTGTTCCCCGTTATTGCCTGTCGCGGCGTCCCGGTCTCCTTGGTTACGGAGACGCCGCCGCCAGGCATTATGGGGACTGTAGGCCTTCTGTGTGACGCGGGTGCGCGCGCATGCGCTGTTCCGCATCCACTGTCCGCTCACATCCGACATCGCTAATTAGACGCCGGATGATGAGGGAGATAAAAAGGCGTCCGCCAACACTGCAGGTCTGTCCGCCCTGCCGAGCCCTTGTGAGTCGACATCGCCGTAAGGTCAGTTTACAGAACAAGTGCGGAGTTTGTCCACGCAGACAACGTAGCTGTTCCAACCTTCTCTCCTTCCCTTTTTGTCTAATCCATTTAAATTTGATTTGGTCATTTCTATACCCTAGATTCACTTTCCTCTTTTTCTGGCGGTTCCGCTCGGAACCTGAATGGTGTGGCTCCATTGCTGTCTGCTGTGCGGTACGCTTGGGTTGCTGTTTGTAGAACACAGCTACAATTGAGACTGCATTTTTATGCGATTTTGGTAAGCAAGATTCATTCTAATGGATTAAAAGCTACTTTTTGAGCATAAGGCCCAGCCAATTTCCTTTTCCCCTCTACCTTTTTTCCTCTTGCTCTGCTCTAGGGCTCTTTTTATACATCTGAATATTTTTCTTTTTTTTTTTTTTTTTACCCCATTACAATCAAGATCAATTCACGGGCTTCTAGAAACAATTTCAAGGACCCTTTTCTGTGCAATTTCCAGTCCCCCATGTGTAACACATGATACACCTAACTCAGCACAGGTATGTTTTGAATTTATTCCTCATTGTAATGGACTTTTTCAATCTATTAATTACCCTAATCTCTATGGAAGCTTTTTTAAGCTCCTTGTAAAAATGGTAAAATATTAGATTTGCCTGTTCGCTTATTTTGTCTCCTGCAGTCACCGCATTGGCGGTTATCTCTGATCGGTTCGCTTCCCAATCCCGGGTGGGGTCTTCTTCTTAGGGATTAGACGCATCTGTTTTAGATTGGTAGGTATTATTAGTTTATACTTTCCAATGACACACACATACCATTTGTTTTACTCTGTATTGATTGGTCCCTTGAGACACCTGGGCAATGCTGAGGACTAAGAGTGTGCTTTTGTATATGACCGTCTCCATTAATTCTGTTTTGTTTTTCTCTATTCGTAGTGAACCTTTTCTGTATTTTAAACAAAACAATTTCTCTTCCACCAATTATTGGCTCCCCTGAAGAAGCCTAACAATAGGCGAAACATGTCGGGAATTTTCCATCTGAACTGCCAAGAATATGGTTATTCAAACTAATTGTTGGATTTTATATATTGCTCTGTATGCCAGCCAATATATGTATATTGTTAAATTTGATCTTTTTGTACTCTCTTGATCGCTTTTACTACATTTAATAAAACATTCTTTTTTATCTAAACATTTATATACTTTTTTCTAACTATTACTAGCACCGTAACAGTCCCGTCCTTCTCCTTCCGTTCCTCCCTATATGTCAAACCTTAAGTTTACATGCGCTCATGAAATGCTGATAAGCTTTAGTACCCTATATTTTCCATAGGTGATGCTTTAAAGCCCCCTATAGATCGTGTTAGGAAGGAGGTCTGGTGCAATAAATATTGCTCTCCCTCTGGCGTGCCCGGCAATATGTAACGTGTAACACAATCGTCGTTTTCATGAGCATGAGCCCCCAGCGCGCGCGTCTTCATTCGTACATGCATATATGTTAGGGTGGGGGGCCTCAAAACATTTTTGGGGGGAGATTTTATGTGCTTTTTATTTATTTATTTTTACTTAAAGCTTTTGTTAGCCCAACACTTCATATTCCTGATATGAGCCTGCAGTACCATGTACTTGTATGAGAAAGTATCCTGTTCTCTTTGTATTCCTTCCTTTATGTGAAATCCCTAGTGATCCTGTCAGCCCCTCTGCTTTCCTATTAAGAACTGACCACATTAAGCAGGAGAGCACATCGAGGTCAGTTCTCTAGCTATGCTGGCAACTCAGCTTGCTTCTGCTTCTCCTCCCCCCAGCTCTTATGCAGCTGAGAACAGAGGGAATGTGATCACTTACAAGGAAAAAAATGTGCATTTACTATGCTTTTTTAAAATATCTATATAAAAAATTGTTTGCCTTTTATATCTATTTTAAACTGAATGGCTTATTTTACAAGGTGATCGTTTACAATCACTTTAACTTTTTTCTTATCACATGTAATGATTTTTTTGGTCACGGGTTCTCTGTAGTGAGACATCCAAAGTCTAAAAGATCCCTATGCTCCACTGAATGTAATGCAATGTAGATCGCTTTGCATTATATTTTTTCCTGGGTATGCTGGCCAGGGAGACAGAGAGGCAGACCAGGATGTGACGTCAAATGCGTTGACGTTAGACTGCTCTGTTCCCTCCCCTCTACCTGGTGGCAGATGCTATGTCAGTCCTGGGCCCACAGATGGGCAAGCGGAGCATAAGATACATGGCAGGGGCATGCACGGGGGGCACCATTACCAGGGGTGTGTGGAAACTATTGGGCAGTACCACATCCTCTCAAATGTTTCAATCCGATAGACAGGAGTCTGTCATATTTACACAAACTTTATACATAATGTGTGTAAAACTCCCTGCTGTCAGGTCTGTGTAATGTTAAACAAGGGTTAAACCTTGGCCTTTGGCTTTAGGCTGGTCCCTCAGACCATCTTACACAGTAACCCTGAGTTCCTGTGCCCCTCTCTGAGCTCACCCAGTTTTCCTGGATCTCTCAGCTCTCCAAGTTCTCTCAGTCTTTTTAGTCGCAGCTTTTTGTTGCACAGGGCTACACTATGGCCTAGGATCTCCTGACACCCTGATCCTCTGAGACCTCTAGGTTCCCTCAGTCATCTGACCTCACTTGTCTCAACCCTCTCAGCCCTTTGGACAAGGAACCTCTTGAATCCTATGGAGTACTGTCTCCAGAGCATAGCACACTTGTCTCCTAATAGGAGCCCTGAGCTATGCCCAAGCTAAGCCTGAACTTCTGAAGCTCTCCAGCGAATCCTGTGTCACTTCTACTTCCATTTTCACAGTGGCAGGGCCTCGCACTCTTATGCCGCGTACACACGAGCGGACTTTTCAACATCCAAAGTCCGAAGGACCGAGTCCGTCAGACTATCCGATCGTGTGTGGGCTGCAACGGACTTTTGATTCACCAAAGTCTGACGGACTTTAGAATATGGAACATGCTTCAAATTTTCCCGAAGGAACTCCGCCGGACCCGGTCCCCTTCGAAAACTCTGCTCGTGTGTATGCTACTCCGACGGACTAAAACCGACGCTAGGGCAGCTATTGGCTACTGGCTATGAACTTCCTTATTCGAGTCGGGTCGTACGTCATCACGTTCGAATCCGTCGGAGTTTAGTGTGATTGTGTGTGGCCAAGTCCGTTCAGCCGAAAAGTCTGTCAGAACTCCGTCGGAATTCCAGCAGAACTCCGACGGAACTCCTTTGGAAGTCTGTCGGACTTAAGTCCTCTCGTGTGTATGGGGCATTACACTCCCTCCTAACTTTTATCTATAGGTAAGCCTAGAATAAGGCTTACCTATAGGTAGTGGAAATATCTCCTAAATGTGAGCTGTTTAGGAGATATTTAATTGGTAGTGTGCTGATGTCATCATTGGCGCATGCCCTGTGAAGAAACGGACCGCCGTGCCATTTCTTCCCCCGGACTGATGGCTCCCATGTGCATACACGGGAGTGACGTCACACGGCTCCGGCCAGTCACAGAGCCCCGGAAGGAAAAGGGGCAAAGATGGATGCGGCCTGCACAGGGGACAGCGTGTGCTTCGTTTGCAGGTAAGTGTCATATAATGGGCTTGTATGTGTATGCTTTTAATTTGCAGGCCTTTCGGGAAGCAAAAGAGGAAGTAAAACCCATTGGGGTTTACTTTCTCTTTAACATTTATTTTGCTAACTTAAAAATGTCATGTTTTTGAATCAGTTGTTTACATATAGTAGTATAGTTCACCCTCTGCCTGAGCTTACCATCACATGGGAATGATATATTATTAATGACTGCATGTAGTTTCTAGGACAAGTAATTGCACTAGGATGTGCTGCTTCTAAACAGTGAACACTATCCTAATAAAATTATAAATGAACTGGAGTCTGTTATTGTAATTGTTACCTCTCATAGCTGAGATTGCTGGAGGCTGAAAGTCAGGTGCTGGTCTCAATCAGAGACTGTGTATAATCCTGCAGAGATGTGCTTAGCCTGGAACTAGCCCAACATCTGAGAAGCGAGCAATGGAAATTGCCAGTTCTGGTAGTATAGATTGAAAAAAACATTATAAATACTTTTTTTCCCTTTTTTATAAGTGACCACATTCCCTCTCTTTTCAGCTGCATAGGAGCTGGGGGGTGGAAGAGAAGCAGCAGCATACTGAGCTTGCCAGTGAATGGCTATGCAGTGGGGGCCTGTCACTCAAGACAAGTCTGATCATTGAAGGAGAGCAGGCTGAGTTTCCAGCATAGCTAGAGAACTGACCACAGTGTGCTCTCCTGCTTAGTGTGGTCAGTTTGTAATAGGAAAGCCAGGGGAGTAGCAGGAACACCAGGGATTTCACATAAAGGAAGCAATACAAAGAGAACAGGATACTTTCCCATGGTACATCACATATCAGGAATATGAAGTGGTGGGGTAACAAATGCTTTATTATATCGTTACATTCGTTTTTAAAAGGTAAGCAGTGTAATTACCTGAATATGACCACATATCAGTTGGAGTGTAAGAGGGAAAAGCAGCGCAAAGCAGGGCCGGTAGAAGGGGTGGGCAGAAGGGGTGGATGCCCAGGGTGGGACCATTTACTGGAGGAAGGGGGGCGCAGTAGAGGCTTGCCAGGAGCACTGTGTGTCAGGGAGCTGGGTCTGTGTGTGTGTTTGGTGCCGCCGCAACAAGGTCCCACCCCCCATGACCGGCTCATGTGGTAGCAGATTGAATCTGTGTTACGCCTATCACACGAGCTGGTCTAGGTAGTCGGGACCTTGTTACGGCGCCGCCTAACACACACACAGATCCAGCTATGTGACACACAGTGCTGCGGGAGATGTCCACTGTGTGATCCAGGGCAGGCTATGGTGAGTCTGCCTTCATAGGCAACATGAGGCTGCGATTATGGGCACATAGAGGTGGCATTGATGGGCACAGAGATGCTGCAATTATGGCCACAAAGAGGCGGCTTTGATAGGCACAGAGAGGCTGTGATTAATGGCACTGTGAGGCTGCTATTATGGGCACAGAGAGGCTGCGATTATGGGCACCTAGAGGCTGCGATTATGGGCACAGTGAGGCAGCATTGATGGGCACAGTGAGGCGGCATTGATGGGCACAGTGAGGCTGCAATTATGGGCACAGAGAGGCTGCGATTATGGGCACAGTGACGTGGCATTGATGGGCACAGCAGTAGACTGCATTTGATAGGCACTGGTGAGACTGCATTGATCTCTTGTATCATGTCTGCAATCTCTGACCATCTCCTGCATCATGTCCTCAGTCTCTAACCACCTCTTGTCTTATATCATGTCTGCAGTCTCTGAGGGGAGTTTGCTTAATTAGCAATGGTATTGGTAATATTCAGCAGGAAGGGGGTTAATGCACTGTCACTGATGCATTAGTATAAATCCCATTGTCTGTAGGCGCTGTAGCTTTTCACAGCGGGGGGGGGGGGGGGCGCAGTTTTTCATCTTCGCCCTGGGCAATGAATGATCTTGTCCCGGTGTCCTGCCGTATAGTGGCCGGCCTTCAAATAGTGTCCGCTCACGCAGTACGGAGCAGACGAAGCTTCGGAAAATCTCCGAAGCTGAACGGCGCCTGCGCCGTGAGTGAAGGTGGTAGCCCCACCATCCAAGCGGACATAGGGTTGTGAATTTTAGAGGGCCCCTCGCGGGCCAGCTTCGCTCGCCACGCTTCGGGCTCGGCCTCGCTGCGCTCGGCTCTTTTTTATTCTTACTTGGATAGTGGGGCTAGAACCTGGACTCACGGCGCAGGCGCCGTTCATCCTCGGCAATTTTCGGAATCTGTGTTGCTGTGTACTGCGCATGCGCAGTACGCAGAGGACACTATCCGATGGAGGACGTTATTTGACAAGACACCAGCACTGGTGCAAAGAGCCTATTAGCTCATGTTCTGACAAGAGGTGTGCTGATAGGAGGAGAAAACAGAGTGACAGAAAGATAAGCTCATCACTGTGCTGCTTTTCCTTTCACAGTACAGTCACAGGCTAGGGTGGTTCAGCATGACCTGGACTCAGGGGAAGTGGGCTGAACGATGCTGGTCTTCAGGCTGAGGACATCTGAAAGCAAAAAATTGAATTCTACAAGGGAAATCTTTAGATTAAAAGTAAATATTGCAGAAAAAGCTGGTTCTGTTAACCACTTCAGCTCCAGAAGGTTTTACCCACTTCCTGACCAGGCCATTTTTTTGCGATAAGGCACTGCATTCTTTTAACTGTCAATTGTGTGGACGTGCGATGCAGTACCCAGATAAAATTGATGTCCTTCTTTTCCCACAAATAGAGCTTTCTTTTGGTGGTATTTGATCACCTCTGCGTTTTTTTCTTTTTTTTTGCGCTATAAACAAAAAAAGAGCGACAATTATAAAAAGAAAAAAATATATATTTTTTTTACTTGATGCTATAATACATATCCATAAATAAATATATGAAAAAGTAAATAAAATGTATTCATACATTTAGGCCAATATGTATTCTTCTACATATATTTGGTATAAAAAAAAATAAAAAAAAGCAATACCTGTATTTTGATTGTTTTGAGCAAAAGATATCACGTCTACAAAACAGGGGATAGATTTATGGCATTTTATTTTCTACTAGTTATGGCGGCGATTAGCGATTTTTAGACATTGTGGCAGACAAATCTGACCCCAAGTGACACTTTTTGGGGACTAGTGACACTAAAGGCCCATACACACGATCAGACTTTTTGACAACAAACATGCAAATTAGCTGTTTTGGAGCAACATCCCACCGTGTGTACGCTCCATCGGACAAACTTTTTTGGTTTTCATCTGACTTTTGTTGGCTGTGAGAACGGACAAACTTTCTGGCAACAAAAGTCCGATGGAGCAAAGTCTGATCGTGTGTACAGAAAACCATAGGACTTTTGTACAAAGTACAAACAGGCATGCTCAGAACCAATGCAAAAGATCAGACAACAATACAGAAGTTGACCAAAGGTGGCGGTAAAGAGCAGAAAAAAACACGTGATTTGGTGAAAGTTGGCTGAAAAAGTCCTGCTGTGTGTATGCAATACAAGTTCACGGCCGACGCCCTTTGTACAAAAATCCAAGGGAAAGTTTGTACAAAGTCCTATCGTGTGTATGAGGCTTAATACAGGTATCAGTGCTAAAACATGCACTGATCCCTGTATAAATGACACGGACAGGCAAGGGGTTAACACCAGTGGTGGTCAAGTGGTTAGGTGTGTCCTAGGGAGGTGCTTTCTAACTGAATGGGGGACAGATGTACTGCAATAAAGCTGAAACTGTGCTTTGCTTAAACCCTAGATCTTGCTTTCCCTCACTGACAGATCAGCGGGGTGCCTTGTTTACATCGGCACACTGCTGATCCGTGCCTCCACTGAATGATCGGCAGGTCACGGCAGCCATCGCAGCTGATGGACCTGCTGATAGGCTCTCGCTGTGTCCAATCACAGTGGGAGTGGCGCTCCAGCACCGCGTGCGCTCCCCCCAAAACCGTGTGCACAAATCACGTACAGGTATGTTATTTGGCGCAGCCTGGCCGCCCTGCTGCAGTTGGCGGTCCAGAAGCGGTTATTTTGTCCTTTAATCAGCTATATATCTATATCTTTTTATTTTACTTTAACCACTTCAACCCCAGAAGGATTTACCCTCTTCCTGAAAGGCCATTTTTTGCGATATGTCACTGCGTTGCTCTAACTGACAATTGCGCGGTCGTGCGACGTTGTACCCAAACAAAATTGATGTCCTTTTTTCCCCATAAAAAGAGCTTTCTTTTGGTGATGTTTGATCACCTCTGCTTTTTTTTTTTTGCGCCTTTGTTTTCAGAAAATATCTAATATTTGGGGGGTTCTAAGTCATTTTCTAGTAATAAAAAAAAAGGGGGGACAGCAAGTGGTTAAATCTGCAGTATTGAAAGTAATATAAATATTGCAATCAAAATTTCACATGTACAGCATAAAATAAATTGCATATGTTTATAAATGTGTAATGTGTCCACTAAAAGTCCAAACAACAACTGGATATGAAATATCACATTTATCGGCATATAACACGCACATTCATTTTAAGAGGGAAGTTTCAGGAAAAGAACTTAAATTTTAAATAAGGAATTTTGAAGCAAAATAAGGGTCAGTGCCCATCTGAAACCTTGCCGTTGCCATCAATGCAGCCTGATCAATGCCCATCTGCAGCCTCACCATTGCTATCAATGCAGCAGCCTCACCATTGCCATCAATGCAGCAGCCTCACCATTGCCATCAACTCAGCAGCCTCACCATTGCCTTCAATGCAGCAGCCTCAAAATTGCCTTCAATGCAGCAGCCTCACCATTGCCTTCAATGCAGCAGCCTCAAAATTGCCTTCAATGCAGCAGCCTCACCATTGCCTTCAATGCAGCAACCTCGCCATTGCCTTCAATGCAGCAGCCTCACCATTGCCTTCAATGCAGCAACCTCGCCATTGCCTTCAATGCAGCAGCCTCACCATTGCCTTCAATGCAGCAGCCTCAAAATTGCCTTCAATGCAGCAGCCTCACCAATGCCTTCAATGCAGCAGTCTCAAAATTGCCTTCAATGCAGCAGCCTCGCCATTGCCTTCAATGCAGCAGCCTCACCATTGCCTTCAGTGCAGCAGCCTCACCATTGCCTTCAGTGCAATGTTTTTTCTTTCAGCCCAGCCTCTGAAGCTGGTTAGGGGTGGTGTACAAGCACCTAGAAGTGTCCACTATTCACAAAGAGTAAACATTTTTTTCCTTCAATGCAGCTTCCTCATCATTGCCTTCAATGCAGCAGCCTCACCATTGCCATCAATGCAGCAGCCTCATCATTACCAACAGTGTAGTCTGATCGATGCCCATCTACAAGAGGACAGGGAGGGGGCGGGACAAGCGCTGGCAGATTACATACAGTGAGACTCTCCTATAATAGACAGAACAGTGATCCAATGGCGGCCCAGGAGACGGGACTTTCTATTACAGAGGCCGCCGAGTAAACAGGAGATTCTCGCTGTATCGCCCCCCTCTCTGTCCCCTCCAAGGCAGCTAAAATTGAAATATTGTTGTATAACACACACACACGCTATTTGCACCCAATTTTCAGGGTGAAAAAGTGAGTGTTATATAAAGACAGTACGTCTTCTTGCAAATATATCCGCCTCCAAATAGTGCAAATTACTAACCTCCACCAACTTGAAATTCCAAAACACCCCCCGTCCCCCTTAATTAATAGATGGAAACAAGCTGAGGTTACACAGTGGCATACACTGGGTACACACAATATGTTTTTTCTTTCAGCAAAGCCTCTGAAGTTGGTTAGGGGTGGTGTGCAAGCACCTAGAAGTCTCCCCTATTCACAAAGAGTAAACTGTATTTTCCTAACAGGACAGGTACACTTTATAAAGAGCCCTGTGCTAGCTGCGAAGGTGGAATGTGTACAGTAAAAAAGAAAAAATGAATAGCGCAGAGAATTACAGTGATAAACGTATTCCACAAAGAAGATGAAGAATAGTACAGTAAATGCCAGTACTAGTAAAGTGGATGCCATTCCATTACTACTCTAAGCTGTAAATAGTGACCATCTTACATGAAAAATGCTCTCGATTCCACTATTCCTTATTCAACAACAAGACTGAGCATGCTGTTATTTTACCGTAATCACATTCAGGGAATTACATAGGCGGTGACTCTGTTCTAAAGTGCAATATTCAATCAATAGTAATTTACACAGCTGGAAAGCTCCAGTCATACTAAACAGAAATTATTTCTAAAGAGTTAGCTTTGATTAACTCCTACGGGCATGGCGGTATTTTAATTTTAGCTCCCTAGGGGATATCAGCTGGCCTGTTCTGTATATGTAACCCATATTTAAAGTGACAATGCTACCAAAAAATAGAACATAAACTGTACACTTTAAAAGCACTTTACTAGTATATTGCATGACCGGGTTAATAACAACTGTACATATTGGTAGGTTTAGAAGAAGTAGGTTTAGAAGACGTATAATTGAAAGTGTTTTAGCCCCCATCTAATCCCATGGTATGCCTTCTATTCAACAATTTTTGAGCCTTAAAGTGGAGGGCCACCCTGAAAAAAATAAAATAAAAAAAAAATCTAAAAAAAATCTAAAAAAAAAAATGAAAAAATATTTTTTTTTTACTTACCAGAAATGCCTGTTGCTAGGCACATAATCCTAATCTTCCTCTTCCTCCTCCGTGGAGATCTTCTTTCTTCTCTCCTCGTCGCGTTGTCTTCTGGGTAATGGGTCGCGCTGTGTTCTGGGAACTGTGTGTCCCAGAACACAGCACGTCCCATTCACAAAGCGCTGCGCGACTCGGGCATGCGCAGTAGGAAACGGGCAGTGAAACCGCAAGGCTCCACTGCCTGTTTCCCTTAGAAAGAATGGCAGCGCCGGGACCCGAGAGCCGAGGGACGGGTTGGCCTCGGGCGGCCGACATCGCTGGCGCCCTGGACAGGTAAGTCGGCTTATTAAGTCAGCAGCTGCAGTGTTTGCAGCTGCTGACTTTTAGTTTTTTTTTTTTTTTTAAACGGCCCTCCTCTTTAAGACAAGCTTGCTATTAACATAAAATAAATATGTATTAATTTTTACCCCTTCATGCCGACAAAACACATATATGCGACCGCACTGGCCTGGGCTTTTTGCTGTGGTGCCACATATATAAGTATCTGTCGGTGCTCGGAGCGTGCCGCACAACCAGGGTTGCCAACCCCTCCCGCAGCATATTTTACTGACAAAACATGGAAAATTTACTGGCGTAGCACATTTTTTACTGGCAACTTGAGAAATTACAGAACTCCTATTAAAAGCAACACAGTGAATATTTGAACAGTATAAACATGATATAAAAACACTGACAATACCTATGTAGCGCCGGCTCCTAAAGAGCACATGCTATTTGTTTTAAACATTTATATTCCTAAAGCCACCGTTGGGTTTTAGGGCTAATTTTGCCAAATTATGGTTTCAGTACCAGTCTAGCTGGATTGCACTGAGTTCTCCTTGACCATGGGTGTCGCTGTCACCGCCGGTGGGTATGAGAACGCAGTTTGGCTGGGTGCATTGAATGCCTTCTTTCTCTTGGAACCAGCCCAGTGGGAGTGTTGTCTTGCTGTGCATTCTGGGAGAGGGTATTTAAGGTACTGACATCACATGCTTCTGGGTTCTGGTCCAGTAGAGATTTTCCGTCTGTTCGGTCCTGGTCCTCCTGACCAACCCCATGGCCCTCCAGGCCTGGGGTGTGGATCCATGCAATTCCGAGTCTCGGGGCTGGATAGCCCAAGATGAAGCAACTGCAGGGACAGGCCTGAATGGATATGAAGCCATAGTGATTCAAAGGTGGTCCAGTGCCGTCTCATCTAGGGAGAGGCCCAGCAACTGGAGAAGCATCCAGGGGAGGACACTTCGGGAGAAGGCAATGCATAAGGGTGGTTTCTCAGAAGGAGCCTGGAGGCTCAGTTGAAGGACACTTTGCGGATCTATTTTTATAAGGTATCGCCGGACCGGCTGAAAGACACTGGTACCGTATCATAGTTCTCTAAATTTATACGTCCCTCAGTTACAAGTCTGTGGCAGAGACTTTTGCTTTTCAAGTGTTCTACATCCAAGTCTGTAGCAGAGCCTTTGCTTTACTAAACACCCTACCGGCTGCTGGGCCTAGTGAGAGGAGGTCTATCCAGTGGTTGTAAAAATCCAGTTGTGAAACGGTAATTCTCTGGATTTCTATAGGAAGAGACTTCCTATTTCTGCAGTTCCAAAACTACCTGAACTTTCTTCCTAACCCTCTACACTTCATTAAGGATCTGTGTTATCTTTTAAATAAATATTAAAAAAAGAGGATTCAGATTTCTTTGGGCCATCTACCACGGGAACCCCTAGACGGAGGCAAGGTCAAGAAGGTAATGGTAAGCCCAACAAAACCAGCAGCTCCTTCAGGGGTCAGTGCTACACCTATAACAAAGTAATTTGCTTGATTTACACTTAAAAAGTCAACACAGCATGAAATGATCAGCCCCTGATATTTACTGGCAGTTGTAAAAAAAATCACAGATTTTTACAAACTGTCAGTAAATTTACTGGCGGTTGGCAGCCCTGCGCACAGCGTGTTCCCCAGCACAGAGATCGGGGTCTCACCGAGTGCTCTGGGTACCGTGCTAACGATCAGGACCTGGAACTCCTGATTCCAGGTCACCTGGTTGCTGTGATAGCCTCTGATTGGCTACCACAGTGATTAGTATTCCTTGCAGAGAGAGAGAAAAAAAAACTGTGTGTAAAATAAATAATAATAATATTAACAATAATAATAAAGAAAATAAAGAAAAAATACCTAGTATAAGGTTTGATCTAGGTCAGTGCCAGGGTTAGTGTTTGGGTCAAGTAAGGGTCAAAGGTCAAGATCAGAGTCAAAAGCCCAGGTCAGTATATTTTGGGCAGATTTTTTTTTAACCACTTACAGACCGGAAGGATTTGCCCGCTTAATGACCAGGCCATTTTTTGTGATACGGCAATGCGTCACTTTAACCACTTGAGATCCGCGCTATAGCCAAATGACGGCTACAGCGCGGATCTCCTTTGCCGGGACGACGTCTATTGAGACTCGCCTGATCACCGATCCGTGCAAGGGGTCGATCCCGACCCCTTATCACGTGATCAGCTGTCAGCCAATGACAGCTGGTCATGTGATATAACGGAGCCGGTAATCGGCTATTATTCCTGTCAGCGCGAGGAGAAAAAAGAAAGCCGATCACCGGCGGCCGTGATCGGGACATCAGTCCCGATCACGGCCAGCCCTGCTAGTGCCCACCTGCCCCCTGCCAGTGCCCACCTGCCCCCTGCAGTGCCAAATGTTTAAAAAGTAAGTGCCCTCCGTCAGTGCCACCCAGCAGTGCCCACAGTGCCACCCAGCAGTGCCCACAGTGCCACCCACAGTGCCACCCAGCAGTGCCACCCAGCAGTGCCCACAATCTGCCTCAAAGGTGCTGCACCCCAGTGCCACTTATCCGTGCCCATCAGTGTCATCTACCAGTGCCCAGCAGTGCCGCCCATCAGTGCCCAGCAGTGCCACCTATCAGAGCCACCTATCAGTGCCACCTATCAGTGCCCATCAGTCCCATCTATCAGTGGTACCTATCAGTGCCCATCCGTGCCACCCATCTGTGCCACCCATCCGTGCCACCCATCTGTGCCCATCTTTGCCCATCAGTGCCGCCTTATCTGTGCCCATCGGTGCCGCCTTATCTGTGCCTATTAGTGCCGCCTTAACTATGCCTATCAGTGCCCACCAGTGCAGCCTATCAGTGCCCACCAATGCAGCCTATCAGTGCCCACCAATGCAGCCCATCAGTGCCCACCAGTGCAGCCTATCAGTGCCGCCTAATCAGCGCACTTCAATGAAGGAGAAAAATGACCCGTTTGCAAAATTTTATAACAAACTATTAAACATGCAAGTAAGGGGGGGGGAAATTTTTGGGACTTTAAATGAGGCCTGGATACATGCCTCCATCCCGGTAATTTGATACGTATAGAAAGGGAGGTTTGGGACTTTAAATGAAGCACCTGGATAGTGGAGGTGAGTTTTAACCATAATTAGATGTTTATTAATAGTTCAGTGGAAAACCATAAATTATAATAATAGAACAAATTCATCATATATATAGGCATCAATATATTAAAACACAATACATAGTATCCACATAACAGTACTTGACAATGGCAATTACATAAAATAAATGGAATGGCATAGTAATGCCTATGACAGCAAGCCCGGCATCGATAGGTGTACCCACATGGTAAATAAGCATCCACTAGGAATAATTGGTATATATTTAAGTTCATCAATTCATAACACAATAGACATGATTCCGTAAAAAATATAACTGGGAGATCTAATAAATAAAGCTCGACGCGTTTCGTGGGCGTCTCCCCACTCATCAGGAGCTGATGTTATTACAGAGTTCCTGTGAAGTAAAATAAAAAATATAAAAATAATGTACCAACCATAATGATAAGGATTTGATACACATAGATGGTTTGGCCGAAGCAGACTCACCAGTCCAGACGGCAAGCACTGTGTGTGCCGGTGGATGCTAGGTGGGCTGGGCATATACTCCCTCCCTGGGAACTGAGGCGGCTGAAAGATGGATGCGACTTCGGGCAAAGCAAGGAAAACACCAGCATAAAAGAGTGTGTCTAAAAGTAAAAATAAAAATAAATGTAAAATAAAAATAAAGATAACAAATAAAGTAAAAGGTGTATGATAGTTGAAGCCAATAAGTCTAGGAACAGGGTGTGGGTTAACACTTAAACCGAATAGTGCTGTGTTATATTTGTGTAGATGAAAATGTCAGTTTGTATAATGCACTAATTAAAGAGAATAGCGTGTGTGTATACGCAAGGAAGTGTAAGTGCATGAGTTGAGGTGAATGAAATAAGTGAGAATGTGATGTGTGTGTGACATTAAAGGCAGGGGGGAATGATGAAATTACCTGTGACCAAAAGTGTGAGGGTTGGATGAGAAAGGGGACAGAGTTTTGGCCCGAATGTCGCTCCAAAGACAACACCAACAAATCTAAGGTTGGTGTGTGCAGACCCCATGCAGAGACCAGCAGCAACAGACAGCTGGCTCCGAGTGGGGTTTAAATAAGCCGCCAACGTCATGCACGCGGGAACACAAAGGGAGGGGCCACGCCTGGCCTGGATTGACAGCCAGCGTCAGGCGCGCCGTGCCCTCCCAATGGCCACACGGAGAAGGAAATGCCGAACGTCGGCGCGATGACGTCAGAGACTGACGTCACATGCACGGCGTAGGCTGCGTGGCGCCGATGCGCAGAGTGGAATCCACCGGAACATCCCGATCAAAAAGTGATAAGGGAGGAATGGAGGATACACTGGCGCATCGCAGTTCCCACAAGGAGGAAAGAAAAAGCCCAGCAACGCCCAAACTCCCAACAGCCCCACACAGGGCAACATCAGCTGGCTAGTGAGCATGCAACAAAGGGCCCTAATAGTTAAGAATCCATGTGGGGTACCTATGCAGTGTCGATAAATGCTGACATTTAACAAAGTAAAATAGAGATTGTAAGTACATAAAGCCAAAAATCTGGAAATATAACCAACATTTATACCTCACACAGGGAGGGTAGGGGAACACTACCTGTCCCGTATATCCAAGTGCTTCCATCCCGATATATATGCAAGTAAGGGGGGGGGGAAATTTTTGGGACTTTAACCACTTGCTTACTGGGCACTTAAACCCCCCTCAGTCCCAGACCAATTTTCAGCTTTCAGCGCTGATGCACTTTGAATGACAATTGCGCGGGCATACAACACTGTACCCAAATTACATTTTTATCATTTTTTTCCCACAAATAGAGCTTTCTTTTGGTGGTATTTAGTTACAGCTCGGAGTTTTATTTTTTGCTAAACAAACAAAAAAAGATGCAAAAAAAAAAAAAAAAAAATCATGTTTTAATAGTTTGTTATAAAATTTTGAAAACGGGTCATTTTTCTCCTTCATTGAAGTGCGCTGATTAGGCGGCACTGATGGCTGCATTGGTGGGCACTGATGGGCTGCATTGGTGGGCACTGATGGGCTGCATTGGTGGGCACTGATAGGCTGCACTGGTGGGCACTGATAGGCATAGTTAAGGCGGCACTAATAGGCACAGATAAGGCGGCACCGATGGGCACAGATAAGGTGGCACTGATGGGCAAAGATGGGCACAGATAAGATGGCATGGATGGGTGGCACGGATAAGTGGCACGGATGGGTGGCACGGATGGGCACTGATAGGTACCACTGATAGATGGGACTGATGGGCACTGATAGGTGGCACTGATAGGTGGCTCTGATAGGTGGCACTGCTGGGCACTGATGGGCGGCACTGCTGGGCACTGATGGGCGGCACTGCTGGGCACTGATGGGCGGCACTGGGGTGCAGCACCTTTGAGGCACATTGTGGGCACATTGTGGGCACTGTGGGTGGCACTGTTGGTGGCACTGCTGGATGGCACTGTGGGTGGCACTGTGGGCACTATGGGCACTGCTGGGTGGCACTGCTGGGGGCACTTACTTTTATTCAGGATGGCACTGCGGTGGGCAGGTGGGCACTGGCAGGGGGCAGGTGGTCAGCTGTATTGCTGGCCGTGATCGGGACTGATGTCCCGATCACGGCCGCCGGTGATCGGCTTTTTTTTTCTCTCCTCGCGCTGTCAGCGCGAGGAGGAATAATAGCCGATTACCGGCTCCGTTCTATCACATGATCAGCTGTCATTGGCTGACAGCTGATCACGTGATAAGGGGTCGGGATCGACCCCTTGCACGGATCGGTGATCAGGCGAGTCTCACGGACTCGCCGATCACAGAGCGCGCCGCGCGCGCCCCTCAGGGCGCGCGCAGACGACGTCGTCCCGGAAAAGTAGATCCGCGCTAATGCCGTCATTTGCCAATAGCGCGGATCCCAAGTGGTTAAATGAGGCCTGGATACATGCCTCCATCCCGGTAATTTGATACGTATAGAAAGGGAGGTTTGGGACTTTAAATGAAGCACCTGGATAGTGGAGGTGAGTTTTAACCATAATTAGATGTTTATTAATAGTTCAGTGGAAAACCATAAATTATAATAATAGAACAAATTCATCATATATATAGGCATTAATATATTAAAACACAATACATAGTATCCACATAACAGTACTTGACAATGGCAATTACATAAAATAAATGGAATGGCATAGTAATGCCTATGACAGCAAGCCCGGCATCGATAGGTGTACCCACATGGTAAATAAGCATCCACTAGGAATAATTGGTATATATTTAAGTTCATCAATTCATAACACAATAGACATGATTCCGTAAAAAATATAACTGGGAGATCTAATCAATAAAGCTCGACGCGTTTCGTGGGCGTCTCCCCACTCATCAGGAGCTGATGTTATTACAGAGTTCCTGTGAAGTAAAATAAAAAATATAAAAATAATGTACCAACCATAATGATAAGGATTTGATACACATAGATGGTTTGGCCGAAGCAGACTCACCAGTCCAGACGGCAAGCATTGTGTGTGCCGGTGGATGCTAGGTGGGCTGGGCATATACTCCCTCCCTGGGAACTGAGGCGGCTGAAAGATGGATGCCGGGCTTGCTGTCATAGGCATTACTATGCCATTCCATTTTATGTAATTGCCATTGTCAAGTACTGTTATGTGGATACTATGTATTGTGTTTTAATATATTGATGCCTATATATATGATGAATTTGTTCTATTATTATAATTTATGGTTTTCCACTGAACTATTAATAAACATCTAATTATGGTTAAAACTCACCTCCACTATCCAGGTGCTTCATTTAAAGTCCCAAACCTCCCTTTCTATACGAAACTATTAAACATGTTTTTTTTTTTTTTTTTGCATCTTTTTTTGTTTGTTTAGCAAAAAATAAAACTCCGAGCTGTAACTAAATACCACCAAAAGAAAGCTCTATTTGTGGGAAAAAAATGATAAAAATTTTATTTGGGTACAGTGTTGTATGCCCGCGCAATTGTCATTCAAAGTGCATCAGCGCTGAAAGCTGAAAATTGGTCTGGGACTGAGGGGGGTTTAAGTGCCCAGTAAGCAAGTGGTTAATCACTTCCCGACCACCTCATGCAGATATACTGCGTGAAGGGCACGTACAGGCAGATTAACGTACCTGTATGTTGCCCTGTAAGAGGCTGCTTGCGGGCGAATGTGCGCCCACCGGGAGCTCCGTGACCGTGATCACGGGTCCCACCGACTTGATGTCCGTGGGGATACCAGTGATCTTCTCATGGTGAGGAAGAACGGGGAGATGCTAATGTAAACAAGCATCTCCCCGTTCTGCCTAATGACAGTGTCAATGATCACCACTCCCTGTAATCGGGAGCTGTGATCAGTGATGTGTCACACACAGCCCCTCCCCCCCACAGTTAGAATTACTCCCTTTGACATACAGCGCCACCTAGTGGTTAACCCCTTCACTGCCAGTCATATTTACACAATAATCAATGCATTTTTAATTGCACTGATCGCTGTATAAATCTGAATGGTCCCAAAATCACGCCAAAAGTGTCCGATCTGTCCGCCATAATGTCGCAGTCATGATAAAAATGATAAAAGTCAGGATAAAATAAAAAATTATCAATAAAAATGCCATAAAACTATCCCCTATTTTGTAGACGCTATAACTTTTGCGCAAACCAATCAATGAACACTTATTGCAATTTTTTTTACCAAAAATATGTAGAAGAATATGTATCGGCCTAAACTGAGGAAAAAAAAATTTTTTATATATTTTTTGGGGATATTTGGGGGAAAAGTAAAAAAGAATGTGGTTTTTTTTTTCAAAATTGTCGCAATTTTTTTGTTTATAGCGCAAAAAATAAAACCGCAGAGTTGATCAAATATCACCAAAAGAAAGCTCTATTTGTGGGCAAAAAAGAACGTCAAATTTGTTTGGGAGCAACGTCGCACGACCGCGCAATTGTCATTTAAAGCAAGACAGTGCTGAATCGCAAAAAGTACTCTGGTCTTGCTAGCCAAATGGTCCGGGGCTTAAGTGGTTAACTGACAATTGCGCAGTCGTGTGACGCTGTACCCAAATAGAGCTTTTATTTTGGTGGTATTTGATCACCTCTGCGGTTTTTATTTTTTGTTCTATATTTTAAAAAAAACTATATTTTTTACTTTTTGTTATAATAAATATCCCAAAAATAAATCGGGCGGCGTCGTCGGATTGTGCCCGCACCGTTGTGATGGCAATGAAGCCCTTGGTGCTGCCCACTGACTCCTGGGAAATGATGACAAGCATCTCCCAGAAGCACTAGTGAGCATGGGCGCCAAGGGAAATGACAGGCGACAGGGAGAGGAAGAGGCAGATTACAAGGTACCTCTTAGCAACAGACATGAAAAGGTGAGTAAAAAAAATTTTTAAAAATTTCCAAATGTTTTTCAGGTTTAATGCTGCTCAATAATACAAAGTAAATTTTTGGGGTGGATTTCCGCTTTAAGTGCAAGCAGTGTACATAAGTTCCTGAATTTGTTTTGGTATCAGCCCTATGCAGCCCTCGTAAAGCAGGGCTGAAGTGTGAGAGGAAGAATCAGTACACACAGCCAGTCCATTCATGTGCTAACAAAAAGCATTCTGATAGGGAGAAGAAAGCAGAGTGACAGAGATAACTGTGCTGCTTTTTCTTGAACAGTCTAAGCACAGGTTGGTTGGGTTCAGGACGGCATGGGCTTAGAGGAAGAGGGCAGGGGCGGACTGACCATTTGGCCACTTGGGCACTGCCCGAGGGCCCCGGGCCACTAGGGGGCCTCATCAAGGTTGCCAGCCTCAGTAAAACCAGGGACAGTATGTAATAATCTGTGTTTTTTTTTTTTTACATCTGTCTCTGAAATGTCCCTTACCGACATCCTTTTTGGTCTAATATATATATATATATATATATATATATATATATATATATATTAGACCAAAAAGGATGTCGGTAAGGGACATTTCAGAGACAGATGTAAAAAAAAAAAAAAAACACAGATATATATTTTTTTTTTTTTCTGCTATAAAACTTATCCAATAAAAAAATGTAAAAAACCAAATGTATTCATCAATTTAGGCCAGTATGTATTCTGCTACATTTTTATTGGTTTGAGAAAAAGCTATAGCGTCTACAGACTATGGGATATATTTATGGAATTTAAATTTTTTTTAATTTTTTTTTACTAGTAATCTGTGATTTTTAGTGGGACTGCAACATTGCGGTGGACAAATCGGACACCTAATTGACACTTTTTTGGGGACCAGTGACACTAATACAGTTCTGTCATTTTTTCAGGTTGTCAATGAAAAAATGTGCTCTGTCAGTAAATTTTCCATGTTCTGTCAGTAAAAAAAGTTGCAGGAGGTTGGCAAGCTTGTTCCTGTGGCTAACAATGGTTTGTAGCGCTGGCTCCTGAAGAGCATGCGCTATGTGTTTTTGAAATTTAATGTTACACCTAAACTGCAGTTTGGTTTGGGTTTAATTACTCGAAATTTTGACCTCGGCATCAGTCCGACTAGACTAAAGGATGTTCTGCCTAGCCATGGGGGGCGCTGTCACTTCTAGCAGGCATGGAAACACAGTCTGGTTGGGTGCTTTAAGGTTACTTTCTCTCAGAACCAGTCAAGTGGGAGTGCCCCTCTTGCTGTGCTTTCTGGGAGAGGGTACTTAAGATACGGATATCACGTGTTTTAGGGTTCCAGTCCAGAAGTATGTTCTGACTGCATGGTCCTGGTCCTCCTGACCAGCCCTCAGGATGTCTATGGCCTGGGGTGCGGATCCACTCGATTTTATGTCTCGGGGCTGGCAAGCCCGAGGCAAAGGAAACTAAAGGAAGGATTCAGAGGTGATCCGGTGCTGTCTCAAGTTGCGGAGAGGCCCAACATCATTAAAGATATCCAGGGGAGGACTCCATGCAAGAATTGGCTTCTCAGCAAAAGTGTGGAAAAGTTGAAGGACCTAAGTGAATCCAATCTCGTGCGGTCTAGCCGGACCGGCTGCAAGATACTGGTATCACACGAGTGTTCTACAAGTATTCAAGTTTCCTTGTTCAAGTACTATAGCAAAGTCTGTGGCAGAGATTTATTTCTACATGTTCTATGACAAAGTCTGTGGCAGAGACTTGTTCATCATTTAAGCATCCTGTTGGCTGCTAGGCCTGGTGAGAGAAGGACTATCCAACTAGGGCAGAGGTCTCAAACTGGCGGCCCTCCAGCTGTTGCAAAACTACAAGTCCCATCATGCCTCTGCCTGTGGGAGTCACGCTTGTAACTGTCAGCCTTGCAATGCCTCATGGGACTTGTAGTTTAGCAACAGCTGGAGGGCCGGCAGTTTGAGACCCCTGAACTAGGGTGAGGATCCAGCTGTGAATGGCTATTCTTTGGATTTTACTCAAAGTAAGAAAGTTCTTTATTACTGACTTTGACACTAAGAGTACCTGGACTTTCCACCTAAACCCTCTGATCCTATACTGAGAGACTGTTGTTTAACTATGTTCTTTGCAAATAAAAATCCTTTTAAGCGGTTCTGTCATCAGTCTCTATAGTTTTTGGGCATCTACCATGGGAAACCCCTAGATGCATATGAGGAGCAGAAGGTAACAGTAAGCCCAATAAAACCAGCCGCTCCTTCGGGGGTCAGTGCTACACGTTAAAGCAAGAATAGCATTTCTCAAGTTTGCAATGTGCCAGTTACTAGACATGTGCAAAAGGAAAAAATTTGTTTAGTTTCGTTTTGTTTTAATTCGTTAATTCATTAATTTCGTTTAGTTATATTCGTTAACTTCCTTAAGTTCATTTTCGGATTTCGTTTAGTTTTCTACCGAATTCGAAAAATCGGCCACATTCGAAAATATTTCAACGAAATTCGAAAATATTTCTACCGGATTCGAAATGATTTCAACATGATTCGACATTATTTCAACCACATTCGAAAATATTTTGTGACCCGACTTTAGGGCCATGTATCTTGGGGTCACTTGGTGCTAGAAACTCCAAATTTGGATATTTTGTAGTGCTGGTACTATTGTGTTTGCATACCAAATCTGGGGTTTCTAGCTATAAGTGACCCCGAGATATGTGGCCCCAAAATCGGGTCGCAAAATGTTATTAGTTAATAGAGCAGAGAATGACATTTTGCGACCCGATTTTGGGGCCACATATCTCGGGGTCACTTATAGCTAGAAACCCCAAATTTGGTATGCAAACACAATAATACTAGCTCTACAACATATCCAAATTTGAAGTGTCTAGCACCAAGTGACCCCGAGATTCATGGCCCTAAATTCGGGTCACAAATATTTTCGAATGCGGTTGAAATAATGTCGAATCATGTTGAAATCATTTCGAATGCGGTTGAAATAATTTCGAATCATGTCGAATTCATTCGAATTCATTCGTTATATTTCTTTCGTATTCGTTGTAATTTGTTATTTTTTTATTCGGACATTCGGATGCATCCAAATGTCCGAAAGATGCAAAATTTGGCCGAATTTCGATTCGTTACGAAACGAATTGCACAAGCCTACCAGTTACACAGGCTTAAAGCTAGTGTGTTGAAAAGTAAATTATTTTAGCCCAGTGCATGTGGTTGGTATTCTATTGCTGGTTAAAATAGAAAATATATATAAAAAAATAAAAATAAAAAACAAGTGCCCCTTTTTAATTATTATACTACATTGTACTTCTTCAAGCAGCCCATAGTTATCAAGAAATGCAGGCTGATAACTGTACTAGTAGAGACATTTCCTGTTGAGAAGAACTGTCACCCTAGCTGGTTATCTGAGTACTAGAAGATCGCTCTCCACAACACCAACTCCCACATTAGTTCTGCAGGGTGCACGCATTGCAGACCCTGTACTGCTTGGGTAGATAAGTTACTGAAGCCATGTGGTGAAAGAACCCACACTTCAAAGAAGATTTTCTCCTGGAAGGTTTGAGATAAGTAAAAAAAAAAAAGCAGATTATCTAAAGTGGTGGATGCACGGTGAAGCTAAAAATTTGGACTTGCCTCGAGATAGACTTGAAACTATGAATTTGTTTAAATGCTATTAACTGTAATTTTACTCAGATATTAGTACTGATGACAATAATAAAAAAAATGAATAACAAAAACTGCAAGCTAAGCAATTATTGTATCATAACATTTATTTAAAATGAAAAGCTTTTATTTATTTTATATAAAATGCTTAAAATAGATTTTTCTGTATTTTATTAGCATAGGGTAGCTCAAAGTATGGTATTAATGTGACATCAATAATAAGTACCAAGTCTTACATTTGTTTGGGATATAATCCTATACATTTTGTATCCACATACCACTATACACATAACAATATAGAAAAATGTAGAAAAAACAGCTCTTTTATGGATACAGCCAATCAATCAAAAAATATTCAGTTAAAATATTTATTTGATGTTCACAAGACTAAAATTCATATGCCATTTAAAAAAACCAATTCTCATTAATATAAAATGTACATATAATTAGAGGTCGACCGATATATCGGCCGATATTTGCCGTTTTTTAAATAATCGGCATCGGCCGATTTGAGCTGATAAAAAGCCGATTTAGAACTACAGCGGGACTTTTCTATTACAGAAGTCATTTCAGTCAGTGTAAGTTGCCTGAGTCGTCATAGAAACCCTTTCCTCCTCTCTGGGCAGACTGCCAAGAAAAGAACAGAAAGATACAATGTTTACACTTGAATGAATGAAATCATCTCTGTGTGTAGAAGTTCTCAGTTTAACCATTTAGGCTCCATGCACACTGAAGCTGATAAACTGCAGTTTATTGGAGTTTGGGCGTTTTTTGTAAAAGCCCATAAACTCCACTCTATGTTAGCCTATGTGTCCATGCACACATGGACGTTTTTCAGCTTTAATGAGCAGTGGAGTTTATGGGCTTTTTTCTGAACGCCAGAAATTCGCGTTCAAAGTGCCGTTTTTCAGCGGCAAAAAACGACAAACGCTCATTAACGCTCATTAACGCTCGTTCATTAGTGTTCGGCATTCTATTTTTCAATGTATTGTGGGATTTTTGGAGTGTCCTCTGTGTATTTTTATAAAAAACGCCCATTAACGCTAACGCTGTAAAACGCTCATTAACGCTCATTAACGCTAGTATAAAACGCTGTTAAAAGCAGGTTTTTCAACCAGCGTTTTCTGCCAGCAATCTGGCGTCCAGAAATAGCTTTTTTGAGCTTCAGTGTGCATGGAGCCTAAAAGACTAAATCTTTTCTGACACTTGTTGCTTACAAGTAAAAATCCTGTATTTTCTGCCAGAAAATCACTTAGACCCCCCCAAAAATTATATCACACGGCATTTGCACAGAGGTCTTTCAAATGCATTTTTTTTAGGAAAAAAATACACTATTTAAAAAATAAAATAAAAACAGTAAAGTTAGCCCATTTTTTTTTTCATAGAAAAGTTTTGACTACCTGTTTTTATTTAATATATAGGTTTTTTTTTTTTTTTTTTTTTTTTTTATCTAAATCATACATACAAGTAAACTGATTGGAGGTTTGTTTTGTTTAATAAATGTTTAAATGTAAGAAATTTTCTGTATCACTTATGAAGGCTGCTTTCACAGTGGAGCGGGCAGGCGTTGATGGTAAAACGCAAGTTTTAGCGGCTCTTTACCATCATTTTAGCGGTGCTATTTGGCTGCTAGTGGGGCACATATAACCCAGCTAGCGGCCAAGGAAGAGGTTAAATGCGCCCATGAAGCACTGCTGCCAAATCGCATTGCATGCGCTTCAGCAGTGGTGCCCATTCATATCAATGGGCAGGAGTGGTGGAGGCACTCCAAACGTGCTGCTTGCAGGACTTTTTTTTTTAAGATCCTGCCAGCGCATCGCCTCAGTGTGAAAGCACTCTGTCTTTCACACAGACTGCAGGGGAGCCATTTTACAGGCGCTATTTTTAGCCCAAAAGCGCCTGAAAAACGCCCCAGTGGGAAAGGTGTGTTAGATCAAGGGGGATTAAAAAATAAAATAAAAAAAGGAAAAAAATAAATAAATAAAATAAAATCGGCCTAACATATCGGCCCAAAAAAAATCGGCATCATATATCGGCTATCGGCCGCCATGATTTCTAAATATCGGCATCGGCATCGGCCAGGGAAAAACCCATATCGGTCGACCTCTACATATAATATCGGAAATGAATATACTTCCAAACTACCAAGTCTCTATATCATACCAAATATTCAGTGTTTATTCCATGTTACCATCTTCATTGTCTTCATTGATTCCATGTCAAATTGGGGGTCGTTGACGTGGGGGAATATGTATATCTCTCAGTGTTTCTTAGGCAAATGGTTTAATTTCTCAGGAGGAATGTAGGAGATAAATATTCGATTTTCATTGAATAGTTAGACTTCTTTTAAGAAGTTTGTGGTCATCCAAATAACCCAGATGGGGATATCGCAGAGCAGATAAAAAATGGGATTTTTATATACAGCTTACCTGTAAAATCCTTTTCTTGAGAGTACATCACGGGACACAGGAGCTCATTACATAGTGGGTTATATAGGCACCTCTGGTGATTGGACACTGGTTAACCCCAATTAAGGAGAATTCCTCCCCTATATAACCCCTCCCATATGGGAGGCATCTCAGTTTTGTAGCAAAGCAATAAGAAACCACGTAAAACCCAAGAGGGGACACAGGAGCTCATTACATAGTGGGATGTCCCAAAGCAATGCTCAGATTGAGGGGAGGGAGACACAGATCATAATTATAGACCGCCAGGGACCGGAGGACCTAAACTGCCGCCTGCAGTACACTGCGCCCAAAGGCGATATCCTCTTGCCCTCTGACATCCACCTGATAGAATCTAGTGAATGTGTGGACTGATGACCAAGTTGCAGCCTTACAGATCTGAGCCAGGGAGGCCTGGTGATGCACTGCCCAAGAAGCACTTACAGCGCTAGTAGAGTGCGCTTTCACTTGAAAAGGAGGGATTTTCCCTTTAACACTATAGGCTTGAGAAATAACCTGTCTAATCCACCTTGAGAGAGTGGGTTTTGACGCAGCCTGGCCCTTCCTAGGGCCTTCTGGCAAAATAAATAAGCAATCAGTTTTCCTTATCTGAGCAGTTGCTTGAAGATAAATACTGATTGCTCTCACCACATCCAAAGTGTGCAAATATTCTTCTTCTGCGGACTGTGGGTCCGGAAAAAAGGATGGTAGGATTACATCTTGATTCAAATGGAATCCCAAAACCACCTTAGGTAGAAAGGACCTGTTGGGACGCATGACCACCCGGTCCTTATAAATAATTAGATACGGCTCTTTGCTGGAAAGAGCTGCTAGCTCTGATACTCTTCTAGCCATGGATATGGCTACTAAGAAAACCTATTTTTTAGTCAGGAGAACTAATGGAGCCAGATGCAAAGGTTCAAATGGTTGCCCCTGCAAAGCCCAGAGAACCAAATTCAGATCCCATGGGCATACCGGAGGTTTGACTGGCGGTCTTATCCGCATGGCCCCCTGGATGAAAGCCCGTACCAGGGAATGCGATGCAAGTGGCTTCTGAAAAAACACTGACAAGGCCGAAATCTGCACCTTGATAGTGCTTATGGCCAAATTCATTTTTAGGCCTGACTGGAGAAAAGGCCAAGATCCTGCTAATGACATACTTTCTAGGATGCCATTCCCTGAGTTCACACCAGGAAACATATGTCCTCCAGATTTTGTAATAAATAAGCCTGGAGGCTGGCTTTCTGGCATTGACCAGAGTAGAAAGGACTGGCCCCGAAAGGCCACGGTCTCTCAGAATGTGGGTCTCAGCAGCCAAACCGTCAAATTCAGACTGTGTAAAGCAGGATGGTAAATTGGACCCTGTGAGAGCAGATCTGGCCGGAGAGGGAGGATCCATGGCCTGCCTACTGCCAACTTCATGATCTCTGCGTACCACGGTCGCCTGGGCCAAGCCGGGGCTACCAAAAGGACCGATTTTGTCTCCCTCCATAAATCAGATTGTACTGATCCCAGGGAACTGTCAGAGCATCTGACCCCTGAGCAAGTGCATCTCTTGTCCTTGACACAAAATTGTCCAGTTTCCTGTTGAACCTGGACGCAAACAGATCTATGTCTGGAGTACCCCACCTGCGACATTTGTTCCGAAACACGTCGGGGTGCAGAGCCCATTCTCCTGGGCACAACTGCTGGCGGCTCAGGAAATCCGCCTGCCAATTTTCCACTCCTGGAATGAAGACTGCAGAAAGACATGGAACATGCTTTTCTGCCCAGACAAGTATGTGATTCACCTCTTTTTGCACAACCAGGCTCCTGGTACCGCCCTGGTGATTGATATAAGCCACTGCTGTGGCATTGTCGGACTGAACCCGAACAGGGAGACCCCGTAGTCTGTAAGACCACCTTATGAGAGCCATATAAACTGCCCGGATCTCTAAGACATTTATGGGCAATAGCTTCTCGATCGCAGACCATTTCCCCTGCGAGCACGTCTCCTCCAATACTGCTCCCCAGCCTGTCAGGCTGGCATCTGTCGTGATAATCTTCCATGGAAGAGGAAGAAAAGTTTTGCCCTTCAGCAAATTCTTGGTTTGTAACCACCAGACGAGACTCTTGCGTGTCCCTGGGGATAGACGCATAGGAAGATCCAAGGATTGGGGCTTCCTGTTCCAAGTCGCAAGGATGCATCTTTGCAGCGGCCTTGAGTGGAACTGGGGGAATAGGACGGCCTCGAAGGAGGCGACCATTTTCCCTAACAGTCTCATGCACAATAAAATGGGGAATATCTCTTGCCCAGAATTAGGCGCACCAGATCCCCAATGGCCAAGGCTTTTAGCCTTGGAAGAAACACCTTGCCCTGAGCGGTGTCGATGATCATACCCAGATATTCCAACCTGGTGGCAGGCTGTAGGGACGACTTTTCTAGGTTTATAATCCAACCTAGGCGTTCCAGGTGTTCTAGCGTTCTGGTAATGCTGTGGTTCAGGAACGCTACTGTTTTCTCCATGAGAAGCAAATCGTCTAGATAAGCCATGATGGCTATACCCTGAGCTCTTAGGTTTGCCAAGAGAGGGTCCAGAATCTTTGTGAAGACTCGAGGGGGCGTAGCAAGCCCGAACGGCAAGGCCACAAATTGAAAATGGCGCCGCTCTACCGCGAACCTTAGATATATTTGGTGTGTGGGAAAAATTGGCACATGGAGATATGCATCCTTGATGTCTATTGATGCCATAAACTCTCCCCCTTGCAGGGAGGAGACCACAGTGCGAATTGACTGCATTCGGAAGGACCGGATGCGTAAAAACCGGTTCAGATCCTTCAGATCCAGGATAGGTCTGACACTTCCATTTGGCTTCGGAACGGTGAAGAAATTCGAGTAAAACCCTGAACCCTGTTCTTTTGGGTCCACTTCTACTATCACCCCCTGGGATAGTAAGTGATCTAAGGCCAGAAATAGCGGTTTTTGCTTTACTGGATCCCTGGGGATCCTTGACCTTAGAAAGCGAGAAGGTGGAATCTCCTGAAACTCTAGCTTGTAGCCCAGAGATACCGAAGAGATCACCCACTTGTCCCGGATCTCTTCCCGCCAGGCTCCTGCAAACTGCAGGAGCCTTCCCCCCACTTGGCAGAGCGGGGGCGCCCCTTCACAAGGAAGCTTTTGGGCTCTGCTTGGCAGGCTTTCGCCCCCAAGTCTTTTTCTGCCCCTGGGCCCGGCCCTGAGCCTTTACTGTAGAAGGAGGGTTGAGAAGGCCGTCACCACTGCTTAGAGCTTGATGCTCCGGGAGAGAGAGCACGCCTAAATGATGGACGCTTGCTCCTTTTGACTGGAAGCAGAGTAGATTTACCCCCTGAAATTTTTTGGACGAATTTGTCTAATTCTTCTCCAAACAAACGTTCCCCTTTAAACGGGAACCCAATCAAATGCTTCTTGCATGACAGCTCAGCTGCCCAATTCTTTAGCCATAGGGCCCTTCGCATGTGTACCAACAGGAGAGACAAACGAGATGCTTGTTGGACAAAATCCAAAATCGCATCAATCATGAAACACAGAATTTGAGGTATTTCTGCATAATTCTCTACTTCCTCACTGGGAAGGAGGCCAAGCATCTGCTTAACCTGTTCATTGAGGAACTGACACAACCCCACGGCTGCGACTGTAGGTTGCACCACAGCGCCAGTCATGGAAAAGGAGGCTTTTAATAAGGTTTCCAGCTTCTTGTCAGTTGGATCCTTAAATACCTGAGCATTATCCAACGGACAAGTCAGGTTTTTATTCACGCAAGAAACAGCTGCATCGACAGATGGGACCCCCCACTTCCTGGTAAAACTTTCCTCCAGAGGATAATGCATAGAAAACCTTTTAGGAGGAGCAAACAGTTTATCGGGATGTCCCCAATCCTCATACAACAATTTATCCATTAAGGGATGAATTGGAAAGGAATAGGCAGTCTGTGGGACTTTCCTGACTCCCAGGGAAGAAACAGAGGACGTAGCGACTTCAGCAGCAGGCATTCTGAATGTGGTACGCACCAATTCAGTATAATACTGCACCTGTTTTCTGAGCACCTGGGAGGAGGGGACTCTCTCCTCTTCCTCTGATTCCTCCGACTGCCCATGATCCCTGTCCCAAGATAGGGATCCCTCCTCATTGTCAGAAGAGTCATCTGAAAGAGGAATCTCAGCAGAGGGAGGGGATCTACCCCTTTTCCTGCTATCTTTCAGGTAAGCAGAAATAAAATTCATTATTCTCCCTTCAAAACCCTCCAATGTAGCCCTAAGGGAGTCCTCAGTGACATAAACCAGGGCTGGGACATTAGGAGAGGCTGCAAAACCTGACAGGGGCACTGACTCATCCTGTGAGGCTGGCTCCAGTCTTGCAGGGGGGGATGGTAACTTACAGGCATTTTTAGAACCCCTGGACCTAGGCGGTGATTTACCAGTGCCTTTGTTACCTTCCCCTGAGACCCTCTTATGAGGAGACATAGTCCTAAGCTACAAAGCAGAGGTACAAGTACAAAGTGCAATCACTGTTGTGCTTAAAGTCTCACAATAAATATATATGCTTAAACTGCACAACCTGATGCTGAGTAGGTGTCTAAGATTTGCCTGGATCCAATCCCTTGGGATGCTTACTGCCCACAGCTCCTGTGTCTCAACTTACAGCCCCCTGACGCTCTGGGCTTTTTAAAACTGCTGCCTGGCGCCTGCGCAGTACAGCTCCGTGCACACTGACGTGCACGGCTCACAACCACACTCCCCCCTCCTGCATTAGGCCGGGAACACGCCCAGCACGTGTGCACGAGGACCGCGGAATCCGGGGGGGAAAGGAAAACGTCATCGGAGCTGCGTGGGACCCCCAGACTACGTGGGACCCCTGTATTTACCTCTATTGTGGCAGGGATTGCAGTGGAGACGTGAGACAGCTAGAGAACCAGGCTTCACTGAGCGTGTGTACTGAAAAGGCATGTAAGTA
Organism: Lithobates pipiens; assembly: GCF_037356315.1. NCBI lineage: Eukaryota > Metazoa > Chordata > Amphibia > Anura > Ranidae > Lithobates > Lithobates pipiens. The sequence goes on along the minus strand of NW_027507718.1, from coordinate 458,411,113 downwards.
TGCATCAGGCTGCTCTTACTCCCTCTAGTGGTGGAAATCAGGTAAGACATGCAACTACTCAAAATTAAGAAATCCATCATATAATTATATATAGTATTAACTTCCCTTACCTGTCCTCGCCGCAGGAATTGCTGAAAACAGACAGATTCCAGCCTTCACCCATCACGGTGGGCGGAGTTGTGCCAACCATCAGGTTTTTTGGGGGTTCTTTCTCAGAAGAACCTGCTACCTGGACCATGTAAAAGACTCTGCCAGAAACTTTCGTGCCACTATGTAAATAGTACACCAAGTCTGGTTTTCCCAGAGCCCAGTCTTCCAATGGAGAGGACTTACAGGCCAAACCTCGTTTCTTCGGATGACGAGGCCCGGGTACCATACCATCTTGGGAGTCAAATATCGGCCCGAGATATGGATCCGGTTTGTTGTAGACCTTAGGCCCCCGCAGGGACCTGCACAGAGCTTTCTTCATAGCACATGTTTTACGTGACCAACCACCATAGACACTGGCAAAAAAACTGAGGTGCCTCCCATATGGGAGGGGTTATATAGGGGAGGAATTCTCCTTAATTGGGGTTAACCAGTGTCCAATCACCAGAGGTGCCTATATAACCCACTATGTAATGAGCTCCTGTGTCCCGTGATGTATGATCAAGAAAATGGGATAGCTGGTATTTAACCTCACATCATATCCCATCTGGTTGTAGGCAGGGCCAGGGGCTGAGGTATCCAAACTGGGAAAAAACACACACAGTATAGTTTCTTGTATATTTTAATATAATTAACAGAAGTAAATGCAATGTGTTGTTGCAGGCACTAGTATCACACTGTGGGAGTTCATACAATAGTAAGGGAACAGTCAATAATGGCACAGTGTTGCAGTGGTACTATACTCAGTAATAGGGATGAGCTTCGTGTTCGAGTCGAACGCATGTTCGACTCGAACATCGGTCGTTCGTGCGTTCGCCGAATTCCGAACGTTTGGGCCGTTCGCGGCAAAATTAGTGTGGCCCACAATGCACTGCGATGGCGCAATGCATTGCTGTCTCACGATTGACCAAGCATGCACTGTGACCCCGCATGCTTGGCCAATCGCAGCGCCAGCAGCGAGGAGAGCCATGGTTGGCCACAGGCATCCTGCCTGTGGCCAATCATAGCTCAGGCTGTGTAGTGCACGCCCCACACTATATAAGGCCGCCATTAAGGCAGCCTCGTGCAGTGTGTTGGCGTCTGAAGCAGTGGGTGTTCTGTGTACCTTCAACACAGTTACACACCAATCGGTTTTGGCTGATTTACTATCTTGCTCTTGTGTAGTGGTTACTGTCTGTGCCCTGACCGCAGTATACACCACTATATTCACCTCACCTATATAGCTAGTGATCTAGCTTTAATAATAGAGCTTGCAGTCAGTAGTGTTAGTGCGTGCTGTCTGCGTGCTCTGTACCCAGTACATACCACTATATACACCTACATAGCTGTTCTCTATTTGAGCCCGATTGTCATCTGCAGGAGTTATTGGAAGTTGTGTGTGCTTCCAGCACAGCACAGTATACATCTGTATATACCCCTTTAACTCTGCTGTTTTCTGGTTATTGTCTGCGTGCCCTGACCGCAGTATACACCGTGATATTCACCTCACCTATATAGCTAGTGGTCCATCTTTAACAATAGAGCTTGCAGTCAGTAGTGTCACTCAGGAGATAGTGCGTGCTGTGTGCGTGCTCTGTACCCAGTACATACCGCTATAATCCACCTACATAGCTGTTCTCTATTTGGGCCCGATTGTCATCTGCAGGAGTTATTGGAAGTTGTGTGTGCTTCCAGCACAGCACAGTATACATCTGTATATACCCCTTTAACTCTGCTGTTCTATAAAAAAGGCATCTGCAGGAGTTAGTGGGTGTTGTGTGCCTCCAGCACAATATAAACTACCCAACTACTGTTTTACCCAACTCCCTTCAGGCCATTACCATGTCTGGAAGGCCAGCAAGGAGAGGCAGACAGGCGCGAGCCGATAAAAGAGGGCAAGCAGGCTCTGTGTCTAGAGACAACAGTGCTGGTCGTGGACGCGGTGCATTGTCATCAGCACGTGGCCATGGGACATGCTTGTCCTTCTTTTCTGCAGCTGGACATATTGAACCGCAACATGCCAACGACTTTGTAGAGTGGATGACCAAGCCCTCTTCATCCTCCTCATCCTCTCTCACCCAGTCTCAGGGTAGTAGAAAAGCAGCTGCCAACACATCGTCGTCCCTCCTCTCAATGTCATCATCAGTGACTCCTTCCCTAGACCCACCACGTCCTCCTGAGGAGTCTCCTGAACTCTTTGAGCACAGTGTTGGGTACATGCTCCAGGAGGATGCCCAGTGTTTGGTGGGCTCTGATGATGACACTCAGCTAGAGGAAGGCAGTAGCGTGAGCGCAGAGAGAGAGGATGCTCAAGAAGCACAGCAATCTGGCAGTCATGTTCCACAAGCTGCAGCATACTGCCAGGTTTGCTACAGCGATGAAGAGGGAGGGGATGATGAGGGCACTGACTCCACGTGGGTGCCTGGAAGGAGGGAGGAGGAGGAGGAGGAGGAGGAGGCACATGTCCAATGAGGCAGGATGCCCTCCGGGGGCCAGCTTAGGGGCAGCACACCGACTGAATCACACCGCAGAGCTCCGCCTGCGCAGAGCGCTTCCTCTGCGCGTTATTCTAAAAGTTCTTTGGTGTGGGCCTTTTTTGAGACGAGTGCATCAGATCGCACCGCTGCTATTTGCAACATATGTCTCAAGCGTATCTCACGTGGCCAAAACATCAGCCGCTTGGGCACCACATGCTTGACCAGACATATGTTGACCTGCCATGCAGCTCGTTGGCAAGCATACCTCAAAGACCCACACCAAAGAACAAAGCGGACCTCTCCTTGCTCCTCATCAGCTGGCATCTCCAACCCCACTAGACCTTCAGTCCTCTCTGAAACCTGCTCTGAGAGGAATGAAGGTGTAGAATTAGGTGTGTCACAGCCAAGTGCTTCCGGGAACTCTGCTAGTGGTACATCCACGTCCGATTATAGCAGGCAAATGTCCCTGCCCCAGCTGCTGGACCGGCGGAAGAAATTTACTCCCAGCCATCCACATGCCCAGCGGTTGAATGCTAGCTTGGCTAAATTGCTAGCACTTCAACTGCTGCCTTTTCAGTTGGTAGACTCGGCCCCCTTCCGTGAGTTTGTACAATGTGCGGTTCCTCAGTGGCAGGTCCCCAAACGCCACTTTTTCTCACGGAAGGCGATTCCGGCTCTCTACCGGCATGTGGAAGGCAATGTCCTTGCCTCGCTGGACAGGGCGGTCAGCGGTAAGGTGCATATTACCGCTGACTCATGGTCCAGCAGGCATGGACAGGGACGTTACCTGTCTTTCACGGCCCATTGGGTCACTCTTCTGGCTGCTGGGAAGGATGCAGGACAAGGTGCAGTAGTGTTGGAGGTTGTTCTGCCACCACGCCTCCAAAATGCTACTATTGGTTGTGACACACCTCTCTCCTCCACCCCCTCCTCTTCTTCTTCCTCCATGGCCTCTTCCAGTGCTCTGTCCTCAGAACCAGCGGTGCTCCGTAGGCGTTGCAGGGGCTACGCAAGTACGCAGGCAAAACGATGCCATGCCGTGCTTGCGCTGGTTTGTTTGGGGGACAGGAGCCACACTGGGGCGGATGTTTTGTCAGCTCTGCAGGGGCAGGCCGAGAGGTGGTTGACGCCACGCCAGCTTAAGCCAGGAATGGTGGTTTGCGACAATGGCACCAACCTCCTCTCCGCCCTCCGACAGGGACAACTGACCCATGTGCCCTGTGTAGCTCACGTCCTTAACCTGGTGGTGCAGCGGTTCTTGGGCAGGTACCCCGGCTTACAGGATGTCCTGAAACAGGCCAGGAGAGTCTGTGTGCATTTCCGCCGATCATTTAATGCCTGTGCTCGGCTGGCTGAGCTCCAAAAGGAGTTGAACCTGCCCAAGAACCGCCTTATATGTGACATGCCCACCAGATGGAACTCAACATTGGCCATGCTGCAGCGGCTGCACACGCAGCAGAGGGCCATCAATGAGTACCTGTGCGACTACGGCACCAGGACAGGGTCAGGGGAGCTTGGTTTTTTCTCACCACGCCAGTGGGGCATGATCAGGGATGCATGCACTGTCCTGTCACCGTTTGAGGAGGCCACAAGGATGGTGAGCAGTGACAGTGCATGCATCAGTGACACTGTACCTCTTGTCCACCTCTTGGAGCATACGCTGCGTGGAATAATGGACAGGGCACTTGAGGCAGAACAGAGGCAGGAAGAGGAGGACTTCCTTGCCTCTCAAGGCCCCCTTTATCCAGACAGTGTTCCTGCTGTGCCACCCATCACACAGGAAGAGGGTGAGGAGGAGGAAGAGGAGGAGGAGGATGATTGTGTCAGCATGGAGGTGGAGGCTGGCACTCAGCATCAGCAGCAGCAGCAGCAGTCTAAGGCCGCGTACACACGCGGGGACTGTTCGCCCAACTTTGTCCGCTGAACAGTGTTTCGGCGGACAGTCCGCTCGTGTGTGGGCTTTCAGCGGACAGTTTCAGCGAACAGTCCACTGAACAAGGTTTTTCGGAATTTCCGAAAAACTGTCCGCTGAAACTTTGTTTCAGCGAACAGTCCCCTCGTGTGTAGGCTTGTTCGTCAAACTAAGTTCCGCGCATGCTCAGAAAGGATTTACACGCCGAAAGTTATAATGCAGTGTATAGGACGTCGTATTTTTCGTCCCGTCGTACGTGCCGTTCACATCATCGCGCACGGTTTCAGCAAACTGTTCGTTCGTCGTGTGTGCCCATGTCCGTCCATGCTAATTTTGAGCGGACTGTTTGCTGAAACTGTTTGATGGACAAAGTTGGGCGAACAGTCCCCGCGTGTGTACGCGGCCTTATAGGAAACACGTGGACTTGTACGTGGCTGGGAGGAGGTAGCTGCGGATCATGTTGTCCTTAGTGACCCAGAGGACTCCGGACCGAATGCCTCAGCTAACCTACACTGCATGGCCTCCCTGATCCTGCAAAGCCTGCGGAAGGATCCTCGTATTCTTCGGATCAAGGAGAGGGACCATTACTGGCTGGCCACTCTCCTTGATCCACGGTACAAGGGTAAGGTTGCCGACCTTATCTTGCCATCGCAGAGGGAGCAGAGGATGAGACATCTCCGGGAGGCCTTGCAGAAAGCTCTGTGCAACGTGTTCCCAGAGACTGGGAGGTCACAAACTCCTGGTCCTGGACAACGTGTTGCTGAGGCATCAGTCAGAAGGAGCGGTGGAGAAGGTGGCCGTCTGACTGATGCTTTCAGACAATTTTTTAGTCCGCAGCCCCAAGGTATGATTGGTTCCAGCACCCATCGCCAGCGTCTAATTTACATGGTGCAGGAATACCTAGGGGCAAGGTCAGACTTGGACACCTTTCCCACTGAAAATCCTCTGGCTTACTGGGTCTTGAGGATGGATCACTGGCCAGAGCTTGCACAGTATGCAATTGAGCTACTGGCCTGTCCTGCATCCAGCGTTCTTTCGGAACGCACCTTCAGTGCTGCTGGTGGCTTTGTTACCGATCACAGGGTGCGCCTGTCCACCGAATCAGTTGATCGACTGACCTTCATCAAGATGAATCAGTCTTGGATCACCCACAGCTACCAAGCACCTGAAGCTGATGTAACCGAATAATTTTTTTTGAAATACCACATCCCTTCAAGACTGCCTATGCTGATGCTGAGTGACTGTCCTGTTATGTTGATTGTCTATCCTCTTCCTCCTCCGCTGATATGTTGGAAGAACATTTTTGGTTCTATGTGATGCCAGCAGCCCAATTTTTCTGCCCCTGTTTAACAGGGGCGTTTAAGTACAATTTTTGATGCAATGCTTTGCAGCAGGGCTAATTCCTGCAATAAAACTAGAGTATATGGCAGAGGTTGCAGTGTGATGGCACCAGTGCCTAAGGCCCAATTTTTCTGCCCCTGTTTAACAGGGGCGTTTAAGTACAATTTTTGATGCAATGCTTTGCAGCAGGGCTAATTCCTGCAATAAAACTAGAGTATATGGCAGAGGTTGCAGTGTGATGGCACCAGTGCCTAAGGCCCAATTTTTCTGCCCCTGTTTAACAGGGGCGTTTAAGTACAATTTTTGATGCAATGCTTTGCAGCAGGGCTAATTCCTGCAATAAAACTAGAGTATATGGCAGAGGTTGCAGTGTGATGGCACCAGTGCCTAAGGCCCAATTTTTCTGCCCCTGTTTAACAGGGGCGTTTAAGTACAATTTTTGATGCAATGCTTTGCAGCAGGGCTAATTCCTGCAATAAAACTAGAGTATATGGCAGAGGTTGCAGTGTGATGGCACCAGTGCCTAAGGCCCAATTTTTCTGCCCCTGTTTAACAGGGGCGTTTAAGTACAATTTTTGATGCAATGCTTTGCAGCAGGGCTAATTCCTGCAATAAAACTAGAGTATATGGCAGAGGTTGCAGTGTGATGGCACCAGTGCCTAAGGCCCAATTTTTCTGCCCCTGTTTAACAGGGGCGTTTAAGTACAATTTTTGATGCAATGCTTTGCAGCAGGGCTAATTCCTGCAATAAAACTAGAGTATATGGCAGAGGTTGCAGTGTGATGGCACCAGTGCCTAAGGCCCAATTTTTCTGCCCCTGTTTAACAGGGGCGTTTAAGTACAATTTTTGATGCAATGCTTTGCAGCAGGGCTAATTCCTGCAATAAAACTAGAGTATATGGCAGAGGTTGCAGTGTGATGGCACCAGTGCCTAAGGCCCAATTTTTCTGCCCCTGTTTAACAGGGGCGTTTAAGTACAATTTTTGATGCAATGCTTTGCAGCAGGGCTAATTCCTGCAATAAAACTAGAGTATATGGCAGAGGTTGCAGTGTGATGGCACCAGTGCCTAAGGCCCAATTTTTCTGCCCCTGTTTAACAGGGGCGTTTAAGTACAATTTTTGATGCAATGCTTTGCAGCAGGGCTAATTCCTGCAATAAAACTAGAGTATATGGCAGAGGTTGCAGTGTGATGGCACCAGTGCCTAAGGCCCAATTTTTCTGCCCCTGTTTAACAGGGGCGTTTAAGTACAATTTTTGATGCAATGCTTTGCAGCAGGGCTAATTCCTGCAATAAAACTAGAGTATATGGCAGAGGTTGCAGTGTGATGGCACCAGTGCCTAAGGCCCAATTTTTCTGCCCCTGTTTAACAGGGGCGTTTAAGTACAATTTTTGATGCAATGCTTTGCAGCAGGGCTAATTCCTGCAATAAAATTAGAGTATATGGCAGAGGTTGCAGTGTGATGGCACCAGTGCCTAAGGCCCAATTTTTCTGCCCCTGTTTAACAGGGACATGTAATTACAATTCTTGATATAATATTTCACAGGAGGGCCCCTTCCTGTGCCCACCCAGAGTAACGGTGAGGACTTATAGTGTTGTGGCACCAGCACCACAACCACCAAAGGTCAATTTTTCTACCACTGTTCAACAATGGCATGTAATTACAATTCTTGATATAATCGTTCACAGCAGGGCGCTCCAGCGCCCACCAAGAGTCACTTTGAGGGCTTACAATGTTGTGGCAAAACCAACACCTTGTTCCGCCATTTCTGCAGAGCATATTGGGCAGGCCCCTACTTTCAAACATCCAATTTACAAACATCTCCTACTTGCAAACGGAAGGAGACAACAGCAAGTGAGATGAAAAAAGATGGACGACAAAACAAATTATACAGGGGTGATAACCCTTCCCTATGTTTTCCAAAAAGCTTAAAAATAGTTTTTTTGACTGGAGCTACACTTTAAAAATGTACCAGTTGAAAATGACAAACAGATTCAACTTAACACAACAAACCTACACAGTCCCTGTCTTGTTTGCACCACCTGTATACTGCTGTTCTGAGTATATAGGGCCTGGGGGCCGCACACATTTCCTTTTTTTAATATGGGTACGGGGTTCCCCTTAATATGCGTACAAGACCCAAATAGGCTGGTAATGGGCAGGGAGGGCTACCCATGCCATTTTTCTGAATGATTTTCAACCATATTCCAGGAACCAGATATAACATTAAAACCGCAAGCAGTTTTAAATGGTGTTATTTCCGTTTAATGTCATTTTGTGCAGGGACTGTTCTAAACACGGGAAACACGTGGCACTTCACAGGCATACTACAGACACCCCCCAGGCACCATATTTAAAGGAATATTTCATTTTTTTTTTCACTTTAATCGTCATTAAAATCAGTGTTCCCGCCAAAACGGCCGCTTTTAAAACTTTTTATTGCATTGACCCATGTCCCCTGAGGCAGGAGTCAGGTCCCCAAACCCTTTTTAGGACAGTATCTTGCATATCAGCCGTTAAAATTAGCACTTTCCATTTCGAACGTTCGAGTCCCATAGACTTCAATGGGGTTCTAACGTTCATTACGAACGCGGGGTCCGTTCGAAAGTTCTGGTGCGAACCGAACCGGGGGGTGTTCGGCTCATCCCTACTCAGTAAGACACAATATTGCAGCAACAGATTACTCGCAGTTGCACAGTATTGCAATAAGGCAGTATTCCAGGCATAGCCTGAATTACCAGAGGGTGGTGTCTGCTGAAGGGATGGGGGACTGTCATGGCAATCTAATATGCTGACAAGATCTCCAGATGTGGACCAGATACTGGAATGTCTGGGGGGAGACCAGAGGTGTCCCTGCACTGTCCATACTCAACCTTCCCTAACAAACGGGTCTCTGTCCCTCACCTAACCACTTACTCCAGGCATGCACGAATGGTATGGTTACTTGAATTTATATTTTGTGCCCTACACCAAAAATGGTTGTCTGAGGTCATCAAAAGTTGCAGTGTCTAATCAGATAGCCACAACTTCTGTGACAACTATGGCATTTCTCAGGGAATAATCTTCCCCAAAGATCCCACTCCACTCCACTGGTATAGTGGCACTGCACCAGCTACAGAATGAAGGCCAGGTTGCACCTGCCTACATGGTAATCAAGTGTTTGGTGGGTCTCCTTATTCTTACAATTACATACTCATAGTTGTTCACTCTCAGTAATGACACACACATATCAATATATGGTATCAATAATTGTGAGCAAAAGACTATATGATCATAAATGGTGTCCATCCTAATCATCTCCTTGTCGTTTGTGTCTCTAATTGGCTCCCCAAGTCTCTGAGTGCCCCACAGTTGATCTCTCTCTTCAGCCATGAGAACTCTGCTGTAGCTTAGAATATAATATAGTAGTATATATAATTTAGTATAGTAATTGTCATAGTACATGTACATTTTTTATGAATGAGGAGAGGTTTTTAGAAATAACATACGTCATATGGATATTTTTGGTTGATTGATTTCAATGATGACTATAACTCATAGGTTTTACTGGGCTTCTCTTATTATCCAAGCAACATTTTATACTGCAAATAAAGAGACAATTTATACGCTGATATTTTTCATATAGTGTATTTATTTTAAATTGAGTTCTTATGTAAGGAAAGTAAAAGATATAACGCAATTGTGGAAACATTGCTCCACTGCTTCTCTGAAATATTTATTGTTGATAAGGTCTTCGGCTGTCAAGTGTGACCAAAATATCTCAGGTAGATTCTCTTCTCCCCCCACCTGCCTGCCATTAGCTTAATGTTTTCTGTCTATCAACCTCAGAATCTGGAGAGTCTTAAGACAGGATGACTCACAACATGCATCCTGTACATTTTAGCTGGTAAAGCAAAGAGGTTCATGAAGTGCCTCTGCCTCTGTCAAGCTCCTTTAACCTTTAAAATACCACTTTAATAATTATCGACTAGGTTGCTTTATCCCCTAACTGCTTCACTCTCTGACACCATCTTAATGGACTTCATGGCAATATTATTGTGTGTTTGTTGGCACTCTACAGGCTGCTAGAGTGACATTTCAGTTTTAATGGCTTGCATGCTCTTTCAGTTGTTAAAGCACTCTGAACGTCATATAAAAACTAACCCAGGTGCTGATAGTCCTTCGAGAACACCAAAGTGGTTATATAGCCAAATGAAGGTGTAGGCACATACTTAGGTTATGCCTACTGTATAACTTGTTTAATATTTTTATTGGGGAAACATTCAGAAAGAAATTCAACATATTCAACAAAACCTGACAAAGAGCTTAACAATGCCCGATAACAAGCAGTACATATAGTGGATAACGTAAAAGGCTGTGCACATAATGAATGGAATGACAGTATCATTCTGAACCAGTAAACAACGTCCCAGGGGAAAGAAATAAATGCAAGTAATAGTAGGTGCAGGTATCAGGTTATACCCATAACAAACCAAAACTCAACTATTATACAAGGTATACTAAAAGTTAGCGGAAGTTCCACTTTAGGGTGGAACCCCGCTTTAAAATAAAACATATACCTTACAATGTGAATGTGCAATCTCTATTTAATCTCCTTTTTGTCTACCAAAACTATGTAGTAGATGTTGAAAGTGCAACAGCATGTACTATGGACTCTGAACTATAGATGGCACTGTAGTGATATATTAGCATCTGTGTGCTTGTATAATTTGCACAGGAAGGACTTTTTTTTTTAATCTGCTCTCTCCTGTGATGCTGTTCTCACACATGTATGCTGTTCTCCTATGCATATAAAGCTAAATACTACATTCCTAAAGATCTTAGTGCTTAATCTTAACACATAACCAACAGTAGAAGTCATAGGTAAAGCAGTCTACTTAATTTGTATCTAGTCAGATAGACTCTTGTAATACATTCAGTAGTAGGCACAGATTGCAAGATGTATGGCTAACTTCAACACTAGAGTTACAAATACAATCAATTTTATTATCTTGATGTAAAAGACAACATGTTTTTTTACATATTTTCAATAATTTCTTAGAACAATGTATTGCAGATGGTAGTTATCAGGTTGAAATTTAAGTATACAAATCTGCACTATTTTGAAATGAACGTAATTAAGCTAAAGTGTAAAGTAATGTGCGCATATAATACTCTCCCTTGTTCTCTCCTCCTACCACCCCGATCAACTTGCAATTAAAAAATTTTAATCAAATTCTGTGAAAGCTTGCATTTCTGCTTTATGGAAAAAGACAGACCCACCTAGCATGGCACAGTGGCACACCAGAATCTCAGACATTGCATCAAGGAAGCAACCCATGGTAGACTTGAAAGCCCAATCCATATAAAGAACTTGGATCCTATATATAGAATCACTGGCCCCTGGTTATGATTAAGCGATTTGATTTCTGAAACATGTTAACCTTGCTGCTAGAGTCCTATTGTATCGTGGTCTATTGATGTAGTGCGTGGATTTTTACGATTAAATCATTCATACTTCTGAAGATTGGAGTTTGGTCACCTCTTTTGTATATATTCTTATGCCCAGACCCCCTAGATCTTAATCTTGAACCTCCAGACCCACTTCTTGGCAAGAGGAATTCCTCCCCCTCCCACCCCTCCCCTTTTTTTTCTCTCTCTCTCTCCCCTACACTCCCCTTCACCCAGTCTTTAGTTATTCCTGTCCTCTTCCTCTTTCTACCCTTACTCCTTTGGTGATACACCATCCATCCTGTTCCTACCTCATTACCCCTCTACATCTATAGAGGAACCATTTTACACCCCCCACTACTTTCCCTCATCATACCCTTTACTGTAACTCACAAATACAAAATGCAGACTGAGACCGGGACAACATCAGTATAATGTTTTTGATTCTTGTACAGTAATCTCTAGATACTACACATGTCTAAGATGTTTTGCTTTTTAAACAATTATTCATGCCTATCTGGTTTTGCTTCTACTTTATATAATTGCTTTGCATTTTGAGATGTAAGACTGGATTTTTTATTTTGTATCATCTCAGTCTGAAGAAATAAAGAATTTTGATATATTTTTTTTTTAAATCAAATAATTTTGTTTCCAAGAAATACCTTTTTATGATCCACTGATGCCATTACTTGGTCTGTCTGCTGGTCTTTACTCTAAACATAGTGTGCAGGACAGCAGACTCCTGTGTCGCTGCACCTTGCCTTGGATCTTCCTTCAAGAGCATTATATGAAAGAACACATCCTTGGCATCTCTTTATATGTTCATTGCTCATTCCTGGTGGCCACTGGGTTCTGCAGACCTAAAGTTATTGTAAACACATTTTTTTTAAAAATAACAAACAGACTTGCCAGGCCCAAACCTCCTCTTCTAGGGTCCCCCGCCAGTACTCGTGGCTCCTCCTGCCTTCTGAATGCCTCCATAGCAAGCCACTTGCTATAAAGGCACTCATGTGGGCTCAATCCTGAGCCACACTGTGTGCGTCTATTGACACACACAATGCAGCTCACCCCACCTCAATCCCCCAGGATTTTATTGAAAGCAGCAGGAGCCAATGGCAGGCTCACAACATGTGCTGTAGCTTCAAAGCATGGAAATTAAATAGGACTGGCAGAAGTTCAGCTTTAAGCTTTAAATAATATTTATTGTTACTTTGCAACATTGATCTTTTATAAATGTACACAGTTTATATTTTCCAGTAAAATATCAAATCCAAATTCAACTTTTGGTTTGATTTTTTTTTTTCTAACCATAGTTGTACTTTAATTTGTAATATTTAATACTGAGATATCCTGGGTGGAGGCGGGTTAAACAACCAAAGTGTATTTAGCTTCAGTTACCTCCCAGCTTATAGTATATTGGGCTGAGAGAGACTGTCTTTTCTTTTTTATTGAGAAGAAGGTAGAAGAATCTTTACAGATATCTCAGTAATTAGGTATATTCATAAATAAGATAATACAACAAGGTAATACAATGCATTGAGTGTACAGCCTCAGTTAGGTAAGACTCCTGAATCATGTTTTGGAGCACTCTTGAAAGTAAATATCAAAGTGGGCTAAATACATTAACGTTGCATTATAATAAACATTGAAAAAAATAAAAAGTGCTCCTGTCAATAAAAAAAGGGGGAAAGAAGAACAGAAATGGAAGTGTCAAAAGTCTTTGATAGTGAGCCCTTGTAGATCACCAACTCAGGGTTCCTCAGGACGCAGAGTCTAAGTCCCCGCCTACTTCTTCACCAGGGCCCTCTAATGGTGGGTATGGACTTGCAGAATACTGGAACCAGGTCGAGGTCCCTAGGTACGCCCTGCTGAAGATGCGGAGACCATTAGCCAATGCATTGTACAACAACAAGAAACAGAAGGAAATCCAGGAAACAGGTCCAGGTCAGGGCGGGCGGCAGGCAAGCACATATGGTAGACGGTATACAGGAGGTCAGACACAAAATACATGCAAAAACAAGGAAACAGGAGCTCAAAAAACTGTTACGTTGCTCAGACAATGTGGGATACACAGAGCACATATATATAAAGGAAAGCATACTAGTAAGTGGGCCAGGAAGTGATGGAAGGGAAAGGAAATATAAACCCACGGAATTGCAAGCGACACCCATAGGAGAGCACAGAAGCCAACAACACATATGAAAGGACAAGAAGAAGCACTGCAGCAAGGAGGTAAAGTTTACACAGGCAGGAAAGCTGCAGGCTAAATTGTGACAGAAAGGAGCTAAAAGGAACTAGAGAGGAGGTGCATATAATGCATGCCATGCCAAGGGACCTATATGTTCTGGCATAATGTGATTACTAAAATATATCAAGTTTGGGTAAAGATGAGATTAAGGGCACTAAATTCAGCAGAGCTCATGAAAAGAACCCTGGGCCCCTAAAGGAATTAAACTGAATCGGTCTGTCATGTATTCGTGCATTTAGGTGCTCTATTCGCATGAAATGGCATAACTCTTAGGTTCCATTTCCTAACAAATGGCACAGAGGAGGTTTTCCAATGTCTGGGAATGACCACTCCCGCAGCAGACACAAAAACAAGTATGTTCTTTACACCCTATATGAGAGTCTAGTATGAAAGAAAGGAGGGCTGTGTCTGTATTGTATTACCAGAGATTTGGTGGTAAAGAAGATATGGTTCTTCTATGTATCTTCAAGCAGCTCCATCACACATGGAACATGGTGCCAACCTTTGTGCCACATCATCGCCATAAGTTCAAGGTAGATAGAAACATCTTATGTAACAGGTATGGTAATCTATTCCATCTGCAGAGTATTTTATAGCTTTTTTTCTTGGCATGTACTAGCTATGTTGGTCTTATGGCCAGAAGTAAATGATCTAGTAGTTTCTTCATCATTTAGGGATCAACCAAGATCTACACCAAACATTTTGAAGCTTAACTCCAGGCAGATGTAAAAGACAAATGCAGTTTTAAATTTAACACCTCATTAAACATAACCGAATATGGGGACTTTATATTTCCCACCTCATGGCAGCTAGGGAGTGGATGGCCAAGTGTTCTAATTTTTTTAGCTTCTTGTTTTATCCTGTAGGAAATATTCTATCAGACATTCGTGGGGTTGGTGGTTTGCAAGCAACACAGTAACAAAACAAAGGTCAACTATAAAGTCCACTATACTAGATAGTCAAAGAGAGTAATGTCCCCAGCACACCAGGATCTCCAAAAATGGATCCAAAATCAGCGATCACATAATTACAGCAGAAAGCGACATTTCAGAGCCACGCAGGACCCCTTTATCAGGCTTGTGACCTATACTAGATAGGGCCAAATGTCAGATTTTTTTTTGAACCGGCCAATGTCTGACATTCAGGCCGTGGTTGTCCTGGAGGTGTGTTTGTGGTCGTTTTCGTGTTGGAATACTGCCTGCGGCCCAGTCTCTGAAGGGAGGGGATCATGCTCTGCTTCAGTATGTCACAGTACATGTTGGCATTCATGGTTCCCTCAATAAACTGTAGCTCCCCAGTGCCAGCAGCCCTCATGCAGCCCCAGACCATGACATGCTTGACTGTAGGCAAGACACATGTCTTTATACTTCTCACCTGGTTGCTGCTACACACGCTTGACACCATCTGAACCAAATAAGTTTATCTTGGTCTCATCAGATCAAGATAATATATGTTCTTAGTCTGCTTGTCTTCAGCAAACTGTTTGTGGGCTTTTTTGTACATCATCTTTAGAAGAGGCTTCCTTCTAGGACGACAGCCACGCAGACCAATATGATGCAGTGTGCAGCGTATGGCTTGAGCATTGACAGTCTAACCCCCCACTGCTTCAACCTCTGCAGCAATGCTGGCACAACTCTTACATCTATTCCCAAAGACAACCTCTGGATATGATGCTGAGCACCTGCACTCATCTTCTTTGGTTGTCCATGGCGAGGCCTGTTCTGAGTGGAACCTGTCCTGTTAAACTGCTGTATGGTCTTGGCCACCGTGCTGCAGCTCAGTTTCGGGCTCCTGGCAATCTTCTTATAGCCTAGACAATCTTTATATAGAACAACAATTCTTTTTTTCAGTTCTTTGCCATGAGGTGCCATATTGAACTTCCAGTGACCAGTATGAGAGAGTGAGAGTGATAACACCAAATTTAACACACCTGCTCCCCATTCACACCTGAGACCTTGTAACACTAATGAGTCACATGACACTGGAGAGGAAAAATGGCTAATTGGGCCCAATTTGGACATTTTCACTTAGGGGTGAACTCACTTTTTTTGCCAGCAGGTTAAGACATTTATGGCTGTGTATTGAGTTATTTTGAGGGGACAGCAAATTTGCACTGCTATACAAGCTGTACACTCACTACTTTACATTATAGCAAAGTGTAATTTCTTCAGTGTTGTCAAATTAAAAGATATAATATAATATTAACAAAAATGTGACGGATGTACTTACTTTTGTGAGATACTGTATGTCATGCATTATGCCATTATTTCTGCGTAATTTGAAAACAAGGGTAGAATCAAATTGCTCATATCTGAACAGAGCTTCACTCTCAAAAGACTTTGTAGGTCTCAGACACTCTGACACACATACACTCAGACTCTCACACACTCAGACACAAATGCTTACAAAAGCTGGTGGTTGTAAAGGCAGAAGATTTTTTTATCTTAATGCATTCTATGCATTAAGACAAAAAGCTTTCTGTGTGCGGCAGCCCCCTCAGCCCCCCTAAAACTTACCTGAGTCCCATCTCGATCCAGCGATGTTGCAAGAGAGACTCGGCTGTCTCCTTCATCATTGACTGAGACAGCAGTGAAGCATCATTGGCTCCCACTGCTCTTAAAGTCAGTGAGCCAATGAGGAGAGAGAGGGGGCGGGGCCAGGCTGCGACTCCCTGTCTGAATGGACACATGGGGCTGTGATTTGGCTTGAGTGTCCCCATAGTCGTTGGATAAGAACAACAGCGTGTAATGTGAAGTTGTTAATAAACTGACAATACTGTATGCATTATACCTATCTATGCAGCAGGTGGCGCTGTACTATTATAGTGTATAGTTCATGTTTTCTATGATATAACAGGATGTATTATCTATCTCAGTGCATGTACTTGTATATTCCGGCTTCTTGTTCATGTTTTTCCATGCTGTAAGACATAATCTGAAATCCTCCGTAAAAGTAAAGCCGTCTGCTGTATCTAAGAAGCTTCCAGCACTTAATTGCAATACTCTGCACAATAATAGAAAGCTGCTTGCTGTAGAGACACTCAACAGGAGGGAGGGGCAAGGAACAATGAAGAGGGACCAGAGAAGAGGAGGATCAGTGGCATATCCACTGCACAGAGCAGGTAAGTATAACACGTTTGTTATTTTTAACCCCCCAAAAAAACAAGATTTTAGTATGTTATTGTTTAGTATTATATTATTATAATTATATTATTATTTTATTCAGTATTATAACAAAACAGCATAACTATACTATTTTCACATTGTTTTATATTTTATATTTGTTTTATATCTGATTATTTGATTTTATATTTGATTACAACATTCAATATTCAATATTCTTCCTGTAACAATTTGCTATTTTGCTATTAAATCCATTTTTCATTTATACACAAAAATAGAAGGACTTTTCAATCTCAAGGTCAAAAGTTACCAAAAACAATCACATTTAACCACTTAAGGACCGCCGTATTGCCATTGTACGTCATCACAATGGCACAGGCAGGCACAAGCACGTACATGTACGTGCCTGCCTTCCAGCGGGTGGGGGGTCCGATCGGACCCCCTCCCACTGGATACGGCGGTCCCTTTCGGTGCCGGAGCGATCTGCGATGAGGGGATGGCCGTTGGTTTCTGGCCATCCCCTCTCGATCGCTCCTGGCCAGTGACGAACTTCCTCCCCTGTGAAAATGTAAACACAGGAGGAGGAAGTGATGTCACACTCCTCGTGGCGGTCTTTTTGACCGGACAGCGCGGAGTGAAGACACACAAGTAAGTGCACCAACAGTCCACTGACACATAGGTACACATAGGCACACATTTCACCCCAGTCACCCCCCGATCACCCCCCCGATCGGCCCCCCGCCCCCCCCCCCAGTCACAGTGTCACTAATGCAGTGTTCATTTATTTATTGATCACTACATTTAGTGTCAGTTGTGACTGTAAAAAGTGTCAGGGCAGCTAGTGTTAGGCCCCTTTAGGTCCAGGGTAGCCCCCTACCCCCCCTAATAAAGGTTTAACCCCTTGATTGCCCTCTCAGTTAACCCTTTCACCCCCTTTTACCAGTGTCACTAAGCGATCGTTTTTCTGATCGCTGCAATAGTGTCACTGGTCCCGCTAGGAAGTTAATTTTTTTTAGGTTCAACGCCAGGTTTTTATAGCGTTAGGTACCCCGATATATAACCTAATAAAGGTTTTAACCCCTTGATTGCCCCTAGAGTTAACCCTTTCACCAGCGATCGCTGCATAAGTGTCACTGGTGACGCTGGTTAGCCAGTTAGTTATTTAGTTATTTAGGTTCCCCGTCAGGTTTTTATAAAGCTTCAGGTACCCCCATATAAATACCCAATAAAGGTTTTAACCCCTGATTGCCCTTAGTTAACCCTTTCACCAGTGATCACCGTATAAGTGTTACGGGTGACGCTGGTTAGGTAGTTCGCTTTTTATAGCATCAGGGCACCCGCCATTTATTACCTAATAAAGGTTTAACCCCCTGATCACCCGGCGGGTGATATAAATTTGGTTTTAGGGTCAGAAAGGGTCTGCGTCGCCCCAGGCAGTGCTAGGTTAGTGCCAGTACCGCTAACACCCACGCGCAAAGCATACACCTCCCTTAGTGGTATAGTATCCGAACAGATCAATATCTGATCTGATCAGATCTATACTAGCGTGCCCAGCAATTTAGGGTTCTAAAAAAACGCATTGTTAGCAGGATCAATCCAGATACCTGCTAGCACCTGCGTTTTGCCCCTCTGCCCAGCCCAGCCCAGCCCACCCAAGTGCAGTATCGATCGATCACTGTCACTTACAAAACACAACACAACACAACTGCAGCGTTCGCAGAGTCAGGCCTGATCCCTGCGATCGCTAACAGTTTTTTTTGTAGCGTTTTATACAGTAGCTGACAGGCTAGGTGCTTTTTTACCTGTGAGTCTCACTACTGTACCCCTAAATTTAGAGCCCAAAATGGCAAAGCGAAGGTACACTACTGAGCATGACAGATAGTGAAGAGGAAGACACTGATCTGTCAGATTCAGGCTCAGAATACGAACCTGTAGAGGACAGCGCCTCCATGTCAGATAGCTCTGACGACGAAGAAGAGGTCCCTGCTAACGTCAGGCGTACCTGACCCCGATCTTCTGATGTTGTTGAGGTGCAGGAACCGCAAGTCCCTCGTATGGAGTATAGAGCCAGTACTAGCGCCGCTCATCCTTTTGGTGAACTGGCAAGCACCAGCGGCCTAGTACACCCTGGACGTACATCCAGCACTGCAGTATCACGTGGTGACGTGGCGAGTCCCATAAGTGCAGTTCAAGCTGGCGAGGTGGCAAGCACAAGTAGTGTCCCACTGCCACCAAGAAGACGAAGACAGGCCCGTCGTTCCCATAGTGCCCTTCCTTCAGAATTCGCCAATCCTGATTGGGTGCCCACCACTTCTGCAGCACCAGTACTTCCCCCATTCACTGCCCAACCCGGTATTCAGGTGGATACAGATGATTTTACGCCACTCGATTTTTATTCTCTGTATTTCACGGAAGATCTCTATAGATCTATTGTGGACAAAACCAATTTATATGCTGGTCAACACATCGCCGCTAATCCCCAGTTGCCGTCTCTTGCCAGAGATTGGAAACCAGTTACTGTTTCCGAATTTAAGACCTTTCTGGGCCTTTCCCTCAACATGGGCACACATAAATTCATGAGGATGCGGGCTTATTGGTCCACACATCCGGCTGACCACATGCCCGTGTTCTCTAACTCCATGTCCAGGAAACGATACGAGCAGATCTTGCGGTTCTTGCACTTCAGTGACAATGAACTTTGTCGTCCACGTGGAGACCCTGAATATGATCGGCTCTACAAAATTCGGCCCCTCATAAACCACTTCAACCAACGTTTTGCAGACTTGTTTACTCCCCAAAAAGTTGTCTGCGTTGATGAGTCCCTGGTTAAGTTTACTGGTCGCTTGTCATTCAAACAGTACATTCCCAACAAGCGTACCAGATAGGGGGTCAAGCTCTAAAAGTGCTGTGACAGGGCCACAGGCTATGCATGGAGCTTTATGGTTTATGAGGGTAAAGATAGTTACGTAGAGCCGGAGAACTGCCCTGATTACATAGGAAGCGCTGGCAAGATAGTGTGGAAATTGGTGTCACCCTTATTCGGAAAGGGGTACCACTTGTACGTGGACAACTATTACACCAGCGTGCCACTGTTTAGTCATTTATTTGATCATCAGATTGGAGCATGTGGCACCGTGCGACCTAATCGCCGGGGCTTTCCCCAGCGGCTTGTAGATTCCCATCTTAGGCTGGGGGAGAGAGCCTGCTATCGGTGTAATAATTTGCTCGCTATGAAGTGGAGGGATAATAAGAATGTTTTCGTTCTTACCTCCCTTCATGCAGACACGACGGTCCAAATTTCTACGGCGACTGGTATTGTGGAGAAACTCCTCTGTGTCCACGAATATAACAAAAATATGGGAGGGGTGGACCTCAATGACCAGATGTTGGCGCCATATCTAGCTTCCCGTAAGGCCAGACGCTGGTACAAAAAAGTGTCTGCTTACTTATTTCAATTGGCTTTGCTGAATGCTTTTGTGCTATACAAAACTTCAGGCGGGACTTTAACCTTTCTTTTCTTCCAAAGAGAGGTTGTCACAGAGCTTCTGTATCCAGAGGGTTCTGCACCTCACCATTCCCAACCAAATGCAGTAAGCCGGCTGCATGAGAGGCATTATTCTTATGTCCTCCCGAGTACCCCTACCCAACGAGTCCCCCAAAAAAGATGTCGTGTCTGTACCAAGCGCGGATTTAGGCGTGACACCCGTTCTTATTGTCCACGCTGTCCTGGCAATCCTGGTCTTTGTCAGGGTGAGTGTTTTGAACGCTACCACACACTAGTGAAGTATTAGCGTAGGGTACAGCATTTCACAGGCTAGGCACACTAACACAGAGTCTCCCAAGATGCCATCGCATTTTGAGAGACCGGAACCGTTACAGTTGTTACAGTTTACAGTTAAAAAAAAAGTGTATAAAAAAAAAAAAAAAAAAAAGAAAGTAAAATAAAAAAAACAAAAAAAATATAAAATATAAAAACCAAAAATAGTTGTTGTTTTATTGTTCTCTCTCTCTCTCCCTCTTCTCTCTAATTTTTTATACTTTACTGTTTACTGTGTTATTGTTAACCATTTTTCATGTTTTCAGGTACGCCATTCAGCTGCAGCGTGGATTTATTTATCTTGACAGCAACAGTGTTTGCTCCCACGATACATAAAGCCGCGACTCCAGTGCTGTAGGAGGTGATTTCACCACCACAGTTAAAAAAGAGCATATATGCCGAAGCATGGGGGCATAAGGGGTGGAGGAGCGATTTTGCTCCTAATGCCACGTACATACGGTCAAAATTCCGACGGAGGGCTTGCCCGTGGAAAAGTTTGAACGTATGTACGCGGCATAATTTTTTTGCAGGAGGATGCCCCCATGCTTCGGCATATATATATTTTAGGCACAGGTTGTGTTAAAAAATGTTTTATTTCTTACTGTTTTTTTTGGCAATTGCTTTGCAGGTATGGTATGGTAAGGTTTTACTGTTATACTGGGATGTTACTTTGTTTTAACGTTAACCATAATTTGCTTAGCAGGTACGCCATTCAGCTGCAGCGCGGATTTATTTATCTTGACAGCAATAGCGTTTGCTCCCACGATACATAAAGCCGTGACTCCAGTGCTGTAGGAGGTGATTTCACCACCACAGTTAAAAAAGAGCATATATGCCGAAGCATGGGGGCATAAGGGGTGGAGGAGCGATTTTGCTCCTAATGCCGCGTACATACGGTCAAAATTCCGACGGAGGGCTTGCCCATGGAAAAGTTTGAACGTATGTACGCGGCATAACTTTTTTGCGGGAGGATGCCCCCATGCTTCGGCATATATAAATGGTGCATGTATGTCCATCATTAGAAGTGGGTGGATGAAGGGAGGTATTCTAATGGTGGGCATACCCACCGATCAATCTCTTTTTTTTCGTTCAGACAACATGACTCTCAGTAAATAGCTTGGGGTGTCTACTTTCCAAAATGGGGTAATTTGGGGGGGTTTTGTGCTATTTTGGCATTTTATGGCCTTCGAAACTGTAATAGGTAGTGAGGAGTGAAATAAAAAAATTGCGCCCTTAGAAATCCAGAAGGTGGCGATTGGTTTTTGGGGCCCCGTACGCAGCTAGGCTCCCAAAAAGTCCCACACATGTGGTATCCCCGTACTCAGGATAAGCAGCAAAATGTATTTTGGGGTGCAATTCCACATATAACCATGGCATGTGTGAGCAATATATAATTTAGTGACAACTTTTTGTAAAAAAAATAAATATTTTTATTTTATGTCATTATTCAATCCCTTGGAACAAAAAAAAAATATTCAATGGTCTCAATATGCCCCTCAGCAAATAGCTTGGGGTGTCTACTTTCCAAAATGGGGTCATTTGGGGGGGTTTTGTGCCATCTTGGCATTTTATGGCCTTCAAAACTGTGATAGGTAGTGAGGAGTGAAATAAAAAAATTAATGCCCTTAGAAATCCTGAAGGCGGTGCTTGAATTTTGGGGTCCTGTACGCGGCTAGGCTCCCAAAAAGTCCCACACATGTGGTATCCCTGTACTCAGGAGAAGCAGCAGAATGTATTTTGGGGTGTCATTTCACATATGCCCATAGCATGTGTGAGCAATATATCATTTAGTGACAACTTTGTGCAAAAAAAAAAAAGTTTGTAATATTCCCGCAACTTGTGGCAAAATATAAAATATTCCATGGACTCAACATGCCTCTCAGTAAATAGCTTGGGGTGTCTACTTTCCAAAATGGGGTCATTTTGGGGGGTTTTGTGCTATTTTGGCATTTTATGGCCTTCGAAACTGTGATAGGTAGTGAGGGGTGAAATCAAAAATTTGCACCCTTAGAAATCCTGAAGGTGGTGATTGGTTTTCGGGGTGCCGTACGCGACTAGACTCCCAAAAAGTCCCACACATGTGGTATCCCCATACTCGGGAGAAGTAGCTGAATATATTTTGGAGTGCAATTCCACATATAACCATGGCATGTGTGAGCAATATATCATTTAGTGACAACTTTTTGTAAAAAAAATTTTTTTTTAATTTTTTGTCATTATTCAATCCCTTGGGACAAAAAAAAAATATTCAATAGTCTCAAGATGGCCCTCGGCAAATAGCTTGGGGTGTCTACTTTCCAAAATGGGGTCATTTGGGGGGGTTTTGTGCCATCTTGGCATTTTATGGCCGTCAAAACTGTGATAGGTAGTGATAGGTAGTGATAGGTAGTGAGGAGTAAAATAAAAAATGTATGCCCTTAGAAATCCTGAAGGCGGTGCTTGGATTTCGGGGTCCCGTACGCGGCTAGGCTCCAAAAAAGTCCCACATATGTGGTATCCCTGTACTCAGGAGAAGCAGCAGAATGTATTTTGGGGTGTCATTTCACATATGCCCATAGCATGTGTGAGCAATATATCATTTAGTGACAACTTTGTGCAAAAAAAAAAAGGTTTGTAATATTCCCGCAACTTGTGGCAAAATATAAAATATTTCATGGACTCAACATGCCTCTCAGTAAATAGCTTGGGGTGTCTACTTTCCAAAATGGGGTCATTTTGGGTGGTTTTGTGCTATTTTGGCATTTTATGGCCTTCGAAACTGTGATAGGTAGTGAGGGGTGAAATCAAAAATTTGCACCCTTAGAAATCCTGAAGGTGGTGATTGGTTTTCGGGGTGCCGTACGCGACTAGACTCCCAAAAAGTCCCACACATGTGGTATCCCCATACTCGGGAGAAGTAGCTGAATATATTTTGGGGTGCAATTCCACATATAACCATGGCATGTGTGAGCAATATATCATTTAGTGACAACTTTTTGTAAAAAAAAATTTTTTTTTTAATTTTTGTCATTATTCAATCCCTTGGGACAAAAAAAAAATATTCAATGGTCTCAACATACCCATCAGCAGTTTCCTTGGGGTGTCTACTTTCCAAAATGGGGTCATTTGGGGGGGGGGGTTTGTACTGCCCTGCCATTTTAGCACCTCAAGAAATGAGATAGGCAGTCATAAATTAAAAGCTGTGTAAATTCCAGAAAATGTACTCTAGTTTGTAGACGCTATAACTTTTGCGCAAACCAAAAAATATACGCTTATTGACATTTTTTTTACTAAAGACATGTGGCTGAATAAATTTTGCCCTCAATGTATGACTAAAATTTAGTTTATTCGATTTTTCTTATAACAAAAAGAAGAAAATATAATTTTTTTTCAAAATTTTCGCTCTTTTTCCATTTATATCGCAAAAAATAAAAATCGCAGAGGCAATCAAATACCATCAAAAGAAAGCTCTATTTGTGGGAAGAAAAGGACGCAAATTTCGTTTGGGTGCAATATTGCATGACTGCGCAATTACCAGTTAAAGCAGCGCAGTGCAAAATTGTAAAAAGACCTCTGGTCCTTAAGGTGTTTATTGGTCCGGGGCTGAAGTGGTTAACACTTGGCTACACACATTATACAGCAGTCCCTGAGTCCTGCCTTTTTCGGGTGACAGCTAATTGGGGCTAATTTACTAAAGGCAAATTGACTCTTCGCACTTTGCAAGGGAAGTTTTCCCAAAACTGTAAATGGGGTGAAGCTCTTCTGACCTCAGTTATCCGTTCATGTGCAAGCAAAAATTATGTTTTCTTATTTTCCTTGCACGCACGTGATTGGATATTCTTTGCAAAGTACTGTTTCACCACATTCATTAAGCTCTGGGGAAAATTTCCTTGCAAAGTTAGAAGCCTATGTGCCCTTACTAAGCCAATACCAATACCTGTGCAGCAGAAAACAACATCTCAGAAGATTCATTCTCAGGAAAGAAAGCAATTGAGCTGGTTAGGAAACCTTGCCATATCACATTTGATATCCACTGATCAGGGACTGTCTGCACAGAGGTTCTCCTCCCTCCTCTATTCCCATTTTCTATATTTATGAAGGTATTCATCTTCCACTCCCTGCTGTTCACATGAGTGCACCTGTTTGGAGGAGAATGTGGGCCAGAAGACATTAGGAATGGGTTGTATTGTGCAAGCACCTGTGACCATTTATTTATGTCTATTGCCAGCATTTTGAGATTTGTGGCTATTTAGAAAATGTGGATATGAGCAGCCATAGAGATTTCACTAGCAGAGACCTGAAGATGAAGATAAATGTCCCCATAAAAAATGGAGCCATTCAGCAGGTAGGCTGTGTCCCCTGGGTCACTCCAAATGAAAAATATCCATACTATACCGCAGCATATACGCAAGTCTCACCTTCTTTTCATAGAAGTATTTTTCACTACAAAGTAATAAAATGTAAACTATACATACAGCTTTGGAAAAATAGAACCCATTCATAAAACGCATTACAGGAAACAAGTATTTGCAATTACGTTTTCCACGCAGCGTTTCCAATGATTACCCGGTTAGGAAGGCTTAAGGACAGAATTGATTCAAAGTATGAAATTCAATTCATTGACATCTTTCCGGACAGGATTGCCATAGTAACTAACGGCGAGTCAATATCACCAAAGGCTATGTGTGTGCAACATTTGATTTATTTCAGAATGGCTCATAATGCAAATAAAAAAGAAGCAAAACACAGTTAATATTCAATTACAGAAAAGAGCACAATTGATTATACGTAGCGCAATGACTCTTCATAGTCAGAGAAGCAAATTAAACTCAATAAAATCTGAGACAAAAAGACTTACAGCCTGCTGTTAGTTAGATAAAGAAAAGTGTTTTCTTCCACTTGAGATATATTTATATATATATATTCTTGTAGATAATGATAGGGATGTACCACTGTGCAAAATAGTATAATTTTATTAAATGGATGCATGCCTGGTATAGGTTTTTTTTTTTTTTTTTGACTGACTGAAGTGAGCTATTATAAAGAAAGACAGAGAAAATACAAATAATTATAATAGAATTAAAAAAAAACAAGAAATAAATGTTGCTTTGCAAAAAGCTCAGTATAGATTTAAAGTAGAACTATAGACAAAACTTTTTTTCTTATGGATAGAGTAAGGGAGGGTTATAACCCCTGTCAAGTTTTTTTTTTTTTGCCATCTGTTTTAAGGGGGGCAAAAAGAGGTTAAGGGTCTGTGCACACAGTACTTATATATGAATGCATACCTCCCAACTTTTTGGGATGAGAATGAGGGACACCTATTAGCAAAAGTATGTAGGCATAGGACACACCCCCTGCAAAGCCCCCTTAACCACTTAAAGCGGAGGTCCACCCACTTTTGAGATGTGGTCTTAAACAAAAGACCATCTCTCCACCCCTCGATTTTGGCTAGTTAAAACATTTTTTTTTCTTCTAACTTACCCTTTTAATAAGTAAAGCCTGTACTTCCAGCCCATCTGGTCCGCGGCGGAGGACGTCATATCCTCTTGTTCGGCGAGCCCCCCCATCCGAAGTCTTCTGAGACATGTGTCCCAGAAGACAGCCAAGCATTCACAAAGCTCCTGACAACTCGCACATGCACAGTAGGAAATGGGCAGTGAAGCCACAAAGCTCCACTGCCGGTTTCCCTTAATTAGAATGGCGGCACCTGCACCCGATCCAATGGACGGATCAGCCGGAGGGGGGGGGGGCGACATTGCGGGCTCCCTGGACAGGTACCGTAAGTGTCCTTATTAAAAGTCAGCAGCTACAGTGTTTGTATGTAGCTGCTGACTTTAAAAAAAAATAATTTGCGGGTTGAACACCGCTTTAAGAATCAAGACTTTTTCTGAGATTTGGTGTTTACAACTTAAAAACAGTTTTTTTGCTAGAAAATTACTTAGAGCCCCAAACATTTTTTTTTCTAACACCCTAGAGAATAAAATGGCGGTAGTTGCAATACTTTCTGTCACTCCGTGTTTGCACAACGGTTTTATAAGCTAATTTTTTGGGGAAAAAATACACTTTTTTAAATTAAAAAATAAGACAACAGTAAAGTTAGCCCAATTTTTTTTATATTGTGAAAGATAATGTTACACTGAGTAAATTTATACCCAACATGTCACACTTTAAAATTGCGCCCACTAATGGAATGGCAACAAACTTTTACCCTTAAAAATCTCCATAGCCGTCTTTTAAAAAAGTCTACAGGTTGCATGTTTTGAGTTACTGAGGAGGTCTAGAGCTACAATTATTGCTCTCGCTATAACGATCACAGCGATACCTCACATGTGTGGTTTGAACACCGTTTTCATATGCGAATGCTACTCAAGTATGTGTTCACTTCTGCATGCAAGCTCGTCGGGATGGGGAGCATTTAACATTTTTTATATTTTATTATTTATTTTACCTGTTATTTTTTATTTTTACACTGTTCTTGTAAACATGTAACATTACAAGGAATGTAAATATTCCTTGTAATAGAAAAAAAGGCCTCAGATCCCATATTTACACTAAAATGCCTGAAAAAAAAAATGTAATGTCATTTGAATAAAAAATAAATAAAAATAAGTCTCTTTAAGAGCTATGGGCAGAAATTAAGTTTTGAGGTCACTTCTGCCCTGCAATGGTATGGAGACGGGTGGGGGCCATCTTCCCCTCACTCATCTCTATATACCATTTTCTAGTGAATCCGCCGCAGAGACCACTTTTATCTGAAAGTGGAGCACCCTCTGAAGAAGAGGATACTGGGGTTATGGCAGTTAGCTGCTGCCATAACAATGATATTCCTCTTCAAAGTACCGAAGTATAACGGCAGCGGGCGGTCCGTAAGTGTTTAAAGGAGAGTTATACAAAAAAAAAGTGTTTTTTTTGCCAATACTATTCCTTTATATTGGCTTTTGAAATGTACAAAGGCAGTGTAGTGCAACACCTAAGGAGCCACAAGTAGAAACACAAGTAGAAAGGGATCTACTACCTTGCACAGCCAGGCACACCGCATCTTCACATTCACCCTAAATCAGAGAACAGTCCAGTGCTTTGTTTTTGTGTTTTGCTGAGGGATTAGAACTTGGATAGGGATTAGGAATTATGAGATGCCCACTTGACATCAAAGCAATTGCAGGGACAACTTTTCCTATATTCAGTCTGTATACACTCCTCTGCTTCCTCCAGCACACTTGCTTGCAGCCCTCCGCTGGCACACTGCTAAAAATGATCTGATACAGCAGTCAGGTTTTTGACAGAAACCTGTTATAGGCAGGAGGAACCCGAGGCCCCTTTAAGGGAGTAGCAAAAGTCAGTGTCCAACTTACATCCCTGCAGCTACTGATCCCAACACTACCTCTACAGGCACTGCCAATCTACCTGGCCGCAACTGCCCCTTCCTCTAGCCCTCCGGGCTAACTTTCCAGCTCCCGGTGTTCTCTTCTTGCTCTCATGCCTCCAGGAACGGGTTCCTCTGTGTGTTGTGGGGTATCCTCCCTGCACCTGTGCCCCAGGCCTGAGGACTCCCCCCCCCCATTCTAGGGTGGACCCTCAAGGGCCACCGACAGCCTCCTCAGAACTCTATCTTCATCTTCCACCCAACTGCCCCTGCTGGCATGACACATGCCTATTTATGAGATGCCTGCTCCTTGCCAGCTCATTTGCTGGGGAGGCCCTCATAAATATGCCAAACACTTCCTCCTAGCCTCCCCCTACTACATCTTGAAGCTTCTCCAAGGTTCCAGAAACAGCAGGAGGCACCAGAGTTGTTGCTTGCTGAGTCATCCAGCCTCCCTGAGTCACTCAACCAGGACCCAGATCCAGCCCAGGTCTGGCTAACAACCAGACCAGTTTACCTACACTAACAAACCTATTTACATCTAGCACACTAGCTAGAGGGTGCTACAGCAGCAATTTAGAAATTGGATGAAAGGTAACAAATGAGGAGGAAAGAGGGACAGAGGGACTTTTTTTTCCAAATCAGGGATAGTTCCTCAAAATCAGGGACAGATGTGAATGGCAGATTTTCCTGGCAGAAAGTTCCTGCCCAAAAAAACGTTAGTATGGTCCATATAGAGTGCATGTTTACATGCGTATCTGCACATATACAAGTGCCAAGATTTCTCTTGCACATGGCCATAAAAAATAAAAATAAATTGTTTTGTGTTTCTTTTGTTTAGGACTCATACACAGGGGCAAAATGCATCTCAAAACTTTTTTAGATCACGGATATTAACGTAAGTGTATTGTTTTCAACATGTGTAAACATACACTGCACTTAGATCTGTAACCACATATTAAAAACATATGCTCTGAGGACAGGCACTTAGAGGGCTTTTACACCGAGCTGCCCCGGGCATCGGCGATAAAGCGGAGCTATTTTTAGCGCTGCTTTACCATCCTTTTAACGGCGCTATTCGGCCGTTAGTGGGGTGGTTTTAACCCCCTGCTAGCAGCCGAAAAGGGGTTAAATCCGCTCCGGCTGCGTTTTGCTAGCGGTATTGCAGTGTTGCCCCATTGATTTCAACAGGGAGCAGCGGTGGAGGAGCGGTGGTGGAGCGATGAGTTCACCGCTCCTTCACCGCTCCAAAGAAGCTGCTGGCAGGACTTTTTCTGACGCCCTGCCAGCGCACCGCTCCAGTGTGAAAGCCCTCTGGTTTCAAACTGGAGTGAATGGAGCTGCTTTTTTCAGGCGCTATACAGGAGTTATTTTTAGTGCTGTAGCGCCTGAAAAACACTGGCAGTGTGAAAGGGGTCTAACAAGTTTAAATGTATGTATATGCATATAAATAGTTGCAAAAAGTGCATTCTGGGACTGAATAAGAGTAAGAAAATATAGAACTACAATGTTACACATTTAAAAAACATATCTTAAATGCATGCATGCATGCTGCACTTTCTGATTGGTCCAGCAGTGGAGGAAGGAGGAGGGGACCGAACTTCCAGGAGATCAGGCCACGGCCCGGTCTCCCAGAAGTGGGGAAAGAGATCAGTCAAAAACAGTCCCTGTTCCACCCTGAAAGGTACCAAATGTGACACCAGAGGGGGCAAGGAAGCAATTAAGCGGAAGTTCCACTTTTGGATGGAACTCCGCTTTAACCCTTTCATGACTAAGCCTATTTTTGGCATTTGGTGTTTACAAGTTAAAATCCATATTTTTTGCTAGAAAATTACTTGGAACCCCCAAACATTATATATATATATATATATATATATATATATATATATATATATACAGTGGTGTGAAAAAGTGTTTGCCCCCTTCCTCATTTCCTGTTCCTTTGCATGTTTGTCACACTTAAGTGTTTCGGAACATCAAACCAATTTAAACAATAGCCAAGGACAACACAAGTAAACACAAAATGCAATTTGTAAATGAAGGTGTTTATTATTAAAGGTGAAAAAAAATCCAAACCATCATGGCCCTGTGTGAAAAAGTGATTGCCCCCTAAACCTAATAACTGGTTGGGCTACCCTTAGCAGCAACAACTGCAACCAAGCGTTTGCGATAACGTGCAATGAGGCTTTTACAGCGTCCTGGAGGAATTTTGGCCCACTCATCTTTGCAGAATTGTCCTAATTCAGTTACATTAGAGGGTTTTCGAGCATGAACGGCCATTTTAAGGTCATACCACAACATCTCAATAGGATTCAGGTCAGGACTTTGGCTAGGCCACTCCAAAGTCTTCATTTTGTTTTTCTTCAGCCATTCGGTGGTGGACTTGCTGGTGTGTTTAGGATCATTGTCCTGCTGCAGAACCCAAGTTCGTTTCAGCTTGAGTACATGAACAGATGGTCGGACATTCTCCTTCAGGATCTCTTGGTAGACAGCAGAATTCATAGTTCCTTTTATCACGGCAAGTCTTCCAGGTCCTGAAGCAGCAAAACAGCCCCAGACCATCACACTACCACCACCATATTTTACTGTTGGTATAATGTTCTTTTTCTGAAATGCAGTGTTCCTTCTACGCCAGATATACTTGGACACACACCTTCCAAAGAGTTCCACTTTTGTCTCATCGGTCCACAGAATGTTGTCCCAAAAGTCTTGGGGATCATCAAGATGTGTTGTGGAGAAATTGAGACGAGCTTTGATGTTCTTTTTGCTCAGCAGTGGTTTTCTCCTTGGAACTCTGCCATGCAGGCCATTTTTGCCCAGTCTTTTCCTGATGGTGGAGGCATGAACGCTGACCTTAACTGAGGCAAGTGAGGCCTGCAGTTCCTTGGACGTTGTTGTGGGGTCTTTTGTGACCTCTTGGATGAGTCGTCGCTGCGCTCTTGGGGTAATTTTGGGCGGCCGGCCACTCCTGGGAAGGTTCACCACTGTTCCATGTCTTCGCCATTTGTGGATAATGGCTCTCACTGTGGTTCGCTGGATTCCCAAAGCTTTGGAAATGGCTTTATAACCCTTTCCAGACTGATAGATCTCAATTACTTTCTTTCTCAATTGTTCCTGAATTTCTTTGGGTCTCGGCATGATATGTAGCTTTTAAGGATCTTCTGGTGGACCTTACTGTGTCAATCAGCTCCTATTTAAGCGATGCCTTGATTGTGAACAGGTGTGGCAATAATCAGGCCTGGGTGTGGCTAGAGAAATTGAACTCAGGTGTGGACAACCACAGTTATAGTATGTTTTAACAAGGGGGGCAATCACTTTTTCACACAGGGCCATGATGGTTTGGATTTTTTTTCACCTTAAGGCCGGGTTCACACTATAGCGATGCGGGAACGCCGCGAATCCGCGGCGTTTACCCGCATTGCACACCTCCCGCCGGCAGTTCACACTGCCCTATGCGGACGGCTGGGAGTGTCAATGTTATGTTAATGACACCCCCAGATCCGTCGGCATATCGCAGTGCGATCTGCCGACTCGCACAGGAATCGGATCGCATGGTGTGAACCCCCATGCGATCCGATTCTGTTGCGGACCCAAAAAAGGGTCCCGTGCGAGTTTGCTGCGGGAGCGCTGCGAATTCAGCCATACTATTTGTATGGCTGAACTCGCATCGCTACGGAGATCGGATGTGATTTGCTGTGCGAATCACATCCGGATCTCCCCCCGCAGCGGTGTGAACCGGGCCTTAATAATAAACACCTTCATTTACAAATTGCATTTTGTGTTTACTTGTGTTGTCCTTGACTATTGTTTAAATTGGTTTGATGTTCCGAAACACTTAAGTGTGACAAACATGCAAAGGAACAGGAAATGAGGAAGGGGGCAAACACTTTTTCACACCACTGTATATATAATATTTTTTTTTAGCAGAGACTCTAGAGAATAAAACGGTTATTGTTGCAATATTTTATGTCACACGGTATTTGCGCAGCAGTGTTTTAAACGCAACTCATTTCATGAATTAAAAAAAAAACGAAACAGTAAAATTAGTCAAATTTTTTTCCATAATGTGAAAGATAATATTACGCCGAGTAAATAGATACCAAACATGTCACACTTTATAATTGCACGCACTCTAAGAATAACGACAAACTACGGTACCTAAAAATCTCAATAGTCGACACTTTAAAAAAAATTTAACGGTTACCAGGTTAGAGTTACAGGAGGTCTAGTGCTAGAATTATTGCTCTCGCTCTGACGATCGCGCAATACCTCACATGTGTGATTTGAACACCGTTTACCAGGCCCGGACTGGGAAAAAAAATAGGCCCGGGCATTTTAGACTGGGCAGCCAACTTTTCCAGGGACCGGGGGG
This sequence comes from Lithobates pipiens, assembly GCF_037356315.1. Taxonomy (NCBI): domain Eukaryota; kingdom Metazoa; phylum Chordata; class Amphibia; order Anura; family Ranidae; genus Lithobates; species Lithobates pipiens. Next base: position 458,378,925 of record NW_027507718.1, on the reverse strand, counting down.
GGGGGGGGGGGGGTATTTGGTAGACATTCGCGGGGGTGGCTGGTGTCGGTCCTCCACACTGTAATGTGCAGGGACACGGTGATATAAAGGGAACTGCACTGTAAAGGGGTACTGCAATGATTATAGTGCCCCTTTACAGTGCAGTCCCCTTTATATTACAGTGTCCCAGTCCTATTGTGGCCATACAACGCTAGTACTGTCTGTCTCCTATTGTGCCCACACTGCCCAGTGACACTAACATGCTCTCTTTTTGGTGGTGCGGTGCAGCATGGTTCTCTCTCTGGTGGTGCAGGAACAGCATGGCTCTCTCTCTCTCTGGTGGTGTGGTACAGTGTGGCTCTCTCTGGTGGTGAGGTGCAGTGTGGCGCTCCCTCTCTGGTGGTGCAGTGCAGCATGGCTCTCTCTCTCTGGTGGTGCAGCGTGGCTCTCTCTCTGGTGGTGCAGCGTGGCTCGGTGCAGCGTGGCGCTCTCTCTCTGGTGGTGCGGTGCAGCGTGGCGCTCTCTCTCTGGTGGTGCGGTGCAGCGTGGCGCTCTCTCTCTGGTGGTGCGGTGCAGCGTGACTCTCTCTCTGGTGGTGCGGTGCAGCGTGACTCTCTCTCTGGTGGTGCGGTGCAGCGTGACTCTCTCTCTGGTGGTGCGGTGCAGCGTGGCGCTCTCTCTCTGGTGGTGCGGTGCAGCGTGGCGCTCTCTCTCTGGTGGTGCGGTGCAGCGTGGCGCTCTCTCTGGTGGTGCGGTGCAGCGTGACGCTCTCTCTCTGGTGGTGCGGTGCAGCGTGTCGCTCTCTCTGGTGGTGCGGTGCAGCGTGACTCTCTCTCTGGTGGTGTGGTGCAGCATGGCTCTCTCTGGTGGTGTGGTGCAGCATGGCTCTCTCTGGTGGTGTGGTGCAGCATGGCTCTCTCTGGTGGTGTGGTGCAGCATGGCTCTCTCTGGTGGTGCGGTGCAGCATGGCTCTCTCTGGTGGTGCTGGGGCTATTAGTTCCCCAGCACAGTCCTCTCTTTCGTTTTTTATGTCTCCTGTAGTAGCTGCTACAGGCACTTCTGTTTGTTTCCAGGTTTTTCTCTCCCTCCCCCCCCCCCCCCCCCCCCAGCAGTGTGCATGCTGGGGAGTGTAGTCAGCTCCCTGCTGAAAACAATTGGGCTACCTTTCTCTGGGACTACATTTCCCATGATGCCCCTCTAGGTCTCTGATTGGCCCTCTGTTGTGGACAATGGTGAGGGAAGCTTTCTCCTCACATGTGCTGCCGACAAGAGAAGGGGTGGGCACGAGTGGGGGAAACGTCTTCACAGCAGCCCCGCCCCTTGCCTCACCGTGCGGACACCTTGGCTGGAGGAGAAGGAGCAACCCCTGGGATCAGAGAGCGGAACTGTCAGCGCGGCGCTGAGGCTGAGCTGTGTGTGAGAGAGACACACAGCTCAGCCCATGCAGCCGCCAGTTCCGCCGGAGGAGACACAGAACGGCCGCATAGCGGTAGCGGCGATCGGCTGCCACGGCTTGTGTTAACCATGTTCAGGCCACGGTCGCCGCTTACCTCCCGCTGTGCGGCCTAAACAGCAACATTCTTTGGAGCGGGGGGCCTCGGCCCACCGGGCAAATGCCCGGTCTACCCTATGGCCAGTCCGGGCCTGCTGTTTACATATGCGGGCGCGACTTCCGTATGCGTTTTCTTTGCTTCCCGAGCTCGCTGGGACTGCGGGCGCTTTAAAAAAGAATTTTTTTAATTTATTTTAAAATTAATCAATTATTAAAAAAAAAAAAAAAGTTTTTGATCACTTTTATTTCTGTCACAAGGAATGTAAACATCACTTGTGACAGTAATAGGTGGTGACAGGTACTCTTTATGGAGGGATCGGGGGTCTAAAAGACCCCCGATCCCTCCTTTACACTTCAATGTATTCAGATCGCCGAAAACGGCGATTCTGAATACTGTATATTTTTTTTAAACCGGCGCCATTGGTAGCCAAGTAAATGGGAAGTGACGTCATGACGTCGCTTCCGTGTTTACTATTAGGAGGCTGGAATGAAGCCGCTTACGGCTTCATTCCAGTTCCTGCCCAGCAGCCGGAGGCATCTGATCGTGCATCGGTGCTCCCGATTGAGCGGGAGCACCAGTAAGAGCGGCGGGAGGTGGCGGCAGGTACAGGCATCATCCCGATATAACCCTTGGAAGCCGAGTACGCACATCTGCGTACGCTCGGCGGGAAGGGGTTAAGGCAAGAATTTTAGTGATCATTACGCAGAAACCTCTGTCACAGGAAAACCTTGTCTGTATGTTCAGTAAAATTCATCCAGCCGTGTACATATAGCCTTTCACAGGCCCGATTTTACTCCCTTTGCCGCCCCAAGGTCAGGTCCTTCAATGCTGCCCCCCCCACCACACACACACACACACACACACACACACACACACACACACACACACACAAACACACACACACACACCACCATTCTCGTCCTTTATCGATGACTGCTACAATAGATCAATTAAACATATCTCCACACACGAGAACACTGAAAATGCCTTTTAAAGATTATAGCAGTAAGGAACTCCCTACAATTTTTTAGTTCTGACTTTATTCTAAATTTTGTTTGGGTACAGCATCACACAACTGCGTAATTGTCAGTTAAATCAACGCAGTGCCGTATCACAAAAAAAATGATTGAAGTGCAACATTTCTATTATTACATTGTTAAACTCACCATAAGCAGAATCAGTCGGAGCCTGAGCGTGTCACTTGCCAACGTTACCTGCCTTCAGATGCGGACTGCCACTTGCCATATGTTGCGGATTGTCACTTGCCACGATGCCACCTGCCACACATTGCAGATTGTCATTTGCCACGTCACTTTTCAGCGGATACAGGGTGTCACTTATCACGTCACTTGTCAGTGGATGCAGGAGGTCACTTGCCATGTCACTTGTCAGCGGATGCAGGGTGTCCCTTGCCACATCACTTGTCAGCAGTTGCAGGGTGTCACTTGCCACATCACTTGTCAGTGGATGCAGGGTGTCACTTGCCAGTCACTTGTCAGCGGATGCAGGGTGTCACTTGCCACATCACTTGTCAGCGGCTGCAGGGTGTCAGTTGCCAGTCACTTGTCAGCTGATGCAGGGTGTCACTTGCCACGTCACTTGTCAGCGGTTGCAGGGTGTCACTTGCCACGTCACTTGTCAGCGGATGCAGGGTGTCACTTGCCACGTCACTTGTCAGCGGATGCAGGGTGTCACTTGCCACGTCACTTGTAAGCGGATGCAGGGTTTTACTTGCCATGTCACTTGTCAGCGGATGCAGGGTGTCACTTGCCACGTTGTCTGCCTCTGGGTCGAAGAGGGTCCCATCAGGTAGGATGTATGCGGCCCCATGATCTCTAACAGCAGCCCCGATGCCCACTTTAGTGGCTGTCGTGTCTGGACAAAGAAGGGACTCTGTGGACAGAGGACATTTGGGGGCACATTCAGGGGGGCGGCAAACTTCCGCCTGCTAGCAAGCCCGTTTTGCTGGCACTGCTGCTTATTTCACAGGGACTGGTCGGGCTTGTGTACTCCCACTTCCTGGTAGCAGTGGAACGCACGATAGGGTGGGCGTGATGTCATCAGCTGGAAATGATGCACATGGGAGGCAACGCGGCCATCATTTCCGGCTGATGACATCACGTCCAGTCACCAGGAAGTGGGAGTACAAAAGCCCGATTGGTCCCCGTGAAATAAGCAGCGGTGCCGACGAAACAGGCTGGCTAGCGGGTGGGAGTTTCCCGCGAAAGCCGAGAAGTCACCGCAGAAGCGGCGCCACCCCTGTACTACTACCGCCCCGAGGCCTGGCTTCCATGACCTTGTGGGGAATCCGGCCCTGGCCTTACGTACCTGAATGCAGAAGTATTGCTTTCAGTGGAGAAGACATGCACATGGGTGCATAAACATGCGCTGCATTCAGATCTGTAACCACATATAAAAAGAATCTGCAGCTGAGGACATGTATTTTACAAATGTACATGTGCGGGTATATGCAGGCACATGTATGCACATTGAAAATAGTACTGTTAGATATGTAGCACCCTCTACCAATAGGTAGGTGCTAGGTGTGGGCTAGTCCGACCGTTTTTTTTTTTTTAAATCCGATGGACCCAGGAATGAAACATGTTTCAAATCTATCCAACGGACTCAAGTCCGACAGACTAAAAATCGTGAAAACCGTTTGTCTGTGTACTGGTCCGACAAACCAAATACGACGCATTGGCAGCTACTGGCTACTGGCTATTGAACTTCCTTGTTTACGTCATCACGTTCAAAACGAATGGACTTTCAACCGGACTTAGTCTGATTGTGTGTGGCCAAGTCTGTTCATCCGGAAAGTCTGTCGGACCGCTGCCGAAAGTCTGTCAGGAAGACCATCAGACCTGGTCCGTCGAAAAGTCTGGTCGCGTGTACGCGGCATAAGGGCTATTTTACTAGGATTTTCAGCACAGGCAAATTTAGTGCTATAGCACTGTGCAAAACCAGTTCTCCAGAGCATAGTAAATGAGCAGAAGCTCCGCTGCCTTCCTTCATCCAATCATGTGCAAGCAGAAAATGCATTTTTACATTTTCCTTGCATGTGATTGGGTATTCTTTGCAAAGTGAAGCTCTATCTTATTTACTACGCTCTGGAGCAACTGCACTTTGCAAAGTGCCCAGTCTATTTGCCTTTAGTAAATCAACCTCTCTTATAAAATACACCTGTGAACATACACATAGAAAAAAATATATTTTTAAGGTAACATACACTTTAAATATAAAAACAGTGCTTGGTAAATGATGACAAGGATATTGAGGCTTTAAGACAACATTTCCTCCTCAAATTTCACTTGGAGGGCAGTGGTCTTTAGTTATAACCTTTAGGCCGCGTACACACGAGAGGATTGTCCGTCCAACTTAGTCCGCTGAAACGTGTTTCAGCGGACAATCCGCTCGTGTGTGGGCTTCAGCGGACTTTTTCAGCGGACAGTCTGGCGGACTAAGTCTTTCGGAATTTCCGTAATATTGTCCGTCCAAACTTGGTTTCAGCGGACAGTCCGCTCGTGAGTAGGCAAGTTGGACGGACTAAGTATGGCGCATGCTCAGAAAGGATTTACACGGCCGAAGGTTGCATTGCAGTGTATTGGACGTCGTATTTCTAGTCCCGTCGTACGTGCTGTACACGTCATCGCGCAAGCTTTCAGCGGACTGTCTGTTCGTCGTGTGTGGTCAAGTCCGTTCATTTAAAAGTTGAACGGACTGTCTGTCGGATTGTCTGACGAACTTAGTTGGGCAGACAATCCGCCCGTGTGTACGCGGCCTTAGAGAGGCATGAGAGTTTTTTGCTATAAGGTCACATTGGAATGCAATGCTTTTCACCACTGCAGCCACTGATTTTATTAGTCTATCTATTTTAAAACTATAATTGGACTTTAAATAACTGTGTGACTAAGTTGTGCTGAAGAGCATTTCCCTTGTGTGTTCTTGAGCTCTGCTTGGTACATTTCTGATCCGCGAGGAGCAAATGTCCAAACACTAAATATAAATATATATATATATATATACACACACAGTATCTCACAAAAGTGAGTACACCCCACACATTTTTGTAAATATTTTATTATATCTTTTCATGTGACAACACTGAAGAAATGACACTTTGCTACAATGTAAAGTAGTGAGTGTACAGCTTGTATAACAGTGTAAATTTGTTGCCCCCTCAAAATAACTCAACACACAGCCATTAATTTTTAAACTGCTGGCAACAAAAGTGAGTACACCCCTAAGTGAAAATGTCCAAATTGGGCCCAAAGTGTCAATATTTTGTGTGGCCACCATTATTTTCCAGCACTGCCTTAACCCTCTTGGGCATGGAGTTCACCAGAGCTTCACAGGTTGCTGCTGGTGTCCTCTTCTACTCCTCCATGAGGACATCACGAAGCTGGTGGATTTTAGAGACCTTGCGCTCCTCCACCTTCCATTTGAGGATGCCCCACAGATGCTCAATAGGGTTTAGGTCTGGAGACATGCTTGGCTAGTCCATCACCTTTACCCTCAGCTTCTTTGGCAAGGCAGTGGTTGTCTTGGAGGTGTGTTTGGGGTCTTTATCATGTTGGAATACTGCCCTGCGGCCCAGCCTCCGAAGGGAGGGGATCATGCTCTGCTTCAGTATATCACAGTACATGTTGGCATTCATGGTTCCCTCAATGAACTGTAGCTCCCCAATGCCGGCAGCACTTATGCAGCCCCAGACCATGACACTCCCACCACCATGCTTGACTGTAGGCAGGAGACACTTGTCTTTATACTCCTCACCTCGTTGCCGCTACACACGCTTGACACCATCTGAACCAAATAAGTTTATCTTGGTCTCATCAGACCACAGGACATGGTTCCAGTAATCCATGTCCCTAGTCTGCTTGTCTTCAGCAAACTGTTTATGGGCTTTCTTGTGCATCATCTTTAGAAGAGGCTTCCTTCTGTTCTGGGACGACAGCCATGCAGATAAATTTGATGCAGTGTGCGGCATATAGTCTGAGCACTAACAGGCTGACCCCCACCCCTTCAACCTCTGCAACAATGCTGGCAGCACTCATACATCTATTTCCCAAAGACAACCTCTGGATATGACGCTGAGCACCTGCACTCAACTTCTTTTGGTGACTGTGGCGAGGCCTGTTCTGAGTGGAACCTGTCCTGTTAAACCGCTTTTGGTCTTGGCCACCATACTGCAGCTAATTTTCAGGGTTTTGGCAATCTTCTTATAGCCTGGGCCATCTTTATGTAGAGCAACAATTCTTTTTTTCAGATTCTCAGAGAGTTCTTTACCATGAGGTGTCCATGTTGAACTTCCAGTGATCATCAGTATGAGAGAGTGAGACTGATAACACCAAATTTAGCACACCTGCTCCCCATTCACACCTGAGACCTTGTAACACTGAGCCCTTGTACACACGGTCGGACATTCCGATGGAAAATGTCCGATCGGACCGTGTTGTCGGATAATCCGACCCTGTGTGGGCTCCTTCAGACTGTGTCTGTTGGAATATCCGACCGACAAAGTTTTAGAGCTGGGCTATAAAATTTTCCAACAACATGATCCGATCGGACTTTGTCAGATTGTTTGTAGAGAATTTTGATCGGACAAAGTGCCACGCATGCTCAGATCAAATTCCTAGACCAAAGCTATTGGCTACTAGCCTGAATGTAGTCCCGTCGTAACAAAATAACGTCATCACGTTACGAACTATCGGATTTTCCGACAACTTTGTCCGACCATGTGTATGCAACACCAGTTTCGGACAAAATCCGTTGGAAAAAATCCGACGGATTTTGTGGTCGGGATGTCCGACCATGTGTACAAGGGCTAATGAGTCACATGACATCGGGAAGGGAAAATGGCTAATTGGGCCCAATTTGGACATTTTCACTTAGGGTTGTACTCACTTGTACTGGCAGCAGTTTAGACATTAATGGCTGTGTGTTCAGTTATTTTGAGGGGACAGCACATTTACACTGTTATACACTCACTACTTGTAGCAAATTGTCATTTCTTCAGTGTTGTCACATAAAAAGATATAATAAAATATTTTCAAAAATGTGAGGGGTGTACTCACTTTTGTGAGATACTATATGTTATGCATTATGCCATTATTTCTGCATAATCTGAAAACAAAAGCAGAATCTAAATGTATATATACTTTTTTGTGCTCTGACAGAATTTTAGATAACAAATAGCTTCACTATTGCAGCATAATAAAAGTTATTCTCACATTGCAACAGGAAAAATAAACTTATGTGCTGCTGCCATCTGGTGGACATTTTAAAGAATTACACATTGAAATTTTTATCTATTAGACCCCTTTCACACCACACCGCACCTTGCGTCGGCACAGTTTAGGAGATATTCTGTACATGCGCTGCTGCTGACGTCATTGGCACACGCGCACTGAAAAAGTTGGGCCGCTGGTGCCGTTTCTTCAGGAGTCATGCCATGACTGGCAGCTCCCTTGCACTTGCGGAGTGACGTCATCGCTGCTCTGTCCAATCACAGCACCGGAACCGGAAAAACCTGGAAGTAACTCTGGAGGAAGATGTTTGCGCTGTACTGGGAGGGCCAACGCCGATCCAGGGCATCGTTCTAAGGTAAGTATTTAATAATGAGCTAGTATGCAATGCACGCTAGCTCATTATGACTTTGTCTTGCAGGGTTTCATTTTTATTTTATTTTTGGGTCACAACCTCTTTAAATGGACTAACAGATAGAGATGGGCCTGACTAACAAATTAGAGCTGAACTCTGACCAGCGCTAAACTCCAACTAACAAACAGTTACAGCAACAGTTTTTTCTCCTTTTAGGATAAAGGTTTTACGTCAATGAATAAAAACTGATGATTGTAAGCACCCCTGTCAGTGGCAGGTTTGAAGTCTCAAAAATAGAGAAAATTAAAGCCTAAAAAAAAAGAAAACAAATGCAGGCACCACATCTGAGAATTGGTAAGCTGCAATATAATACATTATTTGTTTCGGGGTTTAATACCACTTTAAGCAAATGTATCAGTTGGTACAAAGTTACAAGTCTGATCCAGGGATTCCAATTTTTTTTAATGGAGGGGAGTTAGAATTAGATCAATCTATCTCAGAAGATCTAAAGTATAAATTTATAGAGTACATATTTTCAACCTCAATAGATATGAGGGTAAAAGAAATGCATTACAAACTTTTGGCTAGGTGGTATTACATTCCGTCAAAATGACATCCAATTAATTCAGGGTTGCCAACAGAATGTGGTGGTGAGGGAACTCATTCCCATATATGGTGGCACTACCCAGTTATCCAGACATAACGGAAAAAGTACTAAATATAATTAAAGGGTAACTCCACTTTCGAGGGACCAAAAATAGCAAATAAAGAAAAAATAATATGTTATATACAATTGTGACACAAGTCATATTGTAACTGAATGTTATTTAAAAATACCTTTCCTTTTCAATCTGCAGCTCTGTAATTTTATGAAAATGCAATGCAATATGGCAACCTGGAGGTGTCCTGTATACAGAATGTGTATAGGACGCCCCTCAGAAACATAATTTCCTGCTTGTGTGATTGGCTCACTGATTTTCCCAGAAGTCTGCACTAAGATACAAGTCACATTTCAGGCATCCCCTGCAACAAAAATTTCATTTTTGGTGAATTACTCCCAATAGGAAGTCAGGCTGCAGGATGCTAAGGATGCAGACCCTGTAATTTTCCTCATTAGTGTGCTGCAGCTGACGGATAATTATAAAACCCCTCCCATATCTAATGATATTCACTGAGCACAGGGCACATAGGAACACACAGGGATTTCTTCTGAATAAGAAAAGGTAGGAATCTGCAACATTTGTTATAATCCTTGCAATGAACAAAGATCACCCAGAGGGGAAGTTTTTTTCTCAACAAAAGTGGAGTTACGCTTTAAGATGATTAGTAATTCTGAGATCAGACAGGAACCCTGGCAATGTCTATTATACCTCTCTTGTTGAATCTAGTGAAAACATTGTTTGCGAAATACTGGAAGTCAAAGAAAATACCAACTATGATAGAATGGTTCAGGGAATAGAACTAGATTATTGGAAGAACTGATACATTTACATAGGGATAGCTATCTGAGAATGTATAAAATCTGGAGTAGTTGGATTGAATTTAAACGGTCTTTGGTATATGTAAGATATATAAGTAGTGAAGATGGATTGGAAGAGGGGCAGGATGGAAAGGAGGAGGAATCCTCATAACATGAAGAAGAGGTAGAGGGTAAGATAAAGGGGGAGTTTTTCTTTTTTTTTTTAGAGAGAGATTGTTAAGGTTAAAAACAGATCGTGTTGACTGATAAAGGTCAATTACCCTTTTCTCTTGGCAGTAGACCCCCCCCCCAGTACTGTCTTCTCTCTGGAGGGTGGTGGGTTGGGGAAATAAGTTTTAAGTGCAGTTTTTGATCACAGTAAATACGATATGAAAGTTTCACAAATTCACTGGGAATTCAATGCCCAATGGGCCTGATGGAAGGTATGAGTGAGGGAAGGTGGGGGAGAACAATTCAATTCTAGAAGAGAAAAGAGAATATATATATATATATATATATATATATATATATATATATATATACATGATTCTGCACCTCTGTATATGGTATACACACGTGCCACTGGTGTGCCATTTTTGCTGTGATTAGTCACAGCGGAAGCTAGTGGATGATGGTCAGCACCCGCTGATCTTCGAGGTGAGACACAGGATGGAGCTGTGCATATGTACACAATTCAGAGCTCCATAATGTAAGCAGGGATGTGCTGGATTTTGTTTCCCTACTAGGCAGGGAACAAAATCTGGCACAACTCTTAGTAAAAACACCACACGGTGTACATATAAACACTGGTTAGGCGCACATTTAACCCTTTGATCCTAGATATTTAACCCCTTCCCAGCCAGTGTCCTTAGTAGAGTTACAGTGTATATTTTTAGCACTGATCACTGTATTAGTGTCAAAAGTTCCCACAAAGTGTCAAAAGTGTCAGTTATGCTGCGTACACACGATCGGACTATCTGGCGGACCAGAGTCCTCCGGATAATTCGCACCCGTGTGTGGGCTCCAGCGGACTTTTTCTTCCCAAATGTCCGGCGGGCTTAGAAATAAGTCTTGACTCAAAATTGCGAGTCCGGTGGACAATCCGCCCGTCTGTGTGCTAGTCCACTGAACTTTTCAAATGAACGGACTTGCCCACACACGGAGTAGACGGGACTAGCTAAGGAAGTCAATATCTCTGTCTCCATCGGCGAGATTGACACCTTGCTAGCCCCATCGCCTGGTATGGATTTTAAGGGGAACCCCCACGCAGAAAAAACGCAGTGGGGGTCCCCCAAAGTCCATACCAGACCCTTATCTGAGCACACAGCCCGGCCGGTCAGGAAAGAAAGTGGACCTCCGCTATCTTCTTCCAGTTCTTTTACTAGCGTTGGCCCAGTCTTCTCGTTCGTCGCTGTGGCTGTCGCTGTCATCGCCTTCTTCTTCTTCTTCCCTTCCTCTCTTCTTCCGATGTTGCCAGGGACGCGCTGAGTGGCGACTTATATAGGCACAAGGGGCGGGGTCACCATGTGACATCACCCGGTGGCCCCGCCCATTATGCCTATATAAGTCCCCATGCAATGCGTCCCTGGCATCATGGCCGGAGAGAGCGTCGTGTCAACATAGGAACAAGAGAAGAAGGGAAGAAGGGAAGAAGAATAAGAAGGCGGCAACAGCGACAGCAACGAACGAGAAGACCGGGCCAACGCTAGTAAAAGAGCTGGAAGAAGATAGAGGAGGCCCGGCAGAAGAACCGAAGAGCGGGACAAGACCCCCGAAGTCGGAAGAAGACCCTCGGATGGCGGCGATGACGAAGGAGAAAGCCGGGCTCCTCCGCTAGTAAAAGAGCGGTAAAAGAGCAGAAGATAAGGAGGAGCCTAGCGAGAAGACCCTGAAAGTCGGAAGAAGACCCCCGGAGCTGACTAATAAACTACTTTAAAAACCTGCGTTGTGTGTTTTTTATTTACTTTTTTCCATCAGGTGAATGGGTAGGGATACATCGTATCCCATACTCATTCACATAGGGTGGGGGGCTGGAATCTGGGGGCCCCCTTATTAAAGGGGGCTCCCAGATTCCGATAAGCCCCCCGCCCGCAGGCCCCGACAACAAACGGCCAGGGTTGTTGGGAAGAGGCCCTTGTCCTCATCAACATGGGGACAAGGTGCTTTGGGGTGGGGGGGCTTCCCCAAAGCACCCACCACCCACATTGAGTGCACGCGGCCCGGTACAGCTCGCTCTTCCCCATCCCTTTTCCTGACTGGCCAGACTGCGTGCTCACATAAGGGTCTGGTATGGACTTTGGGGTGACCCCATGCCATTTTTTCGGCGTAGGGGTTCACCTTAAAATCCATACCAGGCGATGGGGCTAGCAAGGTGTCAATCTCGCCGATGGAGGTGGCGATATTGACTTCCTTTGCTAGTCCCATCTACCTGGAGTCACGTTCAAAATTAACGGGCTTTACTCCGTGTGTGGGCAAGTCCGTTCATTTGAAAAGTCCGGCGGACCTACGCCAAAAGTCTGGCGGATTGTCTGCCGGACTTAGTCTGCCGGAAAAGTCCAGTTGTGTGTGGGCGTGTGTGGGCAAGTCTGCTTGTTTGGATAGTCTGATCGTGTGTACGCGGCATTAGTCTCAGACTGTCTGCCACAATATTGCAGTCCCGCTATAAGTTACTGATCACCGCCATTACTAGTAAAAAAATTAAATAAAAAAACAATTCTAGCATATATAGTATACCATAGTTTGTAGGCGCTGTCGTTTTTGCGCCAATCAATCAATGTACCCTTATTGGTGATCAAATACCACCGAAAGAAAGCTTTATTTGTGGGAAAAAACTGACATGCATTTCATACAGCGTTGCATGAAGTATCGGTTACATTGGCCATAGCTGCTGGCCATAGCTGCTCTTAGCCTTCTCCTATCAATTTTGAATATGTCCTCCCCTGCCATTTGTTTTCTGTTACTTCTTGCTCCATGAGTGCAAAAATGTATGCCTTTCCTACCATTAAGCTACTTGTGTTAGTATGGTACATTTGCTACATAGAGAAATTGCACTTACTGTATATATTTTTTTCTTCTTTGTACTCCTTATGTTGGCTTCTGACATCCATTAAACTGAACAGAGTGCTCTGAAAATCATCTTCAGCACTGTGGAGACTGCACTGTGTTTAAAAAAAAGCCCTGCTGAGAATATTTTTCTTTGTGGGTCACTTTTGGGTGTTCTGATTTACAAAGACAATGCTGCTAGGGTAAGGGGTAATTCCACCTCTCTGATGAACCCTAATAAATTATAAAATACTCTATACATTGATTTTGATGTATCCATTGTACCTTTCTGTAAGTGCAATCATTGCTCCACTCTCCACCTTGTATTCTTTTCAAAGAATATAAGGCATTCTGTAATTTGACAAGGAAGAATTGGGGCATTCATGCACCCCTTTTTCAATCACAGAACACTAAGGGGGGGATTTACTAAAACTGGAGCACTCAGAATCTGGTGCAACTGTACATGGTAGTGAATCAGCTTCTAACTTCAGCTTGTTCAGTTAAGCGTTAACAACAAAACATGGCTGAATAATTTATTTGCCCAGCTTCACCAGATGTTGCATGCAGGGCCGGGACAAGGGGTGGGCAGGACGGACGGCTGCCCTGGGCACAATGGTTTATTGCAGGGATGGGGGCACCTTAAACCCTAAAAGAAATGGGAGGGGGGAGCAGTTTGGCATCTTTTGCCCTGGGCACTGGATGATCTTGTCCCGCAACTGGTTGCATGCTCCATATTTTCTTTGGAAAGAATAAAAGATGTTTTCAGTGATGGGGAGCTACAGAGTGAGTGACTCGCTACGATCATAGTCCAGTTCTGACTATCGGTTGCAGCAATGGAAGATTGGCACTTCGGGGGTGCATGTTTTCTGGAATGAAGCAGCAACTATGGGAGGAGCACTCATCAGTATAGGTAAGTTATTGGCACCCAGCCAATGCTCCAATATTGTTCTTGCCCGCAGTCCAACTTTAAAGAGAACCTATACTGTGAAAGCTATGCCAAGAAAAGGCAAGCAAAGGACAAACAACCAGTCACCAGTATTGCAGCTGATCTTTTCCCCATTATGCCACGTACACACAATCGGACTATCCGGAGGACTTAGTCCGGTGGACAAACCTCCAGACTTTGAAGCGGAGGTCTGCCGGACTTTCCGAACGAGCGGACCTGCCCACACACGACCGGACTAGGTGCGGCGGACAAACTGCCGAACTATGGCGGGAGTCCGCCGGACTTTTGAAATGAACAGACTTACCCCCAACACGGAGGAAAGTCCGTTCATTTTGAACACAGCTCCAGGTAGACGGGACTAGCGAAGGAAGTCAATGTCGCTGCCTTCACATTGCTGGCCCCGTCACCTGGTAAGGACTTAAAGGGGAAGCCCTACGCCGAAAAAAACGGCGTGGGGGTCCCCCCAAATTCCATATCAGACCCTTATCCGAGCATGCAGCCTGGCCGGTCAGGAAAGGGGGTGGGGCGACGAGCGAGCACCCCCCCCCTCCTGAGCCGTACCAGGCCGCATGCCCTCAACATGGGGGGCCCCCACCCCAAAGCACCTTGTCCCCATGTTGATGAGGACAAGAGCCTCTTCCCGACAACCCTGGCCATTGGTTTTCGGGAAGAGCCTCCCACCCTATGTGAATGATTATTGGGGTACAATGTACCCCTACCCATTCACCTGGTGAAAAAAGTGTAAATAAAACACAACACAAGGTTTTAAAATAATTTATTGCACAGCTCTGGTGGTCTTCCGTCTTGGGGGGTCTTCTCGCCGGACTCCTCCGCTATCTTCTGCTAGCTCCCGCCGCTGCCTGGGGGTCTTCCGACTTCGGGGGTCTTGTCCACCTTTTTCGGTTCTTCTTGCCGGGCCTCCACTTTCTTCTCCCAGCTCTTTTACTAGCGGTGGCCCAGTCTTCTGTCACCTCCGCCTCTTCTTCTGACTTTGGAGGTCTTGTCCCCCTCTTCGGTTCTTCTTGCCGGGCCTCCGCTTCCTTCTTCCAGCTCTTTTACTAGCGGCGGCCCGGTCTTTTGTCGCCGCTGTCGCCGCCTTCTCATCTTCTTCTTCTTCCTTGAGATGTTGACTCGATGCTTAATAAGGGGGCCGGTATCTGGTACCAGATACCGGCCCCCCGCCCGCAGACCCCGACAACCAACGGCCAGGGTTGTCGGGAAGAGGACCTTGTCCTCATCAAGATGGGGACAAGGTGCTTTGGGGTGGAGGGCCCGCAGGGCCCCCCTTCCCCAAAGCACCCCCCATGTTGAGGGCACGCGGCCTGGTACGGCTTAGGAGGGGGGGCGTTCACTGGTCCCCACCCCCTTTCCTTTGCCGGGATGCGTGCTCAGATAAGGGTCTGATATGGACTTTTGGGGACCCCCACATTGTTTTTTCGGTGTAGGGCTTCCCCTTTAAGTCCATACCAGGTGACGGGGCCAGCGATGGGGCCAATCTCGCCGTATCGTCCAATCGTGTTTACGGGGCATTACTGATTTACCATGCCTTGCTCTGCACTTTGGAGGTGGTGGCCATCTTGGTAGAGATGTGGGGCTTTGCTTCCTCAAGTCAGAGCTGCCCCCCATCCTCTGCACCATGGCTGGTTTCCTGATAACCAGTGGGGAAATAATCAGTCAGCAACAAGACATGTTCAAGAAGCAATGATCTATAGTGTGTATGGACCACAAGCAAGGAGATATTTGCACTGCAGGTTCTGAGGTAGAGTTTTTTTTCTCTAACAAGGAGAACGGTGAGTAGCAACGCAGCAACTTCACTATATCACTCAAATCAATCTTGTGAGACTAGCAGTCAGAGGCAGTAGTGCCTTAGAGCTCACACTGCAGATTTACAGCCCTGAGGCTGTAGGCACAGGAGTTCCTAGGTGCCAGAGGTGCACTGCCTTTTTTCAGAAGCAATTGAAGACGAACACACACATTTTTCTGGGTTCTGTTTAGGTATAAATAACATTTCTAGATGTTACTTTTTGCACCTTTTGTGTATCACATCAGTATACTCTCTTCACTGGGTGTATGTAAGATTTTACAACCACTTTAAGAAGGGATAGGATTGTAATATTCAAATCTTTAAATGGTGCCCATATAATTGAGAGGAAACTATTTAGTCTTAGGTGTGTAAAGAAGCTATGTGGCCAAACAAAGAAGTTGGGTGAAAGCAGTTCATTCTTAGACCCCTTTAACACGGGCCAAAAATAGCACCTGTAAAGCGCCTGAAAAACGCCTCCCCTGCAGCCCCAGTGTGAAAGCCCCAATGCTTTTGCACTAGAGCGATGCGCTTGCAGGATGTTAGGAAAAGTCCTGCAAGCAGCATCTTTCGGGAAGTTCAGGAGTGCTGTACACAACGCTCCTCCACCGCCCCTGTCATTGGAATCAATGGGCACCACTGCTGAAGAGACTGCAAAGCACATCAGCAGCGACAATTTGCAGACGCTTTTAACCCTTTATTCGACCACTAGTGGTGGTTAAAAGCACCCCTCTAGTGGCTGAAATGTGCCGCTATTACAGTGATAAAGCACCGCTAAAATTACCGCTAACGCCCCCCCCCCCCCCCCCCACTCCCCAATGTGAAAATACCCTTAAATTGCATATAGGATTCTTTACTATTAGTGCAGTGAGGATGTGGAAATCCCATCCAGGATGGAGATAATTAAAAAAAAAAAAATCCATGAGGATGTGGAAATCCCATCCAGAGTGGAGATAATAAAAAAAAAAAAAATACAATGTACAGGGATTATGAAAATGGTAGTGGCTTAAACACACACTCTGGCTGAACGTAATGGACTGGTGTTCTTATTCAGCCTTACCAACTATGTAACCGTATGTAAAAGTAAATAAAAAAATAAGGAATGTAACAGACATAGGGGTGGTCAGTGAAGTGCTCCCTTATGCTGGTGATCAGTAAAGTGCTCCCTTACATTGGTGGTCAGTGAAGTGTTCCAGTACATTGGTGGTCATTGAAGTGTTCCCTTACATTGATGGTCAGTGAAGTGCTCCCTTACAATGGTGGCCATTGAAGTGCTCCCTTACACTGGTGGTCAGTGAAGTGCTCCCTTACACTGGTGGTCAGTGAAGTGCTCCCTTACACTGGTGGTCTGTGAAGTGCTCCCTTACGCTGGTGGTCAGTGAAGTGTTCCATTACATTGGTGGTTAGTGAAGTATTTAGTTACATTGGTGGTCAGTGAAGTGTTTCATTACATTGCTGGTCAGAGGGAAGAATGCTTCTTACATTAGTCAATAATGAAGAAGGTCCTTATTACAATGGTAAGTAATTAACCTTACATTGGTCATCAATGGGAAAAGATCAGTGGTGTCAATGGAAAAAGATCAGTGGTGTCAATGGTAACTTATCTGAGAAATAGAATTTTCTCATTGCTCAAGAATATACCTAGCAACCTCTAGGGGAATCTTAGGGTTCCAAGAAATCTTAGTAGAGTAATGCCGCGTACACATGACCGGACCTTTCGCGGGACTAGGTCCAACAGTCTTTCCGCCTGACTTTCGGGGGAGTTCCGACGGACTTTCCGAATGAACGGACTTGGCCACACACAATCAAACCAAAGTCCAACTGATTTGAACGTGATGACGTACAACCGGACTAGAATAAGGCCAGTAGCCAATAGCTGCCCTAGAGTCGGTTTTTGTCCATCGGACTAGCATACACACGAACGGATTTCTCGGTCCGGTGGAGTTCCGGTGGGAAAATGTAAAACATGTTTCTATTTCTAAAGTCCGCCGGATTTTTGCCAAGCAAAGGTCCGATGGAGCCCACACACGTCAGACGGCCTCGTTCCGTCGGACCTTTGCTGTCAAAAAGTCTGGTCGTGTGTACGTGGCATTAGGCTCCTCTACATAGTAAAGCTGGTCCTACATGGATTGGTTTTGTTCGATCAGCCAGCGGGTTAATTGAAAGAAAATGAACGGATATCCCCATCAACACAAGTGAGGCGGATGAAGGAATCCTCCCCCATCGTTTTATTGTATTCTGACAGTGGGAACTTCTCCGTTGTCAGAATACATTGGGATACAGTCCTTAGTAGGCAGAACTGTGCAGTATAAAAAAAACTATAGTCTGGACTTACTTGTAGCATGAGTGTGTTTGGGTCTTTAATCTATATAACTTGTAATGACATTACATCCTTCTTTCTTCCCCCTTTCCACTATACTTTTATATCCTTCTTAGTTGCTACAGGGTTTGTGTTACACCTTTTATTTAAAGAAGTGACCAATCATAACAAAATGCGTTATAGGTGTTATAATGAATATTTCATTAATCTGGTTTTTATATCTACACTGCACAGCCTTACCCAACAGGGACTATGTCCACCTATGGGTGCCCCTGCTACCAAAGGGTTTTCTGTTTATACCCAAATCCCTGAGATCTTCCATCTGTGATTTGTCCCTAAATTAACCTACAGGTGAACCCTTAACTGTGGATGAACCCTTCAAGAACAGCTCTTTATGTATTGTATTGTAAATTTAATGATTGTGTCTGGGGGGTAGACATTTATAGGCACCCAAAAATTCACACAACTCCATAAATTCTAAAATTATGAGACTGTAAATCGTAATTGCAGTTTTGATGTCTTTCTCCCATGCTTTCCTTATTATAGGAAATATAAGTCGTAACATATGTTGGATCTAAGTGCGTGAGAGAATTTTTTTTATATGTGATATTTTTTGCCGATTGCCATGACTAAGTTTAGTTCTCCTGCTTTGGCTACACATTAGTTAATGACAAAACTGGAAATTAGACAAACATAATTTGCCCTGGGATTCCATGACTTCACAAAATACCACTTTCTGGCATGTGCCCACTGCTCGGAGAATTCATTTTACTCCAGCTATGGAAAAGAAAAATGCCTTAATTATCTTTGTGATCAGTGAGCGTATAGTAAACAGGAACAATCAAGAAATATCCAGTTCTTCTCTTTCTTAAAGTAAGGCAACACAATTCTTAAAACATGACAATCGTACTAAAGCATGCTAAATATATTGATACAAATTATTGATTTTTACTAAAAGATTACAGATCAGTTGAAATAGCCAATCAGGTACAGAGGAGGTCCCTGCTTTTTTTAAATGATCAGCCCTCTAAAAGAGACCTTAGGTGTAATGTCTTATCTGCCTCGAAGAATCCTGAGGTTCCCTATCTACTAGGAGTACCTGCTCAGCTTTCATTGTTGCAACTCCTAATACATTCTCAAAATAAATACTCATGACTGTAAGTGCCGGTTCACACTGGGGCGACCTGTCAGGCGGCTTAGCCGCCTTACAAGTCACGCTCCATGCAGTGCAATGGAACCGATCTAATCGAAACGACTCAAGACGCTGCGACTTAGAAAAAGGTTCCTGAACTACTTGGGGGTGACTTAGGATTGGCTTGCATTGACTTCTATTAAAGAAGTAGTTTGCAAGCCGAGCTGAGGTGGCGCGGTGCGTCTTCAGAGTCGGACCACTTTGAAGCCGCCCCAGTGTGAACCAGCACTTAATGCCCAAAACAAAAAGAGAAGGGCCCCATTGTAAAGCTTACAAGTAGCAAGAGTGAGTACTGAAAAGGTGTCACCTCTGAACACCCCAAAAGACACAAGAAACTGTAAGATGAGTTATTTTACATTATCTATAATAAAAAAACAGGTTTGGTTGCGATGACTCTTTACAACTAATTCTAGACCTCTGCACATTTCTTTCTTTGCACCCACCAGTGTTAATTTAGTCAACGAAAATATTTTCATAATAGTCTTCATCAGCTGCATGTTTTCAGTGCTGAAAACTAAATGAAAATAAAAGTACAACATATACCCAGTGAAGTGAACAGCCTCAGATGATACACATGGATGAAACAAAGCCTACTACAAAAGTTTTACATGTACATCTGTTTAGAAAGTGCACATCGTGTTAGGAAATTTTCTCTTCCTGTTCAACACTGCAGTGAAGTCTGGGCATACAAGACAAGCCAAGACAGCTGATTGGAGGAAAGGCACACACCACCTGTCCTCATAGGTAGAGCTGATCGTTGAATAGTTCAGGGCTCTGCTAATCTATTCATAGCATACCCCCCCAATACAAAACTCAGGCTGCTTTTGTCATATGTAATGGAGAACTTGTCAGGCGTTATCAGGCTAACAGAAAAATGGAGCAGGAGATAGCTACGGAACATAGTGATTTGAAGAGAGATAACAAAACACTGCAGATATATGTGCCCAGCGCAAATTTCAAGAATCGGGTTTACATCCACTTTAATGCCCCGTACACATGATCGGACTTTCCGACAACAAAAACTTGGATTTTTGTTCGAAGAATGTTGGCTCCAAATTGTCTTGCATACACATGCTCACACAAATGTTGGCCAACAATTACGAACGTAGTGACATGCAAGACGTATGTGATATCTGCATTATGAACGCTAGTTTTAAAGACTGAGTGCTTCTGGTTCGTACTTGATTTCGAGCATGCGTGAACTTTTGTGCGACGGACTTTTATACACACTATCAGAAAGTCCGGCAACAAAGCTTTGTTTTCTGGACAATTTGAGAACCTGCTAGCCAACATTTGTTGGCGGACAGTCCGACAACAAATGTCTGATGGAGCATACAGACAATTGGACTTTCAGCCAACAAGCTCACATCCAACATTTCCCATCGGAAAATCCGAACGTGTGTACGCGACATTAGTCAATTGATGAAAACTATGACAAAAATCCATTCCAATTTTCATTTAGTCTACTAATATCTCCTGTACATTTTAGTTGAATAAAATAAAATTAGAATACTATCCAAAAGTTAATTTATTTCAGTAATTTAATTAAAAAAGTGAAACTCATATTATACAGATTCAGTACACACGGAGTGATATATTTCAAGCATTTATTTATTTAAATTTTGATGATTATGGCTTACAGCTTTTGAAAACCTAACATTCAGTATCTCAGGAAATTCGAATTTTGTGAAAAAGTTCAATATTATAGACTCGTGTCACACTCTAATAAGCTAATTAACGCAAAACACCTGTAAAGGTTTCCTGAGCCTTTAAATGGTCTCTCAGTCTGGTTCAGTAGGTTACACAATCATGGGGAAGTCTGCTGACTTGACAGTTGTCCAGAAGACAGTCATGGACATCCCTGCGTGACAATAGGTCAATGCTAAAGAAGCTGGCTGTTCACAAAGTGCTGTATCCAAGCATATTATTGCAAAGTTGAGTGGAAGGAAAATGTGTGGTAGAAAAAGGTTCACAAGCGACAGGGATTCGAAAGGTCATTCAAAAATTTCGGGAGATTCAGAATCAGTGGACTATGGCTAATGTCAGTGCTTCAAGAGCCAACACACACAGATGTAGCCAGGATATGGACTACAACTGGTGCATTCCTTGTTTCAAACCACTCTTGAACCAGAGACGATGTCAGAAGCATCTTACCTGGCTAAGGAGAAAAAGGACTGGACTGTTACTCAGTGGTCTAAAGTCTACTCTTTAAATTAAAGTAAATTTTGCATTTCACCTGGAAATCAAGGTACCGGAGTCTGGAGGAAGAGTGGAGAGACACACAATCCATGTTGCATGAGGTCCAGTGTGAAGTTTCCACAGTCAGTGATGATTTGGTGAGCCATGTCATCTGCTGGTATTGGTCTACTGTGTTTTATCAAGTCCAAAGTCAGCACAGCCTTCTATCAGTAAATTCTAGTGCACTTCATGCTTCCCTCTGCTGGCCAGCTTCATGGAGATGGTAATTTCATTTTCCAGAAGGACTTGGCACCTGCCCCTACTGCCAAAAGTGCCAATTTAATGATCATGGTATCACTGTTTGATTGGCCAGCAAACTCGCCTGACTTAAACCCCATAGAAAATCTGTTGGGTATTGTCAAGAGGAAGATGAGAGATACCAGACCCAATAATGCAGATGAGCTGAAGGCCTCTATCAAAGCAACCTGGGCTTCCATAACACCTCAGCAGTTCCACAGGCTGATCGCCTCCATGACATGCCTCATTGATGCAGTAATTCGTGAAAAAGGAGCCCGAGAGACTACGTATTGAGTGCATACTATACTACATATATACTATATATACTACGTACATGGACATAATTTTCAGTAAGCCAACATTTCTGTATTAAAAGTCCTTTTTTTTATTGGTCTTATTTAAAATTCTAATTTTCTGGGATACTGAATTTGGGGCTTTCACTAGCTGTAAGCCATAATCATCAAAATTAAAAGAAAGAAATGCTTGAAATATATCACTCTGTATGTAATGAATTTATATATTATATGAATTTCACTTTTTTAACCGAATTACTGAAATAAATAGATTTTTGCTGATATTCAAATTTTTGGAGATGCACCTGTATACTCCTGGAGTAAAAATCTAATAACGTGTTATTCTTTATAAGGGATGAGCTTGATGTTCAAGTTGAACATAAGTTTGACTCGAACATCAGGTGTTCACCCATTCGCAGAATAGCCAATATTATAGGGCGTTTGTGGGAAATGTGAGTGCCATGGAACGCCCCATAATGCACTGCGTGATCGCAGTGAATTGCTGTATGATGATTGGCCAAAGTATGCACCTGACCTGCATGCTTTGGCCATTCACAGCGCGCTCTGCTGAGAGAGCCATAATTGGCCAAAGGCAGAGTGCTGTGGCACTATTATAAAAATGGGAAAGAGGCACTACTTTACAGGTATACTAAGGACACCCCCCAGGCACGCTATTTAACCAGTTCCCGACCAGCGCACGCCGATGTATGCTCTATTTTTGTTTATAGCGCAAAAAATAAAAACCGCAGGGGTGATCAAATACCACCAAAAGAAAGCTCTATTTGTGGGAAAAAAAGTACCTCAATTTAGTTTGGGAGCCACGTCACATGACTGCGCAATTGTCAGTTAAAGCGACCCAGTGCCGAATCGCAAAAAGTGATCTGGTCTTTGGCCAGCAAAATGGTCTGGGGCTGAAGTGGTTAAAGGAAAATTTCATTTTTATTGTTCACTTTTAGCATTATTAAAATCACTGCTCCTGAAAAAACATCAGTTTTTAAAACTTTGCATCGATACATGTTCCCTGGGGCAGGACCTGGGTCCACAAACACTTTTTATGGCAATAACTTGCATATAAGCCTTTAAAATTAGCACTTTTAATTTTTCACATTCGCGTCCCATAGACTTTAACGGCGTTCGCACAAATGTTTTGCCTGTCCGCACGTTGTGCTGCAAACCGAACAGGGGGGTGTTCGGCTCTTTCTTTTTGGCATTAAGGTTTGAACATGAAAATGTACAAAATAACCGTAAACTCTATTGGCTGTAATGCCAGGCTGCAAGTGGGGGGATATGTAAGTCAATAGGACTGAGGGAGTGCATAGGACAGGGTGCATTATACTTTGGGGATGGGGGGGTGACCTTCAAATGGTAATGGGGAAGTAAATATGAGTGAGGGAGTGTACAGGGCAGAGAACTGGATGGTTTGGGGGGCTGAGGCTGTTATTTTACACACTGCTACTTTTCTAGGAGGGGGAAATACTCAATGTGTGACATCCAGACACAATTCCAATAGGATTCTGTGGTTTGCAGAGTTGTTCCAGAACTCCCAGGCAGCAGGCAGACAGAGGGAGCGTGCCTCTCTCAGCCAATACAGCTTGTCGATAGAGTCAGGGGCATAGACAGGTGGGGCTCAGAGGAAAGCAGAAGTTCTAGCTTGAGATTTAGGTCAACTCAACTGAACTGGAGATTTTAGCCGACTAAAATACGACAAAATCTAAAACAATTCAGATGGCTAAAATATGAGTAAAATTGCATTTTAATCAAAAGACAATGGCTAAAACTGAATCAAAATTTGATATCAAAATTAACAGTGGCAACCAATGGCCAAGCAATCTCATTATGTTCTTTAGTGGCTCTTCATCCCCACCCTGTATCACCCTCTTATCAGCTCAGGTCTTGCATTAATTTGTACTTTTGTACTACATTGTGAGGCTCATACCTTTCTATTACACACTCTATAACACATACAGGGGTTGATTTACAAAAACTGGAGAGTGCCATATCTGGTGCAGCTCTGCATAGAAACCAGTCAGCTTCCAGTTTTTTTTTTGTTTGTTTTTTGCCAACGCTAAATTGAACAAGGTGAAGTTAGCCGCTTATTGCCTACCATGCACATCGGCTCCAGACTTTTGACTCTCCAGTTTTAGTAAATCGACCTCACAATCAGTTTGGATCCAGATCTTAACCTGCAACCTTTGCAGTATCTGGCTGTGACTCTTTTTTTCTGTGCCACCAGGAATGCTGGACAACTCCTTGCCTGATTTCTTTGACAACCTTGCTCTGTGTCTTGCTTCTAGTGAACCTTGAACCTACATGTGTGGTGGTCCTGTCGAGCAATAAAACCTTTCTGGTCGGCTATATTTCAGCTCAGCCATCTGATCACGGGTAAGATATGGCCTAAGACCCCAAATCCCTCTCTATGATACCGGGATTGATTCAATCCATTAAAATGGGAGTATTTCCATTCCTTTGATAGCAGGGAGAGCACTGATCCCCAGAAACTGGAAATCTCCAGCAATACCATCAATATGGATAGTGGAAATTAATAATATAATGCAGATGGAAGAGTTGGTAGCTATATGGAATGAAAACCACCTCAAGTTTAGAGAAGTATGGACCCAATGGATAGAATTTTTCAATTCTCCTCTGCTTCTGTCTTTTATAGGGAATAGAAATTGATATTACATCTCTGAAAATCACACATGGCTGCTTTGTAGGAATAGTCAATAGCGGGAGAGTTCTTTTTCTTGTCATACTTGGCTGACCCACTACGGTGAACGATATTGTAACTCCTAAAAATATTTTCCCTTTTTTGTTCTCTTTTTTTTTTCTCTTTCTCTGGTTTATACCATTCTGGGTGCCCCCTCTAGTGGGGAAAATGTGGCCTTGAGGTTAAACATTCTATTATTATGCATTGATTTAATTAAGGATAAGAGGGTATGTTATAAATGATATTTATGATTGACATATTTGAGCCTTCTAAATGTCACTGTTATTGCTACTGTGAAAGTGCCAGATGTACCTTATTTTTTGTTTCTTTTTTTTTTGTTTCTTCTTTACAGTAAAAATGAATTAAAGCGGAGGTCCACCCTAAAGTGGACCTTCCACTCATCGGAACCCTCCCCCCCTCCGGCGCCACAATTGGCACCTTTCAGGGGGGAGGGGGTGCAGATACCTATACAGTACAGATATCTGCACCCACTTCCGGGATAGCTCTCTGCGGAAAGGGGCGTAGATTACGCCCCTTTCCGCAAGTGCCCGCCCCTTTCCGCAAGTGCCCCGCTGCCTGCTGGGAAACACACAGATCCCAGAGGCAGCGGGGACCGTCCTTATTGCGCAGCGCAACTCGCGCATGCGCAGTAGGGAACCGGGAAATGAAGCCGAAAGGCTCCATTTCCTGATTCCCATACCCAAGATGGCGGCGGCAGGACCCGAGAGACGATCTAGAGATCGGCTTCGGGTGCCAACATCGCGGGCGCGCTGGACAGGTAAGTGTCACTATTTTAAAAGTCAGCAGCTGCAGTATTTGTAGCTGCTGGCTTTTAAAAAAAAAAAAAACGCGGAGTCCCGGCGGACTCCCGCTTTAATTTGAACCGTGAACCCATTGCTCCTTCCTTGAACTTTCTGACTTAAGCCATGTCTCTGCACTTCCTGTTTGCTAGATTATTGTTCTCTCTCCAGCCAATATCTTGCTCCTTGCCTACCTGCTGCCAGCCTTATCTTTTCTACCACTTGTTATTGACACTTGACTTGTTCATTGCCTATGTTTCTGTTTGATCACATCCAACTCCTACTAGTTACTGTCCTTCCGGCTTGTTCATTGACTGCGCTTTTGCTGGTACTTTGCGTGCTTCATCTGTTACCCAACCCCTGCTTGCTCTTTCCCCACTGTGGCAGTCCAGAGGACTGAGACCTGGCATTAACATGCAGAGAAACCCATCTCCACCATCAAAAGCTCTAGTGAAGACCGGCTAGTGCTTAGACTTCACACCTCGCAATATCCACTAGGGAGATCTGCTTGTATATTTCTAGCTGGCTACGCGTGAACCCCTCTACTGCGACGGCCTCTGAGCTTGATCCCTGACCATGACACAATGCCTCATTAATCTCTATTACACATAATTCCTCAACTTTCATTTTAGCCAGAGTACTTCACACATACAGTGCCTCGTACATCTCTAGCACACACAGTGCTTCATACCTTTGTATTACACACCGTGCTTCATATATTTGTATTGCATATAGCTGGTTGCAACTCTTTATTGCACACAGTGCCCCAAAATTCTTAATTACATAAAATATTACATGCAGTGGCTTATTGCTTTCCAGTAAGCTAAGTGCTCCATACTTCTCTATTATATACAGTGTACTGCATGTAACAGAGAAGTATGCATTATATGCATTATACTACATTATGCACAACACTTCATATGTTTGTTATACATGCAGTACTTCATACTTTTGTATTGCATACCGCTTCATACAACAATTACATTTACAATCACATGTAATGCTCCACAATTATCAGTTACTTACAATCAGGTCTTTTTTTCAGCCGGAACGTGGTGGAACAGCGTTCCGCCACCTCTGGCTGCCCTGTCCTCTCTCTCCAACCTGTCACTAAACACAGAAGATGGTACAGAAAGTTTTTGCACTACTCACTTCTTCTGCCGTCTTCTGTGTGTTCTTGCCAGGCACCTAGGGCTTGTGCAGGGCAGGGAATTTGTTGGTTGGTACCCCGAGTCCCGATGCCACAAATACCCAATATTTTATTTACATTCCTGTGGTGCATCCTAAGCCGGCTCCAGTCCCCGCCCCTGCCCCTGCCTGTCAGACCTTAGCAGCACAGAACCGAGTGAAGCGATCTCGCTGTGTGCTACAGGTCTAGTAGGTGGAAACTGCACAGTATTGTAAAGAAAAAGCCAGCACACATATGCTTGCTGCCCTGTGAAGCTGTAAACTGGTGGGAGAGAGCTGTAAGAGGAGAGCGGGTGCTTATGCAGAGATGCAACAGTGGAGAGGTTTCAAGCTGTAATGCAGACATGCCAGTTGGGGAGGTGAGGGGTTTTGCCAAAACAGGTAAGAGCTGCGAAGGAAAATGGGGGAAAATTGAGAGCTGTGTAGGGAGGGGCAGGTTGTGTAAGCTGTCCACCATCCACAGCTATGGGTGTATGCTCTGGATTGGGGGGGGGGGGGCGGGCAGTTAATTTGTGGACAGTGGTATAGAACTGTGGAAGCTGTGGACTGTGGGAGAAGAGGGGAGCTGTGGACTGTGGGAGAAGAGGGGAACTGTGGACTGTGAGAAGAGGGAGCTGTGGGAGAAGAGGGGAGCTGTGGGTGAAGAGGGGAGCTGTGGACTGTGTGAGGAGAGGGGAGCTTTGGACTTTGGGAGAAGAGGGGAGCCGTGGGAGAAGAGGGGAGCAGTGGACTGTGGGGGAAGAGGGCAGCTGTGGACTGTGGGAGAAGAGGGGAGCTGTGGGAGAAGAGGGGAGCTGTGGACTGTGGGAGAAGCAGGAAGCTGTGGGAGAAGAGGGGAGCTGCAGACTGTGGGAGAAGAGGGGAGCTGTGGGCTGTGAGAGAAGAGGGGAGCTTTGGACTGTGGGAGAAGAGGGAAACTGTGGGAGAAGAGGGGAGCTGTGGGCTGTGAGAGAAGAGGGGAGCTTTGGAATGTGGGAGAAAAGGGGAGTTGTGGGAGAAGAGGGGAGCTGTGGACTATGGGAGAAGAGGGAAACTGTGGGAGAAGAGGGGAGCTGTGGGCTGTGAGAGAAGAGGGGAGCTTTGGAATGTGGGAAAAGAGGGGAGCAGTGGACTGTGGGAAAAGAGAAGAGCTGTGGACTGTGGGAGCTGTGGACTGTGGGAGAAGAGGGGAGCTGTGGACTGTGAGAGAAGTGTAGAGCTGTGGGAGAAGTGGGGAGCTGTGGGAGAAGAGGGGAGCTGTGGACCGTGGGAGAAGAGGGGAGCTGTGGACTGTGGGAGAAGAGCGGAGCAGTGGACTGTGGGAGAAAAGGGGAGCTGTGGACTGTGGGAGAAGAGGGGAGCCGTGGACTGTGGGAAGCGTGGGGAGCTGTGGGAGAAGAGGGGAGCTGTGTACTGTGGGAGAAGAGGGGAGCTGTGGACTGTGGGAGAAAAGGGGAGCTGTGGGAGAAGAGGGGAGCTGTGGACTGTGGGAGAAGAGGGGAACTGTGGGAGAAGAGGGGAGCTGTGGGCTGTGAGAGAAGAGGGGAGCTTTGGAATGTGGTAGAAGAGGGGAGCAGTGGACTGTGAGAAAAGAGAGGAGCTGTGGACTGTGGGAGAAGAGGGAAGCTGTGGACTGTGGGAGAAGAGGGGAGCTGTGGGGGAAGAGGGGAGCTGTGGACTGTGGAAGAAGAGGGGAGCCGTGGACTGTTAGGAGAAGAGGGGAGCTGTGGACTGTGGGAGAAAAGGGGAGCTGTGGGAGAAGAGGGGAGCTGTGGACTGTGGGAAACGTGGGAAGCTGTGGGAGAAGAGGGGAGCTGTGTACTGTGGGAGAAGAGGGGAGCTGTGGACTGTGGGAGAAGAGGGGAGCTATGGACTGTGGGAACTGTGGACTGTGGGAGAAAAGGGGAGCTGTGGGAGAAGAGGGGAGCTGTGGACTGTGAGGGAAGAGGGGAACTGTGGGAAAAGAGGGGAGTTGTGGGCTGTGAGAGAAGAGGGGAGCTTTGGAATGTGGGAGAAGAGGGGAACAGTGGACTGTGGGAAAAGAGAGGAGCTGTGGACTGTGGGAGCTGTGGACTGTGGGAGAAGAGGGAAGCTGTGGACTGTGGGAGAAGAGGGGAGCCGTGGACTGTGGGAGAAGAGGGGAGCTGTGGACTGTGGGAGAAGAGGGGAGCTGTGGACAGGGAGTACAGAGGTAAGAAATAGATGGTTACTTTGATGGCACAGTGGCTGCATTTGATGGCACAGTGGCTGCATTTGATGGGCACAGTGGTGGCAATTTATGGGCACAGTGGCTGCACTTGATGGCACAGTGGCTGCATTTGATGGGCACAGTGGTGGCAATTTATGGGCACAGTGGCTGCGCTTGATGGCACAGTGGCTGCATTTGATGGGCACAGTGGTGGCAATTTATGGGTACAGTGGCTGAGTTTGATGGCACAGTGGCTGCATTTGATGGGCACAGTGGTGGCAATTTATGGGTACAGTGGCTGCGTTTGATGGCACAGTGGTTGCATTTGATGGGCACAGTGGTGGCAATTTATGGGTACAGTCGCTGCATTTGATGTCACAGTGGCTGCGTTTGATGGGCACAGTGGCTGCGTTTGATGGGCATAGTGGCGGCAAGTGTTGGGCACAGAAGCTGCATTTGATGGGCACAGTGGGGCTACAATTGATTTATTTATTTTTTTCAGTTTGCACCCCCCAAAAAATGTTGAGCACCAGCCGCCACTGCCATAGTGTCTCATACTTTTGTATTAGTGATGGGTGAATCTTCCCAGGTTCGGTTCGCTTAGGCCGCGTACACACGGGCGGACTGTTCGCCCAACTTTGTCCGCTGAACAGTGTTTCAGCGGACAGTCCGCTCGTGTGTGGGCTTCAGCGGACAGTTTCAGCGGACAGTCTGACGAACAAAGTTTTTCGGAATTTCCGTAAGACAGTCCGCTGAAACTTGGTTTTGTCCGTCCAAACTTGGTTTCAGCGGACAGTCCGCTCGTGTGTAGGCAAGTTGGATGGACTAAGTATCGCGCATACTCAGAAAGGGTTTACACGGCCGAAGGTTGCATTGCAGTGTATAGGACGTCATTTTTCTAGTCCCGTCGTACGTGCCGTTCACGTCATCGCGCACGCTTTTAGCGGACTGTTCGTTCATCGTGTGTGGTCAAGTCCGTTCATGCAAATTTTGAGCGGACTGTTTGTCGGATTGTTTGACGAACAAAGTTGGGCGAACAGTCCGCCCGTGTGTACGCGGCCTTAAGAGTTTTTTAAATTTCCTTTGAAATTCAGCTATGCCCCACTGAAATCTATTGGGAGTAAATCCTGTTAATTTCTGATCATTTTGATGACTAGTTGCCAAACTATTGTCAAAAAACATGGGTTGCTGGGCACTGCCATGACGGACATGAACTGTATCACTGCAAAAATAATTAAATAAAAAAAAAATCATAAAGCAGGAACAGAGTTTAATTACACGACTTAAACCGCAACATTAAAAATACACAAACCCTTTAAATAACATGCCTGGTGTGCCTTACAGCTGTACATATTACAGAACAGTACAATTTTAATGGACAGTTTCAGTGAAAGCATATACTGACATTCCACATCCTTCCGCTCTTACAGTAAAGAACCCGCTATCTAGTTTAAGGTTTCTTCTCATTTTAATGAGTGGCCACGTGTCTTGTTAAACCCCCTAAGATAACTTTAGCAGTAACACATGCTTGACCCACATTGACCAACAGATAAAAGTTCTCTGTGGCTGTCACATCCTTGCTGTAAAACTGTCCTGCTGCTGGCCAATTTCAGTTAAGCTCTTCTCAAGAATTTACAGCCTGCAGATGGCACAAAAATGTAAAACTAGCCAGCAGTAGGACAGTTTTTATTCAATATACAGTATTTTTATTGTTTTCACCAGACAATAAAATCTTTTGAATTTCAGGATAGCAAAGATTCAGTCATCTGTCTTGAAGAGGCATCTCTGAAATGCATTAACCACTTTCAGACCGGACCATTTTGCTGGTAAATGACCAGAGGTCTTTTTACACTTTGGCACTGCGCTGCTTTAACTGGTAATTGCGCGGTCATGCAATGTTGTACCCAAACAAAATTTGCGTCCTTTTCTTCCCACAAATAGAGCTTTCTTTTGATGGTATTTGATTGCCTCTGCGATTTTTATTTTTTGCGATATAAACGTAAAAAGACCGCAAATTTTGAAAAAAAATGATATTTTCTACTTTTTGTTATTAGAAAAATCCAATAAACTCAATTTTAGTCATACATTTAGGCCAAAATGTATTCAGCCACATGTCTTTGGTAAAAAAAAAGTCAATAATTGTATATTTATTGGTTTGCGCAAAAGTTGTCACATCTACAAACTAAGGTACGTTTTCTGGAATTTACGCAGCTTTTAGTTTACGACTGCCTATCTCATTTCTTGAGGTGCTAAAATGGCAGGGCAGTACAAAACCCCCCCAAATGACCCCATTTTGGAAAGTAGACCCCCTAAGGAAATTGATAAGAGGCATGTTGAGCCCATTGAATATTTTATTTTTTTGCCTCAAGCGATTGAATAATGACAAAAAAAAAATTTTTTTTTTTTTTTTACACAAAGTTGTCACTAAATGATATATTGCTCACACATGCTATGGGCGTATGTGAAATGACACCCCAAAATAAATTCTGCTGCTTCTCCTGAGTACGGGGATACCACATATGTGGGACTTTTTGGGAGCCTAGCCGCGTACGGGGCCCCGAAAACCAAGCACCGCCTTCAGGCTTTCTAAGGGCGTAAATTTTTGAGTTCACTTCTCACTACCTATTACAGTTTTGAAGGCCATAAAATGCCAAGATGGCACAAAACCCCCACAAATGACCCCATTTTAGAAAGTAGACACCCCAAGCTATTTGCTGAGAGGCATGTTGAGTTCATGGAATATTTTATATTTTGCCACAAGTTGCGGGAAAATTACAAACTTTTTTTTTTTTTTTTTTTTTTTCACAAAGTTGTCACTAAATGATATATTGCTCACACATGCCATGGGCATATGTGAAATGACACCCCAAAATAAATTCTGCTGCTTCTCCTGAGTACGGGGATACCACATATGTGGGACTTTTTGGGAGCCTAGCCGCGTACGGGGCCCCGAAAACCAAGCACCGCCTTCAGGCTTTCTAAGGGCGTAAATATTTGACTTCACTCCTCACTACCTATTACAGTTTTGAAGGCCATAAAATGCCAAGA
This sequence comes from Lithobates pipiens, assembly GCF_037356315.1. NCBI lineage: Eukaryota > Metazoa > Chordata > Amphibia > Anura > Ranidae > Lithobates > Lithobates pipiens. The sequence goes on along the minus strand of NW_027507718.1, from coordinate 458,347,355 downwards.
TGGCACAAAACCCCCACAAATGACCCCATTTTAGAAAGTAGACACCCCAAGCTATTTGCTGAGAGGCATGTTGAGTCCATGGAATATTTTATATTTTGCCACAAGTTGCGGGAAAATTACAAACTTTTTTTTTTTTTTTTTTTTTTTTCACAAAGTTGTCACTAAATGATATATTGCTCACGCATGCCATGGGCATATGTGAAATGACACCCCAAAATAAATTCTGCTGCTTCTCCTGAGTACGGGGATACCACATATGTGGGACTTTTTGGGAGCCTAGCCGCGTACGGGGCCCCGAAAACCAAGCACCGCCTTCAGGCTTTCTAAGGGCGTTACAGTTTTGAAGGCCATAAAATGCCAAGATGGCACAAACCCCCCCCAAATGACCCCATTTTGGAAAGTAGACACCCCTAAATTTAGGGGTACACTAGTGAGACTAGGTAATAAATGGCGGGTGCCCTGAAACTATAAAAAAATAACTAACCAACCAGCGTCACCTGTAACAGTTATATGGTGATCACTGGTGAAAGGGTTAACTAGGGGGCAATCAGGGGGCTTTATGCGGTAGTATATGGGGGTCCCTGGCGCTATAAAAAGCTGCGGCGAACCTAAATACCTACTTGCCTAACTAGCGTCACCTGTGACACTAATACAGCGATCAGAAAAACGATCGCTTATTAGGCTGGGTTCACACTGGAGCGATGCGGGAACGCCACGAATGCGCGGCGGGTTCCCGCATCGCATGCCTCCCGGCGGCAGTTCACACTGCCCTATGCGAACTGCTGGGAGTGTCAGTGAAATGTTACTGACACCCCCAGATCAGTTCGCATATCGCAGTGCGATCTGCAAACTCGGATCGCATGGTGTGAACACCCATGCGATCCGATTCTGCTGCGGGCCAAAAAAAGGGTCCCGTGCGAATTTGCGGCGGGTGCGGCGGGTGTGGCGGGTGCGGCGAATGGCTGAACTCGAATCGCACAGAGATCGGATGTGATTTGCACTGCAGTGCGAATCACATCCGTTCTCAAACCGCTGCAATCTGAACCCAGCCTTAGTGACACTGGCGACGGGGGGTGATCACGGGGTTAAACCTTTATTGGGGGGGTTAGGGGGGTACCTTAGAACTAAAGGGGGCTAACCCTAACTGCCCTAACAGTTATTAGTCACAAATGACACCCGCCGGGTGATCAGGGGGTTAAACCTTTATTAGGTAATAAATGGCGGGTGCCCTGAAACTATAAAAAAATAACTAACCAACCAGCGTCACCTGTAACAGTTATATGGTGATCACTGGTGAAAGGGTTAACTAGGGGGCAATCAGGGGGCTTTATGCGGTAGTATATGGGGGTCCCTGGCGCTATAAAAAGCTGCGGCGAACCTAAATACCTACCTGCCTAACTAGCGTCACCTGGGACACTAATACGGCGATCAGAAAAATGATCGCTTATTAGGCTGGGTTCACACTGGAGCGATGCGGAAACGCCGCGAATCCGCGGCGGGTTCCCGCATCGCATGCCTCCCGGCGGCAGTTCACACTGCCCTATGCGAACTGCTGGGAGTGTCAGTGAAATGTTACTGACACCCCCAGATCAGTTCGCATATCGCAGTGCGATCTGCAAACTCGGATCGCATGGTGTGAACACCCATGCGATCCGATTCTGCTGCGGGCCAAAAAAAGGGTCCCGTGCGAATTTGCGGCGGGTGCGGCGGGTGTGGCGGGTGCGGCGGGTGCGGCGAATGGCTGAACTCGAATCGCACAGAGATCGGATGTGATTTGCACTGCAGTGCGGTGCGAATCACATTCGTTCTCATAAACCGCTGCAATGTGAACCCAGCCTTAGTGACACTGGCGACGGGGGGTGATCACGGGGTTAAACCTTTATTGGGGGGGTTAGGGGGGTACATTAGAACTAAAGGGGGCTAACTCTAACTGCCCTAACAGTTATTACAGTCACAAATGACACCAATGCAAAAAAAAAAAAAAAAAAAAAAAAAATGACATTGGTGTCACTGTGACTGGGGGGCAGGGGTAATTGGGGGGGTGATCGGGGGGTAAAGGGGGGGTGTGAGTGTGCCTGGCATGTTCTACTGTGTGTGGGATGTGTTGGTGCAACTCACTGATCCGCTCTCCTCCGTGTCGGAACGAAAAATACCGACACGGAGGAGAGAATACATCACTTCCTCTCCTGTGTTTACATTACAGGAGAGGAAGTGATGTCACCGGGGATTTCTATTCGTCGGGAGCGATCGCGAGGGGGTGGCCATGAATGAATGGCCGTCCCCTCGTCCGGGATCGCTCCCGAACGAAAACCGACCGCCGCAGGCACCGGGCGGGGGCCCGATCGGGCCCCCGACCCGCGGGAGGCAAATCACGTACATGTACGTGCTTATGCCTGCCCGTGCCATTCTGCCGACGTACATCGGCGTTAGGCGGTCGGCAAGTGGTTAAGTAAGAACATTGACAATAACAATATTAAAGATCAGTAAAATAGGGCACTGGAGATTTAGCAAGCTCCGTATAAAGGAACTAGATGAAACATGTGTCATGTTCGAAAGCAGGAGTTTAAAAACAATAGAACAATACAGTTGACATGGGGGGGGGGAGGAGGAAGGTAGAAATGGGAGTCCCGATGGTGTGTTCAGTCAGCCGTAACGCATAGCAATTGGGAAGGAGGACAATGGCTCAGAAAATCATGGTTCCATTAGTGATGGGTCAAAGTCCATAGGGAGAAAATGGGTGATGCAGGGATGCAACACCATGGTATATTTGCATACCCTATCTTGTAGTGTGACTTGGATTTTTGAAGTGGATTAGGGCTTGGGTGAACCTGTTTTTGGTTTTCATAAGGCAAAGCCTAGAGATCTTCCAGGCCTTGGCCACGGGTTTTTTTTACAGCAGTTGTTTGTTACATGAAGAAGCAACTCAAAATGGGTTGTGGTGAGATCTGCAGGTTGTTTGTTAAGGAGAGTAACAGTAGGGAAGCAGGGCAGTTTTAAATGGCAGGGCTATGCCCAAATTTACAAGAGACAGGCTGGGTTTTTCTACAAGGACTAAGATGCTGCAGAGCATATAGCATATAACTGGCCAGTATCAGGACAGTTTTCTTAAGGCATAATGAACAAAAATATACTAGAGAAAGAAAAAGTTCAGGCAGTTGTTTTACTTCAAGAACTAAAGTGACATTAACCCCTTGCAGATCAGCTCCCGCAGATATATTGCGGGGGGTTTGGGATCGCTGCGCGTTTTGCCGTACTTGTACGGTGGCTCGCGCAGGCGCAGTTGCCCGCCGGCAACCCGCGGTTGCCTAGTACAGAGGCTCAACGGGTATCCACCTTGTTTACACTGGCAGATCCCCGTTCAGCCTCTGTACTAGGCAACCGCGGGTTGCCGGCGGACATCGAGCAACTGCACCTGCGGCAGCCATCGTACAGGTACGCCAAAAGGCGCATCGCTGCCAACCTGCCGCAGTATATCTGCGTGAGCTGATCTGCAAGGGGTTAATGTCACTTTAGTTCTTGTAGTAAAACAACTGCCTGTACTTTTTTTTTCTCTAGTACATTTTTGTTCATTATGCCTTAAGAAAACTGTCCTGACAGGGGACATGTCAAAGATCTTCTGTTCCCAGTGATCAAGAACAGTGATCTCTGTCATGTCCCAGTGAGCCCAACCCCCTACAGTTAGAACACACCCAGGGAACACACTTAACCCCTTGATCGCCCCTAGTGTTAACCCCTTCCCTGCCAGTGTCATTTTTATATTGATCAGCGCATTTTTATAGCACTGATCAATGTAATAACGTCACTTGTCCCCAAAAAGTGTCATTTGGAGTCAGATTTGTCCACCACAATGTTGCAGTTCCGCTAAAAATCTCAGCTTGCCGCCATTACTAGTAAAAACAGTGAAAAAAAAAAAAGTCCCTAAATCTATCTCCATAGTTTATAGATGCGATAAAAACTGCAGAAGTGATCAAATACCACCAAAATAAAGCTCTATTTGTGGGTAAAAAAGGATGTAAATTTTGTTTGGGTACAGCATCGCAATGACTGCGTAACTGCCAGTTAAATCGATGCAGTGCCGTATAGCAAAAAATGGCCCGGTCATGAAGGGGGAAAATCCTTCTAGACTGAAGTGGTTAAAGGTTTGTTTTTTGTTTTTTTTTAAATAATAAACATGTTATACTTACCTACTCTGTGCAACAGCTTTGCACAGAGCAGCCAAAATCCTCTTCTTCGCTGGTCCCCCACTGGTGCCCTTGGTTCCTCCCCCTTGACCAGTGCCCCCAAAAGGAAACACTATGGATGAGGTTATAGAAGAGGCTGGGGAGCACTCTGGGAAGTTGGGGGGAACTATGGAGTACTGGAGGCTCTGCAGCACTGCTACACTGAGGGGGCTGAGGGCTTTCCGGTAACCTGGGGGTACTGTGGGCCACTATGGGAGGTTGAGGGGCTCTATAGAAGCTGGGAGGCACTGTGGAAGATTAAAGGAGCTACTGGCTGGAGGCCTGGGCAAGGGGAGGTGGCAGCCTTGCAATGGGCCATAGCCTGATGTTTGAGGACCACTAGTGTAGGACACTGAGGGTATAGCTGAGCCCGGCAGTAACCTTTCTCAGATCAGGTAAGGAGGTTTTTGTAATGTCTGTAAACAATGCTAATAGTTTCTGTCTGTATTTCTCCTTTCTGTATAGGAAGGGCATGTAACTGAACGAGCATGCTGCTTTGGTCTCCAGCCTTGGTGTGTGATAAGGAAAACCATTAGCAAACAGGGAAGGAGTCATGCAACCTAAACATTGCATATCCAAAGGATAACTACTGATTACTTTATACAGTCTAAAAGTCTACAATTCCCTGACCGACCACCAGTAAGTTTAATGATAAAAGAATTCCTAAAGATAAACTTTGCCAGGGGCTAACATGGAAACAGATCTTGGTCCATGGTCCTCTAATGAATAATAATATATCGTATGTAGCACTGTCTGTTGTCATGGTGAATCACAAAACATGATATAAACAAGCATGGCTGAGAGAACTTTGATTGTTTATATGGAAAATGTATCACATACACACTGAAACATACAAACAAACATCATATTTATGAGGAGAATAGTATCATTCCTGTTCAATGATCTGCCATTATTTCATATAATCCTTCTGTTCAGGCTACTAAAGAAGACTGGAGATTAACCTGTGGGTTCATTCACCTTTGTAAATTTCAACTTGAGGTATTGATCTCTGTAAACATTTTGTTACAACTCTGCGGTAAACAGAAACTATAGTTTCTGTTTACCGCATAGACAGAAACTATTTCCCCATATAGATTTTTAGTTAGGCCTCATTTAAAATACTGTGTCCAGGTAGGGCTCACTTACAAAAAGATAGACGTGCATTCGTTATCGTCGGAATGCATTTTCTGCCGAATTTCTGGGATTTTCGTGTTCGTTTTAACAAAACGATAACGAACATGCAGAATCTGAAATCAGAAAGATCCAAAATAAAAAAATGCTTTATTTTCATATCCATTATATTTTCATATTGTTGCGACAACAGTTCGCTATAGATAGAAGATTCAACATGACGGTGACAATAGCGATCTGTGTCTATTGAACCTGTGGTCGAATGTGCCTAACCTAACTTCGTTCTACATGAAGATTCGAAAAAGCAGCTAAAAACATACGATCACCATGAGTGGACATTTATGGTCAAATGCTCCGCCCATAGGTTATAGAAAAATTCTAATGTTGTTTGACTAGTAATAATAATTAATAATTATAATTATTACTAGTCAAACAACATTTGAATTCTACTATAGCTTGTGGGCGAAGCATTTCACCGGAAATGTACGATCACTGCGTTGTACAGTTTAGCTGCTTCGTCAAAACTTCTTAGAACATCCAACAGACACCATTCAATTGACAGATTCGACCCTAATTAATTTGGATTTTCGTACGAATGTATTTTTTAACTAAACGAAATAAATAAAAAAGAATTTCGGGAGCAACTAAATAAATGTATTTTTTGGACGAAACCGAAATTCTCAAACAAAAAATTTCAGTGTGCACATGTCTACAAAAAGATATTAATAAGAACAAGTACAGAGACGGGAGCAAAAATGGTGAAAGGTCTGAGGGATAAAATATATTCAGAGACTTCGGGAACTTAATCTGTACAGTCCAGAAGAAAGAACGGAAAGAGGAGACATGATTGAAACTTTTAAATACATCAAGGTGGTGAATAAGGTTGAGGAGGGCAGTATTTTCAATATGTAGCTAAGATTAACAACGTGTAGACAGGACCCCAAACTAGCGGGAGGAAAATTCTAAACTAATCTTAGAAAGTATTATAGTACCAAAAGAGAAGTTGATGCTTAGAATAGATTTCCAGCAGAGGTAGTGAGTCAGTCAACAGTAAGTACCGTATATACTCGAGTATAGGCCGACCCGAGTATAAGCCGAGGCCCCCAATTTACCCCCAAAAAACTGGGAAACCTATTGACTCGTGTATAAGCCGAGGGTGAGATATGCCTGTCCATCCCTGTGTGTGTGTCCATCCATCCATCCATCCCTGTGTGTGTGTGTGTCCATCCATCCCTGTGTGTGTGTGTCCATCCATCCATCCATCCATCCCTGTGTGTGTGTCCATCCATCCATCCATCCCTGTGTGTGTGTGTGTCCATCCATCCATCCATCCCTGTGTGTGTGTCCATCCATCCATCCATCCCTGTGTGTGTGTGTCCATCCGTGTGTGTGTGTGTGTGTGTGTGTGTGTGTGTGTGTGTGTGTGTGTGGCCTTGTGTGTCCGGCCTACCTGTGTCCTGAGCCTCCGTCCGGTCCCGAGCCTCCGTCCGGTCCCGTCCCGTCCCGAGCCTCCGTCCGGTCCCGTCCCGAGCCTCCGTCCGGTCCCGTCCCGTCCCGAGACTCCGTCCGGTCCCGTCCCGTCCCGAGCCGAGCCTCCGTCCGGTCCCGTCCCAGGATCACCGCTCTTCGTCGGCGCCCATTCCCCTGTTCAAATGCCGCGCCTCCCTGTCTGTGATAGGCGGAACACAATTTCCCAGCAGCCTGTGTTCCGCCTATCACGGACATCGTCTCATCCTCGTCCGTAGTACGAGGATGAGACGATGTCGGTGATAGGCGGAACACAGGCTGCTGGGAAATTCAGTGTTCCGCCTATCACAGGCGAAGGCGGAGCCGGAGGCGCGGCTTTTGAATTATAGAATGGCCGCTGTCTGTCTGCTCGACACGCTGATCGAGCAGGCAGACAGCGATGACTCGAGTATAAGCCGAGGGGGGCACTTTCAGCCTCAAAAAAGAGGCTGAAAATCTCGGCTTATACTCGAGTATATACGGTAGGTTCAAAAGTGCATGGGAAAAACCTAGATCTACTGTATCCTCAGACAAAAGCAAGTTAAGAAAAAAATATATATAAATGCACTATATTACCAAAAGTATTAGGACATCTGGTTTTACATACACGTGAACTTTAATGGCATCCCAGTCTTAGTCCGTAGGGTTCAATAATGAGTTGTCCTACCCTTTACAGCTATAACAGCTTCAACTCTTCTGAGACAGCTGTCCACAATGTTTAGGAGTGTGTCTATGGGAATGTTTGACCATTCCTCCAGAACCACATTTGTGAGGTCAGGCACTGATGAGGACCAGAAGACTTGGCTCTCAGTCTCCGCTCTAATTCATCCCAAAGGTGTTCTATCGGGTTGAGGTCAGGACTCTGTGCAGGCCAGTCAAGTTCCTCCACCCCAAACTCGCTCATCCATGCCTTTATGGACCTTTGTGCACTGGCTCAAATCATTTGGTGGAGGGAGGCTTATGGTGTGGGGTTGTTTTTCAAGGGTTGGGACTGGCCAAATAGCTCCAGTGAAGGGAACTCTTAAGGCGTCAGCATACCAAGACATTTTGGATAATTTCATCCTCCCAAATTTGTGGGAACAGCTTAGGGATGGCCTGTTCCAACGTGACTGCACACCAGTGCACAAAGTAAGGTCCATAAAGACATGGATGAGCAAGTTTGCAGTGGAGGAACTTGACTGTCCAGCACCTCAACCCAACAGAACATCTATGGGATGAATTCGAGTGGAGAGTGCGAGCCAGGCCTTCTTGTCCACATCAGTGCCTGACCTCTCAAATGAGCGTCTGAAAGAATGGTCAAACATTCCCATAGACACACTCCTAAACCTTGTGGATAGCCATCCCAGAAGAGTTGAAGCTGTAATAGTTGCAAAGGGCAGGCCAACTCAATATTGAACCCTATGAACTAAGACTGCTAAAGTTCATGTGTGTGTAAATGCAGTCGTCCCAATACTTTTGGTAATTATATATAGATATATATCTAAATATCTATCTGTCTATCTATCTATCTATCTATCTATCTATCTATCTATCTATCTATCTATCTATCTATCTACAGTGGTGTGAAAAAGTGTTTGCCCCCTTCCTCATTTCCTGTTCCTTTGCATGTTTGTCACACTTAAGTGTTTCGGAACATCAAACCAATTTAAACAATAGTCAGGGACAACACAAGTAAACACAAAATGCAATTTGTAAATTAAGGTGTTTATTATTAAAGGTGAAAAAAAATCCAAACCATCATGGCCCTGTGTGAAAAAGTGATTGCCCCCCTTGTTAAAACATACTATAACTGTGGTTGTCCACACCTGAGTTCAATTTCTCTAGCCACACCCAGGCCTGATTATTGCCACACCTGTTCACAATCAAGGCATCACTTAAATAGGAGCTGCTTGACACAGTAAGGTCCACCAGAAGATCCTTAAAAGCTACACATCATGCCGAGACCCAAAGAAATTCAGGAACAATTGAGAAAGAAAGTAATTGAGATCTATCAGTCTGGAAAGGGTTATAAAGCCATTTCCAAAGCTTTGGGAATCCAGCGAACCACAGTGAGATCCATTATCCACAAATGGCAAAGACATGGAACAGTGGTGAACCTTCCCAGGAGTGGCCGGCCGCCCAAAATTACCCCAAGAGCGCAGCGACGACTCATCCAAGAGGTCACAAAAGACCCCACAACAACGTCCAAGGAACTGCAGGCCTCACTTGCCTCAGTTAAGGTCAGCGTTCATGCCTCCACCATCAGGAAAAGACTGGGCAAAAATGGCCTGCATGGCAGAGTTCCAAGGAGAAAACCACTGCTGAGCAAAAAGAACATCAAAGCTCGTCTCAATTTCTCCACAACACATCTTGATGATCCCCAAGACTTTTGGGACAACATTCTGTGGACCGATGAGACAAAAGTGGAACTCTTTAGAAGGTATGTGTCCAAGTATATCTGGCGTAGAAGGAACACTGCATTTCATAAAAAGAACATTATACCAACCGTAAAATATGGTGGTGGTAGTGTGATGGTCTGGGGCTGTTTTGCTGCTTCAGGACCTGGAAGACTTGCCGTGATAAAAGGAACTATGAATTCTGCTGTCTACCAAGAGATCCTGAAGGAGAATGTCCGACCATCTGTTCGTGTACTCAAGCTGAAACGAACTTGGGTTCTGCAGCAGGACAATGATCCTAAACACACCAGCAAGTCCACCACCAAATGGCTGAAGAAAAACAAAATGAAGACTTTGGAGTGGCCTAGCCAAAGTCCTGACCTGAATCCTATTGAGATGTTGTGGTATGACCTTAAAAACCGTTCATGCCTGAAAACCCTCTAATGTAACTGAATTAGGACAATTCTGCAAAGATGAGTGGGCCAAAATTCCTCCAGGACGCTGTAAAAGCCTCATTGCACGTTATCGCAAACGCTTGGTTGCAGTTGTTGCTGCTAAGGGTGGCCCAACCAGTTATTAGGTTTAGGGGGCAATCACTTTTTCACACAGGGCCATGATGGTTTGGATTTTTTTTCACCTTTAATAATAAACACCTTCATTTACAAATTGCATTTTGTGTTTACTTGTGTTGTCCTTGACTATTGTTTAAATTGGTTTGATGTTCCGAAACACTTAAGTGTGACAAACATGCAAAGGAACAGGAAATGAGGAAGGGGGCAAACACTTTTTCACACCACTGTATCTATCTATCTATATATATATATATATATATGTATATAGATGTGTGTGTATATGTATATATGTATATATATATATATATATATATATATAAATATATAAATCTATATATAAATATATAAATCTATATATATATATATAAATATATAAATCTATATTAAATAATGGGACAGACTCTATTCTAACTAGAAAGTATGTGACAAGAAGCTTACAGCTGTGTTGAAACTCCATTATTGGGTTGCTGGTATTCAACACTTCCAAGCCCACGTACACACGGTCAGAGATTTTGCCAACCAAATCCGTCAGATTTTGCCCGTTGGATTTAGTCAGACGGATTGTGTCCGAAACTGTTGCATACACACGGTCGGGCCAAGTTGGCGAAAAATCCGATCTTTCAGAACGTGATGACGTAATTTCGTTACGATGGGACTACATTCAGGCTAGTAGCCAATAGCTTTGATGTAGGAATTTGATCTGAGCATGCGTGGCACTTGGTCCGATGAAAATGCTCTACACATGATCGGATTAGGTCCGTCCAGCCCAGTTGGACGGGAAATATTTCCAACATGTTGGAAAATTGGGTCGGACGGAGATTCGGACGGAATCAGTCCAATGCATACCACACACAGTCGGATTATCTGACGACACGGTCCGATAAGACTCATTCCGACAGATTCTCCGACCGTGTGTACAAGGGCTAAGGATTGAGCTACTGTGGCAGAGGTAACTGGTATTCACACACCTGAAAGTGTGGAATACCTACAGTGACCGAGGACCAGAAAGCCGGCAGTGTTTGCACACACCACACACTGACCACCAGAAAGGTAAGTATAAAGTATCTTTTTTCAGGCTGGGATTATTTGAATTTCAACCCTGCAGTGACTAGGGCACCCCATACTCATAGGTGCCCAGAAATGAAGACAAACATGTTTTTGTTTTATCAAGCTGCATTTACTCAGTGCAACTTATAACATCAAAGTGAAATATATAACACCAACATGTCAAAAAGAAAATTCAAACACAGAATCACTGAGTTGGAAAAAGGATCACCCATTTGTGTCAGTATTTTGTTGGACCAACTTTTGCTTTAATTACAACCTTTATTCTGTTGGGATGTGCCTCTACTAACTTTGCACATCTAGACTTTACAATATTTGCCCATTCTTCTTTTCAGAACAACCCAAGTTCAGTTAAATTTTATGGTGATAATTTATGGACTGCAGTCTTCAAGTCATTCCACAGATTTTCAATGGGGTTTACGTCTGGGCTCTGGCTAGACCTTGCAAGGACATTCACCTTTTTCTCCTTCAACCAATGTGTGGTTATTGTTTCTTTGTGCATTGGGTCATCAACATTTTAGAAGGTAAACCTTCTTCCCATTGACATCTTTCTGCCAGATGGCAACAGATTTTTCTCAAGAAATTGATGGCATTTTCCCTCATTAATTTTTACTTCTATCCTGACAAGTGCCCAGTCCCTGCTGCAGAAAAACACCCCCATAATAGTATATCACCACCTCCATGCTTTACTATAGAATAGTTTTTTTTTGGATTGTGAGCTGTATTGAATTTCTGCCAGACATGTGGTTTGGTGTTGAGGCCAAATAATACAATAATTCAGTAAGCTGACCATAACACCTTTTTCAATGTGACCTCCGAATCGTCAAGGTGCATTTTGGCAAAGCTCAGTCGTGACTGCATGTGGCTTTTTTTAACCACATTAGTAGTTTGAAGAGGGATATCGTTGTTATGGCAGCAGCTAGCTGCCATAACCAAGGTATCCTCTTCTACAGTGGGCGGTCTGCTTTCAGATAAAAGTGGTCTCTGCGGAGGAGGGTTAAGGCAGTGCTGGAAAATAATGGTGGCAACACAAAATATTGACACTTTGGGCCTAATTTGGACATTTTCTCTTAGGGGTGTACTCACTTTTGTTGTCAGCGATTTAGACATTAATGGCTGTGTGTTGCGTTATTTTGAGGGGGCAACAAATTTACACTGTTATGCAAGCTGTACACTCACTACTTTACATTGTAGCAAAGTGTAATTTCTTCAGTGTTGTCACATGAAAAGATAAAATATATATATATACATATAGACATATATAAAATAAAATATTTACAAAAATCTGAGGGGTGTACTCACTTTTGTAAGATACTGTATATATATATATATATATATATATATATATATATATATATATATGGAAAAGGAATACAAAAATTGCCAATGGTGTTAATTTTCAGTGTCATTTTCTTAGATTACATCTTTCTTTTAATATCCAAACCCTAATTTGATTCCCCTAATGTTTAAGTCATGCCACATCATAAGTAAAATATTCATCCTTTCATCCTATACATTTTGACGTGACATTGACTATTTCTCGGCCAACAAGATTTGAGATGTTAAGTAAATCAACAAAAAATCAGCAAAAAAAAAAAACATTAATGAGTTAAAACCTGAAAAAGAATTTTAATGTACAAGAGCTGAAGGCAATTTTCCATATAATGTTGTGTTTAATTGTCTCTGCAAAACATTTGGACCTGATTACGCTGTGTGCCGAGATGTTTTTCAATCACAAATTTTAAGTTCAGCAATAGAAAAAAAAAATAGCTAATTACTTAGAGTTAGGAGGAAGAATTATGATGTGTTATTGTGATTATAGGCCAGGCTGTTCTTACATTTCTATTATAATATTGGGTGGGAGCGCAACATGCCCTTACTGCAAATTAGTTGCACTTTAGATGTAAGGTAATTGAATCGATTTCAGAATTATAACTACATTTTCTAAATCTCTGTACCTGCAGATTGCTCACTTTGTAGAAGACAAGACTAATTCTATAAGTAGGACACAGAGAAATGACAGTATCCCATTAATAAAAGAGTTCTGTTCTGTTATGAAAAATGTCAGTATATGTATAACCTACTCACTAAAATCTCATAAAAGATTTAACAAATGAATGTATTTTTTTATATTTTAAATGTGCAGCTTTCATTAAAATAATTCCTGATGATCCCACTAGTAAGGTGTTTGTTCAATATATATTTTCCGTTTTCTTTTGCTACACAGAGGTTGATTTAATATTGGCAAATGGGCTGTTCACCTTAAAAGGGAATTTTCCCTTAGCTTAGTGCATAAGGCAAGGCTTTGCAGACTCCCATAATTCAATCGTATAAAACCAAAATTACTATATTTTTAAATATTACTTGCATGTGATTTTGTATTCCTTCCTAGGTGAATTTTCACTACATTCATTAAAAAAAACATACATTCATTAAGCTAAGGGGAAATTCACTTGCAAAGGGTAAATTCCTTTGCAAAGTTAATAGCCTATTTGCCTTTACTAATGACGGCTTCAAATATGTGCGACCGTGGGTTTGTGCATGTCTGTTCACTGGTTCAGGTGGGATTCAGGTCATAATTTTTGCCTGAATTCACACCTGAACCAGACCCAAACACGCACAGGACCCCTTTGCAATCTGCTCTTCGGCCGCCACAGAGCTGTGTGAACTGGCTCCATTGAGAGCCGTTTACACTCGCTTGCCATGCAAATAGCATGCGAGGAAACCCGCATCCAATTCACACATATGTGAACCTAGCCTCAATCAACTTTACAGTGTTTTAGCATACTTAAGCCTTTTACACAGGATCGGATTTTCCGCAGACAAAACCTCAGACTTTTGTCCAAAGGCGTGTGCCTGGATTTTGTCTTGTATACAAACGGCAAGGAATTGTCGGCCAACAAACACGAACGCAGTGATGCACTACATTGTATTTCAGCTCTGTGGCGCCATCCTTTGGGCTCCTTCTTCTAATTTTGTGTTAGTAGAAGATTGGTGAGTGTTGATTCGTGCTTTTCATTTCGCACTTTTCATTTTGAGCTTTTCATTGAGCGCTTTTCAGTTCGCCCTTTTCATTTTGTGCTTTTCAGTTCATTTCTGAATGGCCGTTCGTCAAGCAGACATGTTGCGGAATAGGAGGAGAGAACGTGTAATTTATTATTGCCCTTGGAGTTATTGCTTTGACCAAAGTCCAGTCCAGGAACAAGAGGAGGAGGAGTTCTTGGACTAAAAATTGGTTGCTTTATTCATCGTGACCAATTATGTCATACACCTTTGCTGTGGGAGCTCCAGGAGAATAATTGGCATTGTTGACCCCTATATTAAGAAGCAGGACACATGCATGAGGCTTTTATTAAATTTTTGGTTGAAAAATAATGATTGGATTTGGTATATTTTTTATATTTTTGGATGCATAGAATGCACTTTTTGGTTCAGTTCTATTGGCAGATAGCATGTCTAATTTTAATTGTTTTCTTATTTTAATGCATAATAAAAAAAATTGTGGAGAATAATACTTGGCTATGTGTTTTACTTCAAATAACAGTTTGGGAGTAGGCAGTTACATTTAAAAAAATACAGTGTTAAATTGACAAGGGACACCAACATAGTTAAAAACTATGGAATAATGGTGTTGTGGTAACTTGCCCAAAAAAAAAAAAAAAGCATAATAAGTAGTATTCTTGATATCACTTTGAAAATTTGTTTGCAATAACTCCATCAGTATCACGAGCAAAACAGCTTCATTATTATCCCATTAAAGAAGAAGAGAATTGTGCACTGCATTTCGAGATTTCATAATTTGTCACGTCATGACAACAGACATTTATCCTTGGAAAATTTTAAAGCCTGCCATCCAACATTTGTCTGCGGAAAATCCGACAATTGTCCAATGGAGCGTACAAATGGTCGGATTTTCCTCCAACAGCCTGTCATCACACATTTCCCATCAGAAAATCCAATCATGTGTATGAGGCTTAAAGCCTTGTTCACACCAGAATGCAGTACGGGAAAGGCATGTTCCTGCATCATGCTTAAAATGCCTTGCAGTAGCGGACTTCTGTGGGTGCCAATGTAATGTAAACGCCAACCCAATTGCAGAATGCAATCGCAGTGCATTTGCAGGCACCAGATCATATAGCACTGCAGTACCATGCAATTTAGTGCAGTGTGTTAACTAGTGCACTGTGTTCCAGTGCAATTTGTAACCCCCACATGGGAACACACAGGCAATACACAGGAATGTGGGACATGGGCTATAGATAGATCAAAATTCAGCCAGTTCAGAGACCCTGTATGGACATTTCCAATTGACAGAAGTCAATCTAATATTGACTTCTGTTGAATGGGAATGTTGGAAAACTATTGATGTCCTGCAACTGCAGTCAATCAGAGGAATCCCACTGTCAGAATACAATAGCCTAGCAGGAGGATTCTTCCATCCACCTTGCTTGTGTGGATGGGGGGATCCATTTGTTTTTTTTATTTTTTGTTTTTCGACCAACCCCCTGGCTGATTGAAAAAAAAAAACAATCTATGGCCAGTCCCTTTCACATACAATAGCAAAGCAAGAGGATTATTCCATAAACCTTGCTTGTGTGGGTAGGAGGATCCATTTTTTTTGTGACCAGCCCCCTGGCTGATTGAAAGAAACAAGTCATCTATGGTCAGTGTAAAGCCTCGTACACACGATTGTTGTCCGAAGGGCGTGTTCCAGGAACTTGTCTTGCATACATACTCTACACAATTGTCGACCAACAAACACGAACGTAGTGACGTACTATGAGGAATTTCAGCTCTTGAGTGCCACCCTTTGGGCACCTTCTGCTAATGTGTTTGGTGAGCATTGATTCCGAGTGTGCGTGTTTGTACTTTGGTACTTTGGACATTCGTGTGATGGACTTTTGTACAGACGATATGAAAATCTGACAACAGACGGCCGAAAATTTACTAGCCTGCCATCCAACATTTGTTGGCAGAAAGTTGGACAACAATTGTCTGATGGAGCATACTAACGGTCGGATTTTATGCCAACAGTCTGTCATCACACAATTCCCTGCTGAAAATCCGATCAAGTGTACAAGGCTTTAGGCCCCTTTCACACACAAAAGCAACGCAGGAGGTCTCCTCCATCAACCTTGCTTGTGTGGATAGGGGGATCCTTTTTTTTTTTCTTTGCAACCAGCCCTCTGGCTGATCCGGAAAAAAAAGAGTAATCTATGACCAGGCTTGGGCTCCTTTCACATGGGGCGGATTCCGCTTGTCTGTTTCCCTCCACTTACGATGTCAACTTACGGCATCAATGGGTGTCAACGCACACATGTCCGTTGACATCCGCTGCTCCATAGAGGGCAATGGATGGTGCGATCGGGTCAGTCTGAAAAACTGACAGATTGCCCCATTCTGTCCACCCGTGTGAAAGGAGCTTTAAGGATTACAACCCCAGCATGAATCTGCCATCAAATTTTTTAAAAGCAAAGGGCACTTATTAGTACTCACAACAACTGTGTCAAATGTATACCTTCTAATTTGCATATAAATCAACTGGAAAAAAATGAACTCATGAATCATGTTTAGCAAATCATTCTGTTTAATTCTGATGGTATTCTTATGTTCCATCGGAGTGGTCTGCAGGGGGAGGAAGAGTTTATGTGTACAGTAGAGATTTATGCATTCTTTGATCTAGAAGGGATGGATGCATTCTATTTTTGTTCTGGCTCTGCTGAACTCAACAACAAACTTTTATATTGAGAAAAGGGGCAAGAAAATGAAATAATCCCTGTAATTTCAAGTTACTTTATAAAACATGCCAATGTTTCATTATAGGTTTACTGCATCCAGATGCTGATATTAATAAGAATATACAAAAGATTCTCTATAGAATATACAGGATATAGTTACTAAACAGATGTTGTTTCAAAGAATTACAGGCTTACAGGGACTGTAATGTCAAACAACATGTCCTTATTTTATTTTGTGTAGCGCAGAGGATTTTGCATGTAAAATCTAATTTCACTTATCTCTTATTTGCAGTCTATGAGCAAAGCCAGAGGACCCTGGATACATAAGACAGTGCTTGGCAATTCTTAAGTCGTACATGGTTACAAACGAGCAATTATTTTATAAACAAGAACGATCTACCAAGAAAATTGCATGTTGGCAAAATAGACGTGCAACGGTGCCTGGTAATATTTAGACAGCTATTCCAGGTACAGAAAATGAGCATAATTGACCCATTATATAAAGATGGAAAAAAAATGCACAGACCAGTGATAGGTGGATTTTTATTGGTTGCTAAGAGTTATTGTACACTGTAAATGGTGCATCATTTCTGCCTTATTATAGAGAAACTATTTTGTTTTACAATAACAACTACTTGGAACTACATAAGGTTATAAGGGTATAAGTGGTTCGTAAAAGAAAATAGAATGCAATAGAGTATGTGGGTAAAAGCAATCATAAATTGCTTGGGCAAGAGCAAATACTTTGTAGCCGATTTACTAAATGAGTATAGGTTCAGTTAGCTTAGTGAATATTATGAAGCTATACTCATTTAAATACTGTAGCGCATCAGCAATACATGCAGGTTGAGAAGGACCATCCTAATTCCTATTTGCTTATTTAACCAACAAAACAACTAAAACCAAATTCCAGCAATGGATATTTTTGCATAATTGATTTGGTCCAGCTTGGACGTATGCCATATGTGACCCATCCCCATGGAAGCTGGAAATCACTGTTGTAGACACTACTACTATTGGATTCCGAGTCTTGGACTGAGTGGCTGTCCTGCTACTTCTTGAACTCAGGGAGTTGCTCACTCAACATAAGCATCATCTAGACAACACTTTGCATTCTTTCCATGGATGCAAAGTGATCTTTGACTGGACAAGGGGGAGAGGTGGGCAGTGACATCACAATCTCCACCTCGTCTAATCAGAGAATGATTTACATTTATTGAAAAAATGTAAAGCGTTCTCTGATTGGTGCATCAGAGATGCCACTCGGCACGGCACCTGGGAGCCAATGAAAATCACAGTAATAGCATCTGCTGTAGTGATTTCCATCGTCCACAGGGATTGGCCAGGAATGGCACATGCATACTTACATTGGTCCAAGCTGGACCAATGTAATTACCGGTATTCAAAAACGATACACCTAAATTCCAGCTTTAATAAATACAAAATACATATCCTGGTTGACATATATATGCTGCAAAACATGACCCCAACCTATAAAATCAATTAAAAACAGACCCAAATGCAGCACTCAACTGTTGGAATTGTTCACATTAGAGCCCTGGTATCCAACACCTCTATACACCTCACACACAGTATAAATGTGGCTGGCCAGCTACTCTGTGTGTTGGGCACTTGGCAGCAGGATACTTGGTGCTGGGACACTCTATGTTTTGTTATATCCGGCACTGACTGTCACGCAGAATGCTGTCTCTTTCTTTATATGTAAATGTGTTGTTTTACAAATGAATACATGATAGAAGATTTACAAAGCACTGTGGGTTATCAGAAAAGAGAGCAGAGAGAGAGAGAGATGCTGCTTGCCTTGACACAGGGATTGTCCAAAAGAATCTGCCCAATAAGGAACGCGTTAATCCTCTGACTTATTCACTTGTGTGTACATTTCTGCTATTGAGTTCTGTAAACTGGCTTTTACCAATAGGTAGAAAGAAGACAGAAGAAAACATGGGAACAGAAATCAAGAGCTCCACCTGTTGGCTGAATTAGAGGCTGCATAGTATTTGTAGTATTTGCATGCATTTGTTATATAGGTACCTGAAAAAGAAAACATATTTTTTTACATGTTTATTATTTTAGTTTCAGTAAAAAGATGCAACATTTATTTAAAGCCACTATACATACTATAAATATAACATAAAATGATTGTGTAAATCTGAGATTCTAAGTTTTTCCCTTTTAATTGATTCTGGTTTCACGTGTGTATGCCTAAAAATGATTTTAAATTAGCCGACATAAAATATACTTCTAAACCGTAACATTTTTATTTAAAAAAAATATTTTAACAATTGTTATTACCCTTTTTTGGACCAGACCAATATTAACATTTCAGCTATGTACCAATTCACATGGCAATAACTTTATCACTACTTATTACCAAAGTGATCAATTTAGAGAACAATAAATCTTACACTAGGTATTATTTTCATTCATGGCTTATTTTTTTTCTAAATACTGTGAAGGCAAAGATTAAAAAAAATGACCCTTAAAGCTAGCTATACAATAGTAAAATTTTGTTTGGTTTAAGAACATTCATTTAATTTTCTAATCATTAGTGGGGTCAAATCGATGTTTGTGACAAGATAATTCAAAGGAGTAGGATGGAATTTTTTTCTCAAACAAACAATTTCTAACAGTGTATGTGGCTTTCATTTGGGAAATTGCATTTATTCCGAAATCAAAAGTTAAAAGCAAACAAAATCGAAGTACTTTCAAATGATATTCGGCAAGTCATCAAATGTATTGAGAATGTTAGATCGAAAATCTTCTATCAGATCCATCCTAACAACAACCATATCTGAAATTCAACAAACCTGTAAACCTAAAGTGTATTTAAATTTTTGCAGCCAAATTGGGATACCACCTACTTAACATTTGTTACATGTTCCCGGTCACATAGCATAACTATAAAAAAATATTTAAAAATGAAATTGCTGCTTTCCTTTTTACTTGCAGAAAAATTCAAAGTAGTTTTCCCTTTCTATGTAATAGCATTATGTGTAGAAACAGAACGAAACTCTGGATAGCCACACTCCGGATTGTGTAAAAATTAGATGCCTTTATTTCTTCAAAATGCAAGTGCAAAACTCCATTGAACAAAACGTCACAGCAAAAAGGGAACAAAAAAGGATTTTTGAATAAAATAGCTAACGCGTTTCACGCTACAAACAGCGCTCTCCATTTGGAGAGCTAGCAGCCTGTCAGTGGTTTTGTCTTGGAGCGGTGAAATCTCTGTTTGTTATGTAATAGCATTACATATAAGTAATGGGGAGTTAAAGTCCAACTACAGGCAAAAAATTTACTTTTAAAAAATATAAACTGAATTGTTGTGCATCAGTTGCCTTAAGCCTCGTACACACAATTGGATTTTCGGCAGACAAAACCTCAGACTTTTGTCCAAAGGCATGCATCTGGATTTTGTCTTGCATACAAATGGTACACAATTGTCGACCAACAGACATAAGCGTAGTGACGTACTACGAGCTGAAAAAGAGGAAGTTCAATTGTCAGGCGCCACCCGTTGTGCTCCTTCTGCTAATTTTGTGTTAGTAGAAGTTTGATGAGTGTTGATTCTCGCTTTTCATTTTGCACTTTTCAGTTAGTTTCTGAGCGGCCGTTCATCAACCAGACATGTTGCGGAATCTGAGGAGATAACGTTTTTTTATTGGCCTTGGAGTTAATGCTTTGACCCAAGTCCAGTCCAGAAACAGGAGGATAGTTCCAGAAGAATAATCCGGATGATTTTCAGATTTATCTCTGGATGACGGACCCCTGCTTTCACCAACTCTTGGCATTGTTGACCCCCTATATTTAGAAGCCGGACACATGCATGAGGCTTTCATTTTATTTTTTGGCTTAATTTTAGCATGTCTTTAGCCTGTTCTTTTATTCCACTTCTACAGTTGTGCCCCTGCTCTGTTTAGCTCCAGTTCTACAGTTTTTGTTCCACTTCTAAATTTTTTGGTTATGGTTATATTTTGTTCTAACGTTTTCTCTCTGCTCTGTTTTGTTCCAGTTCTACAGTTTTTGCTCCTGTTCTGTTCTGTTTTAACTCCAGCTTTTTCCCCCTGCTCTGTTTTGTTCCAGTTCTATAGTTCTTGATTCTGTTCTGTTTGTATCAGTTCTATCGTTTTTGTTCCTGTTCTATTTTGTTCTAGTTCTACATTGTTCTCCCTGCTCTCTTTTGTTCATGTTTTAGTTCCACAGTATTTGCTCCTGTTATATGTTATTCTTGTTCCAGTTTTTCCCCCTGCTCTGCTTTATTCCAGTTTTTTTCGCAGGCGTTTTGCTCCAGTTCTACAATTTTTGTTGCTGTTCTATTTTGTTCTAGTTCTACAATTTTATCTCTCTCTGTTTTGTTCGATTTTGTTCCTATTACAGTATATGTTGTTCTAGTTTCACAGTTTTCTCTCTGCTCTGTTTTGTTGCAACTCCTGTTATATGTTGTCAAAATATAGAAAGTGACGGCAGAAAAAAGACCTAGTGGTCCATCGAGCCTGTCCATTTTGCTCCAGTTCCACAGTTTTTGCTCCTGCTCTATTTTTTCAGATTCTGCAGTTTTCTCTCTACTCTATCTTGTTCCTATTTTGTTTTTTTCCTTCCACTGTTTTTGCGCCTGTTTTTTTTTTTTGTTCTCACTCCAGTTTTTCCCCTGCTCTGTTTAGTTCTAGTTCCTGTTGTGTTTTGTTCCAGTTCTACAGTTTTTGTCTATGTTCCCTTGTTTTGTTCTACTAGCTGTTGTTTGGTTTTTATAAAAATTCTGTACTTTTTTATCAACTTTCAGATGGTATGTTTATAGTTCACCCACCTGTAGATCAGTGCTGTAAACATGATTGATAAATGATGGGTAAATTCAGTCAGAAAGTGCCAAAGTTTATGTTATCATAACTAGACCTTGTAGACATGTATACTCCCTGAAAACACATGTGCTTATTTGCATAAAAAATCAATACACATGACCGTGGCAGCCACTGCAATGAGGCCGAAGGGCAAGTGGTACCCAACTGAGGTCTACCTGTGGTTTGTAAAAAAGAGAGCTCACCCCTTCCTATTTGTGGCATTGTAGAGCAAGAATTATATCTGTGCATGAAACCTGCCAAACCGAACCAGTTTAAGTACATGATGTTGTTCTAGTCCTATACCACAGGCAGCTGCAGCAGTTACAGTTGGTGTATTGTGTCACCTGCACAGTGTACACCTGAAGCTTCCCCAATTGCTGGTGTTGTTCTAGTCCTATACCACAGGCAGCTGCAGCAGTTACAGTTGGTGTATTGTGTCACCTGCACAGTGTACACCTGAAGCTTCCCCAATTGCTGGTGTTGTTCTGGTCCTATACCACAGGCAGCTGCAGCAGTTACAGTCGGGGTATTGTGGCCCCTGCACAGTGTACACCTGAAGCTACCCCCAATTGCTCGTGTTGTTCTAGTTCTATACCACAGGCAGCTGCAGCAGTCACAGTCGGTGTATTGTGCCCCCTGCACATTGTACACCTAAAGCTACCCCCAATTGCTGGTGTTGTTCTAGTCCTATACCACAGGCAGCTGCAGTAATTACAGTCCGTGTATTGTGTCCCCTGCACAGTGTTTACCTGAAGCTCCCCCAATTGCTGGTGTTGTTCTGGTCCTATACCACAGGAAGCTGCAGCAGTTAACGTCGGTGAATTGTGGCCCCTGCACATTGTACACCTGAAGCTACCCCCAATTGCTCGTGTTGTTCTAGTCCTATACCACAGGCAGCTGCAGCAGTTACAGTCGGTGTATTGTTCCACCTGCACAGTGTACACCTTAAGCTACCCCAATTGCTGGTGTTGTTCTAGTCATATACCACAAGCAGCTGCAGCAGTTACAGTCAGTGTACTATGCCACCTGCACAGTGTACACCTGAAGCTACCCCCAATTGCTGGTGTTGTTCTAGTCCTATACCACAGGCAGCTGCAGTAATTACAGTCGGTGTATTGTGCCCCCTGCACAGTGTTTATCTGAAGTTCCCCCAATTGCTGGTGTTGTTCTGGTCCTTTACCACAGGAAGCTGCAGCAGTTACAGTCGATGTATTGTGCCCCCTGCACAGTGTACACCTGAAGCTACCCCCAATTTCTGGTGTTGTTCTAGTCCTATACTACAGGCAGCTGCAGCAGTTACAGTCAGTGTATTATGGCAGCTGCACAGTGTACACCTGAAGCCAACCCCAATTGCTCGTGTTGTTCTTGTCCTATACCACAGGCAGCTGCAGCAGTTACAGTCGGTGTATTGTGCCATCTGCACAGTGTACACCTGAAGCCACCCCAATTGCTGGTGTTGTTCTAGTCCTATACCACAGGCAGCTGCAGCAGTTACAGTCGGTGTATTGTGTCATCTGCACAGTGTACACCTGAAGCTCCCCCAATTGCTGATGTTGTTCTGGTCCTATACCACAGGCAGCTGCAGCAGTCACAGTCGGTGTATTGTGGCCCCTGCACAGTGTACACCTGAAGCTCCCCCAATTGTTGGTGTTGCTCTAGTCCTATACCACAGGCAGCTGCAGCAGTTACAGTTGGTGTATTGTGTCACCTGCACAATGTACACCTGAAGCTACCCCCAATTTCTGGTGTTGTTCTATTCCTATACCGCAGGCAGCTGCAGCAGTTACAATCGGTGTAGTGTGCCACCTGCACAGTGTACACCTGAAGCTACCCCCAATTGCTCGTGTTGTTCTGGTCCCATACCACAGGCAGCTGCAGCAGTAACAGTCGGTGTATTGTGCCACCTGCACAGTGTACACCTGAAGCTACCCCCAATTGCGCGTGTTGTTCTAGTCCTATACCACAGGCAGCTGCAGCAGTTACAGTCTGTGTATTGTGCCCCCTGCACAGTGTACACCTGAAGCTACCCCAATTGCTGGTGTTGTTCTAGTCCTACACCACAGGCAGCTGCAGCAGTTACCGTCGGTGTATTATGCCACCTGCACAGTGTACATCTGAAGCTATCCCAATTGCTGGTGTTGTTCTAGTTGTATACCACAAGCAGCTGCAGCAGTTACAGTCAGTGTATTGTGCCACCTGCACAGTGTACACCTGAAGCTACCCCAATTGCTGGTGTTGTTCTAGTCCTATACCACAGGTAGCTGCAGCAGTTACAGTCAGTGTATTGTGCCACCTGCACAATGTACACCTGAAGCTACCTCAATTGCTGATGTTGTTCTTGTCCTATACCACATGCCGCTGCAGCAGTTACAGTTGGTGTGTTGTGCCAGCTGGACAGTGTACACCTGAAGCTACCCCAATTGCTGGTGTTGTTTTAGTCCTATACCACAGGCAGCTGCAGCAGTTACAGGTGGTGTATTGTGCCATCTGCACAGTGTACACCTGAAGCTACCCCAATTGCTGGTGTTGTTCTAGTCCTATACCACAGGCAGCTGCAGCAGTTACAGTCGGTGTATTGTGTCATCTGCACAGTGTATACCTGAAGCTCCCCCAATTGCTGGTGTTGTTCTGGTCCTATACCACAGGCAGCTGCAGAAGTTACAGTCGGTGTATTGTGGCCCCTGCACAGTGTACACCTGAAGCTACCCCCAATTGCTTGTGTTGTTCTAGTCCTATACCACAGGCAGCTGCAGCAGTTACAGTCGGTGTATTGTGCCCCCTGCACAGTGTACACCTGAAGCTACCCCTAATTGCTCGTGTTGTTCTGGTCCCATACCACAGGCAGCTGCAGCAGTTACAGTCGATGTATTGTGCCCCCTGCACAGTGTTTACCTGAAGCT
Source organism: Lithobates pipiens (assembly GCF_037356315.1). Classification (NCBI taxonomy): domain Eukaryota; kingdom Metazoa; phylum Chordata; class Amphibia; order Anura; family Ranidae; genus Lithobates; species Lithobates pipiens. The sequence goes on along the minus strand of NW_027507718.1, from coordinate 458,322,995 downwards.
CCCCCAATTGCTGGTGTTGTTCTGGTCATATACCACAGGCAGCTGCAACAGTTACAGCAGTGTATTGTGCCACCTGCACAGTGTACACCTGAAGCTACCCCCAATTGCACTTGTTGTTCTAGTCCTATACCACAGGAAGCTACAGCAGTTACAGTCGGTGTATTGTGCCCCCTGCACAGTGTACACCTGAAGCTACCCCAATTGCTGGTGTTGTTCTAGTCCTACACCACAGGCAGCTGCAGCAGTTACAGTCGGTGTATTGTGCCACCTGCACAGTGGACATCTGAAGCTATCCCAATTGCTGGTGTTGTTCTAGCTGTATATCACAAGCAGCTGCAGCAATTACAGTTGGTGTATTGTGCCACCTGCACAATGTACACCTGAAGCTACCTCAACTGCTGATGTTGTTCTTTTCCTATACCACAGGCAGCTGCAGTAGTTACAGTCGGGGTATTGGGGCCCCTTCACAGTGTACACCTGAAGCAACCCTCAATTGCTGGTGTTGTTCTTGTCCTATACCACAGGCAGCTGTAGCAGTTACAGTCTGTGTATTGTGCCACCTGCACAGTGTACACCTGAAGCTACCCCAGTTGCTGGTGTTGTTCTAGACCTATACCACAGGCAGCTGCAGCAGTTACAGTTGGTGTATTGTGCCACCTGCACAGTGTACACCTGAAGCTACCCCAATTGCTGGTGTTGTTCTAGTCCTATACCACAGGCAGCTTCAGCAGTTACAGTCGGTGTATTGTGCCACCTGCACAGTGTACACCTTAAGCTACCCCAATTGCTGGTGTTGTTCTAGTCATATACCACAAGCAGCTGCAGCAGTTACAGTCAGTGTACTGTGCCACCTGCACAGCGTACACCTGAAGCTACCCCAATTGCTGGTGTTGTTCTAGTCCTATACCACAGGCAGCGGCAGCAGTTACAGTCAGTGTATTGTGCCACCTGCACAGTGTTTACCTGAAGCTCCCCCAATTGCTGATGTTGTTCTAGTCCTATACCACAGGCAGCTGCAGCAGTTACAGTCATTGTACTGTGCCATCTGCACAATGTACACCTGAAGCTACCCCAAATGCTGGTGTTATTCTAGTCCAATACCACAGGAAGCTGCAGCAGTTACAGTCAGTGTATTGTGCCACCTGCACAGTGTACACCTGAAGCTACCCCAATTACTGGCGTTGTTCTAGTCCTATACCACAGGCAGCTGCAGCAGTTACAGTCGGTGTATTGTGCCGCCTGCACAGTGTACACCTGAAGCTACCCCCAATTGCTGGTGTTGTTCAGATCCTATACCACAGGAAGGCAGCTGCAGTAATTACAGTCAGTGTACTGTGTCATCTGCTCAGTGTACACCTAAAGCTACCCCAATTGCTGGTGTTCTCATCTCCCTGCAGGCCATTAGAATGTCTGGAAGGGCAACAAGGAGAGGCAGATAGTCACGAGCCAATATAAGAGGGCAAGCAGGCTCTGTGTCTAGAGGCAACAGTGCTTGTCGTGGACGCGGTGCATCATCATCAGCACGTGGCCATGGGACATGCTTGTCCTTATTTTCGGCAGCTGGACATGTTGAGCCGCAACATGCCGAAGACTTGGTAGAGTAGATGACCAAGCCCTCCTCATCCTCCTCATCCTCTCTCACCCAGGCTCAGGGTACTGGCAAAGCATCTGCCAACATGGCCTCTTGCCTCGTCTCGATGGCATCAATCACTCCTTCCCTCAACCCACCATGTCCTCCTGAGGAGTCCCCCGAACTGTTTGAGCACCGTGTTGGGTACGTGCTCCAGGAGGATGCCCAGCGCTTTGAAGGCTCTGATGATGATACCCAGCTAGAGGAAGGCAGTAGCGTGAGCCCAGAGAGAGGGGATGTCCAAGAAGGACAGCAATCTGGCAGTCATGTTCCACAAGCTGCAGCATACTGCCAGGTTTGCTCCAGTGATGAGGAGGGAGGGGATGATGAGGTCACTGACTCCACATGGGTGCCTGATAGGAGAGAGGAGTAGCAGGAGGTGGTGGAGGAGGAAGCACATCTCCAATGAGGCAGGATGCCCTCCAGGGGCCAGCTTAAGGGCAGCACACCGACTGAATCACACTGCAGAGCTCCGCCTGTGCAGGGGGCGCAGCCTCTGCGCATTATTCAAAAAGTTCATTGGTGTGGGCTTTTTTGAGATGAGTGCATCAGATGGCACCTCAGCTATTTGCAACATATGTCTCAAGCGTAGCTCGCGTGGCCAAAACATCAGCCGCTTGGGCACCACATGCTTGACCAGACATACTTTGATCTGCCATGCAGTTCGTTGGCAAGCGTACCTTAAAGACCCACACCAAAGAACAAAGCAGACCTCACCTTGCTCCTCATCATTTGGGATCTCCAACCCCACTATACCTTCAGTCCTCTCTGAAACCTGTACTGAGAGGAATAAAGGTGTAGAATTAGGTGTGTCACAGCCAAGTACTTGCGGACACTCTGCTAGCAGTACACCGACGTCCGATTGTACCAGGCAAATTTCCCTGCCCCATCTACTGGACCATCGAAAGAAGTTCACTCACAGCCATCCACATGCTCAGCAGTTGAATGCTAGCTTGGCTAAATTGCTAGCACTTCAACTGCTGCCTTTTCAGTTGGTAGACTCGGTCCCCTTCCATGAGTTTGTGCAGTGTGAGGTTCCTCAGTGGCAGGTTCCCAAACGCCACTTTTTCTCACGGAAGGCATGTGGAAGGCTATGTCCATGCCTCGCTGGACAGGGCGGTCAGCGGTAAGGTGCATATTACCGCTGACTCATGGTCCAGCAGGGATGGACAGGGACGTTACCTATCTTTCACGGCGCATTGGGTGACTCTTCTGCCAGCTGGGAAGGATGCAGGACAAGGTGCAGTAGTGTTGGAGGTTGTTCCACCACCACACCTCCAAAATGCTACTACTGGTTGTGACACACCTCTCTCCTCCACCTCTTACTCTTCTTCTTCCTCCATGGCCTCTTCCTGTGTTTTTTCCTTGGAACCAGTGGTGCTCCGTAGGCATTCAAGGGGCTACGCAAGTACGCAGGTAAAAAGATGCCATGCCGTGCTTGCGTTGGTGTGCTTGGGGGACAGGAGCCACACTGGGGCAGATAGTCTGTCAGCTCTCCAGGGGCAGGCTGAGAAGTGGTTGATGCCACGCCAGCTTAAGCCAGGAATGGTGGTTTGCGACACTGGAACCAACCTCCTCTCCACCCTCCGACAGGGACAACTGACCCAGGTGCCCTGTGTGGCTTACATGCTTAACTTGGTGGTGCAGCGGTTCTTGGGCAGGTACCCGGGCTTACAGGATGTCCTGAGGCAGGCCAGGAAAGTCTGTGTTAATTTCCGCCAGTCATATAATGCCAGTGCTCGGCTGGCTGAGCTCCAAAAGGAATTGAACCTGCCCAAGAACCGCCTAATCTGTGACATGCCCACCAGGTGGAACTCAACGTTGGCCATGCTGCAGCAGCTTCACACACAGCAGAGGACCATCAATGAGTACATGTGTGACTTTGGCACCAGGACAGGGTCAAGGGAGCTTGTTTTTTTCCCCCCACGCCAGTGGGCCATGATCAGGGATGCATGCACTGTCCTGTCACCATTTGAGAAGGCCACGAGGATAGTGAGCAGTGACAATGCATGCATCAATGACACTGTCCACCTGTTGGAGCACATGCTGCGTGGAATAATGGACAGGGCACTTGAGGCAAAACAGAGGCAGGAAGAGGAGGACTTCCTTGCCTCTCAAGGCCCCCTTTATCCAGACACTGTTCCTGCTGTCCCGCCGATCACACAGGAAAAGGACGAGGAGGAGGAGGATTGTGCCAGAATGAATGAATGAATGAAATACTTGTATAGTGCACAATGCGAACTTAATCGCCTCTAGGCGCTGTGGCAAGCTTTGATCATCAGCTAAAAGAGGAAGGTCTTAAGTTTTTTCCTAAAAGCCAGGTGATTTTCTTCCAGACGGATGTCGATTGGTAGAGCATTCCATAGCCGAGGCCCTTGGACAGCGAATCTCCGATCCCCTTTGGATTTATACCGGGCTTTGGGCACGAGGAGGAGGTTTTTGTTGGCTGATGGAAGACTGCGGTTTGGTGTGTAATGATTTATTTTCTCCATTAGGTATTGCGGAGCTTCTCTATGCACGCATTTGTGGGTGAGGCAAAGGGTTTTGAACGTGATCCGATTTTTTACGGTTAGCCAATGTAAGCGCCTCAGCGAAGGAGAGATGGATTCCCATGTTTTTTTTCCTGTTATCAGCCTTGCCGCCGTGTTTTGGATCAGTTGTAATCGTGCAAGTTGATATTGAGGTAATCCTATGTAAAGCGAGTTTGCGTAGTCCAATCACGAATTAATGATTGTTCCAACTGCCACTGCCTTGTCATTCTTTGGGATAAAAGGGATGAGTCTGCGGAGTGGAGGTGGAGCATGGAGGTGGAGCCTGGCACTCAGCATCAGCAGCAGTCTTTTAGGGATGATTTACAGTCCCAAGAAACCCGTGTATTTGTACGTGGCTGAGAGGAGGTGGCTGCGGATCATGTCGTCCTTAGTGACCCAGAGGACTCTTGACCGAAAGCCTCAGCTAACCTACACTGCATGGCCTCTCTGATCCTGCAAAGCCTGCGGAAGGATCCTCATATTCAGCGGATCAAGGAGAGGAATCATTAGTGGCTGGCAACTTGATCCATGGTACAAGGGTAAGATTGCAGACCTTATCTTGCCGTCACAGAGGATGAGACATCTCTGAGAGGCCTTGCAGAAAGGTCTGTGCAACGTGTTCCCAGAGACTGGGAGGTTACAAATTCCTGGTCCTGGACAACGTGTTGCTGAGGCTTCGGTCAGTCACAGAAGGAGTGGTGGAGAAGGTGGCCGTCTGACCTATGCGTTCAGACAATTTTTTAGTCTGCAGCCCCAAGGTATGATCGGTTCCAGCAACCATTGCCAGCATCTGATTTACATGGTGCACGAATACCTAGGGGCAAGGTCAGACTTGGACACCTTTCCCACCGAAAATCCTCTGGGTTACTGGGTCTTGAGGATGAATCACTGGCCAGAGCTTGCACAATATGCAATTGAGCTACTGGCCCGTCCTGCATCCAGCGTTCTTTCAGAACGCACATTCAGTGCTTCTGGAGACTTTGTAACTGATCACAGGGTGTGCCTGTCCACCGACTTGCTTGATCGACTGACCTTCATAAAGATGAATCAGTCTTGGATCACCACCAGCTACCAAGCACCTGAAGCTGATGTAACTGAATATTTTTTTTGAAATGTCACATCCCTTCAAGACTGCCTATGCTGATGCTGAGTGACTATCCTGTTATGCTGACTGACTATCCTCTTCCTCCTCAATGATCCTGCTGATAGCTTGGAAGAACATTTTTGGTTCTGGGTTATGGCCCAATTTTTCAGCCCCTGTTTAACAGGCGCATGTAATTACAATTTTTGATGCAATACTTTGCAGCAGGGCTCATTCCTGCGCTCCAACTAGAGTATCTGTGAGGGGTTGCAGTGTTGTGGCACCAGCCCCAGTGCCTAAGGCCCAATTTTTCAGCCCCTGTTTAACAGGGGCATGTGATTACAATTTTTGATGCAATACATTGCAGCAGGGCTCATTCCTGCTCTCCAACTAGAGTTTCTGTGAGGTGTTGCAGTGTTGTGGCACCAGTGCCTAAGGCCCAATTTTTCAGCCCCTGTTTAACAGGTGCATGTAATTACAATTCTTGATATAATATTTTACAGCAGGGCCCGTTCCAGCGCCCACCGAGAGTAACTGTAAGGACTTACAGTGTTGTGGCACCAGCACCACCACCACCACAACCACCAAAGGCCCAATTTTTCTACCACTGTTCAACAATGGCAAGTAATTACAATTCTTGATATAATAGTTCACAGCAGGGCGTTCCTTCGCCCACCAAGAGTCACTTTGAGGGCTTACAGTGTTGTGACAGCACCAACACCTTAGGCCCAAATTTCTGCAGAGCATATAAGGCAGGCCCCTACTTTCAAACATCCAACTTACAAACGTCTCCTACTTGCAAACGGAAGGAGACAACAGCAAGTGAGATGAAAAAAGAGGGACGGCGAATAAAAATTATACAGGGACGTCATTAAAATCAGTGCTCCCGAAAAAACGTCAGTTTTAAAAAAAAAAATTGCATTGATACATGTCCCCTGGGGCAGGAGCCGGGTCCCCAAACTATTTTTAGGTCAATAACTTGCATATTAGCCTTTAAAATGATCACTTTTGATTTCGAACGTTTGAGTCCCATAGACTTTAATGGGGTTCTAAAGTTTGGACGAATTTTCGGTCCGTTCGCAGGTTCTGCTGTGAACCGAACTCATCCCTACACAAGGTAATTATACTGCATCAGCAATCTCTCCCAGGAAAACATTTCAAAGCAGACTGGGGTTCAAGATGTGCTGTCCAAGCTGTTTTAAGAAGTGCAAAGAAATGTGCAACGTTGAGGACTGTAAACACAGTGGTCAGCCAAGAAAACTTAATGCAGCAGATGAAAGACACATCAAGCTGATTTCCCTTCCATATCACAAGATGTCCAGCAGTGCCATCAGCACAGAACTAGTGGAAATCAGTGGGACCCTGGTACACCCATCTACTGTCTGGCCAAGTTGGGCCAGAAGTGGTCGTCATGGAAGAATTGCAGCCAAAAAGCCATACTTCTGACATGGAAACAAGGCTAAGCAACTATGCACGAAAAGATAGGAACTGGGGTACAGACAAAAGGGCAGAAGGTGCTCTGAACTTATGAGTCAAAATATTGAAATTGGTTGTAGCAGGGGGCAGTTTGTTCATCGCAGGGTCGGAGAGCAGTACAATAATAAGTGTCTGCAGCCAAAAGCGAAGCATGGTGGAGATTCAATGCAAGTTTGGGGCTGAATTTCTGCAAATGTAGTTGGAGGTTTGATCAGGTTTCAGTGGTGCCCTCAATGCTGAGAAATACAGGCAGATACTTATCTATCATGCCATACCATCAGGGAGGTAAGTGAATGGACCCAAATTTATTCTGCAGCTGGACATCGACCCCAAACATACAGACAATATTATTATAATCTATCTTCAGGGTAAAGAACAAGGAGTCTGGATGTGATGGTTTGGCCCTCACATAGCCCTGATCTCAACATTGAGTCTGTCTGGAACTACATATAGAGACAGAAGGAATTGAGGCACCCTAAATCCACTGAAGATCTGTGGTTAGTTCTCCAAGATATTTGGAACAACCTACCTGCTGAATTACTTTAAAAACTGTGTGCAGGTGTATCTAGAAGAATTAATGCTGGTTTGAAGGCAAAGGGTGGTCACAACAAATATTGATTTGCTTTGGATTCTGCTTCTGTTCATTTAATTTCCATTTTGTTAATTAACACTTCTATTTCTTGAAAGCATTCTTAATTTGCAGCATTTTTTCACACTTGCCTAAAACTTTTGCACAGTATTGCACCTCCAGCCAAAATGGTATACTTTAGTCAGGGCCGGCCCTACCATGGGTCCTGGTGGGTCCATGGTACCCAGATGGCAGTTCAAGCAAGGGTGGCCACAGCTCGACACCTCTATATATCCCTCTGCCACCTCTATATATATCGCACAGCCGCTGGCCACCCACCCACCACCGGAAATGCAGTGTGACAGTGACAAGTATGCTATTGCTGCTCGCCCACCCGTCACGCAGTAATGGCATAACTGAGCTCAGTGTCAGGCTGCCAGTGGGAACAACAGGCAGCCAACATTATACAGCCACCACCTACACGGTGTGGCCTCTCTTCCTCCTCTGCTACTGCTCTTGTGTATGCCTTGGGAGCAGCCAAGTGAGACGATTCAAAAGTGACAAGCGGCATTGGTTTGGAGCAGGTGGGCATTGCTTCTGGGGTGGAAGTGGAGCAAGAGCAGTGCATGGGTTAGGAGCAGAGCAGGTTTACTGGCTGGAAGGCCAGGCCGCCTGGATCACATCATAGCATAGGAGAACAGGCTACAGCACAAGTACCCGACCCAATGCCGTCTGTATGGAGGAGAAGGTCGGGGCTGCAGGTGACGGGTTTGGAGTGGAAGCGGCAGTGCTCACATCCCCGCAGCGTGGATTGGATATGGAGTGAGCTGTCCGGAAGCTAGATTCTTCTCTCCAATGCGATGGCTGCCTGTGGATAGTCTGATAAGGTGACTGCGGCACTGATAAGCAGCACTGGTGGTAACTGATGACGGTGCACTCATGGGCACTGCTAGGCTGCACTGGTGGACACTGAAAAGCTGCACTGATGGACACTGATGGGCTGTACTGGTGGGCACTGATGAGGTAGTACTGATGAGCACTGATAAGCTGCACTGATGAGGGGGCACTGATGGACATTGATAAGCACTGATATGCTGCACTGGTGGACCCTGATGGACACTGATAGGCTGCAATAATGAGGTGGCACTGATGGACACTAGCTTGTCCATGCACTACCCTATCCTGTCCATGCACTACCCTAGCCTGTCCATGTAATACCCTAGCCTGGTCATATATTACTCTAGCTTGTCCATATACTACCCTAGCCTGTCAATATACTGCCCTAGCATGCCCCTGTACTCCCCTAACCCACCCCTATACAGGGGTGGGGGGTTCCACTGTGCTGACACACATGGTACCCATGGATACCCTAAGGTGCCAAGATGGGTGAGTGGTAACATGATGGTATGTCAAAGAATTTTGCATATAGACAAGGTGCTGTTGCATGTAAATCTGGCTTTCTGATAAATGGAATATTAGTTTTACTTATCACGATATAAAATAATGGATGTGGGGGCCTTTTGGTGGGCATGATTTTTTTTTTGGGGGGTGGGGGGCAGCATTTAGTTCTTGGCCCTAGGCAGCACCATGTCTTGGGTCAGCCTAACTGATTTTAGTTTCGAATAGTGGGGAAGGATTCAAGTTCTTATTGGATTTTTATTACTGACTATAGAACTGCATCTGAAATGCGTGGCACAGCTGCAGATATCGAAAGAAGTATGAGTTGGGTAAGTTGTGTCTTGCCTTAAATTGGTAAAAGGTTATGAGGTCACCCTCCCTGGTCTCCCAACACCTTAACACCTCTACAGGCCCAAATCATGGGATCCGGTAAGGTGCAAAAATGAGGGAGATTTGGATTCATCCATAGGGGTGTAACTCCCACATATCTAGGAGACACCAGGTTGGTGGTAGTTTCCCATGCCCTAATAGTCGCTTTCATTGACTCAGTTATTGGTAGGCTGGATTTTAGGCCTCTTTACAGGGCCAGTCGTAGGCTCTTGCATGACCCTAAAGCCGCTCAAGCTTGTGTTGCCTACACACGGTCACACCAAATTTCGACAGTCAAGAACGGAGCGGCGTACAACACTACAACAAGCCGAGAAAAGGAAGTTCAATGCTTCTGAGGATGCGTTGAATTGTTTCCGAGCATGCGTCTGATTTTTGTGCTTCGGAATTGCCACAGACGATTGGAATTTCTGAAACTTTTTCCGTTGGAAAAATTGAGAACATGCTCTCAATCTTTTGCTGGCGGGAATTCGGCCAGCAAAAGTCCGATGGAACATACACACGGTCAAATTTTCCGACCAATAGCTCTCATCTGTCTTTTGCTGGCCGAATTTCCGATCGTGTGTATGCGGCATAACTGTGCCGCTTTCAGAACTGTGGCAGAGTCTCCATCATCGTCCAACAGTCAATGCCTAGCAAAAACCATCTGGCCAGCCAGATAGTATTTTTTCCAGTCCAGAAGTGCCAACCCCCCTGTCCCCAGGGTCCCTGGCGTACCTTTATGTTTATACGAAGTCACTGGGGGGACCATAAAAATGACCCTATGATACTATTCAGATTTTGAATGTATGCTCTGGGAATCCACAGAGGAGAATGATGTAAGAAGTATAAAATTACTGGCAGAATCTTCATTTTTAATGAGGATAATACGCCCCATCAAAGATAAAGATAATCACTTCCAGGCCTGGGTTCTTTGTAGCTGATTCACCAGCGGGAGAAGGTTTAGTGGTATGTAGTCTTGAATGTTGGCAGTTATCTTTACCCCCAAATAAGTGATAGAGGAAACCCATTGCAGCAGTAGGCTGCTTTCCAGTAGGATCTTTGCCTCAGGGCTGCTTGGAGAGATGGTCCCTGAGGAATACGAGCAATTCATCAGCGTTCCACGCTAGACATTCCTGAATATTCCCCACCCGAATTGCTCTTACCTCAGTGGAGTGCCCTTGCCATAGGCTCCATCATTAAAGCAAAAAGAAATGGGGAGAGAAGGCAGCCCTGTCTTGTGCCCCTACCTATGGTAAATAAATCAGAGACAGAGAACCCCAGTCGAATTGCAGCCGTCCACAGGTCGCTGTGCAGCAGAGGGATCCAACGGTGGAAACCAGGTATCTAGTTGCAGATGTGTGAACAACCTCCTCAAATTTGTGTCTGTTGACATCCTGAGCAATGTCCACCAAAGTCGAGATTACCTTGGCCAAACGGGATGCCAAACCTTTAGTGAGGATCTTCAGATCCATGTTGAGCAATGCTATAGGATGACAGGAAGAAAACTCCTGCGGGTCCTTGCCCTGTTTCAAAAGTAGTACCATATAGGCCTCCATCATTGATGCCGGTAAGGCTCCTTGATCCCAGCAATGAGTGAAAAGCATGTTCAGTCTGGTTGCTAACTGTGTCATGTATAATTTATAGGAGTCTGCCGGGAATCCATCTAGACCCAGAGCCTTCTGGGGTGGAAAAGTGAGTATGTCTGCTTCTATTTCCAACATATTTTCATCTAGGAGAACGACATCAGAATCCGATCTAGGGAGGGAGAGGACCCATAGCAACTCATCCAATTTGTGTGAATCATAGGAGGGAATAGGAGAATACAAGGAGGAGTAATAGTGTACAAATTCCTCCAAGATTCTAGCCGGATCAGTAACCAAGTTCCAGGGGCGGACTGACAACTCATGGGACCCCCGGGCAATAGGAGATTATGGGGCCACACAGTATACACACACAGACACAGTATACACACAGAATACACATACATACATACACTGAAAAGGTACTGGAGAGGCGGGGCAGCTATAATCTTAGGATTTTTTTAAAAACACAGATTTTTACATACTATCCCTGGTTTTATTGAGGCTGGCAACCCTGATGGGGCCCCCTAGTGGCATGGGGCCCTCGGGCAGTGCCCGAGTGCCCCAATGGTCAGTCCGCCCCTGCCAGGGTCCCACCTGCGTTTTTAATGACAGGTATGCTAACCAGAGATTTCCATTCTTGTCTCCTTCAGCAAAGATAGACTCCGCCCTCCGCCTAGACTCAGTATGTGCAAGATTTGTATAATGCAGCGTCACCAAGTGCTGCGTCTCCAGCAGTGACACATAATTTGCCTCTGTTGGAGAGTCAGCATTAGGGATGAGCCGAACACCCCCCGGTTCGGTTCGCACCAGAACTTTCGAACGGACCCCAAATTCGAACGAACGTTAGAACCCCATTGAAGTCTATGGGACTCGAACGTTCGAAATGAAAAGTGCTAATTTTAACGACTAATATGCAAGATACTGTCCTAAAAAGGGTTTGGGGACCTGACTCCTGCCCCAGGGGACATGGGTCAATGCAAAAAAAAGTTTTAAAAACGGCCGTTTTGGCGGGAGCACTGATTTTAATGACGATTAAAGTGAAAAAAAAAAAGTGAAATATTCTTTTAAATATCGTGCCTGGGGGGTGTCTGTAGTATGCCTGTGAAGTGCCACGTGTTTCCCGTGTTTAGAACAGTCCCTGCACAAAATGACATTAAACGGAAATAACACCATTTAAAACTGCTTGCGGTTTTAATGTTATATCTGGTTCCTGCAATATGGTTGAAAATCATTGAGAAAAATGGCATGGGTAGCCCTCCCTGCCCATTACCAGCCTATTTGGGTCTTGTACGCATATTAAGGGGAACCCTGTACCCATATTAAAAAAAGGAAATGCGTGTGGCCCCCAGGCCCTATATACTCAGAACAGCAGTATACAGGCGGTGCAAACAAGACAGGGACTGTGTAGGTTTGTTGTGTTAAGTTGAATCTGTTTGTAATTTTCAGCTGGTACATTTTTAAAGTGTAGCTCCAGTCAAAAAAACTATTTTTAAGCTTTTTGGAAAACATAGGGAAGGGTTATCACCCCTGTATAATTTGTTTTGTCGTCCATCTTTTTTCATCTCACTTGCTGTTGTCTCCTTCCGTTTGCAAGTAGGAGATGTTTGTAAGTTGGATGTTTGAAAGTAGGGGCCTGCCCTATATGCTCTGCAGAAATGGCGGAACAAGGTGTTGGTTTTGCCACAACATTGTAAGCCCTCAAAGTGACTCTTGGTGGGCGCTGGAGCGCCCTGCTGTGAACGATTATATCAAGAATTGTAATTACATGCCATTGTTGAACAGTGGTAGAAAAATTGACCTTTGGTGGTTGTGGTGCTGGTGCCACAACACTATAAGTCCTCACCGTTACTCTGGGTGGGCACAGGAAGGGGCCCTCCTGTGAAATATTATATCAAGAATTGTAATTACATGTCCCTGTTAAACAGGGGCAGAAAAATTTGGCCTTAGGCACTGCTGCTGGTGCCACCACACTGCAACCTCTGCCATATACTCTAGTTTTATTGCAGGAATTAGCCCTGCTGCAAAGCATTGCATCAAAAATTGTACTTAAACGCCCCTGTTAAACAGGGGCAGAAAAATTGGGCCTTAGGCACTGGTGCTGGTGCCACCACACTGCAACCTCTGCCATATAATTACAAATGACATTTGTTCTGCCTATGAAGCAATAAAATATTAATTTAAGTGGGAGTTTAATGTAGTGGTACTGGAGAAAAGAAAGAAGAATGCAATAGGAAAATAATTAGAATGCATAATTTGCTGGATCCATTGGGCTCCCAAAATGTTTTCTCTACCTCTTCATTATTTGACTTAAATACCCACTATCTTTTTCTATTAGGCCTTTTCCCCCTTACTGTGTGAAGCCAGATATACCCACGTAAATCCCCAAACTAGATCCCACATCCCCACTGTTAGGAGTACCACCGACCCAGGGGACCACCAGTCTCCTCCAATCCTCTCTGCTGACGTCCACCTTTTTTTTTACCATAGCCCATCCAATAGGAAGTGGCTACAACAGGCAGGGGTGTGGATTTTATCTCTGAGAGGGGATTTAAATGAAAAGTATAACATACAGTGGCAGTGCGTCCGTAAAGGGCGCAGGAGCGCTGCCCCCTCTCTTCTGTCACCGCTCTATCACCATAGATAGATTCATGCCTTGCATGAATCTATTTATAGTCCCAGCTGACACCCCCTATTCAGGTGTCTGGTCCCTTTTCTGGCGCTGGGCACCTGAATTATAGTGATGGTTTTTTTTTTTTTGGAAGCACCTGATAGGAGCCGTAGACTCTAATAGGCACCCAAAAAGGTGAACAGCGGGTGCAATGCTGTGCGTTTGCTGCTCACTCAATTGTTTGTTAGCAAAGCGAAGGAATTCACTTTGCTAACACTGAACCACCTCTCAGCCAATCAGGTGCTCGGGTCTGTTATCTGTCACCTGATTGGCTGAAACATCAGACGCTGTGATTGGACGCCTGATAGAGAGGACGGAAGAAGACATCAAGGAGCACGCAGGACACCGCCACTGACCCGCTGCGAGACAGGCAAGTGCCGGGGTGATACACACTGCCAGCATTTGATGGGGCACAGTTGCAGCGGCAAATGATGGGCACACTGGCAGCATTTGATGGGGCACAGGAGCGGCAATTGATGGGTACACTGGCAGAAATTGATGGGCATACTGGCAGCAATTGATAGGTATGGTAGTTGGCACAATGGCTGCTCTTGATGGGCACAGTGGTTGCATTTGATGGGCACAGTGGCTGCGCTTGATGAGCACAGTGGCTGCGTTTGATAGACACAGTGGTTGCATTTGATGGGCACGGTGGTGGCAATTGATGGGCACAGTGGCTGTGGTTGATGGGCACAGTGGTTGCATTTGATGGGCACAGTGGCTGAACTTGCTGGGCACAGGGGCTACGCTTGATGGGCACAGTGGCTGCGTTTGATAGACACAGTGGTTGGGCTTGATGGGCACAGTGGCTTAGTTTGATGGCACAATGGCCGCAATTGATTTTCTTTTTTCAGTTTGTTTGCGCCTCCCCAAAAATTTTGAGCACCAGCCGCTAGTGGCACCAGTAGCTGCGTTTAATGAGCACGGTACTTGCGTTTGATGGGCACAGTGGCTGCGCTTGATAGGCACAGTGGCTGCGCTTGATGGGCGCAGTGGCTGCGTATAAAAATCAAGTAGGCTTTGTCCATTTAAGGGGTACATGAGACAGCATTTGCAGAGCGATCCAATTGATTGATATTGCAAAATCCTACTTTAACTCAGCACGCACATCTCCTAACACTACTGACTGCAAGCTCTATTATAAAAGATAGATCACTACTACTAGCTATATAGGTGAGGTGAATATAGCGGTGTATACTGCGGTCAGGGCACACAGACAATAACCACTACACAACAGCAAGATAGAAAATCGGCCGAAAACGATCGGTGTGTACTGTGTTGAAGGTACACAGAACACCCACTGCTTCAGACGCCAACACACTACACGAGGCCGCCGCGATGGCGGCCTTATATAGTGTGGGGCGTGCACTACACAGCCTGAGCTATGATTGGCCACAGGCATCCTGCCTGTGGCCAATCATGGCTCTCCTCGCTGCTGGCGCTGCGATTGGCCAAGCATGCGGGGTCACAGTGCATGCTTGGCCAATCATGAGCCAGCAATGCACTGCGCCATCGCACACGAATTTGACGCGAACGGACTAAAATGTTCGGATTTCGCCGAACGGACGAACAGCCAATGTTCGAGTCGAAAGTACGTTCGACTCGAACACGAAGCTCATCCCTAGTCAGCATGCATTCTCGCACACTCTCTTTCTTTGGCCAGGAGAAGCTCACCTTCCTGGTTGTGATCTTTCCTTTATTGCAGAGATACACTCATCCCTTGCCACTGCCTTCAATGCATCCCACACCAATGGCGGCTCAGCCGAGTCTTCATTGGTTGACCAGTATGTTCCAATGGAGGATTGTATTTAGGAGACCACCTGAACTTCCAGCAACCACCCCAGTGACAGTTTCCAACCACCCCTCCTCCCCCCAGGTGAGAAAGTTAAGATGACAGAGAGTGGGTTGTGTGGGTTGTGGTCTGAGGTTCCCTCAGCCAGATATTCTGAATCCTGTAACTACATTAACATGGGAGCATTGCCAAACTTCAAATCAATTCTAGCTGAGGATTTATGCGTGGAGGATACGTGAGAATACCACAGTTCAATCAGGCCTGCCATAGATACTGAGGAGCAAAGGTCTACCGAGGCTGGCCTAGTGGCATTGGATGAGTCCAATACAGGGTCCAAAATGGCATTTTGGTACTGGTGTAACCATTAAGTCATACAGTAATCTCACTTGGAAAGGAGCAGGTAAGCAGCTAAGTATATGTTTACCAGCAATATTTTATAGTAAAAGACGTCCAGTATCACGGCCACATATCGACCCCCCCGATCTGTAAACACCTGGTGGACTGTATCCCTTTTGAATCCAGGGTCTGCGTAGGGACAACATTTTACTCCCCTCCAGTTGAGTCTCTTGCAGGAGGACAATATGCAGCTTAACTTGTTTGAGATATTAGAACACTGCCGCCCTCTTAAATTTGTTGTTCAAACCCCTTACATTCCATGATACTACCTTAATCTTACTATCCATTTAGGCAATTAAAAGTGCAAGAAAAGCAGGGAAACTCAGCTAGTAAGTTGGTAAAACTCACATAGAGACAAGCAATGCCTAGGTACAATTGGTGCATTATTTGTATAGAAAGTATGGCGCTGGTCAGTCAAAACCCCCCTGCTGTTATACCAGAAACAAATAAACTAAAAAAATAACCAAAAATTGTTCAGTATGCAGCTTGATCCCAGAAACTAAAAAACCTCGAAGAATCCAACTTTAAGTGTCAAAAAGTTTGGCATTTCTAGAGGAAAACTTGCATCTTCAGCACGACACTCCTTGCTTAATCACGGGATTAACTTGTGCAATCTTCTAACCACAGGGCATATGTGTGTTCCATATAATAAAGTAGTGACAAGGGACTTACAGTTCTGTGATGAGCTGCACTCAGCGAACTTCCCCAGCAAATGGTGCTTATTTAGTGCCTCAGTCTGGCACCCTCATTAATGGGAGAAAACAAAATCAGATTCTGAAATCAGCAGGAGTCGTGGAGAGAATATGGTCAATAAGAGAAAAAAAGAAAGGGGTATCATGGGTTTTGATCCAGCCAGTCACAAGCATCTTGCAGGGTATCAAAAAATTTCACTGTGTCCTTGTATTGCACCTGAAGTCAACTAGGGCAGTGGTTCTCAATCCTCCTAGTGCTGTGACCCCTTGATAACATTTCCTAAGTTGTGGGGACCCGTAACAGTAAAATTATTTTCGTAGCGTAGGTTGTCAGCACCCAAGGCAAGACAAGTAATTTGTGCCCCTAACCCACGGACATTTAGCACTCCCTGAGTCCCTTCCACTCGTGCAGCATTAAAACCCCTTATGCTAGAATGTACCACTGTCTTTGTTCTCCTTTCATTCCCTTTTATCTGTCTTTATCCTAATTTCTTGTTTTTTTCCCCCATCCCTCTCTATAGCCATCTTTCTTGTTCTTTCTCTTATTCTTTCCTTCCCTTTTTTCTTTGTTCCACCCCTCTTTTCCTCTCCCTTCCATGTATTCTCTATTTTTACGCCTTCTCTTACTCCTTGGTGAGGAAGGGGGGTAATGGGATGAGTGGCAGTGCTTGTGGGGAGTTGGGATGAGTGGTAATGGTGGTGGGGGGGTTGGGTTCTGATCAGCCAGCTTAGGTCTTGATCAAGGCTGATCTGAGAACTGTAGTGAGGACTTTTAATGGCAACTATAATCACAGGTAGTGTTACTCACTGTGTCTCCAGCTTCTCTATGTCTTGTATCAGTGACACCTATGCCAAAAGCAAGAGATAGTGTCTCCTCCAGCCCCTCCAACTTCACATTCCTCACCAGTCAGCTGACCTCTAGTCTCTGCCCCCCAGCCATGCCGTAAACTGAATGGGTGGCTGCGAAGAGGCTAAGTCTCAAGAAACAGCCCAGCTGGGCGGCCACAGGTTCCAGGGGCAGCCCTGCTGGGCGATCGCAGAAAGGCTGGGAGAGCAGTGCGGGATTCAGGAACAGCCCATGATTCGGTGACCCCTGGCAAATCATCATTCGACCCCCAGGTTGAGAACCACTGGACTAGGGTAAAGCATGCTATATTTAAATTCTCTCTCTCTGAGCCTCCTCCTGACAGAGAAATCAGTGAACAGCGTGATGTACGCATTTTCAAACTTCAAATCTTGATGCTTTCTTGCCTCAGCCAGTGGAATGTCACTGTCTCTGTAATTAAGAAACCTAACTAGTAATGGCTGTGGCGGGGAGCCTGAGGGCTTTGCTCCTGTGGGAACTCTGTGTGCTATCTCCACAACATATGTGGGGGGGGATCTCCCAATGACAGCAGAGATTTAAAGAACTTTTCAGCAAATGTCCTTGTCGCAGTTCTCTCAGCCCCCTCTGTTAGCCCCACCACCCTCACATTGTTCCTTCTCTACCTGTCCTCATCATTATCTGCTCTGTGTTGGAGCGATCTTACCATATCTCTGAGCTCTGTCAGTTGTGAGCATTGGATATGGGAAACATCCTCCACCTCAGAGATGCGACCCTCTTCCGTGGTGAGGCTGCTTCTGGTTTTGTCCAAATCGTGTTTAATGAGGTTGCACTCCGAGGCCAGATAATGCAGCCCATGAGAGCCCATCAGATTTTGAGGCCACAATAGCTTCCAGGATTGGTCCGGTAATGGCTGCAGTATCCACCTCAATCTCCGTGACAACTGTGGCGGGATCCCCAATTTCTGGGACACACTGCTCGCCTGCTGCTCCATCCTCGTGTTTTGCAGCCTGGCACGCTGTGAGGTGGACACAGGAACCAAGATGGCGTGGGCGGAGGTAGCAGCCATGCTGTTTTGGGAATGGAGCTGCCTCTGAGCCAATTGCTGCTGTGAGTGCTGCTCTTTCAGCTTTTTGGACGCTGAGGATTGCATCCTTTTTTTCCTGGAGGTCTCCGCTAGTGCGGTAAACGTATTAATCAGGATGGTAGTTGGTCAAACAGGCTGAAATCTGTGTAATGTTCAGGAGGATAGCCGGAGCTCAGAGAAGACACGTCCTGCCCCGATCACATCTGGTCACGCCCTGACTGTACTGAAACTTTAAAGGTAATGTAAAAGTGGGCATAACTTTTTTATTAATTTACATAGTTTGTTCAAATTTCACATGTTGCTAGATTAACTCTTCTTCTATAATAACTCGTCTTCTTCTTCTTTTTCATTGCAGGTAAATAATGGATTCCATACATAAGCAACATACAGTCATCATGGTTTGATGATGGAAGGGATGTAGGCTTTCCAACATCCACAGAAGGCTACAGAATGTTTCTGGAGATGATATCACTGACAAGAGCAATGTGCACAGATGGATGAAGAAGTTATAGGAAGGGGAAGCCAGTAGGGAGGAGCCCGATGTTCGAGCCGGACGTAAGTTCAACTCGAACATCGGGTGCTCGCCTGCTTGCCAAATAGCGACCAATTTGGGGTGTTCGCTGCAAATTCAAAAGCCGCGGAACACCCTTTAGAAGTCTATGGGAGAAATCAAAAGTGCTCATTTTAAAGGTTTATATGCATGGTTTTGTCATAAAAAGTTTTTGGGGACCTGTGTTGACCCCAAAGCACCCTCCCCATAGTGTTTTAAAAAAAAATTGGAGCAGGGTTCCCTTTACTATCCATACCAGACCTGAAGGACCTGGTATGGAATTTGGGGGGACTCCCACGCAATTTTTACATTTTGGCTCAGTGTTCCCCTTAATATTCATACCAGACCCAAAGGGCCTGGTAATGGACTGGGGAGGATCCCATGGCATTTTTTTCAATGACTTTTATCTGTATTGCCGGGACCTGACAATTCATTATAGCTGCTAGTAGTTTTAAATTACTTTTTTTTAGAAATTTAATTTTGTGCAAGGACTGTCCTTTAAGCATTATTAAAATAACTGTTCCCAAAAAGGGCCATTTAAAAAAAAAATTGCATTAATATATGTTCCCTGGGGCAGGACTCAGGTCCCTAAACACTTTTTATGACAATACCATGCATATAAGCCTTTAAAATTAGCAATTTTGATTTCTCCCATAGACAATTCATTATAGCCCCGAGTAGTTTTAAATTACTTTTTTTTCCTTTAGAAATGTCATTTTGTGTAGGGACTGTTCTAAATGCGGGAAAAATGCACCACTTTACAGGTATACTATAGACATCCCCCAGGTATGACATTTAAGGGAATATTTCACTTATATTGTTTCACTTTAATCATTATTGAAATCTTTTCCCCCTGGAAAAACTGATGTTTTTAAAACTTATTCAGGTCCCCAAACACTTTTTATGACAATAACTTGCATATTAACCCTTAAAATTAGCCCTTTTGATTTTCACGTTTGTGTCCCATAGACTTTAATGGTGTTCGTGTGTTCGAACTATTTTTTTACCTGTTCACATGTTCTGCTGCGAACCGAACCAGGGAGTATTCGGCTCATCTCTAGAAACCAGCACTGAAGACAAATCCTGTGGGAGACCATCAGTGTCGGACAGCTTTCACCCCTCCTTTGCCAAGAACTCATAGATATTGCTTCTGCTTGGAATCCAATATTTAAGGGGAAAAAGGAAAAGATACGTTACTATAAAGAAAGATTTACTCTACCAACATGTGAAATTTGAGTGACCTATGTAAGCTAATAAAAAAGTTAAGTCCACTTTTGAATTACTTTCGGTACAGTCGTCCTCTGTGTCCCTGTTGAAAATCTTCTCTCACTTCCTGTCTAGTGAAACTATTGCCACCAAGATAGTAAGTGTCTCTAACAAAGCACCAAATAGCAGTAGGGGTTCTAATCCATCCCCTTTCCATCCAAAATTGGCAAAAAAAGAAAATTAAATAAATAAAAAATCTTAATTTTCCCCTATATTATATTGTTTTATCTATAGCCCTGTCTGACCCTTCCTACTTACACCAGTGGGTGTGAGTGAGAGATTGCCTTGTTCTTATTGTCTTCTTTTTTTTTTTTTTGATGTTTCTCCATACTACATATATTTTCCATAAAGAACAATAGAGGTCTAACTTGAAGCAATTCTTCGTATAATAGTAGAAGATCTGGAAAGCTCCCTATAGTTCACAAATTATTATTACAAGTGAAGTATACTCGTAGCATGTGATTTCAGTTAGTATTCTATATGATTGCCAAAGCTGATTTACTAAGCACACTGAGTAGTCTATTAAAATGGATTGATTAAAGCATACTTCAGATTGCTTCGCCTCAGCGCTGGAAAGAAATCATTGGAGGCAAAACAAAAACTCTGTAAAATTTAACAATATCAGAAACGTTCAGTTTTTTTTTTTTTCTGAAATGGAGAACTTCACATATTCTAATGATTTTCTACACTACTTATACAGTTGGGTCATAAATATAAATTTATATGATCGGTATTGAAAAGGAATGACTGTTCAACAAGGGCAAAATCCATAAAGCTGAACGAGCTCTGGAATTGCGGTCTTTTATAGTTTAACAAGCGTATCAGCCTTTCATTTTTGCGCTGTACAAGATGATGGCTGGCGCCCAGTGTTTGGACCAATGCATGTGATGCATAAACCACAGACTCAATAAACGAAAATAAATACAGTACATAATCATACATAACATTTACCTGAGAGTACATGGCTGCTTACAAATACTGCTTCATACGTAATGTTTTAATGTGTTCTAATCCAAGCTATGGTATGGTTATTTCTGTTTATGGTTTATTGTGCCTGCTGGCATTCTACATGCTACCAGCCCAACCCCGGCCCCATGTTTGGAGAAATGAGAAAATTATATCAAGCACCAACAAACTCTAAGAAGAGAACTTTTAAAGTGGACCAGCCATATTTACTAAAAATAATGTACATACAGTGTCACATCAATGCACCTACAAACCCAACTGTACAGCAGTATTTATTACAAACATGTGTGTGTGTATGTATATATATATATATATATATATATATATATATATATATATATATATATATATATATACATTGCTCAAAAGAATTAAAGGAACACTTTTTATTGATTGATACCATTGAATTGAAACATTGAATTGATACCATTGAATGGCCCCCACGCTTGCCTGACCTAAATCCAATAGAACACCTCTGGGACATTATAGTTCGATCCATGCGACCCTGCCACGTTGCACCTCAGTCTGTTCCGGAGCTCAGTGATGCCCTGGTCCAGATCTGGGAGGAAATACGCCAGGACACCATCCGTCGTCTCATTAGGAGCATGCCCCGATGTTGTCAGGTATGCATACAAGCACATGGGGGCCATACAAACGACTAAGTACATTTTTGAGCTGCTGCAATGCAATCTCAGCAAAATGGACTAGCCTGCAATCACATGGCAGCAAGTCAATGCATTTAAGCATCTAGACTTGGTGAAGATGACTTTCTGAAGTTCAAACCGAGCATCAGAATGGGGAAGAAAGGGAATTTAGGTGACTTTGAATGTGGCATGGTTGTTGGTCTGTGTATTTCAAAAACTGCTGATCTACTGGGATTTTCACACACAACCTTCTCTAGTATTTACAGAGAATGGTCTAAAAAAGAGAAAATATCCAGTGAGTGGCAGTTGTGTGGACGAAAATGCCTTGTTAATGTCAGAGGTCAGAGGAGAATGGGCAGACTGGTTTGAGATGATAGAAAGGCAACAGTAACCTAAATAACTACTCGTTAAAACCAAGGTATACAGAATACCCTCTCTGAACGCACAACACATCCAACCTTGAAGCAGATGGGCTACAGTAGCAAAAGACCACAACGGGTACCTCTCCTGTCAGCTAAGAATATGAAACTGGGGGTACAATTCGCACAGGCTCACCAAAATTGAACAATAGACCAGGTTTCTACCCCTTCACCAATTAAACAAGCGCTTACAACCAAGGCCCTTCAATTGTTTAATACATTAGCAACTGCAGAATGTAATTATCCGGGTCGTTGGTTACATTATTTTCACCTTCAGCATTTTTATATAAAACTATTGAATAAGGGTCTACTCCATAGGGATTTAACTCCATTTGTATCCCTCTGTAATGGACTGTTATAACACTATCTCAAAAATATATCATATCTTGTTTTCTCATGCATTCCCTAATCAGCCATATTACATCAAAGCTTGGGAGAGGGAATTGGGTCATATTATCACCACAGAAGACTGGAAAAGGTCATTTTTTCTAACCTTTAAATCTCATTTTTTAACATATATACAAGAAAAGATTTATAAAATATTAACCAGGTGGTATACTATAGATGCTCATTGAAGCTTCATAGACTATCACCTAACTTTCCCAAAAAGTGTTGACAGGGGGGTGAAGGCAAAATGATCCACATATGGTGGACATGCCCCTGGATTATAACATTTTGGAAGACTGTTTTTAAAATTAGTTCTCATGTTACTGGCATGCAATATCAGAAAACTCCAGAAATGGTCTTATTGTCTATATATCCGGGAGAGACTAAAAAAGGGCTGCTTCGCTTCCTCCTCTCCGCAGCCAGAATATTCATACCTAGACACTGGAACACTGATTTGGCTCCTACAATTAAAGAGTGGATAATTGAGCTGAAACATGTAAGGAGAATGGAGGAACTAACTGCAAATATACATGAATGCTATATGAAGTAGATGGCCGAATGAGCCCCCTGGGCTGACTTGTTTGGGCTCTGGCGCTCTGGGATCTTTTTATAAATATTTTTTTCTTACAATCAGTTTTTTATTTTATGACGCGGCTCTGGTTTGGGGAGATGGTTCCCCAGATGAACTATTGGAGAATTGGATAGACTTGGTTGCTAATTTTTCCCCATCCTTTTTTTATTTTCTTGTTTTTTTTGTTTTTTTTTCTAATGTCTATTTTGTTGTGCTTTGGGGTAGATTTCTGCCCAAGAGAAGTAATGTTCACCTAAGTATAAATGTTTTGTCTGAATTAGTGGCAAGACATAAGTATAGTGATCTACAAAACATTGGAAAGGAATGTTTCTTTCAACCTTTGTTAATGTTTTGGTATAGGTCGATCTAGGCCAGGCTTTCTCAACCTTTTAAAATCATTTTCAGGTCTTGAGGAACCCTTACTAAAACCAATTCATCAGGGGTCAATAGAACAATGCCCCTTATACTGGTGGTCAGTAGGAAGAATATTCCCCTTAAAATGGTGCTCAGAATGCCACCCTTAAAGACAGCTAAAAATATATTTTGTGTCATGCTGCTGGCTTTGCTAAATGATGCTGAACCTTGATGCTGAACCTCCGGAGGAACCCCAGGGTTCCACGGAACCCTGGTTGAGAATGGCTGGTCTAGGTGATCCAGATTATGTGCTTTTGTATGTAAATTTACAATTTACTCAATAAATATTTATATTAAAAAAAAAAATATTGAACAATAGAAGATTGGAAAAATGCTGCCTGGTCTGATGAGTCTTGATTTCAGCTGCAACATTCATATGGTAGGGTCAGAATTTGTTGTAAACAACATGAAAGCATGGATCAATAGACATGTGCATTTGTTTTCGTCCGAATGCATTTTCCTCCGAATTTCAGGTATTTTCGTTTTCGTTTTGACAAACGATAAGAAAAGTGCAGACTCCAAAAAATGAAAGATCCGACATAAATAAATGCTTTATTTTCGTTTTCGTTGTTACAACAGTGACAGGGACCCCTACTTTTAAGATATCTGCGCAATGAGCGTTGTTATTTTTCTATATCCATATGACTGCTGAACTGCATGGGAATCTTAATACCTGTTCATGATTGGAGAGATTTCTGGTTCCAGTGTACTGCTTGTGAGGAGTAGTGGAGCAAAGTGGCTTCTCTATTTTGTGCATTATCGTTGCACTGATGGTAAGGGTCTGTCATGTTGGGTGATGGTGATGGGACCCCTACTATCCTTATCTCTGCTGAATGAGGTGGAGGGAGATCTGTTGTGGATTCACTGAACTTTCAGTACCTGTTTTGGACTTTTACACATGAATGCGTTACTTTAAATGCGTTTATATTTTTTGTTTTGTGCGCCGCATTTTCTTTGTTTATATTGTGCATATTGTTCCCTGCAATATAGTGCGAGCTGCCATTTTATTTATTTTATTTTATTTATTATTTTTTATTTATATATTTTTTTGAGTTAGCGCAACAATCTTTAATTGTAACCTTGAATCTATGCCACAAAGAATTAAAGCTGTTCTGAATGCAAAAGGGGGTACAACCCAGTACTAGCAATGTGTACCTAATAAAGTGGCTGGTGAGTATATACCGTATATACTCGAGTATAGGCCGACCCGAATATAAGCCGAGGCCCCCAATTTACCCCCAAAAAAACTGGCAAACTTATTGACTCGTGTATAAGCCGAGGGTGAGACATGGCTGTCCATCCCTGTGTGTGTGTCCGTCCATCCCTGTGTGTCCGTCCATCCCTGTGTGTCCGTCCATCCCTGTGTGTCCGTCCATCCCTGTGTGTCCGTCCATCCATCCCTGTGTGTGTGTGTGTCCATCCATCCATCCATCCCTGTGTGTGTGTCCATCCATCCATCCCTGTGTGTGTGTGTGTCTCCATCCATCCATCCCTGTGTGTGTGTGTGTCTCCATCCATCCATCCCTGTGTGTGTGTGTGTCTCCATCCATCCATCCCTGTGTGTGTGTGTCTCCATCCATCCATCCCTGTGTGTGTGTGTGTGTGTGTGTGTGTGTGTGTGTGTGTGTGTGTGTGTGTGTGTGTGTCCAGCCTACCTGTGTCCCGAGCCTGTGTCCCGAGCCTCCGTCCCGTGCCTTGCCTCCTTGCCTCCGTCCCGTGCCGTGCCTTGCCTCCTTGCCTCCGTCCCGTGTCGTGCCTTGCCTCCGTCCCGTGCCGTGCCTTGCCTCCGTCCCGTGCCGTGCCTTGCCTCCGTCCCGTGCCGTGCCTTGCCTCCGTCCCGTGCCTTGCCTTGCCTCCGTCCCGTGCCTTGCCAGGATCGCCTCGGCGGCCATTCCTCTTTTCAAAAGCCGCGCCTCCGTCTGTGATAGGCGGAACACTCAATCTCCCAGCAGTCTGTGTTCCGCCTATCACGGACATCCTCTCATCCTCGTCCGTAGTACGAGGATGAGCCGATGTCCGTGATAGGCGGACCGCTGACTGCTGGGAAATTGAGTGCTCCGCCTATCACAGACGGAGGCGCGGCGTTTGAAGGGTAGAATGTCCGCCGTCTGTCTGCTCGACACGCTGATCGAGCAGGCAGACAGCGATGACTCGAGTATAAGCCGAGGGGGGCACTTTCAGCCTCAAAAAAGAGGCTGAAAATCTCGGCTTATACTCGAGTATATACGGTATATATATATATATATATATATATATATATAGTATCTCACAAAAGTGAGTACACCCCTCACATTTTTGTAAATATTTTATTAAATTTTTTCATGTGACAACACTGAAGAAATGACACATTGCTACAATATAAAGTAGTGAGTGTACAGTTTGTATAACAGTGTAAATTTTCTGTCCCCTCAAAATAACTCAACACACAGCCATTAATGTCTAAACCGCTGGCAACAAAAGTGAGTACACCCCTAAGTGAAAATATCCAAATTGGGCCGAAAGTGTCAATATTTTGTGTGGCCACCATTATTTTCCATCACCTTTACCCTCAGCTTCTTTAGCAAGGCAGTGGTCGTCTTGGAGGTGTGTGTTGGGGTCATTATTATGTTGGAATATTGCCCTGCAGCCCAGTCTCTGAAGGGAGGGGATCATGCTTTACTTCAGTATGTCCCAGTACATGGTGGCATTCATGGGTCCCTCATCGAACTGTAGCTCCCCATATAGCTAGTTGTATGATGTTAGTTAACGGCGACCGGCCGGATGGATGCCTCCAGTTGAGGTGTTCACTGTTTGTATTGTACTGTTTTATGACAAAATAATAAACAGAATTTTATTAAAAAAAAAAAAAAACTGTTTGCGGGCTTTCTTGTGCATCATCTTTAGAAGAGGCTTCCTTCTGGAAAGACAGCCATGCAGACCAATTTGATGTAGTGTGCGGCACATTGTCTAAGCACTGACAGGCTGATCCCCACCCCTTCAATCTCTGCAGAAATGCTGGTAGCACTCATATGTCAATTTCCCAAAGACAACCTCTGGATATAACGCTGAGCACGTGCACTCAGCTTCTTTGGTCAACCATGGCGAGACTTGTTCTCAGTGGAACCTGTCCTGTTAAACAGCTATATGGTCTTGTCACCGTGCTGCAGCTCAGTTTCAGGGTTTTGGCAATCTTCTTATAGCCTAGGCCAGTGGTGGCGAACCTTGGCACCCCAGATGTTTTGGAACTACATTTCTCATGATGAACTACACTGCAGAGTGCAAGAGCATCATGGGAAATGTAGTTCCAAAACATCTGGTGTGCCAAGGTTCACCATCACTGGCCTAGGCCATCTTTATATAGAGCAACAATTTATTTTCAGATCCTCAGAGCGTTCTTTGCCATGAGGTGCCATGTTGAACTTCCAGTGAACATTATGAGAGAGTGAGACTGATAACACCAAATTTAACACACCTGCTCCCCACTCATACCGGAGACCTTGTAATACCAACGAGTCACATGGCACGGGGGGGTATGGGAATGTAAAATATTGGGTGCCGAATTTAGACATTTTCACTTAGGGATGTACTCACTTTTGTTGCCAGCGGTTTAGACATTAACCACACTGGCAGTATGATTATGTCAGATTTTTGCATCTCAAAGTGGTACAATTGTTTTGCATAGAAATTTGGCGTTTTATATTGTAGGCCTGTAATTCTTAGTAATAACACACTTAAATCTGTCCAAACAAGAGTGTAGTAGATATCCTGGGTATGATAAAGTTTGAAACACAAAATCATAAATTATAATATAATAAATAACTATAAATAATTATAAAAAAATAATAATATAATAATAATAAAATTAATTTCCCAACAATTCACTATCGCTCAATTCTACACGTGTTCTAATTTATTATCGCCCTTTTCTAGCTGGTCTAAAACCACTTTTGATGTAAAGGGACACTTTTTAGTTGCTATGGACAATCTCAAGTTTCCAGGTAGAAAGAACAGTATATATAATATAACACTGCATACAGGGCATAGGAAAAAGCACTAGGGACAAAAGGGATGTGAAATGATTCATACAGTAATGTAATCTGTAAGGGAACGGAGCCCGACACACAGAGGCATGGAGTGGAGAGCACAGCCCACAGACACAGTGGGGGGGACATCGCAGGATCCTGGGGACAAGGTAAGTAACCTGCACCATGATTCTGCAATGAAATCCCAAGTGTGGCTCGAGATTACCACTAATAGTACTGAAATTTAACCCCGAGCCACACTCGGGAATACCGCCAGGGAGGTTAATGGCTGTGTGTTGAGTTATTTTGAGGGGACAGCAAATTTACACTGTTATACAAGCTGTACACTCACTACTTTACATTGTAGCAAAGTGTCATTTCTTCAGTGTTGTCACATGAAAAGAGATAATAAAATATTTACAAAAATCTGAGGGGTGTACTCACTTTTGCAAGATACTGTGTGTGTATATGTATATATATATACCGTATATACTCGAGTATAGGCCGACCCGAATATAAGCCGAGGCCCCCAATTTACCCCCAAAAAAACTGGCAAACTTATTGACTCGTGTATAAGCCGAGGGTGAGACATGCCTGTCCATCCCTGTGTGTGTGTCCGTCCATCCCTGTGTGTCCGTCCATCCCTGTGTGTCCGTCCATCCCTGTGTGTCCGTCCATCCATCCCTGTGTGTGTGTGTGTCCATCCATCCATCCATCCCTGTGTGTGTGTGTGTCCATCCATCCATCCATCCCTGTGTGTGTGTGTGTCCATCCATCCATCCATCCCTGTGTGTGTGTGTCTCCATCCATCCATCCATCCCTGTGTGTGTGTGTCTCCATCCATCCATCCCTGTGTGTGTGTGTCTCCATCCATCCATCCATCCCTGTGTGTGTGTGTCTCCATCCATCCATCCCTGTGTGTGTGTGTCTCCATCCATCCATCCATCCCTGTGTGTGTGTGTATCCATCCATCCCTGTGTGTGTGTGTCTCCATCCATCCATCCCTGTGTGTGTTTATCCATGTGTGTGTGTGTGTGTGTGTGTGTGTGTGTCCAGCCTACCTGTGTCCCGAGCCTGTGTCCCGAGCCTCCGTCCCGTGCCTTGCCTCCTTGCCTCCGTCCCGTGCCGTGCCTTGCCTCCTTGCCTCCGTCCCGTGCCGTGCCTTGCCTCCGTCCCGTGTCGTGCCTTGCCTCCGTCCCGTCCCGTGCCGTGCCTTGCCTTGCCTCCGTCCCGTGCCTTGCCAGGATCGCCGCTCTTCGTCGGCGCCTCGGCGGCCATTCTAAAATTCAAAAGCCGCGCCTCCGCCTTCGCCTGTGATAGGCGGAACACTGAATTTCCCAGCAGCCTGTGTTCCGCCTATCACGGACATCGTCTCATCCTCGTCCGTAGTACGAGGATGAGACGATGTCCGTGATAGGCGGAACACAGGCTGCTGGGAAATTCAGTGTTCCGCCTATCACAGGCGAAGGCGGAGGCGGAGGCGCGGCGTTTGAAGGGTAGAATGTCCGCTGTCTGTCTGCTCGACACGCTGATCGAGCGGGCAGACAGCGATGACTCGAGTATAAGCCGAGGGGGGCACTTTCAGCCTCAAAAAAGAGGCTGAAAATCTTGGCTTATACTCGAGTATATACGGTATATATATATATATATATATATATATATATATATATATATATATATATTTCGTTTTTTATTTGAGGCTTTTTTACAACTGTTAACTGTTTAATTCAGGAAAAATATTGTAATGACGTGCATCCTGATACAAATAAAGATGATTATACAAAAACACCAAGAAGTATACAAGATCTGCATATTTTACTCAAAGCAAGCACATACACTATTTCATATGCTACTTCTTGTGCATATATGTTATGTTAAAGTCCAACTATTAGTTACGTTTTAAATCAGCTAAATATATTCCTGGTGCATAGAAGAACCCGTCTTCTGCCAGCATGCTGAAGGGACGTACCCTTGTTCTCTGTATGGAAGCAGAAGTCTCTTTGCGGAGGTGCAACACTCTCCCTGTGGAGTCAGAGCTGGAGCTCTCCATTCAGCAGGAAGTGTGAGCATTGCTGACTGCAGAACTATAGTAGAGATGAAGGGGAGGGGGGAGGTGTCTGACATTTACAGAGAGACCTTTGCTTCCACAAAGAGAGCAAAGGTTTTTCGTTGTAGCATTCAGGATATGACTGTCATTTACAGAGGAAAAACTGTAATGGCCCGTACACACGATCCGAATATTGTACGACAGATCGTACAACCTTTTTCACTTAATAGTCGCAAGTAGAAATTGAATAGGAAAATAAAGTCACAAAAATTCTCGTAAAAGACAGTGAAAAAAATCGGAAGGGATGTCATGTGTTGTAATGTATTTGTATTGTATTTTTGGACGACAACTGTACTGGCTAAACGAAATTCGTACGAACTTTTCGTGCATGTCCGAACGAATAATCTGGGATGAACTGTCGTGATCGGCTGTCGAAAGTAGTGTACACACGATCCAAAAATCGTACGATTCTTCCTCGGACGACAGTTTTCGTACGATATTCGGATCTTGTGTACGGGCCATAAGACGACCAAAACCTGCAACTCAAACAACTATTTCCTGGAAATATATCCAGGAAAACTTACCTTTATTTTGTACTTCATAGATAATTTTTTTACCCCTATGTTGCTAGTCATATATGTGAAAAGTCATGCATTAAAGATCCGGGGAGAAGGATAAGGTTAAGGAAGAGACAGTTTTAAACTGATGCAGCACAACTTCTGACCACTAGAGGGATCATGAGTTGCACCTTTGTGAGTGGGGTATACCAATATGCACACCCATGTGAAGAGCCATTTTCACCTGTGTGGGATGCACAAGTGTTCTATGCAGGCAGCCTGTTCAGATCAATAGCTGCATGGACCTGCACAGACCTCCAAATACATCTTGGAATGTACATCCTTGTAGGTCCGATGCACCAATCAAAACTCAGACAGTTCATAACTTTGAAACTTTTTGTTTTATCACTCTTTATTTATTGAAGATTATAGGTACACACACACAGTTGAAAAAGAACAAAGACTTAACCTCCAGCAAACATAAAAGTTAATGAGAACAAGAAGACATGTATTGCATACAATATACGTTAGGCTAAATAAGAACTTTCAAAGTACCACATCCAAATAAATTAGAACCAAAAAACAATTAAGAGGTCTGGATAAAGGGAATTCACCCAAACCAGGCCTCTGTGCATGGACTTTATAGGCACACCATGAGACCACCATAAATATAAAAAAATCTTATTTTATTACAATATAATTAAAAATAAACAGTACTTAAAAATCAGGGCAAGGTGAGACTGTTAAGAGATAAAAAAAAGAGATTTAAAAAAAACTATGTGTGTACCCTCCACTGGATCAGTAAACTAATAGTCTGCACCTAATGCACAAACATATCAGTATAGCAGCATATATGGACACTGGCGGTGGCTGGCAGTTTTGTATGGAGATGTAATACCCAATCTTTTTATCCCCGCTGACTTTACTGATATAGGACAGCACAAATTCCAGTAAGTGGCGTATGGAACCCATGCTTGGATTATATTACGGTGAGAATGTTAAGAGATATATAATTGGATAATATTGTCCCCTACCTGCCAAGAGTTCATATGGAATTCTCTACACTTGGCTACAATATAGATTTCTCCATTGGTTATCCATATTCTTGATTCATGCATCATATCATTTAGGAAACGCACCTCCTCTATCCCTCTATGTCTGCCTGCCAGACAATTTTGGTTGCCTTTTCCCTGTAATTATTTTCATCTGTTCACCCTCCTTTGCCTGATGCAGCAACTCCACTGCAAAAATGTCAGGGCTGGGCTCAGGCTTTTCTTCTCTGAGCTGGCTGCTCAGCTGTCGGCTAATTGCCAGATCCTATCTCTCCACAGTGACTCACCTGCTAATGATATCCTGCTCGTCAGTCCTGCCTACTTAAGCCATCCTGTCTAGATGATCTCTGTCTTCACCTTGGTCAGATCTGTAGAGATGCTCTCCTGTGTTCCTGTTAAAGACTTGCTTGGCTGACATTCCTTCTGGCTCCAGATCCTGCTCATCTCTGGCTCCCTAATATGTTTGTACATTAGGTGCAGGTTACTAGTTTACTGATCCAGTGGAGGGTATACACATTGATTTTATCAATGGGCTCACTGTGCCTTCATTTTTATGTACTTTTTTTTTTTTTATCGTATTGTAAAAAAATATGAATTTTTATATCTACCGCGGTCTCGTGGTGTGCCTATAAAGTCTGCGCACAGGGGTCCGGTTGGGATGAATTCCCTTATCCAGAACTCTTAATTATTTGCTTCCAGGTTCTATTGCCAAAGCTTAATTGAACAAGCTGAATTTAGAAGCTGGTTGGCTACCATGCACAGCTGCACCAGATTCAGAGTGCACCAGTTTTCCTCCTGTGCTCCAACAAGCCCACTTTCCACCCCAACCACCCAGAGCAGCCACCAAAAACAGACCACGCATGCACAACCACTTCCCAGCTGTTAGAAAGCAAGAAAATGGCCACGCAAGCACAGTGCACACCTCATACTAAACATGGACATCTGGAGCATAGGGGATAGAGAAAGGGTGCAGGGCACTACACCCATTCTATGTCATGTGTTAGCAGTGGGAAAGGGGGCACCTTTCTGTATCCTTGCCCTGGGCACTAGACAAACTCATCATGACAATTGTAGAGGACTTAGCTTCATGTCCTGTCCCTGTACTTATGGTATCTGTGACAGAAGGTGAAATTAAATCCTTCTGCTCCAATAGATTTGAGAACTACCCCGGGATTTTATAGGTCCCCTGTGTCCTAACTAAGGAGCTTTCTCCTCACATCCTTTTTAACTGACAGTGGTCACCAGATCAGGAAGAAATGGAAAACTTCTCCATTGGGGACACAAGCAGCAGTTAGAATCTGATAAAGTTTCTGACTAAAGTTGGCAAAATACTACTAGAATTTTTCTTCAGACTTTTTGATTTTCTGAACGTTCGGTTACATTTCTTATGGTTAGTGGGGTCAAACTGATGTTTGTTTTTGACCAAGACCTCCGCCATCAAGCAAAGGAAGCCGCCGGTGATGGGGTAAGTACTACCGACCGATCGACGGGGTGGGGGGTATGGGTGTCATACTGTTTGCCGCCCCCCCTAAAAATAATTCTACCGCTTGCGGAGCGCTCAGATGTGGAGTGCAACCTCCTGCTTTAGGATGGCTGGTTGGCAAGCCCAGATCGTGGGCTGCTAACCCGCCATCCCAGAACTGTAAAAGAGGTTGGTGGTAGAGGAAGCAAGCAACTGCGGAGCAGAGTCGCATAAACCATTGCTTTCAGTAAAGCGACACCTCCTGTCACAGGCGGAGTGATACCAATATGCACTCTGCCTCCTGGGACAGCAACAGCTGGCGATACCGGAATGGAAGACTGTTAACATTTCCGGTACCTGCAGGTTACCTGCACTGAGCCATAGACTTCTGTTATTACCTGCGGGTTTGGTATGCTTTCAGAAAGTGCCCCACACCTGCAAGATATGATAGAATTCTATGGCAAAGAGCAGCTAACCCGCAGGAAAGCCACAGGTGCACTGCGCTGCGGTTAACCCATGTACCCAAAAACTTGTGTACTATCTTTATTCACTTTTTACAATTTTTTGGTGAATGGGTGGGGGTACTATGTACCCTATGCTTATGCACATGGGGAGGGAGGATCTGGGGACTCTCAGATTTTGATAAGCCTCCCGTCCGCAGCCCAGGGTTGTGGGAAAGAGGCCCTTGTCCAATCAACATAGGAACAAGGTGCTTTGAGGTGGGAGGTGGTCCTGTGTTGAGGGCATGTAGCCTGGTATGGTTTAGGAGAGGGGTGGGCGCTTGCTCCCTCCCCTTTCCTGGGCTGCCGGGCTGCATGCTTGGATAAGGGTCTGGTATGGATCTTGAGGGGGCGTTTTTTTTTAAATGTTGGCGTTTACATTCATCTGTCAGTGACAGCTGATGACTCACAGGTTGTTAAGGACGTGGCGGCTGGCTTCCTGGCCTGTTGCTTATTGTTCTGAAAATTTGGAATTCGTTACAAAATTAATAAACAAAACAAAATTTAAGGAAAACAATACTAAATGGATTACGAAACAAAATAAAATTAGTAACATAACGCATCTATCCAAAACTAAACACATTTTTTTGTTCTGCACATGTCTACCTAATAGCATAACACACAGCAAGAGCAAGTGTTGATGCATTTCACACCAAGGGGAGTGAAACGCACCAACACTTGCTCTTGCTATGCTGTGCTATTTAAACGTAGAACTTTGTTTTTCAGTTTGCGGTCATCCACCTGTTAATTGTCCATGTGGTTGCAGCTAAAGGGGGAGCAGTTTGGGGTGGTAAAAATGCAGCTCAACCACATGGTTTGGCCATCCCCCCGTCGCTAGTGTAACTGAGCCCTAAAGGGGCATGTTTATAACAGTGAACCTAACATTTGCCAAACATTCCTTGCAGGTTAGAATTCAAAGATCATATGTTTTAAACAATAGTGATTGGTTCACCACCAGTGAATGTTTGGTGAAAGACATATTTACTGCATTATAAATAGGCCCTTAAAGCGGAGGTCCACCCTAAAGTGGAGCTTCCGCTCATTGGAACCCCCCCCCCCCTCCGCTGACACAATTGGCACCTTTCAGGGGGGAGGGGGTGCAGATACCTGTACAGTACAGGTATCTGCACCCACTTCCAGCATAGATATCTGCAGAAGGTACGCCCCTTTCCGCAGAATCTACGCCCCTTTCCGAAGCTCCCCCGCTGTCTGCTGGGAAACACACAGATCCCAGAGACAGCGGGGACCATCCTTATTGCGCAGCGCGACTCGCGCATGCGCAGTAGGGAACCGGGAAATAAAGCCGCAAAGCTCCACTTCCTGATTCCCATACCCAAGATGGCGGCGGCAGCACCCGAGAGACGATCGAGAGATCGGCTTTAGGTGCCGACATCGCGGGCGGGCTGGGCGAGTAAGTGTCATTATTTTAAAAGTCAGCAGCTGCAGTATTTGTAGCTGCTGGCTTTTAAAAAAAAAACGGCGGACTCCCGCTTTAATTTTTATTTTATTTTTTACCAGAAAAGTTCTATACTTTAGTTCCATAGCTAAACCAGTAACACATTTCCATAAAAAAAATTGTGAGCTGACAAATAAATATCCACTCATTTCACACTAGACCGATCTTGTACAGCCCTTGTTTGTTCCTGCCTTAGTAAATAAGCCCATAGTGTTGTGAGATGATGAAAAGAGAAGGGAAGGACAAGAGGAAATTAGATTAAAGAAGATGAAATAAGAACAAAAAAAAAAATCAACAGAACTATTTCTAGTTTAATAATAATACCACCCAGATTAATGACTGTGTAGTTTGAACTTTGGGATTCCCTTGTTCCTTTAATGTCTAATTTCTCCAGAGCTCTCTTGCTGTGATCATTTACTCCGAGAGCCAGAAAGGGAGAATTTGTAAATATGAAACAAATGTAACTTAATCAAAGTTTTAAAAAAGAAAACAGCTAAATGTATAATTATGCCAGCGGGGGAATAGGGATATTTTAACAACGTATTTAAACTACAGGGACGCTATATTTTATTTATAAATAAAACTCAGTACAGGAAGTTGGCTCCTTGGTGGCAGCACTGCGGTCCTGGATGCACTTCCCAACAAGGATGGTGCCTGCAGGGCACTATTTTGGATCCTAGGCAAGACCAGCTACTTGCACCCCCCCACCCCCCCCCCCCCCCCCAAAAAAAAAACGTAAAAAATATTACCATGATGATACTATTATATTAAAAAAGCATATGATTTTCAGTCCAACTACTGATAAATTTCAGCGTCATCGGGCCGGTCCTGATATACAGAGGTTCCTCATCTCTGTATCTTCAGTCAGATGAAAGAGCCCATGCCCATGAAATGCCCATGAAATGATGAAATGCACATGAAATGCCCATGAAATGTGTTGTTCTGACTCCGGTGACGTCATACCGCTGGTGCTGCTGGCCACACGTGCACCCCAGCGCCATCTTGGAAATGTCTGGACGCCTTTCCTAATCACTCTGCAGCACGGCAGCAGACCCTGGTGGCTCCTCAGGGATAATCATGCACAGCATCCCAGACCTTTCTGATGAGCCTATTTTCTATATTGTTATGTGAGTTGCTATTTGGCATCCTTTTTTAATACAAAAGTAATACAATCTGCATTTAGAGGCTCTTTTCCCCTTTGTTCTTTGTAAGCCAGTGGCAATGGCTATGCCCTAGGTGGCATTGGGCCCTAGGCGGCTGAATAGTGGTAGCACCAACCCTGGGTACCTGCATGAAGGTTGTATGCCCTCCTTGTATTTGGGATGGTTGTTAGCCACTTGAACATACCAATACTTTACTAGGGACCAATGTTTTGTGTGTAACTTTGGTATCTAACCTAGTCAGGACTACCAAGTAAATGTAAACGCTGTCTGCACTACAGGAGTGATACTCTTTTTAATAGTTCAATCCTTGTGGGACACAAATAGACAGTCTTCCACCTCAGGGGAACAGTATGGACCACTATGGGCTGCCACCAACTGGAATCTTTCAATTGATGCATTACAACCTTGCTGCCTTCCTCGGTTCAGGGATCCCAAAAGTGAAACAGAAAAAAAGAAAGAAGGAGCACCAGCCTAGTGCATCACTGTAAAACTGTTTAATAAATTACAAGAGAATAAACTATTATACTCACAAAAGGAGGATATAGGATGATTCGTTGGACAAAATCGCGCAGCAAT
This sequence comes from Lithobates pipiens, assembly GCF_037356315.1. NCBI lineage: Eukaryota > Metazoa > Chordata > Amphibia > Anura > Ranidae > Lithobates > Lithobates pipiens. The sequence goes on along the minus strand of NW_027507718.1, from coordinate 458,286,870 downwards.
CGGGGTGCCGTTGGAAGAGACGGGGATCGCACGGGCGTCCCGCAATTTGATGATATTTTGAATCGCGGCAATTCTGCCCATGATTTGGATCACTCAGATGTGAATGGAGCCTTGGAGTTCTGTGTTTACAAACACACAAAGCTCTCTGTACAGGGATCTGGTTATTTCTGCTCCCTGAAAAGCAGGGATAAAAAAAGATCAGAAAGTATAAGCACCCCACATTCCACATTGTTAGGCACACAGCTAACCCCATGATTGTCCCTAGATGTTAACCCCTTCCCAGACAGTTTCATTAGTACAGTGTCAGTGTACAGTATTATCATAGATCACTTTATTAGTGTTACTAGCGATGTGAGTGTCAGTTGCAACCCTCCCAGACAGTGTCTGTTAGTGCCAGATTATCAGCCACCCTATCATAGTCATGCTATGAGGCGCTGATCACCGCCATTACAGTATAGCATCTATAGCTGCAGAAATTCCAATATATACAATAGTTTATAGATGGTATAACTTTAACAAAAAACAATTAATACACACTTATTTAGACTTTTTTTTACTAAAGACATATATCATAATACATTTTGGCCCAAATCTTTGAAGAAATTCTATTTTTTTATTTTTTTATTGGATATGGTTTATAAAAGAAAGTAGAAAACATAGGGGTTTCTTTCAAAATGTTTCAAAAAATAATAATAATTAAAAAAAAACAAGTGGAGATCAAATACCACCAAGAGAAAGCTCTATGTGTGTGAAAAAAATTATAGAAATGTAATTTGGGTACAGTGTTGCATGACCGCGCAATTTCCACTTAAAGAAAGCGTTTTTTTTGGACTTTGAGTGAGGCACAAGACAAGTAGTAAGAGAAATTGTAAAATTGTTTGATTGGCATATAAACAAAGCATACCTCATAAACATGTGATACATTGTTGAACATGAGTATTTACATCTACATACAAGGCAGGCAATGTCATACGAAATCTGTACGCATCTGAAATCGCATAGTATCCCATGAAAGTAACTAGTATAAAAAGCCAATGCTTATTGAGTAATGGGTACAAATGGGTTGTAGGATACAAATTAATCATATTTGAGGTCAAGCTATGTGTTGGGAACATGCTGGCATTGATAAGCCTCATACACACGATCGGACTTTCCAACGGGAAATGTTCGATGACAGGCTGTTGGCAGAAAATCCGATCGGACAATTGTTGTTGGATTTTCAGCCAACAAATGTTGGATGGCAGGTTTTAAAATTTTCTGCGAACAAATGTATGTTGTCAGATTTTCCAAGCATGTGCACACAAGTCCGTCAGACAAAAGTCCAAAGTACAAACACGCATGCTCGGAAGCAAGGACGAGCCAGAAGCGGTCTATCTTGTAAACTAGCGTTCGTAATGGAGAATTAACATTCGTAACGTGGCAAATTATGAAATCTCGAAATGCAATAATAATGAAGCTGATTTGCTGGTGATATTGATGGAGTTATTGCAAACAAATTTTCAAAACCTTTTTTTCTAGTGATATCAAGAAAAATATTATTATGCTTTTTTTTTTTTTTTTGGTCAAATTACCACAACACCATTACCCTGTAGTTTTTCATATCAAAGATACAACTCTGTTGGTGTCCCTTGCCAATTTTACATTGTATTTTTTTAAATGTAACTGCCTACTCCCAAACTGTCATTTGAAGTAAAACACATACATAGGCAAGTATTATTCTACACAATTTTTTTATTGCACGTTAAAAAAATAAATAAAAAAAAATTAGACATGCTATCTGCCAATAGAAAATAGCCAAAAAGTGCATTCTATGCATCCAAAAATATAGAAAATTTACCAAATCAAATAATTATTCAACCAAAAAAATATGTCAAAGCAATAACTCCAAGGCCAATAATAAATAACACGTTATCTTCTCTGATTCCGCAACGTGGCTGATTGACGAATGGCCATACAGAAACAAACTAAAAAGCAAGAAATGAAAAGCGTGAAATGAAAAGCGTGAATCAACACTCACCAAACTTCTACGAACACAAAATTAGCAGAAGGAGCCCAAAGGGTGGTGCTAAAAAGCTGAAAAAACAATGTAGTACGTCACTACGTTCATGATTGTTGGCCAACTATTGTGTGGCCGCCTGTATGCAAAACAACTTTGTGCCATTGCCCTTCAGACAAAATTCCACAGTTTTTTTGCCCAACAATCTGATCTTGTGTACGAGGCTATAGGCTTGACGCGTTTCATGGCCAGTTGCCACTCTTCAGGAGAAATGCATAGCATATATGAAAAAAAATAATTAAAAAAGGTACCAAATAGGATCTAATGTTTTGCCCAGATATTAAGAAAGAAGGTAGGAGCAAGGGGAAACAAGATGTGTATCTCCCTGGAATACTTATATATATTGTATAAATTGTTCTAAATAAGCAGTCTTGCAAGTCAGGATCTGCGAGCCAAGTCTATGTGATTTTATAACTTTTTATTCTCTTTTCTCATTTGTGGTACATGTTTTCTTTCACTTTGTATCCACTACACTTTTGACTTTTCCAGGCAACAATGGGTGTTGGTTTCTTATCCATGATTAGATATGCGAAGAGCCCAGGGAGTGTCGGGTGGTACTTATACCCCCACTGGGAGTCTTGTTCACACTCTGGCTTTTCTTCTCACCCATTCACATCATGTCTCAGAGCATGTCTCGATGCAATGTCACCAGGTAACTATCCCTGTGATTTCCTCTCTATCACTAAGACTGCACATCTCTGTGTTTTTGTTCACCCTCTCCCCTTTGGAGTATTGCATGATTTTCATGCAATTTTTCACTTTTTCTTTTCTTTTCTCTTTATGTAATATATGATTCTCTTGAATTCACTGTATCTATTACGCTTTTCACTTTTTCAGGTAATACTGGGTGTTGGTTTATAGTTCATGAGACGATATGAGTTTGTTCCTGATGAGTGGCAACTGGCCACGAAATGCGTCAAGCCTATCGATGTCATCATGTTCCCAACACATAGTTTGACCTCAACTTTGATTAATTTGTATCTGTCAGGGGCTGGGCTCAGCCCTTCCTTCTCTAAACTGTCTGCTCAGCTGTCGGCTAATTGCCCGTTCCTATCTCTCCACAGTTACTCAGCTTTTGATAATATCCTACTCGTCAGTCCTGCCTACTTAAGCCGTCCAGTCCGGAGGAGCTCAGCCTTCGCCTTGGTCAGCATCACAGAAACTGAGACGCTCTCCTGCTATCCTGTTCAAGACTTGCTGACATCCCTTCTGACTGCTTGCTGTTCCACTACATTGATTCCTGGCTTTGCTGACTATCTGTTCCTGTTACTGAACTCTGGCTATGTTTTGACTACGTTTGTTCTTTTTACTTTTATTATTAAACAAGTGTGAGTTAACTGTACTTCTGTCTCTGCCTAATTTCATGGTTTCTGGCAGTATCCTACAACCCATTTGTATCCATTACTCAATAATCATTGGCTTTTTATACTAGGTACTTCCATGGGATATTATGCAATTTCAGATGTGTGCATGTGTACACATACATATATATATATATATATATATATATATATATATATATATATATATATATGCATTCCTCTTTTTTTTATGACATTGTCTTGTATATAGATATAAATACTCATGTTCAACCATGTATCACATGTTTATGAGGTATGCTTTGTTTATATGCCAATTAAACAATTTTACAATTTCTCCTACCACCTTTTTGCTTTGTAATTACCAGTTAACCACTTACTGAAAACCGATGTAGCTGTATGTCGGTACTTTGACGTAGAATACCAGGATTATGGCAGCAGACAGCTGCCATAATGCCAATATTTTCTGCCACGGGGGGCGGTCCTCTTTGGGATAAAAGAGGTCTCTGCGGCAGATTTGCCATGAGATCACTTTTATCGGCGGCGGGAGAGGTGCATACCTCCCGCCCTGCTCCACCACTTACCGGAGCCACCAATAGCGCGGAATCTGATGCTGTCCCCTCAGTAGCATGGAACCGAGAGAGGGAAAGATGGCCCCCACTCAACTCTATAATATTGGATAATGGAAGCAACATCAAATTTAGCTTCGGCACAATGGTCTTAAAGGGGAAATTTTTATTCTTTATTTTTTTTTAAAGACATTTATTTATGTATTTATTTATTTATTGCATTTAGGTGTAAATGTGAGATCTGAGGTCTTTTTGACCCTAGATCTCACACTAAAGAGGTCCTGTCATGCTTTTTTTCTATTACAAGGGATGTTTACATTCCTTGTAATAGGGATAAAAGTGACCCAGAAAAAAACGTTTTTAAAAGGACAGTGTAAATCTAAAAAATAAATAGTAAAATAAATAAAAAATGTAAAGCGCCCCATCCCGCCGAGTTGGCGCGCAGAAGCGAACGCATATGTAAGTCGTGCCCGCAAATGAAAACGGTGTTCAAACCACATGTGTGAGATATCGGCGCGATCGTTAGAGTAAGAAAATTCTATTAATAGACCTCCTCTGTAACTCAAAACTTATAAACTGTAGAAATTTTTATACGTCGCCAATGGAGATTTTTAAGTGTCAAAGTTTGTCTCCATTCCATGAGCGGGCGCAATTTTAAATGCATGACATATTGGGTATCAATTTACTCGGCATAACATTATCTTTCACAATATAGAAAAAAAATTGGGCTAACTTTACTGTCTTATTTTTTTAATTAAAAAAAGTGTATTTTTTTCCCAAAAAATTTAGCTTGTAAGACCGCTGCACAAATACAGTGTAACATTAGTATTGCAACAACTGCCATTTTATTCTCTATGGTGTCTGAAAAAAATACATATATATATATATATATATATATATATATATATATATATATATATAATGTTTGGGGGTTCTAAGTAATTTTATAGCAAAAAAAACTGATTGTAACTTGTAAACAAAAAATAGTGCTAAATAGCAAATAATGCTCTGATCATGAAGAGGATAAAACCTTCCAGTGGTCAAGTGGCTAAACAAATTGGCAGCTCAGACAAAGCATATTCTTAAGAAAAGTAGCCAACAGTTACATATATAAATGCAACCTCATAGTGATGTTGTGTATTTGAAGGTTCAGAGTTTATTTATGTTATGCAAATTAATATTAAACTGAAAGTCCAGAGCTTTTTAACCTAAACCACCTAGTAGCTGGTGTAAAAATATCCCAAAGTATACATATAAATGTGTAACAAATAACAGAGCTATAATATCCAAGATATGTATATTACTACCTCTATATAAAGTGCAAAGTGCAAAACATACCCTGTTTCTCCGAAAATAAGACCTAGAGTGATTGTCGGCGATGGCTGCAATATAAGCCCTACCCCCCAAATAATCCCTAGTTAAAGTCCTTGTAGGTCTTATTTTCAGGGCAGGGCTTATTTTTGGGGAAACAGGGTAGCATAAGCCAATTGTAATATCACAAAAAAATATGCCTACTAAAGTGTATTAATAAATAAACTGTATAAACATAAATAGAAATAATGTGCAAACATACAAAAACACATAAATATGCTGAAACAATTGTGTCTATTCCACAGCGCTATCACTTTAAATCATCAATATAATATCCGAACTGCTGCTTTTCATCAAGTGTCCATACATTAGTCACTTGCCATAAATACTTCTACTCCACCCACAGCGCTGTCCTTAAATGCTGCTAATCCACTTATATCAATGAAATAAACTTATACAATTTATATACAAAAATCATATAAACATCTATGCAGCAAATTAAGTGAACCATTATAATGTGCTATTATTATAAGTCCCAAAAATAAATGTTCATCTGTGAAGGACTTCCACTAAATGACTTATACTAAAGTGCTTCAAACATTCTTCATACGGCGCTCCAAATACAAAGTGCTTCAGTGCAGCTTCTATGGCTCTTAGTGCTTCATGCAATACTCTGCGCTGTATAACACTCACCGGATATCTCCGACTTTGTGCTTTTCGGCTTCAAAGTCTCCATAGGCTTGTTGATATTCCCCTCCCAGATCTTTGGCAGGAATAGACAGCTTCTCCTCTCCTTTACTGCTCCACAACTCCAGTACTTTAACACTCTGCTTCAAATCCTTATAGCTCAGATACCATACAAAGGGACAGAAAGGGAGCCCATATAGCGTTATACCATTTTTATTCAAAATAAATTGTTAAAGGAACTTTGTTACACTCACTTGTACAAGATAATAAAATCACAGTGAGACCAGAAAACTCTGCTGCGGCATGTGTTCCACTGGCCAGGAATGACGTCACCAGATAGTCCGTCCCAACGCGTTTCGCTAGCCATTCAGGCATCTTCAGGGGCTGGTGAAATTTGTCGAACACACCTTTACTGTATTCAGGCCTCATGCACATAGAACATCAAAAACACCACGTAGTGCTGGATTTATATGAGGGCAAAAGGGGGCATTTGTCTTGGTCCCCCTGCCAAAAGGGGCCTCCTCTATACAAAAATATAATAATTAATACATTTACTTTATTGGACAATGTTTTGAAAGCAGATTTCATCCAATGATCTTGGCTAAAATCAGCTCATCGGCTGTGTTTATAAACACACAGACCTTTGTGTACAGCAAACAGCAATTTGGCTTTTGCTTCTTCCTGGAAAGCACAAAGAAAAAACAGCTAGATCAGAATGTTTTTTTTTGTTTTGTTTTCTTTATTTATTTATTTTATATATTTTTTTTGGTATATATATATATATATATATATATATATATATATGTTTGTCCCAACTTGATTCAACTTACTTTCTAAGATTAGTTTGTCCCCTTGTTCTTGATCTATGGGCCTTGTTCACACCTTTGCTGTATTCAGGCCTTATGCACGCAGGACATCAAAAATGCCACTTTTAAGGGCGCTTGACCTTTTTTTCTGCCTCTAAACACCCCTTTATGTTAGCCTATGTGTCCTTGCACACATTTGCATTTGCAGGCATTTAGAGGCAGGAGCGTTTAGAGGCAGAAAAAACCCCAGAGCCAAGGCATTCAGGAAAGGAGTCGTGTTTTGCATATACATGTTTAGGTGCATTTTAGCGCTTGAGCATTCATTCATTCCAATAGCCAGAATAATATAATATTCTGCCCAATGGAATGAATGAACACGCAAATGCTTGTGCGCCTAAACATGTATATGCAAAACACAGCTTTAGGCTCATTTTTTTATGCTGCTTTTTCCTCCCTTGAAGCATAAGCAAAGGAGCAAAAAACATCCCGTGTGCATGGAACCTTTAAGGTTTTAATCATGCCTCCCCATTCCCTTCTTGATGGCCACTCACCTTCCAGAATTGACCCCTTAAATGAATTAGTTGGTCATATAAAGCATGTTGAAGATGAACAATCTATAAACATATGCCTCCCAAAGAGGTGGTCTGTCAAACAAGCATCTCCATCAATTTCTATGAAAGAAGGAATACAAAAATCATTGCACAACATGTTTATTCAAAGGTAAAATCAGTAACATAATTTAAAACTTACAGTCGGGTATGGTGAAATCCCACACTCAGGTCTGTAATAGCTTATAGACAGCTAGTGCCACATCAGACAAGTATCACTGGGACAAGCAAGGAAGGTCTACATACACATTTCTGGGAAGTGCGCACAGAACACTATTTAGAAATGATCAGGTTTGAAAAATAGGGTTACTCTCATCTTCCTCTATATCCTTCCCTTTCTCTCCCACCCCCCTCATTGATTCTTGAAGCTCATTGCTACTAATGTTGTATCTCATCCACGTTACATTGGAAACTAACATGGTAGAAATAGATTGATACCTTTTGATAAAATATATTGGTTCTAAAATCTCTATTTCTAGTATCCTTATTTATTTATCATATTTAATTTTATGTTTTATATTCTTACCTACTTCTGTAATTGTTGAGCTTCATTCCTTATGTTAACATGTATCTATTAACCTGTATGTTAAGCTTATCACTTTGAACTTAATCAAAATCTTTTGACAAGGGAAAATAGGGTTACACCGAGTAAAGTTATGTCTAGTAGGGTTAGTGAAATACAATTTTAACACACAATCCTCAAATGATTACATTTTTTTTAACCAGCCAATGCAATGATCAACAGGTAAAGTGGAACTTTAGACAAATAGCAAAATACAGATCTGAAAACTGTATGTATCAACAAATGTTTGGCAATTATTTTCATCCAGTTTTGCTATTTACACATCCTTGCCCCCCCTGCATAGCAATATATTGGACAACATTCCCTGGCTGCCCAAACCAGCAATATACCATTCTTCTGGTGCTCCCACACTAGCAATTTAGATTCTGAAGCATTTTTACTAAGATGGACCTTACTCCCCATGCCAATTCATACCACATCCTCTTTAAAATTATTTATTTAATAAAAATCTGCACTTTATGGGTTGGACATACAAAGAATGTTTGGTGACATTTAAAGATATGGCATTCTATGTTTTATATGAAAGGACCTTTGCCTGCCAGCCTGTCTCTACAAGGTACAGGTAACACACAACAGAGTCAATGCATTTCCCTGAATGTTACCAGCATTTTCCTAAAGAAACTCTAGGTGGCGCCCTTACCTCTGAAAAATCCAATGAGGAACCTCTTCTTGTATTTTACCATACAGTACAGCATGAGGAATGAGTGAGTATAAATCCTTCACAACTATTGAACCTATCATTTATATTGGCATTACAATATCTGTAGAATAAATACATGCAACACTACGGGGCTAGAACTCTGGATACAAAAGGGAAATTACAACTGTATAAGTTGTTTGCAGATTGCTAGTGTGCTAATGAATATTTAACTGATTTAATTAGATTTAGTTTACATTTATTTTTAAGTGCAATTATGACTAAGAGAATGGTGTTTTTCTAATATGTTTAGTTTGACAATGCAAAGTTGTCAGCAAAAAACTCCTCTAGTGTCTTCCTTCTAGTCCTTCTTATATTCTTTTAAATTCTGCTCAAAATTCTTTACATTGCGATTATACCCATGGCAAGAAATGAGCATGGTACATACAAAAAAAAAATCGAGTAGGATCGATTGAGCTGTGACTTCTTACTGTACAACTAATCCAAAACAAATTCGATTAGAATCATAAATGAATGTGGTTTTGAACCAAAAATTAAACTTAATAAATTTTACCTAAGCAACAAGGCTTAATGTAAATGTTCAACTTTTTAATGGTAAACATAATAATTCAGTGCAACACTTTGCTATAGGAGCTGCCAGCGACTTATTTATCATTGATGTATAGTGGTATTGATGATTGTAATAAATACAATGTACAAAACAAATGGTAATTAAATAATAATAACAGCAACAGCGAAATGTAAACATTTAAAGTAGTAGTAAATGTTGTTGTAGTAGTAATAGGGGAAGTAATATTAAAAAAGAAGAAGAAAATGAGAGATGATAATGATGATCATTATCATCATCATCATAGCAGTGATATTAATAACAATAAAAAATAAATAATAAAAACAGTAATAATAATAATAACAACAACAGCAAAATAAAAACAACAATAGCAGTAAAAGTAGTAGTAGTAGCAGCAGTAGTAATAATAATAATATTAACAATAATAATAACTGTAGAAATACTCATCATCATAGTAATAATAATAATACAAATAATAATAATAACTAGTGAATGGTATATTGAATTCTGTGAATTTCTTGCTGGTGCAGAGTGACATGCTTGGGAAGTGCTCTCCCCATCTCCCACACCGGTAAGCACTATCAGATCTGGAAGCTTGCACTGGTATGTGGACTGTACAGGACTGCTGGTGTATAATGGGAGCCAGATCAGGCAGTCTGCGCTTATTTCATGCGGCTGATTTATGGGAAGCTCAGTGTTCCTGTTATCAGTCCTGGAGGTATATGGCAGACAGTATATGGCCAGGACAGGCTCCTCTACATCAAAGGGACTGTCACTGGTCCAGGGAAAAGGTAAGAGGAGGGGGTCAGGGGATGGGCAGCACATAAAAGAAAGAGACAATTACTAAGGTGAGCGGTTTGATCTCACCTTCACTAGATCCTGTCATTGTTTCCTTCTCACCTTCTATTCTTCCTGTCTTTTTTATATTTTAATTGTCGCTTTTGTAACTGACAACCTGAAGAACAAGCGACACCCCCCACCAGTAAGAGGAAGCTGAATGTGAGGATAATGGACACAAATCATTGACTATAAAAATTAAAATAACACATCTAGAATGTACAACTGGGGTCATGTGCACCATATACCAGTGGGTGGGAGGAATATATGCATAATCTTTTCTATCTATCTATCTATCTATCTATCTATCTATCTATCTATCTATCTATCTATCTATCTATCTATCGATCTATCTATCTAACTATCTCTCTGTCTGTCTATCTAGCTATCTATCTATCTAATATATGTATATTGCTTATTTACTTATCTATCATCCTATGCTCTGTCTGCTTTTGTTTTATCATATTTAATGTACCTTTCGTATATATATATATATATTCTTCCTTCATTCCTTCCTCTATCTATCTATCTATCTATCTATCTATCTATCTATCACCCTATGCTCTGTCTGTATTCCTCATTTATGTAATTTCTGTAACTGTGTTAGCTTTTGTTTTATTATATTTAAAGTACTTTTAATATATTAATCTTTATATATATATATATATATATATATATATATATATATATATATATAATATTTCTTTCTTTCTTTCTTTCTTTCTTTCTTTCTTTCTTTCTTCCTCCCTTCCTCTATCTATCTATCTATCTCCCTGGTTGAAACGTTTATGTTGTATTATTACTTTTTATGACTTTATTGAACAACTTCTCTAGTCACTGTGTCAGATTATTTTATACAGCTATAAAGCTGTAATAATTGACATACAAGATATGACATCATTTGTATTATTACGTGTTATAAATCTGTCTTTTTAAATATTTTTATGCAGTTTCTATCTCTATGATAACTAATACAATGTAGCAGATGGGCTTTAATATATAGTAGAGGAAGCTATGTGTTCTGATTTATTACAATATGTGTTTACTCTTGTAGTCACGTCACATATATTTTCAGCAGATTTCATGATTTGTATTCCACCGAACCTGAAATCACTTCTTTTCGATATAAGCCATAAAGTTTCTGTTTTGTTCTTATCAACCAATACAATTCCAGATATCATTTCAAAACTTGCACTAAAATAAAAAGAGTTTGAATCGAATTGGTTGCTTTTAGCCTCATTATTCTTATTATTTTATCTATTACTTCTCTTTTGCTTTTATTGTTTGTGTGTTTATTTTGTTTTTGTCATTGTATGCATTGTATAATTGTACAATAATATAGTAAACCAACCACTGAACAGCGTGATAATACTTCTTTTTGTTTGACATCTTCGAGTCTTTACAACAGGTCACTATTATATTGAATCAGCAGCAAAATGTAACAAATGTTATTAGATAGTTTTATTACTTTACCCATGAATATATTTTTTGCGTTCTATAACTATGAGATTATAGAGTATGATATGTTACATGAGAAGCTGGGTCACAGCAGTCAGATTGACGTCTGTAACATCATTAAACTGGTGGTGGTGACTTATTACCTCTTATTATACAATGGGGCTGACTTTCAGCACTATTACATTGTGGCAGTTTTGTTAGATTTGTATTACTTCAGAGAGCTGCACCGTATAAGCCGAATAACACTCTACAAGTACTTTATACATATTCATAAGAATAATGCATTGCTAATAAATGGTTGCGCATTTTATTACACGCAATGACCAGAATATTGCATAGTTTATGTTTAATAAGCATCATTCACTTAAGTCCTACCTGTCATATGCGGTTGTAGTTTGTTGTATCCATATATGTAATTATATTATACGTGATATAAGTCCTCCTACTGGAGACATGTGATTAGATCCCCAGATAATGGGACTCACATTACAACCTGTAAAAAGTGCTCAGCTGAGTATTATGCAATCCTATCAGTGTAGTATAGTTACAATTACTATTATTATTAACAATAATAAAACCATGTTCTTAGAAAAAAATTGAATGTCTATCAAATTCTGTCTAACTTGATTTCTCCTGTTTATCTATCTATCTATCTATCTATCTATCTACTGTATCTATCTATCTTATCTGTTTCTTTACACATCTCTCTTTCTGACTCTCAATCTATCCCTTTGTCTATCCATCTCTTTCATAAGCCCCATACACACTATTCGATTTTCTGCAGATTTTTGTCTTCAGATTTACCAAAACCATGTAGTGCAAGAGCCTGCCTGATTGTATACAATTAAAACTCAAGTTTGACCTCATATTATATGGTTTTGGTAAAACTGAAGACAAAAATCTGCAGAAAATCTAGTATGTATAGGGGTTTAATGTCATCTATCTATCTATCTATCTATCTATCTATCTATCTATCTATCTATCTATCTATCTATCTATCTATCTATCTATCTATCTATCTATCTACTGTATCTATCTGTCTACATAACTATCTATCTATTCATCTTTGTATGTCTGGTTTATCTCTCTGTTTATACATTTATTTTTCTTGCTTTCTTTCTTTCTAGCTGTCTATCTAATTACCTATGTATGTATGTATGTATGTATGTATGTATGTATGTATGTATGTATCTATCTATCTATCTATCTATCTATCTATCTATCTATCTATCTATCTTTCTATCTAGTCTTTCTTTCTGTATGTATTTATCTATCTATCAATGTAGCTCCCATTTTATCTATCTATCTATCTATCTATCTATCTATCTATCTATCTATCTATCTATTATCTCTTACTTATCTACTTATGTATCACCCTATCTTCTATGTCTGTATTTGTAATTTCTGTAATTTCTATATTGTGTTTGCCTTTCTTTTATCTTATTTGTTTAAAGTATAATAATATTTATATATGGGACTTTCTTTGTTTCTTTCTTTCTTTCTTCCTCTCTCTTTTTCTTTCTTTCTTTCTTTCTTTCTTTCTTTCTTTCTTTCTTTCTTTCTTTCTTTCTTTCTTTCTCTCTCTCCTTTTCTTTCTTTCTTCATCTCTCTCTTTATCTTTCTTTCTTTCTTTCTTCCTCTCTCTCTCTCCTTTCTTTCTTCCTCTCTCTCTCCTTTCTTTCTTTCTTTCTTTCTTCCTCTCTTTCTTTTTCTTTCTTTCTTTCTTTCTTTCTTTCTTTCTTTTTTTCTTTCTTCATCTATCTCCCTTTTTTCTTTCTTTCTTCCTCTCTCTCCCTGCTTTCTTTCTTTCTTTCTTTCTTCCTCTCTTTCTTTTTCTTTCTTTCTTTCTTTCTTTCTTTCCTTCTTTTTTTCTTCATCTCTCTCTTTTTCATTCTTTCTTCCTTCCTCTCTCTCATTTTCTTTCTCTGTCTCTTTTTCTTTCTTTCTTTATTTTTTCCTTCCTCTCTCTTTCTTTCTTTCTTTCTTTCTTTCTTTCTTTCTTTCTTTCTTTCTTTCTTTCTTTCTTTCTTCCTCTCTTTCTTTTTCTTTCTTTCTTTCTTTCTTTCCTTCTTCTTTTTTTCATCTCTCTCTTTTTCTTTCTTTCTTCCTTCCTCTCTCTCATTTTCTTTCTCTGTCTCTTTTTCTTTCTTTCTTTATTTTTTCCTTCCTCTCTCTCTCTTTTTCTCTTTTTCTTTCTTTCTTTCTTTCTTTCTTTCTTTCTTTCTTTCTTTCTTTCTTTCTTTCTTTCTTTCCTTCTTTCTTCTCTCTATTTATTAATTTAACTCTCCTACAATCAATGTATCTATCTCTATATCTCTATCTATCTATTTATGTATTTGTAATACAACTCGGATTCGTCTTAAAATAACGTATTGATATTATACCCTCAAGCTTGTCCATACTACTGTTCCATTAGTAATAGTACGACAATTACCTTTTTTTTTATTTTACCTTAGGTCAGGTTTGTATTAAAATGTCATTCTATAATAAAAATAAAAATAAAAAATGATCAAAAGATGATAAGTAATATTAAAATAACATCTGTTCCTCCCCATCTGCTTTCTTTAGTGTGTGTGTGAGTTTTGATGAATTGTAATGTGTGTGTTGGGATTGCCCCGATTGTGTACGTCCTTTACCCCCCTTCTGCCGGCTCTTTGCTGTCTGTTAGCGTTTTCATGTTGTTAGAAGTATATGTAATTGAACTAGCACATGTTTACTATGAAGAACTAATATACAGTATGTGAATTTTTTTTTAAAGTGTTAAAAATTCTGGAATTTTATTTCAGCAACTTTGTCCCGTTTTTGTGGCCTTTCCAATTAGTTTATACACGTCAACTGCAGAAGAAGAAAATAAAACCTTGCCATAAAGGGATGCAAAAAAAAGATAAAACTCGGTGCAAAGTGCCCACAACATGATTATTCAATTGTCTAGAACAAGAAAAACCAATAAAATATTAGGAAAGTTCTTCCATCACCTCCAGGGCAAGTCCTGGAACTAGACCTACCTACAGGAGGGGAGACCTGCCTGTGGGGGTTATTATTTCACATGTTTATAAATCTACAAAGCCCATCAGGAGAATGGGATATATATATATTATATATCTTATTACTGTCTATCACATAATGATCTATCAATGCCAGAATTACTGACACACCGGAAAAAAAAACTGGGGAAAATGGGTGAAATAAAAAATTTACAAAAAACAGTAAATGCTTCTGCTTCACACAAAAAAACAAAAACAACAAAAAAAAAAAAAACTTTTATTGTGCTTATATCTATGAACTTTTTATGAAGTCTTGTGTGGTTTAGGAGTGTCTTGTTTTATCTATGTTGACTTCGAGTAAACTGTACATCTTAGTAAATAAGGTTCATTTGTGTTTACTCTTGTGCCAGCTAAGTCTTGTTTTTGCACATGATTTTCTGTTCAGAGTGATCACCTTATTTACTAAGATAATTAAACAGTCACAAGTGAACTGGCTCCGTCTTTAGTAAATGTGTTGTAATGACCCTGCATATGTTTGGGTCTTTATAAACCTGAATGGTTTGTGTAACAAGTTGTTACACAAACCATACATTCAGGTTTAACAACCCTGTGAGTAGATATTAGTTTGATAACCAAATGTGTACTGTGCTGTGTGAAGAATAGTGTGTGTATGTGTATGGTACAATAACCCCTATGTAAATATATATGATATATACAATACACACACCACACTCAAACCAAATCCTCAGACCACTCATTATACATAACATAATATATAGGGTGTGTATCTATGTTGTGGTGACTGTGTATATTATATATTGTAGGATGATAATCTATAGGGTTTATGGATGATGTGATGATTATTGCATATAATATATAGTGTACTATTATTGTGTGATGACAGTGTATTATATGATAACATATAGGATATATATATATATATATATATATATATATATATATATATATATATATATATATATATATATATATATATATATGGTGTGATGAATCTATAGGGTGTACATGTATGGTGCGGTTACTGTTGCAAATAATATACAGGGTGTACATGTATAGTGTTATCTTGGTGTATATATGGTGATGAATAGGATGTACATCTATAGTGGGTTGTCTGTGTATCATATATTATGATATTAGAGTATATGATAATGTAAGGTGTACATGTGATGTTTGTGTATATATATTAATGTATAGGGTGTACATGTATAGTGTGATGTCTGTGTATATATGATAATGTATAGGATGTACATGTATGATGGGATGTCTGTGTATATATGGTAGATTTATAGGATGTACATGTATAGTGGGATGTCTGTGTGTATATATGGTAATTTATAGGATGTACATGTATAGTGGGATGTCTGTGTATATATGGTAATGTATAGGGTGTACATGTATAGTGGGATGTCTGTGTATATATGGTAATGTATAGGATGTACATGTATAGTGGGATGTCTGTGTATATATGGTAATGTATACAATGTACATTTATAGTGGGATGTCTGTGCATATATGGTAATGCATAGGATGTACATGTATAGTGTGATGTCTGTGTGTATATGGTAATGTATAGGATGTACATGTATAGTGTGATGTCTGTGTATATATGGTAATGTATAGGTTGTACATGTATAGTGGGATGTCTGTGTATATATGGTAATGTATAGGATGTACATGTATAGTGTGATGTCTGTGTATATATATTAATCTATAGGGTGTACATGTATAGCAGGGGTGCTCAATCTTTGGAAAAGCAAGGGCCATTTAAGTGATGTGGTATCCAGTCACAGGCCACAATGAAATGAAATGGTTCAGAATTTCCATTTATTTATTTTTTTGTATAACATAATGAACATTTGTCTATGCTGCCCCTTCTGTCCAAGTGTAAAACAGAATTTGATTGGGAGGCTGCACCCTGGAGCATTATTATCACCATTGTGACCCATGAGGTTACACCAGTGGTTGGGTGTGTGTGGTAAAAACATGTCTCAACTACAGGGTTTTACTGTTCCCCAAATAGCAAATATAAACCAATCTTTACTGTCCTGATCCCCCTATAAGCCTGCTTTCACACTGATGCACTGCAGTGTACCTGCACCTCTCCTGTGGGTTAGCTGTGCTTTGCCCTAGACTTCTATTATATCTTCTGGGTTTGGTGCACTTTAAGAATGTGCACCAAATCCGCAGGATATAATAGAAGTGCGCTTCTCTGGTTTTAGGTTGAGGGCCACATCAGTGGGCTCCAAGGGCCATATGTTGAGCGCCCCTGATGTGTAGTGTGAAGTCTGTGTATATATGGTAATGTATAAGGTGTACATGTATAGTGTGTTGTCTGTGTATATATAATATTATATAGGGTGTACATGTATAGTGTGAAGTCTGTGTATATATGGTAATCTATAGGGTGTATGTGTATGGTGTGGTGATTATTGCATATGATCTATAAGGTGTATATGTATGGTTTGATGTCTGTGTATATATATATATTATTATTATATAGGGTCTACGTGCAGTGTGATGTGTATATATATGGTATTGTATAGGGTGTATATGTATGATGGGATTATATATAGTATTATATGGGGTGTACATGTATGATGAGATTATATATAGTATTATATGGGGTGTACATGTATGATGGGATGTATATATAGTATTATATAGGATGTACATGTATTATGGGATGTATATAGTATTATATAGGGTTTATATGCTGGGATGTATATATAATATTATACAGGGTGTATATGTATTATATATAGTGTTACATAAAGTGTATATGTATGATGTTATTATATATAGTATTATATAGGGTGTATATGTATGATGGGATTATATATAGTATTTTATAGGATGTACATGTATGATGGGATTATATATAGTATTATATAGGGTGTATATGTATGATGGGATTATATATAGTATTATATAAGGTGCATATGTATGATTGAATGTATATATATATATATATATATATATATATATATATATATATATATATATATAGTATTATATAGGTTGTACGTGTAGTTGCCTGTGTCCTGCAGATGTCTATGGAGCAGAATGTCCCCCCCCCCCCCCCCCCCCCCCCATGACAGGGGTCTGCCCGGCGCCATCACCCACAAGTAGAAGACAAACCCCCCATTCTCACTGGCAGCTACCCGTTGAGAACCCGAAGACCACAAAAGACACAAAAGTGAGTTTTATTTTGTGCTCTGCCTGGGGCCAGAAAGAAGAATGAAAGGAAAGCCAAATTCCCCCTTTAAAAGACCCGACAAATCCTTTTTTGCTCCTTTGTATGCGAATTTCCTATTGAGATGAAGCACTCAAGCGTGTGATTCCCAACTTATTGTTATTAGCTATTTATTAATTGTTCTCATCTGGATTTAATTGAGCAAGGATGGACTTTTAGCCTAGGGGGCACCTCGCCCCCTCCACTCGGAGAGGCGCTGGGGCTGCCCGTGGGAATTAAAGGGTTAAGTGGAACTGATTGACATATCCCAGCTATAATTATTCCTGATCTCTGGGGGACATTGGGGGGGGGGGGGGTGACACCAGATCACAGGGGTGTATAGAGGACTAGGGGGAGACTGAGGGGTGTGGGTGCCAGCCTTGGGTTGGGGGTCTCTCTTTCAATGATTTTATATGCCATCCTTCTATTGTCTCCTCTCAGTCTCGGAGCTCAGGAGAGGCTGAAAAGGTGTGTGACAAGCATGAAAAACGCTTTCTCTGACAATGCCATGAATGGAGCTCCTTGATTTGCCCCGGGACTTTCCTCTGACTTCTGTCTTTTGATCTTCTCCATGGCTTTCCCATGTCAGAGTTTCTGTACACGATCTAATCTACAGCAAGGCGATGTCCAGACTCCATGATCTTCAAACAGCAGCAGATAAGAGGCCAGAGCTGGCTGGCCAGACTCTCAGATGTCTGTACATCGCTACAGCCTATGTCTTCTGCCAATATGTCATGGCACCATGGCACACTAATACAGTCATCACCTAGAAACCTAATATACAAGCTCATTACATTTACAAAACCTAGTATAGGTATCAGAGGGTGGTTGTATGTGCAGATCCATAATCCATAATCCATATCCCCCCTTTCAGTGCTCCTTAAAGTGGTATTAAACCTAAACCCAAAAATGTAATATAATAAATAATATATTACAGATCACCAATTCTTAGATATGGTGGCTGCATTTGTTTTCTTTTCTTTGGCCTTTCCCCCCTCTGTTTTCACCTTGATCTGTCCAGTAGTAACACACCTCCTGTATTAATGAAATACAACTCTGGAGGAATGAGAACAGGAGGCACAGCAGCATTGTCAGTCTAGGGGGAGGGAAGTGTTAAATGTATTAGCAGGTTTAGATACACTAACAATTTGAAGCCAAACTCCAGCCCACACTTTATAATCAGTTACAGCAAACAGTTTTTTTATTTTATTTTGGGATAAAGGTTTTGCATGAATATATAAAAGCTGATCATTGTAACCACCCCTGCCAGTGTTAAGTGGTTTGTCTCATCCATGTAAACTAATCAGTGGCAGCTGATGCTCAATATTTGGGGGGGGGGCGGCAAACCAACTCCAGATGGACAGGAATGCGGTGACCCCCACCGGATGAGAATGCAGTGACCCCCCCTGCGTGGTACAGATGAGAATGCGGTGATCCCCCTGGCAATCAGAGGTCTCATTACCTTAAGAAGTAGGCTGATCAGGCAGACATGGATCCGGGCTCCAGCTCCTCGCTCTGGGGCCATCGCTTTTTCTCCGGGCCGAAACAGGAAGTGTGTCCTGACTGAGACCCAATTGGTCGGGAGTCCTAAGACTGGAATGGCTGGGAGGAGAATCAGGAAGACAATAGCAAATATTAATTCGCTATTGTCACACAAGTGGGTGGGCTCCCTTTTTGAAGTCAATCAAAGCCTCGGGCTCTAATCATGTGCTAAAAAACCCCCACTGAAATCCATGTCTTTGGTGCCCTGCATGTAGATCAGGAGGCCGGACACATGGGTGTGGAGGGGCAGCGCTAATGTGCCCACTATGGATGGGCCACCACTGAAACTGATACATTCTTCTGGAGAGCCTGTGCTTTTGAAAAACAACAGACTGACTGGCTGGTCACGTGAAAACCTAAAAAAGGAAACAAACGCAGCCATCACATTATTATTATACAGGATTTGTATAGCGCCAACAGTTTGCACAGCCCTTTACAACATGAGGGCAGACAGTTACAATACAATTCAATACAGGAGGAATCAGAGAGCCCTGCTCATTAGAGCTTACAATCTAGGAGGGAGGGTGAAGTGATACAAAAGGGTAATAGCTGTGGGGGATGGGCTGATGGAGAAAATAAAAGTACAGTTGTTAGGTGTGGGCAGGATAGGCTTCTAATCTAAGATTTGGGAAGCTGCAATATAAAAAAATGTTTGTTTTGGGTTTAATACTGCTTTAAGGCTCCATTCACACTCGGAGTGCGCTTGTGGTTTTGTGCATTTCCAGGCGTCGCATGCATGGCGGCTTATTCTTTCTATGGGTTGCCCTATGCATGAAAAATGTGAGAAATTTCTCTGCACCAAAACGCCTGCTGCTGCGGCACCAGGCATTTTGGTGCATGCTAAAATGTGTACAATCCCAGATGTGTGTGAGGGGGCCATTAAGAATCGATACCACCACCGCGTGTCTGCAAAAAGGCTGGGAAAGTGCGCAATTTTGCATATGTGCCCCCAACGGATAAATATGACCCTAGCCTTACACCACAATGCCCACGTTCAGTGTGCGGTTCTGCGTGCATTTTTACATGGAGTTGTTTAGGGCTTGTTTACACTTGGGTTGGAGGCCAGTGATTTCTAAAAAAACAGGCAGTTGAACCGCAGTTTTACTGTCTTCCCCTAAACCTAGTACACACGGGCAGAATGTCGGGTGGCATCGGCCGGTTCAATCGAAACTTGTGAACAGCAGGCGGTCCTACAGAAGCCGGCCATTCGGCTGGCTTCTGTCGAAGGGTCATAACGCGAAAAAGGCATCCCAAGCTAGGGAGATCGCTGTACTAACATCACTGTACAGTAGCTCTGACCTGAGCTGTCAGTTTTTTATTGTTTAACCCGCTGAGTTGAACAAAAAAAAAAACTAGTAGTGTGTACCAGGCTTTAAACTGCAAAGGCAGTTGTGCAGGATTGTTCACATGCAGTGCCCACAAGGCTTTGTGATGTGGAAAAAAATTATTGCCTATGTGGTGTTTGGTTGGCACCCACATGTATAGGTCCACGATGCTAGCAAAACACTAGGCTTGTGGTTGCAGCACGGTAATCCCACTGACAAACTCCATAAAAAAAGACATGTGAACCCGATGTCTATGGTTTATGTACTTTAAGTTGTTATTGGGTACATTGCATTAATACAGTATTTTCTCTATAGAGTCTTTAACTTCTTGAGATCCGCGCTATAGCCAAATGACGGCTACAGCGCGGACCTGCTTTGCCGGGACTATGTCTATTGACATCGTCCCACGCACGAGCGGCCTGCACGCCCCCAGAGGGGCGCGTGCGGCGCGCTCTGTGATCAGCAAGTCTATGAGACTCGCCTGATCACAGATCGGAGCAAGGGGTCGATCCCGACCCCTTATCACGTGATCAGCTGTCAGCCAATGACAGCTGATCATGTGATCATAACAGAGCCGGTAATCGGCTATTTTTCCTCATCACACTGACAGCACGAGGAGAAAAAATAAAAGGCGATCACGGCGAGCTGGGGACAGCTCATCAGTGCCCACCTGCCCCCTGCCAGTGCCACCTAAAATATGGCAAAAAGTGACACCCATCAGTGCCCATAGTGCCACCCATCAGTGCCCACAATGCCACCCATCAGTGCCCACAGTGCCACCTATCAGTGCCCACAATATGCCTCTCACACACAGTGCTGCACCTCAGTGCCACATATCCGTGCCCATCAGTGTCATGTACCAGTGCTTATCAGTGCCCATCAGTGACGCCCATCAGTGCCCAGCTGTGCTACCTATCAGAGCCACCTATCAGTGGTACCTATCAGTGCCCATCAGTCCCATCTATCAGTGGTACCTATCAGTGCCCATCCGTACCACCCATCCGTGCCACCCATCCGTGCCACCCATCAGTGCCATCTTATCTGTGCCCATCTTTGCCCATCTTTGCCCATCAGTGCCGCCTTATCTGTGCCCATCAGTACTGCCTTATTTGTGCCTATCGGTGCCACCTTATCTGTGCCTATTAGTGCCGCCTTAACTGTGCCTATCAGTGCCCACCAGCGCCGCCTCATCAGCGCATTTCAATGAAGGAGAAAAATTACCTGTTTGCAAAATTTTATAACAAACTATTAAACATGATTTTATTTTATTTTTTGCATCTTTTTTTTTTGTTTGTTTAGCAAAAAATAAAACTCCCAGCTGTAATTAAATACCACCAAAAGAAAGCTCTATTTGTGGGGAAAAAAATGATAAAAATTTCATTTGGGTACAGTGTTGTATGACTGCGTAATTGTCATTCAAAGTGCATCAGCGCTGAAAGCTGAAAATTGGTCTGGGCAGGAGGGGGGTTTAAGTGCCCAGTAAGCAAGTGGTTAAAGTGGTTGTAAAGCTCAGACATGAAATATGAATAAAGCATATCTCTCTATAGTGTGTACTTGTCTCCATTGGGAGCACTAAGTGTTATTTCTGTCTGCTGCCTCGTTCCTCTGCTATAAGCAATATTCACTTGTGACACGTTTTCCTGACACCAAAAGAAATAAGGTGACATGGGAGGGAGCTTCAGCAGATTGACAGCCTCAGCTCTGTTCCTGTGAGCTGTGTTGAGGGGAGTGAGTCCCTTCCCTCCAATCAGCTCTCAGAGCTCTCCTCCCTATTTTTGACAGCTCAGAGAAGCTTTTTAAATTCTGGACTTTGAATGGATCAATGCAAACAATTTAAAACAGCGTGGGGCCCATAGGCTGGTATATACTCTGCCTATTTGGTAATCCACCACTGCTCAAAACAGGCACTCAGGAGGCAGCTCTTGAATCAGATACAACTGTACCGCTCTCTGAAAAAACAATCCACTGGGGATCGCTTTTCAGATAGCAACAAAACCAAATGCATTTGTGGTGCATTTTCAGTGTCTTTGTGTTGTTTTATGTGACATTTGCAGCTCTTTTTTTAGACATTATTATGATTTGTTTTTATGGTACATTTGAGTACATTTGTGGTGCGTTCTGGTATGTTTACTTGAAAAGAAAATGTAGAATGCTGTACTTACTATAAATGCACATGAATGCACTGCAATGGTGTAAACTAGGAAAGTTGAAATATATTCATTTTTCATGCAAATGTTTTTGGACTGCTTTTAAAAATATGTTCAGCTGGTGTACACAAAGCCTCGCAACTGATCGTGTTTACAGGCAATTTCTGAGCATTTTGTTCTGTGTGTTTTTTGGCATTTCATTTAGCATATTCAGGCTTGAGCATTTTTGCTTTGGCCAATTGAAATCCTAGTTACTGGGAGGTTGGGATAGGCTTGAAAAATGCTAATTTTCAGGCATTCTAAGGTTCTCCTATTCAAGTCTATGGGACCAAAGACTCCCATTCTGCTTAAAAAACTCATGCACCTTTGAGCTTCAGGCACTGAGCTACAGAAGAAAAATGTAAAAGCTTGTTGAGCATTTTGGAGCTTTGAGCTTCAAATCCACCAAACACTGAGGTGTGAATAAATCTAAACCTGAGAACAAAAATGTACCGTATGGCAGATTACCAGACCTTAGATGTGGTGGCTGTTCTGGTTTTCTTTATATCTGATTTTTAACTTTATTTTCAGAGAGCGATCTGGCCAGCAGCATGCTTCCTGCTCCATGGTGACAACCCACACTTGCTGTACAGTGTCTATTGGGTGGGGTTGTCACCTAGTCCACAGAGAGAACCAGGAACAATGAAAATGAGAGTGCAGCAAACAGCTATAATAACACTTTTTTAATTGTATATTTAACAGACCTGTAGCACCCTCTAGGTAGGTAGAGAGTAGGAACATTTAGGCAGGCCTAGCTGGTGGCTAGGTATGTTTGTTTTCATTCTGGGATGAGAGTGGCTCAGGGTAGCAGCTGGTGACTCACAGGCAGCATCACTGAGACCTCCCTCTTCTTTCTAGGGCTTTCTGGAAAGTGCTGGAAGGAGAGGAGGGGAGGAGAGGTGGAGCTGTCTGGGGTGTTTTAGGGAGCCCTGACCAATCCCCAATCTGGATTGGCAGGGGGCAGGCCTCCTTAAATACCCAGGGTCAGCTGAGCTGGGGAAGGGATTGTTGTCGGGTGGAAGTGCTAGAGTGAGAGTGTGAAGGCTGTCGGGCCTACAGGGAGCTCCTCAGTCTGGGGGGGGGGGTGACCTTAGGCGCGCTCGGGTGCAACCAGGAGGAGAGAAGTGATCCTGGAGGAGAGGTGCATGAGAGAGCAAGGAAAGGACAGTGGGAGAGGACACGGTTAAAAGTCTCTGTGGAGGACAACTGGTCGCAGCAAGGAAGTGCTCGTGAGTGAAGCACAGTCGGGAGGACTGGGGAGGCACACCTGAAAGAACTGGGAGTTTGAAGTTTGAGATGGGTGCAGAACCAGAAGAGTGGACTGTGGAAAGGGCAGTGAAAAGAGGTCATTGCAGCTGGGAGGGCTGGCAGGGCCCGAAGATGGCTTACAGGGCTCAGTAGTCGTGTGTAGGACAGCTAGCACCAGAAACATTATATTTTTGCTACACTATAGGGGCCTGCGGTACATGCCTGCAAAGGGCAATCCACTGAGACCTGGCTGAGTTAGTGTCAGGCCTATCCATGTGGTGCTACCTAGTCTGGAGGAGTAACAGTCTGAACATTCCATAACTATCCTTTACCCATCCAAGTTCAATCTCTTCAATAAAAACAAAAAAACGGAAAATGGTTGTAAACCCTTACAAACCACTTTGACCTACAGGTAAGCCTAGATTAAGGCTTACCTGTAGGTCCAAGAAATATCTCCTAAACCTATATGGTTTAGGAGATATTTACCTGAAGACAGCCACCGCTGTCTACGGCGCATGCACCGTAGACAGCGGCGCGCAGGCGCACTGGGTAAGCCGCAGATCGTGGCGATATGCTGCGAGTGTCGGCTCCCGTGCGCATGCGTGGGAGTGACGTCATCGCTGCCACGGTGAATCACAGCGCCGGAGCAGCGAGACCCACGGAGACCCACCAAGAAGATGGACACTCTGAACTACAGGGGACAGCGGTGACTGTGCTGGCTCCTGTGTCAGGTAAGTGACACATAATGGACTACTATGCGATGCATAGTAGTCCATTATGCTTTACCTTTGCAGGGAATCAAAGAGGAAGTAAATCCATCAGGGTTTACTTCCTCTTTAAAGCTTATGGACTGTTCTATGTCTCTGAGTGTTTGAGAGATGGATGCCTGGCTGGGCAGGGTGTCAGGTGAACCACAACATTCAGCAACCCCTATGGGGGCATGGCTACAGACCTAAAGTGAGCAAATATGAGAAGTTCTTTGTTAGGGTTTACTTTTATTTTATCAAGAATTGTCAGTTGAGCCAGATGTTCCTGTTTACCAGTAGCCATAGAAAATTAATCATAACAGCTACAGTTGCTGCTGATCCAGAAATGATAAACTGGTGCCAGCTCACCCCTTCATTCCACTTACCACTCCACCTACCCAAGAAGTATTCATAAGTTCTGTAGAGGTAAGTTAAAGCGGAGTTCCACCCAAAAATTGAACTTCCACTTTTTCCATATTTGGAAAGTCATTTTTTTTTGGGGGGGGGGGGGGGGGGGGAGCAGATAACCTCTCTTTAGGGGCATCCAGCTCCCACTTCCTCCCGGGTCTCCATGACGCCGGAAGGAAGGTCACCCCTCCCCCCTCCCTCCATGCAATCTTCTAGGACATGTCCCAGGTCCCAGATGATTGCCCGGCCAATAACAGAGTGCAGGGTGATTCGCGCATGCGCAGTGCGTTACGGCTATGAAGCCACAGCCAGGCACCCATGGTCACAATGCCGGCGCCAAGGAGATGAGGGGAAGAGGAACGGGGCTTTGTTCGCCCGCATCACTGAACCATAGGACAGGTGAGTGTCTGATTATTAAAAGTTAGCAGCTACACCTTTATATGGGTGGAACTCCTCTTTAAGCATATAGGTTCAAGTATATGTATACTCTAAATAACCCCCCAAAAAAAAAAGAAATATCCCCTAACTGGACTTTAAAGGCAAAGAAATTGCATAATAAGTGAAAAATAGCATAATTATTTCATAAGATACAGAATAAAAAATAAGGGGGGGGGGGCAGAATGCTAACAATAATGCATATAGATTATGACAGTCACTACAGCAATTGACAATATTATCTATGGTAACTTCTTCGGGGGGGTTACGTGAAAGGGTCAATCATGTGTCTATAATATATTAACAGGCAAACTCTAAATAACTGACATTTAGTTTGCTAAAGCATGGCGTATAATAAACAATTGCCATTTATTTTATTGCTTTCTATAAAATATTGTTTCCTCTGCTGCTACTCTCCTCTAGTCTTTTTCAATCACTTCCTGTCTATATGCACTTGCTCCACTGTCAGCTGCACATCATTGCTCTGGACCAGGTGGCAAACTTTGACCACGAGTATTGGCGTGGATGTTTATAATCCCCATCAAGAGTGCATAGGACAGCCTGAAAATTGGGAACTGGGAAACAGTTGTCACCCTACAAAAAGGAACAGCCTGAGGAAGGACTTTGAGGACAAGATCTCTAGGTATTATTTTAATGAAAGCTGCAAAATTTTAAGACATTTAAGAAAAAATAATTACATTAAAAGAATATGTTTAAAACTGAACTCTGGGAAAACCAAATCCGGCCATAGATGGAGAGATTTTCTTATGGTTGCAGGACTTGATTCCCCCATGGAGCCACTGGGGTTGATTTACCAAAGACAAATAGACTGTACAAGTCTACAAGTGCAGTTGCTGCAGAGCTTAGCGAATGAGGTAAAGTTCACTTTTCAAAGAATACCCAATCACATGCAAGGAAAATGAAAAAAAAAACATTTTTGCTTGTACTTGATTGGATGATGGAAGTCAGCAGAGCTTCTGCACATTTACCAAGTTCTGCCGACGTACATCGGCGTGCGCTGGTCGGGAACCGGTTAAGGGCGCTCAGGCATGGCCCCCTCTCTCCTATCCACCCCCTATATGCAGTGGATAGATTCATGCATAGCATCTATCCTCATGGCCAGTTTTTTTTTTTTTTTTGAAGCACCTGAATAGAGCCATAGGCTCTAATAGGCTTCAAAATCAGGTGGGCTCGGGTCACAGTGGATGCGTCCGGAACCCACCCAAGTGTGTTGCAACAGCAAATATTCGCTTTTGCAACACTGATCCTCCCAGCCAATTGGGAAGCAGGTCTGAAATCAGTTTCCCGATTAGCCAAAACGTGAGATGATTGGACGCCCAGCGCCGGGAGGAGCAGAGAGGACTCCAGGAGAGGATACTGGAGTCCGCCACGCTGCTCTCACCGTCCGCATCCACAGTAAGGACAGTGGGTGGTGGAGGGGGGCGTTAGTGCCGCGCGGGGGAGTAGCTGGTAGTTGTGCTAGTGGCAGTCCGGGGGGGGAGGCAAACAAGCCCAAAAAAAAACACCGGCCACCACTGGTGCACGGTCTCATTGCCTATAGTAAATCAACCTCATTGCGTTCTCCTGGAAAAAACATGCAATTATTGCATGTAAAATCTGATCAATCAACTTGGGTACATTCAGCCTGCCTGCCTATACATGGTTCCAATCTCAGCAGGTCCCTGCTGAACTGACCGAGATTTGAACCATCTATGGCCATTCTAAAAGTCTTCCCTTAGGCTGCCCCCACATTGCAGGGATTCATTTGGTTGTAAACCCACAAAAAAAAACCCTGCAAGACAAAGGGATTCTCACCTTAGATCGAAGCCCCCACAGCGGTCCCCATACACCGCTCCAGCTGGCAACATCGCTCCTGGAGATATAAGAGATATACAGGGGATATCTCTTACACCATGTAGGTTTAGGAGATATCTGGGCTTTCCTGTAGTCAAAAGGGGATTGTAAGGTCGCGTACACACGCGGGGACTGTTCGCTCAACTTTGTCCGTCAAACAGTTTCAGCGGACAGTCCGCTCAAAATTAGCATGGACGGACTTGGCCACACACGACGAACGAACAGTCCGCTGAAACCGTGCGCGATGACGTGAACGGCACGTACGACGGGACTAGAAAACGACGTCCTATACACTGCAATGCAAACTTCGGCGTGTAAATTCTTTCTGAGCATGCGCGGAACTTAGTTTGACGAACAAGCCTACACACGAGGGGACTGTTCGCTGAAACAAAGTTTCAGCGGACAGTTTTTCGGAATTTCCGAAAAACTTTGTTCAGCAGACTGTCCGCTGAAACTGTCCGCTGAAAGCCCACACACGAGCGGACTGTCGGCCGAAACACTGTTCAGCGGACAAAGTTGAGCGAACAGTCCCCGCGTGTGTACGCGGCCTAAGGGTTTACAACCACTTGAACTGTTTTTTAATCTAGGGGACAATAAGAGCACTTTTGCTTACTTGATCCTCAGCTTTTCCAGCAGACATTGGTCTCCTATGCTCCAGCAGTGGACTGTCTCATTCAGGGCAGGACATAGGGTGGGGGGCCCTGGGCTTGAGTCACTTTCGGCACTACCTTCTATAGGTTACCGTATTTATCGGCATATAACACGCACACCAAGTTTAGGAGGACATTTTAAGGAAAAAAAAATACATTTAAATGCCCATCAATGCAGCCTTATCAGTGTCATTTGCAGCCTTGTCAGTGTCATTTGCAGCCTTGTCAGTGTAGCCTTGTCATTTGCTGCCTTGCCCCAGTGTCATTTGCAGCCTTGTTATTGCAGTCTTGAAGTTTAAAAATGGCGCCACCGAGATACAGAGTCCTGTGTATCTCAGCGGCTCTTGGGTCCTCTCGGCGGCTAAGGGTCCTCTCGCAGTCCCGAGCGAAGCCGAGAGTAGCCGAGTGTACTCGGCTCGGCTCACAGTCACACCCAGCCCCGTTATGTCCATCATAGGGCGGGACTGGGCATGACTGTGAGCGTAGCAGAGCCGAGTGCAATCGACTATGTATCTTTGCAGGGCCCCCTATTGGGCGGGGCCCATGGACTTGAGCCCAGTCAAGCCCAATGGTAAGTCCAGCCCTGGTCCCATTGCATTCCCAGATCCGAAAAGCAGGGCTCTGGTCCCTGTATCAGTCTTCATGATGTCAGATCTTAGACTGCCAAAGCACAGGGGAGAGTCTATCAATGGGGATTAGCCTAGCAGTGTTTAGGTGACTGAGGGTGTGGTGGATCAGGTAAATAAATCTGCGTTTTCCGGTCCCCCAGACATAAGCATGCAGTTAAAGTGGTTGTAAACCCTTACAAACTACTTTGACCTACAGGTAAGCCTAGATTAAGGCTTACCTGTAGGTCCATGAAATATCTCCTAAACCAGGGGTAGGGAATCTATGGCTCTCGAGCCAGATGTGGCTCTTTTGATGGCTGCATCTGGCTCTCACCTCTCAATCCACGGATTGCGCGGTGTGCCGATCCGTGGATTGAGCCCATAGGAAAGGCCGCAGCTTCTGCCTGCCTGTGTAGTGGTAAGCAATCAGACAATTGTAATGGTAGATGTGCATATTGCAGTTGGGGAGATGACGTGGATATTACAGTTATAATTGAAATTAGTAGATTAATCGATAAAAAAAAAAAAAAAAATTAGTTTTAAACATATTGTATGGCTCTCGCGGAATTACATTTTAAAATATGTGGCGTTCATGGCTCTCTCAGCCAAAAAGATTCCCTACCTATATTTACAAAAAGACAGTCACCGCTGTCTACGGCACATGCGCCGTAGACAGTGGCGCGCAGGCGCACTGGCCGATATGGGCGATACGCCGCTCATGTCTGCTCCCTTGCGCATGCACGGGAGTGATGTCATCGTGGCTCCAGCGAATCACAGCGCCATTGCAGCGGCGAACATGAAGACGGAGGACCGTTTCTGGGGCTTCGTTCTCAGGTAAGTTATTCATAATGAGCTAGTATGCTATGCATACTAGCTCATTATGCCTTTGCCTTGCAGGTTGCATTTTTATTTTATTTTTTTAAGTGCCTTTACTTCCTCTTTAAGAATTACAGTGCGGGAAGACTTCGTTTTCACAGAGTTCAGCTTTAACATTATGTGAGAGTTTAGTGATTGTGTTTAGATCTATTTTAATAGAATGAATATTTTGCAGTTTATTGCCCAGAGATTAGTCAGATCATGAATGCGGATCCATCTATCCTTAAGGATATAGTAATAGCCCATTCACACTATTGCGGGAACATAAGTTCTTTTCTGCAGCACTTGTTCACACTGATGTAATAAAATCAATGCAGCTCATGAAATCAATAACAATGTGACATGTTTTAACCCATGCATCCCTGGTGTGCACCCTGCTTAGGTGAATGGAGAAAGAAGAAGGCCGAGTGGCACATAAAATCACTTTCTGCATCGCACATATCTCAATGGAATAGTAGCAGTTGGTGGAAAAAATCCCCAAGTATATGGGCAAAATATTTGGTTACCTAATCTCTTCAGTGCACTGTCCTAGGGGATTTAATCTTCTTCTGAGACTTGTCAGTCTGGAAATGTGTGCGCAGGTCAAGAGTAGCAGAATTCAAGGGGACTGTAGTACGCAATGCATAGAATGCAGGGGTAAGTAGTACTTTCAAAAGAAAAAGATCATAAGCCACACATTGTGAAGCAGACCTATGTGCATGAAGTGAGATGAATGGCAGCCTCGGCCCGAACTCCAGCCAGGCCACGCCCCAACGTGTTTCACTCTGCCCCATGGAGCTTAATCATGGGAATTTCTCATGATTAAGCTCCAAGGGGTGGAGTGAAATGCGTTGGGTGTGTGGCCTGGCTGGAGACCAGGCTGAGTCTGCCATTCATCTTACTTCATGCACATGGGTCAGCTTTGTCATGTGCTGCTTATGGACCTTTTCCTTTGACATTGCTGCAGCCTGGAGCTAGGATGAGCTCCCTGTCCCTGTCTGCACTCCCAATGGTCTAGTTGGACTTTATCGCTCTACCTGAGCGTCACCTAAATTTTGTCTTTTTGGGTTAAGGTAAGACGTATTTAATGCACAGAGTGAAGGGGTCAGGAGTATGTAATGTGCAAAGTGCAGTAGTCATTGGTATGGTTCACAAGATGTCAGGGATGTGTAACGCATAGAGTATGGGGGTCAGTGGAATGTAATGCACAAAGTGTAGGGATCAGGAATTCATAATGCATAGAATGCAGGGTTAAGGGGTGAGTAATGCCCAGATTGTAGGAGTCAGGATTGTGTAATTTGCAGAGTTTGAGGTTTGTATCTCTTCTCCAGCGCAAGTCTTCTCTTCCCCCTAGATCTCTTCTCCCAAGAACTTCATTTCCCCAAAAAGATCTCTCCTTCTAGCACAAGTGTTTACCCACCCTAAAACTCTTCTCCCAGCCAGCACGTCTTCACCCCCCTCTGACAAAATCTCTCCCCTCAGCACAAATCTTTACCCCCAAAAAAAAACAAATCTCTCTTCACAAAACAAGTTATCATACTACCCCAAAATCTCTCCTCCCAGTTAGTGATGGCCGAACGGTTCGCCCGGCGGTCGTTTCGCGGCGAATTTCCGACTTTCGCCGTCCGCGGGTTCGAACGCCTTTTTCCGTCGTTCGCCCCGGCGGACTTACGTGTTTAATGTATACAAGAACTTTAACCTTTCGTGACACGTTTATCATGTGTTACAGGACAACCAATTGAGACATGACAGCTCATGGACACTTGGACATTCCCCCTAACCTATAAATACACCCGATCCGGTGGCCATTTTACATTCTTTCTTCTGTCACTGTAGGGAAAGGATCCTGTGTGGAGTAGGGACAGAGAAAACGCTAGCTATTTGGTACACAAAAGTTCTTTTCAGGACTGGTATAGGTGTTAGGTCAGCAGCCTGAGTTTCTTTTGTCAGTTTAGATAAAGGGACAGAGCGCTGTATGCTGCTATTTTAGGGACAGCTCAGCCAGATTAGTCTTTCTTCATCATCATCATCATCATCATCATTAGCTGTTACTATCAGGTCCACAAAAGAGCTGTTCCAGCTAATCGTTCCAGCCTACTCTTTTTTGCCAATTTGTATAGGGACAGGCAGGAAGCAGTGTGTCAGGCAGTGAGGATAATTTTAAAGACTTGCTGTTACTATTAGTTCCACAAAGGTTCTTTTCAGGACTGGTATCAGTGGTACGGTAATAGGCTTGTACACGTATAATATTCTTTCTTCCAAATATAGAAAGAATATTATACTTGACTGCTGCCCTTCTGCTGCAGTCTGCTAATCATTCACAACTCACTTGTTCCACAAAGCTCTTTATCAGGACTGGTAACTTGGTCTGTCTAGGGTGCTACGGTACATAGGCTTGGGTGCGGTACAGTCTGCTGTTCTGTAAGGACCGCTATCGGTCCACAATAGATAGGGTTGCCGTGCACTACTGCTGACCGCTGCCCTATACTGCAGCAGTCCTTCAGCGGTATAGGGACTGACGCACAGTCTGCTAAACACTAATACACAACCTGCTTGGTCCACAAAAGTTCTTATAAGGACTGGTAACTTGGTATAGGGTGCTACGGTACATAGGCCTGAGTGCGTTACAGTCTGCTGTTCTGTAAGGACCGCTATCGGTCCACAATACATAGGGTTGACGTGCACTACTGCTGACCGCTGCCCTATACTGCAGCAGTCCTTCAGCGGTATAGGGACTGACGCACAGTCTGCTAAACACTAACACACAACCTGCTTGGTCCACAAAAGTTCTTATAAGGACTGGTAACTTGGTATAGGGTGCTACGGTACATAGGCCTGAGTGCAGTACAGTCTGCTGTTCTGTAAGGACCGCTATCGGTCCACAATACATAGGGTTGCCGTGCACTACTGCTGACCGCTGCCCTATACTGCAGCAGTCCTTCATTGGTATAGGGACTGACGTACAGTCTGCTAATCACTAACACACAACCTGCTTGGTCCACAAAAGTTCTTATAAGGACTGGTAACTTGGTATAGGGTGCTACGGTACATAGGCCTGAGTGCGTTACAGTCTGCTGTTCTGTAAGGACCGCTATCGGTCCACAATACATAGGGTTGCCGTGCACTACTGCTGACCGCTGCCCTATACTGCAGCAGTCCTTCATTGGTATAGGGACTGACGTACAGTCTGCTAATCACTAACACACAACCTGCTTGGTCCACAAAAGTTCTTATAAGGACTGGTAACTTGGTATAGGGTGCTACGGTACATAGGCCTGAGTGCGTTACAGTCTGCTGTTCTGTAAGGACCGCTATCGGTCCACAATACATAGGGTTGCCGTGCACTACTGCTGACCGCTGCCCTATACTGCAGCAGTCCTTCATTGGTATAGGGACTGACGTACAGTCTGCTAATCACTAACACACAACCTGCTTGGTCCACAAAAGTTCTTATAAGGACTGGTAACTTGGTATAGGGTGCTACGGTACATAGGCCTGAGTGCGTTACAGTCTGCTGTTCTGTAAGGACCGCTATCGGTCCACAATACATAGGGTTGCCGTGCACTACTGCTGACCGCTGCCCTATACTGCAGCAGTCCTTCATTGGTATAGGGACTGACGTACAGTCTGCTAATCACTAACACACAACCTGCTTGGTCCACAAAAGTTCTTATAAGGACTGGTAACTTGGTATAGGGTGCTACGGTACATAGGCCTGAGTGCGTTACAGTCTGCTGTTCTGTAAGGACCGCTATCGGTCCACAATACATAGGGTTGCCGTGCACTACTGCTGACCGCTGCCCTATACTGCAGCAGTCCTTCATTGGTATAGGGACTGACGTACAGTCTGCTAATCACTAACACACAACCTGCTTGGTCCACAAAAGTTCTTATAAGGACTGGTAACTTGGTATAGGGTGCTACGGTACATAGGCCTGAGTGCGTTACAGTCTGCTGTTCTGTAAGGACCGCTATCGGTCCACAATACATAGGGTTGCCGTGCACTACTGCTGACCGCTGCCCTATACTGCAGCAGTCCTTCAGCGGTATAGGGACTGACGCACAGTCTGCTAAACACTAACACACAACCTGCTTGGTCCACAAAAGTTCTTATAAGGACTGGTAACTTGGTATAGGGTGCTACGGTACATAGGCCTGAGTGCGTTACAGTCTGCTGTTCTGTAAGGACCGCTATCGGTCCACAATACATAGGGTTGCCGTGCACTACTGCTGACCGCTGCCCTATACTGCAGCAGTCCTTCATTGGTATAGGGACTGACGTACAGTCTGCTAATCACTAACACACAACCTGCTTGGTCCACAAAAGTTCTTATAAGGACTGGTAACTTGGTATAGGGTGCTACGGTACATAGGCCTGAGTGCGTTACAGTCTGCTGTTCTGTAAGGACCGCTATCGGTCCACAATACATAGGGTTGCCGTGCACTACTGCTGACCGCTGCCCTATACTGCAGCAGTCCTTCATTGGTATAGGGACTGACGTACAGTCTGCTAATCACTAACACACAACCTGCTTGGTCCACAAAAGTTTTTATAAGGACTGGTAACTTGGTATAGGGTGCTACGGTACATAGGCCTGAGTGCAGTACAGTCTGCTGTTCTGT
Source organism: Lithobates pipiens (assembly GCF_037356315.1). Taxonomy (NCBI): domain Eukaryota; kingdom Metazoa; phylum Chordata; class Amphibia; order Anura; family Ranidae; genus Lithobates; species Lithobates pipiens. The sequence continues at coordinate 458,252,693 of NW_027507718.1, read as the reverse complement.
AAGGACCGCTATCGGTCCACAATACATAGGGTTGACGTGCACTACTGCTGACCGCTGCCCTATACTGCAGCAGTCCTTCATTGGTATAGGGACTGACGTACAGTCTGCTAATCACTAACACACAACCTGCTTGGTCCACAAAAGTTTTTATAAGGACTGGTAACTTGGTATAGGGTGCTACGGTACATAGGCCTGAGTGCGTTACAGTCTGCTGTTCTGTAAGGACCGCTATCGGTCCACAATACATAGGGTTGCCGTGCACTACTGCTGACCGCTGCCCTATACTGCAGCAGTCCTTCAGCGGTATAGGGACTGACGCACAGTCTGCTAAACACTAACACACAACCTGCTTGGTCCACAAAAGTTCTTATAAGGACTGGTAACTTGGTATAGGGTGCTACGGTACATAGGCCTGAGTGCGTTACAGTCTGCTGTTCTGTAAGGACCGCTATCGGTCCACAATACATAGGGTTGCCGTGCACTACTGCTGACCGCTGCCCTATACTGCAGCAGTCCTTCATTGGTATAGGGACTGACGTACAGTCTGCTAATCACTAACACACAACCTGCTTGGTCCACAAAAGTTCTTATAAGGACTGGTAACTTGGTATAGGGTGCTACGGTACATAGGCCTGAGTGCGTTACAGTCTGCTGTTCTGTAAGGACCGCTATCGGTCCACAATACATAGGGTTGCCGTGCACTACTGCTGACCGCTGCCCTATACTGCAGCAGTCCTTCATTGGTATAGGGACTGACGTACAGTCTGCTAATCACTAACACACAACCTGCTTGGTCCACAAAAGTTCTTATAAGGACTGGTAACTTGGTATAGGGTGCTACGGTACATAGGCCTGAGTGCGTTACAGTCTGCTGTTCTGTAAGGACCGCTATCGGTCCACAATACATAGGGTTGCCGTGCACTACTGCTGACCGCTGCCCTATACTGCAGCAGTCCTTCATTGGTATAGGGACTGACGTACAGTCTGCTAATCACTAACACACAACCTGCTTGGTCCACAAAAGTTCTTATAAGGACTGGTAACTTGGTATAGGGTGCTACGGTACATAGGCCTGAGTGCAGTACAGTCTGCTGTTCTGTAAGGACCGCTATCGGTCCACAATACATAGGGTTGACGTGCACTACTGCTGACCGCTGCCCTATACTGCAGCAGTCCTTCATTGGTATAGGGACTGACGTACAGTCTGCTAATCACTAACACACAACCTGCTTGGTCCACAAAAGTTTTTATAAGGACTGGTAACTTGGTATAGGGTGCTACGGTACATAGGCCTGAGTGCAGTACAGTCTGCTGTTCTGTAAGGACCGCTATCGGTCCACAATACATAGGGTTGACGTGCACTACTGCTGACCGCTGCCCTATACTGCAGCAGTCCTTCATTGGTATAGGGACTGACGTACAGTCTGCTAATCACTAACACACAACCTGCTTGGTCCACAAAAGTTTTTATAAGGACTGGTAACTTGGTATAGGGTGCTACGGTACATAGGCCTGAGTGCAGTACAGTCTGCTGTTCTGTAAGGACCGCTATCGGTCCACAATACATAGGGTTGACGTGCACTACTGCTGACCGCTGCCCTATACTGCAGCAGTCCTTCAGCGGTATAGGGACTAAGAGTTTTGTCACAGGGTGATTTAAAAAATGACAGGCAGAGGAAGAGGCAGGCCCTTCCGCAGGGGTGGTAGGGGTAGGGCAGGAGCAACAGCCTTGAGCCAAAGTGGGAAGTTGCAGAAGGTGCGTTCAATTACTTTAAAGGACGCACCAGACTTGGTTGAGTGGCTCACTCAGCCTTATTCTTCTGCACCCTCCTCATCCTCTCGATCTGCACCCTCTTCTTCACTCTCTGCTATGTGCACCCCCAAAGACACTACCACCAACAACACCACCACCACCACATACCTTCCGCTTGAGTGCAAATGGGGGCCTTCATGCTCCAGTGTTTTAATAGGGACCCCCGTATAAAAAGCATGAGGGTCAAGGACCAGTACTGGGTGGCAACGTACTTAGATCCCCGGTACAAACACAAAATGGCGGAAATGTTACCGCCGTCGCAGAGGGCTGTCAGAATGCAGCACTTCCAGGCCTTGCTTCGAGAAATGCTGCATTCTGCTTTTGCGTGCGCTGGCAGAGGAGCAATTCCCACTCCCAGAGAAGGATTTGCGGGTACCAATCCAACAGCGCCTGCAAGAAGAGGCCGGTTTGAAGATGTGTTGGTGACTTCGGATATGAGGTCATTCTTTCAGCCGACCCATCGACAGGTGTCATCCGGATCCAGCATCAGGGAACGCCTAGACCGTCAGGTGTCCGACTACATTGGGTTAACGGCCGATGTGGACGCTCTGAGGAGTGATGAACCCCTAGACTACTGGGTGGGCAGGCTTGACCTCTGGCCAGAGCTTGCCCAATTTGCAATCGAACTGTTGGCTTGCCCCTCATCCAGTGTCCTGTCCGAAAGGACGTTCAGCGCAGCAGGGGGGATTGTGACCGATAAGCGTACTCGCCTAGCTCACGACAGTGTTAACTACCTCACATTTCTAAAAATGAATGAGGCATGGATCTCGGAGGAATTCAACACATGTGATCAGTAGACCATGTATATGTCTATAAACAATTTTTGGAATCAAGCACACAGACCTTCTTAATTCATTTGGCTCACTTCCCTGACCCAAAAAAGCACACCGTACTATATGCCCCTACCCTCCTCTTTGAAGAGGTTGAGCGGTGTCATATTTCTACTGGGGCTGCTTATTATGAGGGGTTCCCACCATCCCTGTGCTGTGCTGACTTCCTCCTGGGTGTTCTTATTATGAGGGGCTCCCACCATCCCTGTGCTGTGCTGACTTCCTCCTGGGGGTTCTTATTATGAGGGGCTCCCACCATCCCTGTGCTGTGCTGACTTCCTCCTGGGGGTTCTTATTATGAGGGGATCACACCATCCCTGTGCTGTGCTGACTTCCTCCTGGGGCTGCTTACGGTGCTGCTGTCAGCGCTGTATGTCACGGAGCTGCTGTCAGCGCTGTATGTCACGGAGCTGCTGTCAGCGCTGTATGTCACGGAGCTGCTGTCAGCGCTGTATGTCACGGAGCTGCTGTCAGCGCTGTATGTCACGGAGCTGCTGTCAGCGCTGTATGTCACGGAGCTGCTGTCAGCGCTGTATGTCACGGAGCTGCTGTCAGCGCTGTATGTCACGGAGCTGCTGTCAGCGCTGTATGTCACGGTGCTGCTGTCAGCGCTGTATGTCACGGAGCTGCTGTCAGCGCTGTATGTCACGGAGCTGCTGTCAGTGCTGTATGTCACGGAGCTGCTGTCAGCGCTGTATGTCACGGAGCTGCTGTCAGCGCTGTATGTCACGGAGCTGCTGTCAGCGCTGTATGTCACGGTGCTGCTGTCAGCGCTGTATGTCACGGAGCTGCTGTCAGCGCTGTATGTCACGGAGCTGCTGTCAGTGCTGTATGTCACGGAGCTGCTGTCAGCGCTGTATGTCACGGAGCTGCTGTCAGCGCTGTATGTCACGGAGCTGCTGTCAGCGCTGTATGTCACGGTGCTGCTGTCAGCGCTGTATGTCACGGAGCTGCTGTCAGCGCTGTATGTCACGGAGCTGCTGTCAGCGCTGTATGTCACGGAGCTGCTGTCAGCGCTGTATGTCACGGAGCTGCTGTCAGCGCTGTATGTCACGGAGCTGCTGTCAGCGCTGTATGTCACGGTGCTGATGTCAGTGCTCTGTATTACGGTGCTGCTGTCAGTGCTCTGTATCTCCTGCACCCTCTTGTTTGCCTACCCTGGTCCCTGACCTTCCCTCTCCTCCATTGCCTTCATTAGCTCCATAGTCCTGAATTGTCAGAACAATTTCCCAAATAAAAAAAAAATGCTTGTAGTTATCGATCCCAAATTCACCTCATACATGTATTATGCTATTGTCCAGGTGGTGGGACTACGTGCTACCCCCTAATAATTACCCCGTGGCCGCAAATTCGACCTAAAGGTTTGCGAAATTCGCCTCCCATTGAAGTCAATGGAGCCCGCGGCGAACGGTCGTTTTCGCGAACGTTTGTGCCCGTTCGCGTTTCGCGTTCGCGAAACGTCCCGTCGGAAGTTCATCCATCACTACTCCCAGTACAAATCTTCATTCCTGTCAAAAAATTCTCCTCTGAGCACAACACCCACGCCCCTCCCATATCTCTTCTACCAAAACAAGCCTTCACCCACTCCCCCCAAATCTCTACTCAAGCTCAATTCTTCACCCCCTAATCTCTCCTCGTAGCACAAGTCTTCATCTTCCCCAAAATCCCTCCTCCCAGCACAATTCTTCATCCCCTCAAAAAATCTCTCCTTCCAGTACAAGCCTAAACTGTCCCCAAAAAATATCTCTTCCCAAAAACCCCCCTCCACCACCAAATCTATCCTACCATCAAAAGTTTGCATTGCCCTCCCTTCCCCCCTATACCCACAAAAATCTTTCCTCCTAGCACGTCTTCACTCCCTCAAAAATTTCTCATTCAAGCACAAATCTGCCCACTACCCCCCACCCCGCCCCAGGATATTATGGCCCCCAGCACAATTTCCCACTCCCTCCCTGAACTCACCAGACTTCAGTGAGGCAGCCTAGGGAATCTTCCCTCAGCACCATATTCTATTTTCCTGGTAGGCAGCATGGCAGATGCCAGCTGCAGTGGCAAGTGGTTGCAGCATCAGGACCTGGGGTACCCTGCTGGAGATGCTTGGCATTTTCCCCAGCTGCTCAGCACTAGAGATGCCCATAAATTGAATTATATATTTATAATGGAATGATAGATGGTGAAAGAAGGATAGAGGAGAGTGATGACCTAATCAGCCTATTGCTGTTCCTGCACTGTCCATTAACATGCTAGGGCAGAAAGAAGACCGGGTTCTCTTGCTTAACTGCAGTACAGAAAAATAAAGTCAATCTGGATGTGCTGTGCGTTAGGACTAGGAGTAAATCTGAGTCTTGTTCTCCAAGCAACAGCCCCAGTTAGAAATACCACAGAGGGTGATAACAAGCATTTTCAATGTATGATGAGCTTGTTATTGCTTACAGTGGTTTTCCAATTTGTAAGAATAACTGTGCATGACAGAGCTGATTGTTTTCTCCTGTAAATGAGAAGGAATAAGTCAGGGGTGTCCAAACTTTTTCAAAGAGGGCCAGATTTGATGAAGTCAATATGCGTAAGGGCCGACCATTTTGCCTGACATTCTTTGAACCATTAAAATTCGGTCTAGTGCCCCATACACACGGTTGGACATTCTGACCACAAAATCCGTCAGATTTTTTTTTCAACGGACTTTGGCCCAAACTTGTCTTGCATACACACGGTCGCAGAAAGTTGTCGGAAAATCCGATCGTTCGGATGTACGATGGGACTACGTAGAGGCCAGTAGCCAATGGCTTTCATCTCCAAATTTTTTCTGAGCGTGCATGGCACTTTGTGCGTCGGAATTCTCTACACACGATCGGAAAAAGTCAGATTGGATTTTGTTGTCGGAAAATTTCAGATCCAGCTCCGACAGAAAAAGTCTGATAGAGCCCACACACGGTTGGTTTTTCCAACAACATAATCTGATTGGACTTTTTCCGTCGGAATTTCTGACAGTGTGTATGGGGCATAAGTGTGTTCATTCGAGCACAAATACACTGCCCAACAAGAATTCTCCTGCCTTTTTTTTTCTGTGTGTGGTGAAGAGATCAGCTTGGGCATGTTATTTGGATATTGATATATATATATATATATATATATATATATATATATATATATATATATATATATATATATATATATATATATATATATATCTTTTGTGGCCCCAGTGAATCCCTGAGCGCCACTCAGGACTAAGGATGAGCTCAGGTGTGGTATTTGGATATACCGCATTTATGGGCATATAACACGCACAGACGTATAACACGGGAAAAAACGTACGCTTTAAATAAAGAACTGTGAAGCAAAATAAGGGTCAGTGCTCATCAATGTAGCCTAATCGGTGCCCATCGGGCAGCCTCTCCATTGCCAAGAATGAAGCCTCACCATTGCAATGAATGTAACCTCACCATTGCCATGAATGCAGCCTCACCATTGCCATGAATGCAGCCTCACCATTGCCATGAATGCAGCCTCACCATTGCCATGAATGCAGCCTTACCATTGCCATGAATACAGCCTTAACATTGCCACAAATGCAGCCTCACCATTGCCACAAATGAAGCCTCACCATTGCCACAAATGCAGCCTCACCATTGAAATGAATGCAGCTTTACCATTGCCATGAATGCAGCCTCAGAGGGGACAGGGAGAGGGTGATTAATTTCTAGGTCCTAAGCAACCAATCACCAACGTGTTAATATTAAAAGTCACTCTGGCAGCTCCTCCCCCACCCCCTTACAGAACTGTGCTGTTTTTTGGTCTCCTGTGTGCACAGTTCGGATGCTATGGGAGGGAAGGGGTGGAGAAGACACTAATGTGTGTGTGTGTGTGTGTGTGTGTGTGTGTTTATGTGTGTGTGTGTGGGGGGGGGGGTGATGTGAAGGGGGCAGTGGACACTAATATGGGTAGGGCCACCTCCATAGCAGTGTCCTCTACCACACTTCACATCACTCCCCCCCAATCCCATTCTAAGCGTAACAGACTCCTGATCCCTGCACTCTGGGCACAACGCATTCCTGATCCCTACATTCTGAGCACAACTCACTGCTGATCCCTGCATTATGAACATAACGCACTCCTGATCCCTGCATTCTGAGCATAACGCACTCCTGATCCCTAAACTCTGCATTCTGTGCATAACGCACTCCTGGTCCCTGCATTCTGAACGTAACACATTCCTGATCCTTGATCCCTGCATTCTGAGCATAACACACTCCTGATCCCTGCATTCTGAACATAACGCACTCCTGATCCCTGATCCCTACATTCTGAGCGTAACACACTCCTGATCCCTGCATTTTGAGCACAACGCACTCCTGATCCCTACATTCTGAGCGTAATACACTCCTGATCCCTGCATTCTGAGCACAACACACTCCTGCCCCCTGCATTTTGAGCACAATGCACTCCTGATCCCTGCATTCTGAGCACAACACACTCCTGACCCCTGCATTTTGAGCACAACACACTCCTGACCCCTGCATTCTGAGCACAACACACTCTTGATCCCTGCATTCTGAGCACAACAGACTCCTGACCCCTGCATTCTGAGCACAACACACTCCTGACCCCTGCATTCTGAGCACAACACACTCCTGACCCCTGCATTCTGAGCACAACACACTCCTGATCCCTGCATTCTGAGCACATTGCACTCCTTAACCTGGAATTCTGAGTGTAACACACTCCTAAACACTGCATTCTGATTGTAATGCACTCTAAACCCTGCACTCCTTTGTAATACTTTTTTTTTGTCCAGAGCATTTGGCATCTATTTTGGGGTTAACAATGTTTCATCACCTACAGTAGATCATAAAGGCAGTGCATTTTGAATACTATGCAGAAAACACACATGGAACATGGCCTTATGGCCTTGCGGTCTGATGTGAACCAACCCCAACAACAGGACCCTGCCGGTGATCTTTCACTTCACCAGTGTTGTTCAAGTAGATCTCCATCTTTCTAAGGTTGCCTACCCTTTCCATAGATGTTACATCATCACCCTTTTAGAAAATGCCTGGATCTGGAGAATGCCATTTAATATCTGTATAGTACCTCTAGATGGGTTTGGCCCAATCCCTCATGCGATATCCTTTCACAACCCCAATACCATTCTCCACCAAGAAAATCATATGCTTGTTGTCAAGATGGAAAAAGAGCTATGGAAAAGGATCACATTCTATCGTTTTTCAAAAATTCCAGTTCCACGGATCAGTATTCCTACAAACTTGGATCTATTAAGAGGAACATTTTTCAAAGATAAATAACAGAACAATTTTAAATGGTGTATTTCATAAAGAATATTTTAGAAACTTTAAATTTCTAGTTTTACATTGAGAGGTGTGGGGGTCTGTTTTATTATTGGTGTTTTGAAGATTTGCCCTCTCTATTTGTCCCGAGGACATTGTGACCAGGATGGGATGGGATGGGAGAATTCAACATTTTGAGTTGTCACCGGAACAGGAATAAACATTGAATCTTCCAATGGGGATGCTTGTACAAGTGACAATTCTCTAAAAGAGGATTCCCTTTACTTGTATGGTGTGCCTTCAGAACAGGAAGTAAAGGGAAAATTCCCCAGTAGGGATTTTTCTTTTAACACTCCCTACTCTGTTGATTTTTTGGGCTTTATTTGTATTTTAGGGCTGCTGTCTTATCGCTATTAGCACTGTAAATGTTTCAACATTTATACATATACTAAGATATTTGATATTAACCTCCCTGGCGGTATGATTATTTCAGATTTTTGATGCTGAAAGCGGTACAATTATTTTGCATGGAAATTTGACGTTTTATATTGTAGGCCTGTAATTCTTAGGAGTAATTCACTTAAATCTGTCCAAACCAGAGTCTAGTAGACATCCCGGGTATTATAAAGTTTGAAAAACAAAATCATACATTATAATATAATAAATAACTATAATAAAAATTATTCAATAAAGTAATCATCAAATCAAAAACACTGAAATTTGCTTAGTTACAGAATTGTCACTGTCATTACTTTCAGTGTTTGATGACAAATTTCCCCACAAATCACTATCGCTCAAGTATTCTCATTTATTATCGCTGTTTTCTGGCTGGTCTAAAACCACTTTTGATTTAAAGGGATGGTTTTGCTTGCTATGGACAATCTCCAGTTTCCAGGCAGAAAGAATAGTATTTATAATAGAAAACTGCATGCAGGACACTGGACAAACCACTAGGGACAAAAGGGATGTGAAATAAATTGATACAGTAATGTAATCTGTAAGATTACAGTGTACTGTATATGTATTGTGTTTTTTACTTTTTGAATTTGGCGCCGTTCTCCGTCCCCGTGCGTCGCAGCGATCGTAGGGAACGGAGCTCGGCTCTGTGATAGATCGAGAGGAGGACAGCTCGCACACAGAGCGGGAGGAGTGGGGGGATAGTTTGCTGTACCTGGATCCTGCGATGTGATCCCGAGTGTGGCTCGGGGTTACTGCTTTTGGTGCTAAAAATCCACCCCGAGCCACACTCAGGAATACCGTCAGGGAGGTTAAAGGAGACCTATCCAGGGGAATTTACTAAAACTGAAGCAGCCAGAATCTGGAGCAGCTGTGCATGGCAGCCAATCAGCCTGTATCTTTCATTTTCAAAGCTTAACTCCTTGAAGGAAAAAACAAATGTGGACCCCCAGGTGGTTTAAGACACAATGGAGTTGAGTTACTAAAGGCAAATAGACTGTGCACTTTTCAAAGTGCACTCTACAAGCGCAGTTGCTAGTAAGAACTCTGAAGCAACTGCACTTGCAGAGTGCAACTGCACTTTGCAAAATGCACAGCGTATTTGCCTTTAGTAAATCAACCCCAATGTGCTAGTATGCAGAGCATACTAGCACATTATAGCAGGCAGTGGCGGCTGGTGCTCAAAATTTTTGGGGGGGCACAAACAAACTGAAAAAATTCTGAAAAAAAAAAACATCAATTGCAGCCACTGTGCCCATCAAACGAAGCCACTGTGCCCATCAATTGCAGCCACTGTGTCCATCAAATGCAGCCACTGTGCCATCAAACTGAGCCACTGTGCCCATCAATTGCAGCCACTGTGCCCATCAAACGTAGCCACTTTGCAATCAAACTCAGCCACTGTTCCCATCAATTACAGCCACTGTGCCCATCAAACGCAGTCACTGTGCCCATCAATTGCAGCCACTGTGCCCATCAAACGTAGCCACTTTGCAATCAAACTCAGCCACTGTGCCATCAAATGCAGTCACTGTGCCGATCAATTACAGCCACTGTGCCCATCAAACGCATCCACTGTGCCCATCAATTGCAGCCACTGTGCCCATCAAACGTAGCCACTTTGCAATCAAATTCAGCCACTGTGCCATCAAAGGCACCCACTGTGCCCAGCATTTGCAGCCACTGTGCCCATTAAACGCAGCCACTGTGCAATCAAACGCAGCCACTGTACCATCAAACGCTGTCCCTGTGTCATCAAATGCAACCACTGTGCCCATCAATTGCAGTCACTGTGCCATCAAAGGCAGCTACTGTGCACATCAAACGCTGCCACTATGACCTTGCAGCAGGTCAGACAGGTCCTGTGTGGAGAATCCTGTGTCCTCCGTGCATCTCCTCCCCTCCTCCTGATAGCTGTCCAATCGTAGCACTTGTCCTTTCAGCCAATCAGGTGACGAGTAACAGACCCGCACACCTGATTGGCTGAGAGGCATTTAAGTGTTAGGAAAGTGAATATTCATTTGTTTTCTAACATACCTGGGGGGGCTTGTAGCGCAATGCTTTGCGCCACAAGTCCACCTTTTTTAAGCCTATTAGAGCCTATGGCTCTAATCAGGTGCTTCAAAAACACCCCCGCCACTGTAATTCAGGCTTCTGGCATCTGATAAGGGGCTGGATGCCTGAGTACGGGGTGGCAGTGGTGGCCATGGATAGCTTCATGCAATACATGAAGCTATCCATTATACATGGGGGGGGGGGGTGGATGGAGAGAGGGGGCAGCACCCGTGCACCCTTAATGGATGTACCGCCATTGATAGCAGGCTTATCTTAAAACGATGCCCCCCCCCCCAGCACTCTTTCACTGTTCACAGGTCTTCTATCTTTAACCCAGTCTTTCTTCCTGCTTCGCGGGCTCCGGCTGTTTGAATGACTGGGTTGCAATGACGTCACTCCCATACATGCGCAGAAGAGTCACAGCCACAGCACAGTGATTTGAATTGACAGTATACTCACTCAGTGTGCGGTCAATTCAGAGCTCAGTGCGCATGCGCTGGTGACATCACTGGCTGCTTCCAGTGTAAATATCTCATAAACATTGCAAATTTAGGAGATATTTCCTGTACCTACAGATACACCTTATTATTGTCTTACCTGTAGGTACACAAGTCCAAAAGCTGAGTTTACTGTCGCTTTAACGGAATAAGCTGATTGCTCCAGAGTCTGTCTGATCCAATTTAGTAAATCCCCCCCCCCCCCCCCCCCCATACCATTAAAAGAAAAATTTAGGCAAAATGTAAACAATGTTATCAATGTGTGTTAACATCTTTAAAACCTTGTTTATCTGTAATTTGTAAATATATGTTTACATGGGGGCAGCCATATTGGCTTATAATGTAAGCAGGATTTGTTTTCTGCTAACTCCTTTATTGCACTGATAAGGCCCCTCTAATTGCAAACAAAAGACTGTCTGCAGTCTCTAATGACAAGAAATACTTCAAGTGCCTCATTACATTGTTGCTGTAAGTGACATAATGAAGTTTAAAGCTGTTTTTTTTTTATTTGGGACAAGACAGGCAAACTTCATTGAATGTGATTTGATAATTCTCACCAGAAAATCTTTAAGATTCTTAAATCTATCTTAAAAACTGACACTTTTAAAAAAAAAACATTATTTTTATTGATTCACTTTTTTTTAATTGAAAAACTGAGTAAAAGTGAAGTTGCTTCCCATTTAGATTGTAAGCTCTAAGGAGCAGGGCCCTCTCATTCCTCTTGTACCAAATTGTAATGTAACTTAATGTCTGCCCTCATGTTGTAAAGCACTGAGCAAACTGTTGGCGTTATATAAAACCTGAATAATAATAATAATAATAAGAAGAAGAAGAAATCAGACTGTGAACAATGAAGCAGGTATTTTGTATGTCTTCTATGAACAACAATTGCCTATTTGCATGTTTTCTTTGCTGCCCTTTTCTAACATCAACCCAGACTGATTTACAAATACTGTATTGATAGGAGATTTGTATGCCAAGGCAACTGATCCCATTCAACAGTTAAAAAAAAAAAAAATGAATATATTTGGTTGATTGTAGATATTCTTCACTTTTTCTCCACTTTTCATAAAGAAATCCCATTGGGTTTTAAACCTTGCTGACCTTTTTTTATATATATTAGTAACCTTTGCAGGCCACAATAGGCTCAGAGAAAATTGATAGCTATTTGTATAGAAGTTTTGAACTGGGAATCATTGGGACACAAGGGAAAAATAACACAAGGTTAACCTTTTCGGTTCTGTTGACTTCTTCCAGGGTTATTAGTGGGAATTACAGCATGGCATTTCTGTAAACTGAGATGTAATTTATGTTTATTGGCCCTTCAGTCAGAATGATGTAAGGGAACAATTGGAGGATGACAGGAGGGCTTAATAAACTGGAGAGGTCTGGCCATTTATTGAAAGCATCGCTGATATTAGTGACTCTGGAGAAGTTTCCTTTCGCCCCCAAGCTACAGCCTAACTGGAGCCAGCACTGTGTCTGCACAACCCTGCCTCATTACTGCAATTAGCCTGCCTAGAGATCTGCTGTGTACTGCGCCACAGCCTAGGCTGCCGCTCCACCGGCTCACATCATCCACAACAATACACCACACAAGGCTTCTTCTCATATTTCTATAGCTACAAACTGTAAATATTGTGTAGGAGTTATAATATCTATATTGTAACTTTATATAGGTCACCAGATCGTTCCCTAAAAGACAAAACAGTCTTTATACACACAGGCTGTGTGCAAGCAGGAGCTTCAAAGCCTCCTGTGAAAAACATGATAATTATCCCCTCTCTCTCTCTCTCTCTATATATATATATATATTTATATATATATATATATACATATATGTATAATACATATATATATATATATACATGTATATTGTGCAGTATATATAGTGAGAGATAGAGAGAGCAATACTGTAATATAAGCTTTATGTAGTTAATTTGTACATACACTCACTTGTACACACTGCATACAGTATATGACTATCTATCAATCTATCACTCTATCTATCCAGCTGTCTATATATATACATAAATAAATAAATAAATATATATATATATAGAGAGAGAGAGAGAGAGAGAGAGAGAGAGAGATGAATATTTATATCGATAGAGGGAGAGATATCTATATTTATATATAGATAGATCTATCTATCTATCTATATCTATATATATAATAGATAGATCTATATATATACACATATATATATATATATATATATATATATATATATATATATATATATATATATATCTCTATAGATAGCTATCTAGATAGATAGATAGGCACATATCTATCTATTTATCTATCCACACTGTAGGCAATTCTTAGTTATGAAAAGCATGCATTATAAAAATGTAAGTACACAAGATATTATATTATATATACTGTAATAGACAGATAAGCTGTATATAATTGTATTCTTATATACACTCATACTTTTACACACTGCATACAGTATATGATCGTAGATAGATAGATATAGATAGATAGCTATATCTATATCTATCTATATATCTATATCTATCTATCTATCTATAGATAGATAGATAGATCTATATATATATACATATATCTATAGATCTATATCTATATATATATAGATATCTATCTAGATAGATAGATAGATAGGCACATATCTATCTATCTATTTATCTATCCACACTGTATGCAATTCTTAGTTATGAAAAGCATGCATTATAAAAATGTAAGTACACAAGATATTATATTATATATACTGTAATTAATAGATAAGCTGTATATAATTGTATTCTTACATACACTCATACTTGTACACACTGCATACAGTATATGATCGTAGATAGATAGATATAGATAGATAGATAGATATATCTATATCTATCTAGCTATCTATCTATCCTCACTGTATGCAATTCGTAGTTATGAATAGCATGCATTATACAATTGTAGGTACACAAGACATTATAATTATACGCAGCATACACTGAACAACCATGTATTATATGAAGTTATAGACACTGTGCGTAAATTTGAAGAAGTAAATTGTATCTAATTGTCTCTGAGCTAATCATGTATCACAAAAAAAAAACATAAAAAGGCCCGTAAATGCTCCAAAACCTAAATTCATTTCCTGCTTATGATATCCCACCCATTCATTAAATTGACCATTTTTTTCTACTTGACACATATGAAAGGCTTTTGGATGTCTTAGGAGGCGCCAGAAAGTCCAGAGGTTATAAAGCATTCTATAGGGAGCCCTAAATCACAATTGTAATTGGCAGTTTTTATCAGTTTATTGCTCCAATGGTGAAAAAAACTGCTTGAATAAAACGAAACCAATAAATATTGTTATTCGATTTATAGATTTACAGAAATCCCCCTGAGCTTTGCAGATATATAAGTCTAACCAATTTCGCTGAATGTTTTTGCTAGTGTGTGCTGCTTTTCCCAGTTACAAATGAGGGTACAACCGAAATACATTAAAATTAATTTATTTAACAAATAGAACTATAATATAAATGATAATAAATTTCAAATATACAGTATATTACATAATACAAACCCCTTCCAAAGGGATTTTTGTAATAACAAAAAAAGGGCAAACAGACAGTGCTGTTAAATAGAAATACATGATCTCTTACATGTAAGAGATATACGAGTTTACATATATATCCATGTACCGACAATGTCATTCTGTGGCTATATATATCTATATATATCTATCTATCTATATATATCTATATATAGATATATATAGATATATCTATATATATTAGCAAGTTCTGGTGGCTATTTAGCGTCTTTTTATCCTAAATTGAAATGTTTTGTTGGATTGTAACTCCCTGTTAAAAAAATAAAAATGTTAGGATTTCAGTATAGAGATTTGCTGCTCTGACCTCCCTGCGCTAAAAAAGTCGCACGAATCAACCCGATCGATTCGAACTTGCGGACGGGCTTGTAGACACAGCTGACAAGGCGATAATGGTATACATGTTGAAGTGACATGCTATTTCTGAAGATGAATTCCCTAGGAACTCATAAATAGTTACACAAGGTTATGGTTTGGGAAAGATTCGCAAAAGTTATTTTGCCAAGAGTCTGTGAACTGAGATCACATGGGAATCTAGGAGAGGTGGTACATGCTGTATCCTACATGTGCTGTATAAAGTCCCATAGGTGACATAGGGAGAGTAGGCCTGTGGAAAGGATGTGAAGTTCCATACAATGACGCTGTAGGTACTGCTGTCCCAAGTGGGAAGGAAATCCCAAAAGCTGGGGGTAACATAGGCTTGGCTGCCATTTTTAGTTTCTCCAGTTCTGCCTCCTGCAACCTCTTGGCCTTTGCTCTCCTGTTCTGGAACCAGATCTTCACCTGAGTCTCGGTGAGGTTGAGGGAACTGGAAAATTCTGCTCTTTCTGCTATGGACAGATATTGCTTCTGTCTGAATTTCCTCTCCAGGGCCAACAGCTGAGAGGTGGTGAAGGGGGTCCTGGGTTTCCTGTTGGTCTTGTGTTTTCTCAGGGTGCATGCTGGTGGACTCAACCTTCCTGCAAACAGAACGAAAGAAAAACTGGTTAGAGGAATGTTACCATTTCATAACTTCTATTTATTCAGAAAGTTTGCAGTCTAATTATAATTATATATATATATATATATATATATATATATATATATATATATATATATATATATATATATATATATATATATATATATATATATATATTTAGTAGTATATAACATTTAAATATTTCAAGATTTTTTTTATAACCATATAATTAAGAAGGGAATGTATGATTCTGCTTACAATCTACAGATTCTATTTTGAAACGTTGTGATTTCCCTCTCTCCCTTCTTTCTTTTTCTCTCTCTCCCCCCAGCACGAATGAGTTATATATTGTTGATTAGTAAATACGTTCTTGTTATATAAAACAAGCAGGTTTCTAGTAATGTCCTACATTACAGGACATTACATTATTGCAATTTGCGGAAATAAAATAATTATAAATAAATAGGCTGATTTATAGGAGAGGTTGAATAATAAATAGGTTATGATAGATCTTTCTCACTTCTGAGCCCAATAACAGTAAGCGATTATTCTGAGCTTGATTTAATATTAGATATACGAAAAGATAAACGTGAAAACGAACTGAAAATCAAACGTATGCATTTATTTGTATAATATATATTCCATGTTCTATTTACTTACTATATATATATATATATATATATATATATATATATATATATATATATATATATATATATATATATATATATATATATATATATATATATATATATATGAGAGAGAGAGAGAGAGAGAGAGAGAGAGAGAGAGAGAGAGAGAGAGAGAACGATATATATATCTATATATATATATATATATAGATATATATATCGTTCTCTCTCTCTCCCCTCTCTCTCTATATATAGATATATAGATATCTATATCTATATATATTATGTTATTCATGCTGTTCCATGTGCTTATTGTTTCATAATA